>NC_053494.1:126888489-127575156 GCF_905171775.1 Rana temporaria | reverse complement strand
GGGGGTCTGTGACCCCTCAAAGCACCATGTCCCCATGTTGATGGGGACAAGGTCCTCATCCCCACAACCCTTGCCCGGTGGTTGTGGAAGTCTGCGGGAGGGGGGCTTATCGGAATCTGGAAGACCCCTTCAACAAAGGGGACCCCCCCATGTGAATTGGTAATGGGGTACATTGCACCCCTACCATTTTTCACAAAGAAAGCGTAACAATTGAAAAAAAAAACACAGACACCGTTGGGAAAGTCCTTTATTAACCACTTCCATACTGGGAACTTATACACCTTCCCACCCAGACCAATTTTTAGCTTTCAGCACTTTGAATGACAATTGTGCGGTCATGCTACACTGTGCCCAAACTAAATTTTTATCATTTTGTACCCACAAATAGAGATTTCTTTTGGTGGTATTTGATCACCTCTTGGATTTTTATTTTCTGCAAAAAAATAAAAAAATGACCAAAAATTTAGAGAAAAAAAGTATTTTTTTTGTTTCTGTTATAAAACATTGTAAATAAGTACGTTTTCTCCTTCACTGATGGGCACTGATGGTACTGCACTGATGGGCACTGATAAGGCGGCACTGATGGGCACTGATGAGGTGGCACTGATGTGGTGGCATTGATGGGCACTAATATGCGGCACTGATGGGCGGCACGGATGGGCACTCATAGGCGGTACGGATAGGCGGCATGGATAGGCAGCACAGATGGGCATGGATAGGCGGCACGGATAGGCGCCACGGATGGTCACGGATAGGCGGCATGGATAGGTGGCATGGATGGGCACTGATAGGCGGAATGGATGGGCACTGATTGGCGGCATGGATGGGCACTGATAGGTGGCACTATCGTATGTGTTGTACTAATGGATGCCAATCAGTGCCAAACAATGCCTGCCAATCAGTGATGCCCATTGTGGGCACTGATTGGCATCCATTGCGGGCACTGATTGGCATCCATTATTTGTGTAATTGTCATCCCTGGTGGTCTAGTGTGGCATACCTGTGTTTTTTGTTTTGCATCCCTGGTGGTCTAGTGTAATCCCTGGTGGTCCAGTGGGCATCCCTGGTGGTCCAGTGGGCATCCTCGGGAGGGCTGTGCTGATAATCGATCAGCACAAACCCCCCCTGTCAGAGGAGCAGCCGATCAGCTCTCCTCTACTCGCATCTGACAGACGCGAGTGAGAAAAAGCAGATTACCGTCCTTTCCTGTTTACATTGTGATCAGCCGTGATTGGACACGGCTGATCACGTGGTAAAGAGTCTCCGTGAGAGACTCTTTACCTAGATCGGTGTTGCGGGGTGTCAGAATGACACCCTGCTACAACGATCGCCGCGATGCGCGCCCCCGGGGGTGCGCAGCGGCTCAATATCCTGAGGACGTCATATGACGTCCACTCAGGATATTGAAACCACTTTGCCGACGTCAATTGGCGGGTGGCAAGTGGTTAACAATAAAAATAAAAATTCCAGAGGTGGTAATCCACTCTCTGTCTCCATCCAACGCTGTCAGTATTCTGCGATGGGTGATCTCCTCTCCAGGGTCCAGCGATGAGAAGATCTCCTCTTCATCCAGGTCCAGGATCCAGCGATGAGATGTCCATCCAGCGCAGCGAATCACCTGTCTCCACCAGAGACACCCCGGGAATGACACGGCTTCAGCCAGTGACATCTCTTATGTAGGTGAGGGCGAGGCCACCCGTCACGTGACCCCATCCCCCTCTGACGCAAGGGAAAACACAGGATTTTCCAGTGACGTGCGGGTGACCCTGCCCCCCTCTGATGTAACGCAGGTTTGCCATTACATCAGAGGGGGGCGAGGTCATCCGTCACATCACTGGGATATCCTGTGTTTTTTTTTTTAATTAAAGGACTTTCCCAACGGTGTCTGTTTTTTTACATTTGTTACACTTTCTTTGTGAAATGGTAGGGGTATTACCAATTCACATGGGGGGCCGCGATCTGAGGGTCCCCTTTGTTAAAAGGGTCTTCCAGATTTCGATAAGCCCCCCCCGCAGACCCCCACAACCACCGGGCAAGGGTTGTGGGGATGAGGCCCTTGTCCCCATTGACATGGGGACATGGTGCTTTGAGGTGTTACAAGCCCCCAAAGCAATCTCCCAATGTTGAGGGCATGTGGCCTGGTATGGTTCAGAAGGGGGGGCGCTCTTTCGTCCACCCCTCTTTTCCCGTGGCCTGCCAGGTTGTGTGCTCGGATAAAGGGACTGGTGTGGATTTTTGGGGGGAATTCCACACCATTTTTTTTTCAATTTGGGGTGGAGTTCCCCTTAAAATCCATACCAGACCCAAAGGGTCTGGTAAAATGACATTTTGTGCAGGGACAGTTCTAAGCACGGGAAACAAGCGCTACTTCACAGGCATACACCCCCCTATGTACGAAATTTAAAGGAATATTTCACTTTTATTGTTTCACTTTGAGCATTAATAAAATCATTGCTCCCGACAAAAATGCAGTTTTTAATACTTTTTTTTGCATTGATATATGTCCCCTGGGGCAGGACCCAGGTCCCCAAACACTTTTTATGACAATAACTTGCATATTAACCTTTAAAATTAGCACTTTAGATTTCAAACGTTCGAGTCCCATAGACTTTAACGGGTTCTAAAATTCACACAAACTGTTGGTCTGTTCACAGGTTCTGGTGCGAACCAAACGGGGGGTATTTGGCTCATCCCTAGATGAGACCACAATGTAGTGCACTAAAAACAAGATTAGAGATTTTCTTTATAAATTCTGGTGTCTCTTCCGCAGCCTTCGGATATAAGTAACAGGTGCAGAAAAATTGGTCTTTGGGTGTCAGAGGTACCTTGACATAGTAACCCTATAGAGGTACTCTTGATGAAAGCAAGAATTGGCCCTGCTGTCAAAAATTTGTGCCCATGAGACCTACACCAAATCTTTTTTTCCAGATTAAATCAACACACACAACGCTAGGCAGCCTAGAAGTCCTGCACAGATTCCACATCCCAAAACACTTATTCAGCGACATTGGCATAAGGAGCTTCATAGCTGCTGGTAATCCAGGACTGATTCATTTAAAAAAATTCAGACGGTCCACGGAGTCTGAGGAAAGACGCGTACAATTATTAGTAACAAAACCTCCAGCGGCATTGAATGCCCATTCAGAAAGCACACTGGATGCAGGGCAGCCAAGCAACTCAATTGCATACTAGACAAGTTCTGGTCAGTATTCTCATGACCCAGTAACCCAGTGGATCGCCAACTGGAAAGCTCTCCGTCTCTGTTTTCGCCCCTAGATAATCATCCACCGTATGATACAAATGCTGCCGATGGGATGTGAAAGCTGAGAGCCTGAGAAAAGACGTATACTATTATTAGTAACAAATACTCCAGCAGCACCAAATGCCCATTCAGAACGCACGCTGGATGCAGGTCAGCCCATCAGCTCAATTGCATACCAGGCAAGTTCTGGCAAGTTTGCAGAGGCATGAGAAGCAGACTCCTCTGGGTTACTGAGGATTACAGTATCTGGAACTGCCTCCTCCCAGCCACATACTACTCGCAAGGGTTCTAGGGATGGAAAACCATCTCTTTGACATATGTCTTCGAAATTGCCTCCCTCTCCTCTTGTGTGTTCTGTGGTGTAGGAAGAATAGTGTCTGCATAAAGTGGGCCTTGAGAGGAAAGGAAGTCCTCTTCTTCCTCCCGCTGCTCTACCTTGAGTGCCCTGTCAATAATGCCACACAGAGTCTGCGACAGCAGGAACACAACAGGGATTGTGTCACTGATGCATGCATTGTCACGGCACACCATACTTGTGGCCTCCTAAAAAGGTGGCAGTACAGTGCATGCATCCTTTATGAGCAGACATTGGCATGGGGAAAAAAACTGAGCTGGCCTGAGACTGTCATTGTGCCATACTCAAACAGGTACTTGTTAATGTGCAGCCACTGCAGCATTGCCAAAGTCAAGTTCCACCCGGTGGGCATATCAAAAATCAGGCGGTTTGTGGGCAGGTGTAATTCCCACTGAATTTCAAACAACCAAGCACTGGCTGTGTATGATAGCCTGAAATGGCTACAGACTCTTCTGGCCTGCTTTAGCAGATCTTTCAACCCTGGGTACCTATTTTAGAAATGTTGCACCACCAGATTGACATGGCACATGTGTCTAGGGATGGACTGGAGGTTTGTGCCATTATCGCGCAGCACCATTCCTGGTTCCAGCTGGTGTAGCATGAACCACCTCTGGGCCCGCCCCTGCAGAGCTACAAGGATCTCTGCTCTGGTGTGGTTTCTGTCCCTAGACACACCAGCTGAAGCACTGCATGGCACCTTTTAGCCTGATTCATTAAATAGCCCTTTGAACGCATTGGGGTACTTGTGATTCATAGGCCTATTCAGCAGATGAGGGCAAGGAGGAGGAGGGGGTAGAGCTGACAAATCTCGCATCCTCACCACCAGCTGTATGGAGACATGACAGCACAACAATCTGCAGCACTGAGCCCTGTCCTGCATCCAAAATATATCGTCCCTGACCATGCTTGCTGGACCACGTGTCAGCAGTAACATGGACATTGTAGCTGACTGTCTTGCCCAACGATGCCACAAAATTGCCTTCCACATGATGGTACAGAGCTGGAATGGCCTTATGTGAAAATAAATAGCGACTGGGAACCTGTCATTGTGGTACAGCACAGGGGGCAGAATCCACCAGACGGAAAGGCAGAAGTTGTAGAGCCAACAGCTTTGACAAGCTTGCATTTGGAGGCTGGGCATGTGGGTGGCAGTGACTGTATTTTTTTTTCTGCAGCAAATGGGGCAGAGAAATTTGACTGCCAATTTTTGCACCAGTGTTCTTCCCTCTCTGTACGCTCATATTCCTACCTTCCTCAACCTCAGAACCAACATCTGAATCAAGTAATGGCTGTTCCTCCTCAAGGAGCAAGTGACTGATGCAGAATATGTAAAAGGGGGGAACTAATGCGCAAAACCAATCTACCCAGGGCAACTAAGTAAAATACAATAAAATATTAATAAGTCTATAAAGGCAGCAGCCACTACTAAAACAGTGATCACGCACCAACAAGTATATGTAAAACAGAGAGTGTAATGGCGCTTGCCAAAGGGAAACTATAATAAGATAAAATATATTACACACACAACAACGTATAAAAACGTATAAGTAATGATCAGTAGTGTTCAATCAAACTGTGTTCCACTCCTAATTTCCTTGAAGACCCTTCATGACATCCATAATTCAGGTGTAAAGGGTAGGAGTAGTGGATATAATCGATAGAATGGATTTACAATGATACTATGGAGATCATTGATTACAGTGAATATACCAATATAATGTAAACAAAGGTTTCCAGTGTTACCACCACAATAAAGTGCTCAAGTGTTAACGTGAATACAAAAACCCCAATTGGGAAGTATTTTGTATATCAATAGTTGTAGCAGATAAACCAATGTGCACAAAGATAAAAAGTGCAAAGTGAATAAATATTGATATAAATAGATTCCATAAAAAATATATAAATAAAATTATATATATGGAAAAATATATATGAAAAAAAATATATATATAACAAGTCCAGTTGATATAGTGTTCAAGTTGACTTCCAAAATTTCATAAAAAAAAAAATGTTCAAACGTTGTGTTTCCAAACGTGCAGATAAATGAAAAAATTAAATACAGTGAAAAAGAATAAAGATATTCAAAGTGCATAAATTTCAAAAGTTTTCCCAGCAGTGAAAAAGTTGTTCAAACCAATGCTCCAATTCACCACACAATCCTCCAGGGTGACTGTGCAGATAGGACAGATAATGCTAGCCTCTCACCTCAATTGAGATCATACAAGCCTGTTGGATAGGGGATGACACCCAGCAGCACACACTCTGCATACAGGACGGCTCAGATGACTCCGGTCCTCCACCTCCAAATTCCTCCAGACACTCTCAAGGGAAGCAAAAAGCGGGCTCCATAGTGCAGTAAATCATTGGTGATTTTAATAAAAATATAATAACACTCACAATTATAACGGCTGTGAACAGCATGCAGGTAACTCCACAGTATTATTTACAGATGGTCAGCAGATCTCCGCTCTCGGCCGCGAGCGGAGATGACGTCACCAACGACACTCCTCCTTCACCTGACGCGTTGCGTAGCAGAACAACGCTACTTAATCATAGGTATGGAAGTGCCGTGGGTGAGCGGTGACTTTTATACAGCTGCGGAGGCGCGCTTCTCAGCGCCTTTAAAAAAAACACACAATACATCGGCATAATGGCCTGAGCCTAATCCAAAGTGTTGTAACATCCATTTAAAAAAATATTATTATTGAAATAACAATTATAAATAAAAAATCTATGTGATCTCCCTCTAGTGGATAAAATACATAAATTGTTCATCCTCAAAGGATATTCAAATGAACTATCCGATGCTTAGGGCTCCCTCAAGTGGTTAGTGGGAAAAGAGCAAGGAAAAAATACATGAGGGTAAGGCACTTCATTCATTATTGACCAGTGTCAAAAATTCCTCTAATTCCAATTATAAAAAGCTCCTTGCACATGTGGCCCTTATCCATGATGGATTAATCTAAGCAAAATGGTAAATAATGAACAGGGGACATGATAATAATAGTAACGACCGAAAAAACATTCTTAATAATGGGAGAATTAAAATAGAATTAATAATGACGCACAACTCCAATAATAATTAAAAGCACGAATAAAATCTTGATATCTAAAAATTGGAAATAAAACAGTTAAGATCAAATTCTATGTTATGGCCATTGGGGGATAAAGTGCATAATTCATGAATCCAGCGGGATTCAGCCTGGCTAATTTTCTGCACCCTATTGTCCCCCCTCCAGTGGGGTTTGTATTTTTCAATACCCCATATTTTCAACGAAGAGGGATCTTTATTGTGATAACGCTCATAGTGGCGGGATAAACTATGCTTTGGGAATCCGTTTAATATATTTTGTGTATGTTCCCGTAGTCTTTTCCATAGGGGTCTTTTTGTTCTTCCCACATATTGGATTTGGCATGGGCACTCTAGAAGGTACACCACTCCTTCAGTTCTACAGGAAATGAAGTCTTTAATCTTGTATTCTTTCCCTGTGAAACTTGATTTGAATTTTTCTTTTTTCTTTTTACTTTCTTTAGTGCGTTTACAAGTGAAGCAAGTTTTGCAAGGATAAAAACCTTTTTCATTAAAAAATGAAAAACTTTTCTTTTCAGGGGGGTCCAAAACATTCTTTGCAATCAGATCTCTTAAGGTTGGGGCCCTCCTATAGGTGAATAGAGGTCTCTCAGGGAGTATAGTTGTTAGATGGCGATCCCCCTTCACAATGTGCCAATACTTCCTGCAAATGGTCTCTACCTGCTTATGTTGGACACTATAGTTCATTATTAGGGGTACCCCTCCGGCAAAGGTATTGGTTCTGGTAGAGTCCTGGATGAGAGAATTCCGATCCAACGCCATCACATCTTGTATTTTTTTGTTAATAAAGTCCTGTTGGTAACCTTTCTCTACAAACCTTTTCCCAATAAAATCAGCCTGTTTTAAAAAAGTATCATCTTTGGTGCAGTTTCTCCTCAATCTTAAAAGCTGCCCTTTTGGTATGTTTTCCAACCAGGGCGAATGGTGGCAGCTATCTAGAGGTAGATAGCTGTTTCGATCAACGGTTTTAAAATGGGTCTGCGTTATTAATTTTGTTCCTTCTTTCATGATTTCTAAATCTAGGAAATTAATCTTTTCTTCACTGATTTCCCAGGAGAGTACAATATTTTTGTCATTAGTATTAAGATAAAAGCCAAAATCTACCAACTTTTCCCTGTCTCCAGACCAAATGATTAAAATATCGTCAATAAAACGTTTGTATAGGAGTAGTTCTTTGGGTTTTCTATTGTATAGGACCTCTTCCTCCCACTCTGCCATATACAAATTTGCCACACTGGGTGCGTACTTGGCACCCATGGCAATACCACATATTTGTTTAAAATAATCATTTTGGTACCAAAAATAATTGTGGTCTAAGCTATATTCCAAGCAGTGTGTAATGAACCTCTTTTGTGTATCTTTGAGGTCACTCAGACCATTTAGTCCCCAACTAGTTGCCCGTACAGCTTCCTTATGGTCTATGATGGTGTATAGGGATGAGACGTCGGCAGTGGCCATATAAAACGAGTCACCTTCCAATACAAGAGTGTCCAACAGTTGTATCAAATGTTTTGTATCGCGTAAATATGACTCGGTCTTCTTCACTAGAGGTTGGAGGAACCAGTCAATGTATTCTCCAATTCTAGCTCCTACGGAATTAATTCCGTTGACGATCGGTCTTCCTGGAGGATTTTCCCTAGATTTGTGAACTTTTGGTAGGGTGTATATGACTGGAATCCTACACCCCACTGGTTGTAGATATTTGCCTTCTTTTTTGGTTAATAATCCTTTACTAATTCCTCTTTTTACCAAGCTGGCCAAATCATCTTTATACCGGACTATGGGGTTACCCGGGAGTTTGAGGTAGGTGGTGCCATCGTTTAACTGTCGTTCAATTTCTTTTTGATACGCTACTTTAGATTGAATAACGATGGCCCCCCCCTTATCAGCTTGTCTTACCACCACATCCTTTCTTTCTTCTAATTTCCGGATTCCATTCTTTATATCTCCTGGATCATACATCTTCTTTATCTTTAAATCATGTAGATCTTTTAGGACCAATCTCCTAAAGGCTTCAATGTGACCTTCGTTACTCACTGGCGGATTGAAGACCGATTTATTTCTCAAGTTGCTGTGTAGTACATCATTTGTTGTAGTGATATTTCTCGTACAAACTTCCCCTGGTTTATTCAACATGTACTTTTTTATGTGTAGGCTTCTGGCAAACTTGTTGATATCTACATAAGCATCAAATTTATTGAAATTTTTCTTTGGTGCGAATTTTAGTCCTTTATCCAATACCTTAAGTTCCTGCTTAGTAAGTTCTACTCCACTGATATTGATGACCCCTTCTCCTACTATTCTCATTTTCTTCTGTTTCTTGCTTCCCGCCCTGCACCCTCTCCTCGGTCTTCGTTTCTTCCAGACCGATTGTCTTGGAACCGTCCTGGTGATCTTGTTCTCCTCCTGTTCTTGTCCCGATTCCATTGTGGATCCTGATACTTCGGGCCATGATTCTTCATTTCCAATGGTCTGTATTCTGGGCTTAGATGCCTCGGCCTCTGTACCCCATATTCTTGATAACGCCTCGGGGATTCTTGACGTCTCTGTTCTAAAAAATGTCTCGGTGAGCCATTTCTAAAATCTCTTCCATGTGGACCGTACTGGTTAAAAGTCCTAGTGGTATCCTGATGTCTCGGGGTTCTCCCTCCCCTGCCATCATCACCTCTCAAATGATTATAATGGTTATATACTGGGACATTGTACACATTGTCATAGTCTCTCCTGACTTCTGGCTGACCATAATAATCGTCCCGCCTTTGATTTTCATAATTACTATTTACATTTTGATACGTCTGATTTCTCCACGGTGGAGTCCGGGATCTTCCCCTATTTTGGAAAAAAGGTGGGGGAGGGGCATTATGGGGGTTTTGATTAGGCCGGTTGTTTTTCCAAAATGGTTTCCATCCATTTTTTCTTGGTTTTTGGTTAGGGGTATTTCTCCCTTGTTGGGCCACACCAATATCCCCATTTTGCGTTGTTACTCCCATATTAATAGTAGTTTGTTCCAATTCAGGTGTACTTCTATTTGAATTAGTCCCAGTTTCTTCTATTTTGTTTTGCCATTTATACACTAAATCATCCTCATAGTCCTTCATGTCACGCTGATATTTTCTCTTTTTTCTGGCAACAGTCTCCTTGTCTTTTTGTTCCATATCACGCTGCAATTGTTTGGATAAAGCTACAAACTCTGGTAGTTCCTTACTACCTTCCAAATTATTTTTTAATTCTAATATTGTCCGATCCATTGCTCTAATTTTCCGTTGTTTTCTCTTAATCAAAAATTTCAATAATTCCAGGCCCTTATCATTAAAAAACTGAAACCACTCATCTGTGGATTCTTTATCCATTAGGCCATCATTTATGGGTACATCCCATCGCAATCTCCTTGGTATTAATCTATCCTTGATGTATTTCTCATGGGTGGCTATGTCCCACCATGCATTAATCTTCTTCTCCATTAGGTGTCCCATTTTCCTAAAAGTACTTTCCACACTTCCTGTTGTGGTTTCTTCCGTTTTTTCAAAAATATTTTCTAAATTAAATTCCCTATTCTCTAAAAATGAGAAGACCTCCATGGTATGCTGCACAAGTAAAATAGATCTAAGCAGAATATGTAAAAGGGGGGAACTAATGCGCAAAACCAATCTACCCAGGGCAACTAAGTAAAATACAATAAAATATTAATAAGTCTATAAAGGCAGCAGCCACTACTAAAACAGTGATCACGCACCAACAAGTATATGTAAAACAGAGAGTGTAATGGCGCTTGCCAAAGGGAAACTATAATAAGATAAAATATATTACACACACAACAACGTATAAAAACGTATAAGTAATGATCAGTAGTGTTCAATCAAACTGTGTTCCACTCCTAATTTCCTTGAAGACCCTTCATGACATCCATAATTCAGGTGTAAAGGGTAGGAGTAGTGGATATAATCGATAGAATGGATTTACAATGATACTATGGAGATCATTGATTACAGTGAATATACCAATATAATGTAAACAAAGGTTTCCAGTGTTACCACCACAATAAAGTGCTCAAGTGTTAACGTGAATACAAAAACCCCAATTGGGAAGTATTTTGTATATCAATAGTTGTAGCAGATAAACCAATGTGCACAAAGATAAAAAGTGCAAAGTGAATAAATATTGATATAAATAGATTCCATAAAAAATATATAAATAAAATTATATATATGGAAAAATATATATGAAAAAAAATATATATATAACAAGTCCAGTTGATATAGTGTTCAAGTTGACTTCCAAAATTTCATAAAAAAAAAAAATGTTCAAACGTTGTGTTTCCAAACGTGCAGATAAATGAAAAAATTAAATACAGTGAAAAAGAATAAAGATATTCAAAGTGCATAAATTTCAAAAGTTTTCCCAGCAGTGAAAAAGTTGTTCAAACCAATGCTCCAATTCACCACACAATCCTCCAGGGTGACTGTGCAGATAGGACAGATAATGCTAGCCTCTCACCTCAATTGAGATCATACAAGCCTGTTGGATAGGGGATGACACCCAGCAGCACACACTCTGCATACAGGACGGCTCAGATGACTCCGGTCCTCCACCTCCAAATTCCTCCAGACACTCTCAAGGGAAGCAAAAAGCGGGCTCCATAGTGCAGTAAATCATTGGTGATTTTAATAAAAATATAATAACACTCACAATTATAACGGCTGTGAACAGCATGCAGGTAACTCCACAGTATTATTTACAGATGGTCAGCAGATCTCCGCTCTCGGCCGCGAGCGGAGATGACGTCACCAACGACACTCCTCCTTCACCTGACGCGTTGCGTAGCAGAACAACGCTACTTAATCATAGGTATGGAAGTGCCGTGGGTGAGCGGTGACTTTTATACAGCTGCGGAGGCGCGCTTCTCAGCGCCTTTAAAAAAAACACACAATACATCGGCATAATGGCCTGAGCCTAATCCAAAGTGTTGTAACATCCATTTAAAAAAATATTATTATTGAAATAACAATTATAAATAAAAAATCTATGTGATCTCCCTCTAGTGGATAAAAGACATAAATTGTTCATCCTCAAAGGATATTCAAATGAACTATCCGATGCTTAGGGCTCCCTCAAGTGGTTAGTGGGAAAAGAGCAAGGAAAAAATACATGAGGGTAAGGCACTTCATTCATTATTGACCAGTGTCAAAAATTCCTCTAATTCCAATTATAAAAAGCTCCTTGCACATGTGGCCCTTATCCATGATGGATTAATCTAAGCAAAATGGTAAATAATGAACAGGGGACATGATAATAATAGTAACGACCGAAAAAACATTCTTAATAATGGGAGAATTAAAATAGAATTAATAATGACGCACAACTCCAATAATAATTAAAAGCACGAATAAAATCTTGATATCTAAAAATTGGAAATAAAACAGTTAAGATCAAATTCTATGTTATGGCCATTGGGGGATAAAGTGCATAATTCATGAATCCAGCGGGATTCAGCCTGGCTAATTTTCTGCACCCTATTGTCCCCCCTCCAGTGGGGTTTGTATTTTTCAATACCCCATATTTTCAACGAAGAGGGATCTTTATTGTGATAACGCTCATAGTGGCGGGATAAACTATGCTTTGGGAATCCGTTTAATATATTTTGTGTATGTTCCCGTAGTCTTTTCCATAGGGGTCTTTTTGTTCTTCCCACATATTGGATTTGGCATGGGCACTCTAGAAGGTACACCACTCCTTCAGTTCTACAGGAAATGAAGTCTTTAATCTTGTATTCTTTCCCTGTGAAACTTGATTTGAATTTTTCTTTTTTCTTTTTACTTTCTTTAGTGCGTTTACAAGTGAAGCAAGTTTTGCAAGGATAAAAACCTTTTTCATTAAAAAATGAAAAACTTTTCTTTTCAGGGGGGTCCAAAACATTCTTTGCAATCAGATCTCTTAAGGTTGGGGCCCTCCTATAGGTGAATAGAGGTCTCTCAGGGAGTATAGTTGTTAGATGGCGATCCCCCTTCACAATGTGCCAATACTTCCTGCAAATGGTCTCTACCTGCTTATGTTGGACACTATAGTTCATTATTAGGGGTACCCCTCCGGCAAAGGTATTGGTTCTGGTAGAGTCCTGGATGAGAGAATTCCGATCCAACGCCATCACATCTTGTATTTTTTTGTTAATAAAGTCCTGTTGGTAACCTTTCTCTACAAACCTTTTCCCAATAAAATCAGCCTGTTTTAAAAAAGTATCATCTTTGGTGCAGTTTCTCCTCAATCTTAAAAGCTGCCCTTTTGGTATGTTTTCCAACCAGGGCGAATGGTGGCAGCTATCTAGAGGTAGATAGCTGTTTCGATCAACGGTTTTAAAATGGGTCTGCGTTATTAATTTTGTTCCTTCTTTCATGATTTCTAAATCTAGGAAATTAATCTTTTCTTCACTGATTTCCCAGGAGAGTACAATATTTTTGTCATTAGTATTAAGATAAAAGCCAAAATCTACCAACTTTTCCCTGTCTCCAGACCAAATGATTAAAATATCGTCAATAAAACGTTTGTATAGGAGTAGTTCTTTGGGTTTTCTATTGTATAGGACCTCTTCCTCCCACTCTGCCATATACAAATTTGCCACACTGGGTGCGTACTTGGCACCCATGGCAATACCACATATTTGTTTAAAATAATCATTTTGGTACCAAAAATAATTGTGGTCTAAGCTATATTCCAAGCAGTGTGTAATGAACCTCTTTTGTGTATCTTTGAGGTCACTCAGACCATTTAGTCCCCAACTAGTTGCCCGTACAGCTTCCTTATGGTCTATGATGGTGTATAGGGATGAGACGTCGGCAGTGGCCATATAAAACGAGTCACCTTCCAATACAAGAGTGTCCAACAGTTGTATCAAATGTTTTGTATCGCGTAAATATGACTCGGTCTTCTTCACTAGAGGTTGGAGGAACCAGTCAATGTATTCTCCAATTCTAGCTCCTACGGAATTAATTCCGTTGACGATCGGTCTTCCTGGAGGATTTTCCCTAGATTTGTGAACTTTTGGTAGGGTGTATATGACTGGAATCCTACACCCCACTGGTTGTAGATATTTGCCTTCTTTTTTGGTTAATAATCCTTTACTAATTCCTCTTTTTACCAAGCTGGCCAAATCATCTTTATACCGGACTATGGGGTTACCCGGGAGTTTGAGGTAGGTGGTGCCATCGTTTAACTGTCGTTCAATTTCTTTTTGATACGCTACTTTAGATTGAATAACGATGGCCCCCCCCTTATCAGCTTGTCTTACCACCACATCCTTTCTTTCTTCTAATTTCCGGATTCCATTCTTTATATCTCCTGGATCATACATCTTCTTTATCTTTAAATCATGTAGATCTTTTAGGACCAATCTCCTAAAGGCTTCAATGTGACCTTCGTTACTCACTGGCGGATTGAAGACCGATTTATTTCTCAAGTTGCTGTGTAGTACATCATTTGTTGTAGTGATATTTCTCGTACAAACTTCCCCTGGTTTATTCAACATGTACTTTTTTATGTGTAGGCTTCTGGCAAACTTGTTGATATCTACATAAGCATCAAATTTATTGAAATTTTTCTTTGGTGCGAATTTTAGTCCTTTATCCAATACCTTAAGTTCCTGCTTAGTAAGTTCTACTCCACTGATATTGATGACCCCTTCTCCTACTATTCTCATTTTCTTCTGTTTCTTGCTTCCCGCCCTGCACCCTCTCCTCGGTCTTCGTTTCTTCCAGACCGATTGTCTTGGAACCGTCCTGGTGATCTTGTTCTCCTCCTGTTCTTGTCCCGATTCCATTGTGGATCCTGATACTTCGGGCCATGATTCTTCATTTCCAATGGTCTGTATTCTGGGCTTAGATGCCTCGGCCTCTGTACCCCATATTCTTGATAACGCCTCGGGGATTCTTGACGTCTCTGTTCTAAAAAATGTCTCGGTGAGCCATTTCTAAAATCTCTTCCATGTGGACCGTACTGGTTAAAAGTCCTAGTGGTATCCTGATGTCTCGGGGTTCTCCCTCCCCTGCCATCATCACCTCTCAAATGATTATAATGGTTATATACTGGGACATTGTACACATTGTCATAGTCTCTCCTGACTTCTGGCTGACCATAATAATCGTCCCGCCTTTGATTTTCATAATTACTATTTACATTTTGATACGTCTGATTTCTCCACGGTGGAGTCCGGGATCTTCCCCTATTTTGGAAAAAAGGTGGGGGAGGGGCATTATGGGGGTTTTGATTAGGCCGGTTGTTTTTCCAAAATGGTTTCCATCCATTTTTTCTTGGTTTTTGGTTAGGGGTATTTCTCCCTTGTTGGGCCACACCAATATCCCCATTTTGCGTTGTTACTCCCATATTAATAGTAGTTTGTTCCAATTCAGGTGTACTTCTATTTGAATTAGTCCCAGTTTCTTCTATTTTGTTTTGCCATTTATACACTAAATCATCCTCATAGTCCTTCATGTCACGCTGATATTTTCTCTTTTTTCTGGCAACAGTCTCCTTGTCTTTTTGTTCCATATCACGCTGCAATTGTTTGGATAAAGCTACAAACTCTGGTAGTTCCTTACTACCTTCCAAATTATTTTTTAATTCTAATATTGTCCGATCCATTGCTCTAATTTTCCGTTGTTTTCTCTTAATCAAAAATTTCAATAATTCCAGGCCCTTATCATTAAAAAACTGAAACCACTCATCTGTGGATTCTTTATCCATTAGGCCATCATTTATGGGTACATCCCATCGCAATCTCCTTGGTATTAATCTATCCTTGATGTATTTCTCATGGGTGGCTATGTCCCACCATGCATTAATCTTCTTCTCCATTAGGTGTCCCATTTTCCTAAAAGTACTTTCCACACTTCCTGTTGTGGTTTCTTCCGTTTTTTCAAAAATATTTTCTAAATTAAATTCCCTATTCTCTAAAAATGAGAAGACCTCCATGGTATGCTGCACAAGTAAAATAGATCTAAGCAGAATATGTAAAAGGGGGGAACTAATGCGCAAAACCAATCTACCCAGGGCAACTAAGTAAAATACAATAAAATATTAATAAGTCTATAAAGGCAGCAGCCACTACTAAAACAGTGATCACGCACCAACAAGTATATGTAAAACAGAGAGTGTAATGGCGCTTGCCAAAGGGAAACTATAATAAGATAAAATATATTACACACACAACAACGTATAAAAACGTATAAGTAATGATCAGTAGTGTTCAATCAAACTGTGTTCCACTCCTAATTTCCTTGAAGACCCTTCATGACATCCATAATTCAGGTGTAAAGGGTAGGAGTAGTGGATATAATCGATAGAATGGATTTACAATGATACTATGGAGATCATTGATTACAGTGAATATACCAATATAATGTAAACAAAGGTTTCCAGTGTTACCACCACAATAAAGTGCTCAAGTGTTAACGTGAATACAAAAACCCCAATTGGGAAGTATTTTGTATATCAATAGTTGTAGCAGATAAACCAATGTGCACAAAGATAAAAAGTGCAAAGTGAATAAATATTGATATAAATAGATTCCATAAAAAATATATAAATAAAATTATATATATGGAAAAATATATATGAAAAAAAATATATATATAACAAGTCCAGTTGATATAGTGTTCAAGTTGACTTCCAAAATTTCATAAAAAAAAAAAATGTTCAAACGTTGTGTTTCCAAACGTGCAGATAAATGAAAAAATTAAATACAGTGAAAAAGAATAAAGATATTCAAAGTGCATAAATTTCAAAAGTTTTCCCAGCAGTGAAAAAGTTGTTCAAACCAATGCTCCAATTCACCACACAATCCTCCAGGGTGACTGTGCAGATAGGACAGATAATGCTAGCCTCTCACCTCAATTGAGATCATACAAGCCTGTTGGATAGGGGATGACACCCAGCAGCACACACTCTGCATACAGGACGGCTCAGATGACTCCGGTCCTCCACCTCCAAATTCCTCCAGACACTCTCAAGGGAAGCAAAAAGCGGGCTCCATAGTGCAGTAAATCATTGGTGATTTTAATAAAAATATAATAACACTCACAATTATAACGGCTGTGAACAGCATGCAGGTAACTCCACAGTATTATTTACAGATGGTCAGCAGATCTCCGCTCTCGGCCGCGAGCGGAGATGACGTCACCAACGACACTCCTCCTTCACCTGACGCGTTGCGTAGCAGAACAACGCTACTTAATCATAGGTATGGAAGTGCCGTGGGTGAGCGGTGACTTTTATACAGCTGCGGAGGCGCGCTTCTCAGCGCCTTTAAAAAAAACACACAATACATCGGCATAATGGCCTGAGCCTAATCCAAAGTGTTGTAACATCCATTTAAAAAAATATTATTATTGAAATAACAATTATAAATAAAAAATCTATGTGATCTCCCTCTAGTGGATAAAAGACATAAATTGTTCATCCTCAAAGGATATTCAAATGAACTATCCGATGCTTAGGGCTCCCTCAAGTGGTTAGTGGGAAAAGAGCAAGGAAAAAATACATGAGGGTAAGGCACTTCATTCATTATTGACCAGTGTCAAAAATTCCTCTAATTCCAATTATAAAAAGCTCCTTGCACATGTGGCCCTTATCCATGATGGATTAATCTAAGCAAAATGGTAAATAATGAACAGGGGACATGATAATAATAGTAACGACCGAAAAAACATTCTTAATAATGGGAGAATTAAAATAGAATTAATAATGACGCACAACTCCAATAATAATTAAAAGCACGAATAAAATCTTGATATCTAAAAATTGGAAATAAAACAGTTAAGATCAAATTCTATGTTATGGCCATTGGGGGATAAAGTGCATAATTCATGAATCCAGCGGGATTCAGCCTGGCTAATTTTCTGCACCCTATTGTCCCCCCTCCAGTGGGGTTTGTATTTTTCAATACCCCATATTTTCAACGAAGAGGGATCTTTATTGTGATAACGCTCATAGTGGCGGGATAAACTATGCTTTGGGAATCCGTTTAATATATTTTGTGTATGTTCCCGTAGTCTTTTCCATAGGGGTCTTTTTGTTCTTCCCACATATTGGATTTGGCATGGGCACTCTAGAAGGTACACCACTCCTTCAGTTCTACAGGAAATGAAGTCTTTAATCTTGTATTCTTTCCCTGTGAAACTTGATTTGAATTTTTCTTTTTTCTTTTTACTTTCTTTAGTGCGTTTACAAGTGAAGCAAGTTTTGCAAGGATAAAAACCTTTTTCATTAAAAAATGAAAAACTTTTCTTTTCAGGGGGGTCCAAAACATTCTTTGCAATCAGATCTCTTAAGGTTGGGGCCCTCCTATAGGTGAATAGAGGTCTCTCAGGGAGTATAGTTGTTAGATGGCGATCCCCCTTCACAATGTGCCAATACTTCCTGCAAATGGTCTCTACCTGCTTATGTTGGACACTATAGTTCATTATTAGGGGTACCCCTCCGGCAAAGGTATTGGTTCTGGTAGAGTCCTGGATGAGAGAATTCCGATCCAACGCCATCACATCTTGTATTTTTTTGTTAATAAAGTCCTGTTGGTAACCTTTCTCTACAAACCTTTTCCCAATAAAATCAGCCTGTTTTAAAAAAGTATCATATTTGGTGCAGTTTCTCCTCAATCTTAAAAGCTGCCCTTTTGGTATGTTTTCCAACCAGGGCGAATGGTGGCAGCTATCTAGAGGTAGATAGCTGTTTCGATCAACGGTTTTAAAATGGGTCTGCGTTATTAATTTTGTTCCTTCTTTCATGATTTCTAAATCTAGGAAATTAATCTTTTCTTCACTGATTTCCCAGGAGAGTACAATATTTTTGTCATTAGTATTAAGATAAAAGCCAAAATCTACCAACTTTTCCCTGTCTCCAGACCAAATGATTAAAATATCGTCAATAAAACGTTTGTATAGGAGTAGTTCTTTGGGTTTTCTATTGTATAGGACCTCTTCCTCCCACTCTGCCATATACAAATTTGCCACACTGGGTGCGTACTTGGCACCCATGGCAATACCACATATTTGTTTAAAATAATCATTTTGGTACCAAAAATAATTGTGGTCTAAGCTATATTCCAAGCAGTGTGTAATGAACCTCTTTTGTGTATCTTTGAGGTCACTCAGACCATTTAGTCCCCAACTAGTTGCCCGTACAGCTTCCTTATGGTCTATGATGGTGTATAGGGATGAGACGTCGGCAGTGGCCATATAAAACGAGTCACCTTCCAATACAAGAGTGTCCAACAGTTGTATCAAATGTTTTGTATCGCGTAAATATGACTCGGTCTTCTTCACTAGAGGTTGGAGGAACCAGTCAATGTATTCTCCAATTCTAGCTCCTACGGAATTAATTCCGTTGACGATCGGTCTTCCTGGAGGATTTTCCCTAGATTTGTGAACTTTTGGTAGGGTGTATATGACTGGAATCCTACACCCCACTGGTTGTAGATATTTGCCTTCTTTTTTGGTTAATAATCCTTTACTAATTCCTCTTTTTACCAAGCTGGCCAAATCATCTTTATACCGGACTATGGGGTTACCCGGGAGTTTGAGGTAGGTGGTGCCATCGTTTAACTGTCGTTCAATTTCTTTTTGATACGCTACTTTAGATTGAATAACGATGGCCCCCCCCTTATCAGCTTGTCTTACCACCACATCCTTTCTTTCTTCTAATTTCCGGATTCCATTCTTTATATCTCCTGGATCATACATCTTCTTTATCTTTAAATCATGTAGATCTTTTAGGACCAATCTCCTAAAGGCTTCAATGTGACCTTCGTTACTCACTGGCGGATTGAAGACCGATTTATTTCTCAAGTTGCTGTGTAGTACATCATTTGTTGTAGTGATATTTCTCGTACAAACTTCCCCTGGTTTATTCAACATGTACTTTTTTATGTGTAGGCTTCTGGCAAACTTGTTGATATCTACATAAGCATCAAATTTATTGAAATTTTTCTTTGGTGCGAATTTTAGTCCTTTATCCAATACCTTAAGTTCCTGCTTAGTAAGTTCTACTCCACTGATATTGATGACCCCTTCTCCTACTATTCTCATTTTCTTCTGTTTCTTGCTTCCCGCCCTGCACCCTCTCCTCGGTCTTCGTTTCTTCCAGACCGATTGTCTTGGAACCGTCCTGGTGATCTTGTTCTCCTCCTGTTCTTGTCCCGATTCCATTGTGGATCCTGATACTTCGGGCCATGATTCTTCATTTCCAATGGTCTGTATTCTGGGCTTAGATGCCTCGGCCTCTGTACCCCATATTCTTGATAACGCCTCGGGGATTCTTGACGTCTCTGTTCTAAAAAATGTCTCGGTGAGCCATTTCTAAAATCTCTTCCATGTGGACCGTACTGGTTAAAAGTCCTAGTGGTATCCTGATGTCTCGGGGTTCTCCCTCCCCTGCCATCATCACCTCTCAAATGATTATAATGGTTATATACTGGGACATTGTACACATTGTCATAGTCTCTCCTGACTTCTGGCTGACCATAATAATCGTCCCGCCTTTGATTTTCATAATTACTATTTACATTTTGATACGTCTGATTTCTCCACGGTGGAGTCCGGGATCTTCCCCTATTTTGGAAAAAAGGTGGGGGAGGGGCATTATGGGGGTTTTGATTAGGCCGGTTGTTTTTCCAAAATGGTTTCCATCCATTTTTTCTTGGTTTTTGGTTAGGGGTATTTCTCCCTTGTTGGGCCACACCAATATCCCCATTTTGCGTTGTTACTCCCATATTAATAGTAGTTTGTTCCAATTCAGGTGTACTTCTATTTGAATTAGTCCCAGTTTCTTCTATTTTGTTTTGCCATTTATACACTAAATCATCCTCATAGTCCTTCATGTCACGCTGATATTTTCTCTTTTTTCTGGCAACAGTCTCCTTGTCTTTTTGTTCCATATCACGCTGCAATTGTTTGGATAAAGCTACAAACTCTGGTAGTTCCTTACTACCTTCCAAATTATTTTTTAATTCTAATATTGTCCGATCCATTGCTCTAATTTTCCGTTGTTTTCTCTTAATCAAAAATTTCAATAATTCCAGGCCCTTATCATTAAAAAACTGAAACCACTCATCTGTGGATTCTTTATCCATTAGGCCATCATTTATGGGTACATCCCATCGCAATCTCCTTGGTATTAATCTATCCTTGATGTATTTCTCATGGGTGGCTATGTCCCACCATGCATTAATCTTCTTCTCCATTAGGTGTCCCATTTTCCTAAAAGTACTTTCCACACTTCCTGTTGTGGTTTCTTCCGTTTTTTCAAAAATATTTTCTAAATTAAATTCCCTATTCTCTAAAAATGAGAAGACCTCCATGGTATGCTGCACAAGTAAAATAGATCTAAGCAGAATATGTAAAAGGGGGGAACTAATGCGCAAAACCAATCTACCCAGGGCAACTAAGTAAAATACAATAAAATATTAATAAGTCTATAAAGGCAGCAGCCACTACTAAAACAGTGATCACGCACCAACAAGTATATGTAAAACAGAGAGTGTAATGGCGCTTGCCAAAGGGAAACTATAATAAGATAAAATATATTACACACACAACAACGTATAAAAACGTATAAGTAATGATCAGTAGTGTTCAATCAAACTGTGTTCCACTCCTAATTTCCTTGAAGACCCTTCATGACATCCATAATTCAGGTGTAAAGGGTAGGAGTAGTGGATATAATCGATAGAATGGATTTACAATGATACTATGGAGATCATTGATTACAGTGAATATACCAATATAATGTAAACAAAGGTTTCCAGTGTTACCACCACAATAAAGTGCTCAAGTGTTAACGTGAATACAAAAACCCCAATTGGGAAGTATTTTGTATATCAATAGTTGTAGCAGATAAACCAATGTGCACAAAGATAAAAAGTGCAAAGTGAATAAATATTGATATAAATAGATTCCATAAAAAATATATAAATAAAATTATATATATGGAAAAATATATATGAAAAAAAATATATATATAACAAGTCCAGTTGATATAGTGTTCAAGTTGACTTCCAAAATTTCATAAAAAAAAAAAATGTTCAAACGTTGTGTTTCCAAACGTGCAGATAAATGAAAAAATTAAATACAGTGAAAAAGAATAAAGATATTCAAAGTGCATAAATTTCAAAAGTTTTCCCAGCAGTGAAAAAGTTGTTCAAACCAATGCTCCAATTCACCACACAATCCTCCAGGGTGACTGTGCAGATAGGACAGATAATGCTAGCCTCTCACCTCAATTGAGATCATACAAGCCTGTTGGATAGGGGATGACACCCAGCAGCACACACTCTGCATACAGGACGGCTCAGATGACTCCGGTCCTCCACCTCCAAATTCCTCCAGACACTCTCAAGGGAAGCAAAAAGCGGGCTCCATAGTGCAGTAAATCATTGGTGATTTTAATAAAAATATAATAACACTCACAATTATAACGGCTGTGAACAGCATGCAGGTAACTCCACAGTATTATTTACAGATGGTCAGCAGATCTCCGCTCTCGGCCGCGAGCGGAGATGACGTCACCAACGACACTCCTCCTTCACCTGACGCGTTGCGTAGCAGAACAACGCTACTTAATCATAGGTATGGAAGTGCCGTGGGTGAGCGGTGACTTTTATACAGCTGCGGAGGCGCGCTTCTCAGCGCCTTTAAAAAAAACACACAATACATCGGCATAATGGCCTGAGCCTAATCCAAAGTGTTGTAACATCCATTTAAAAAAATATTATTATTGAAATAACAATTATAAATAAAAAATCTATGTGATCTCCCTCTAGTGGATAAAAGACATAAATTGTTCATCCTCAAAGGATATTCAAATGAACTATCCGATGCTTAGGGCTCCCTCAAGTGGTTAGTGGGAAAAGAGCAAGGAAAAAATACATGAGGGTAAGGCACTTCATTCATTATTGACCAGTGTCAAAAATTCCTCTAATTCCAATTATAAAAAGCTCCTTGCACATGTGGCCCTTATCCATGATGGATTAATCTAAGCAAAATGGTAAATAATGAACAGGGGACATGATAATAATAGTAACGACCGAAAAAACATTCTTAATAATGGGAGAATTAAAATAGAATTAATAATGACGCACAACTCCAATAATAATTAAAAGCACGAATAAAATCTTGATATCTAAAAATTGGAAATAAAACAGTTAAGATCAAATTCTATGTTATGGCCATTGGGGGATAAAGTGCATAATTCATGAATCCAGCGGGATTCAGCCTGGCTAATTTTCTGCACCCTATTGTCCCCCCTCCAGTGGGGTTTGTATTTTTCAATACCCCATATTTTCAACGAAGAGGGATCTTTATTGTGATAACGCTCATAGTGGCGGGATAAACTATGCTTTGGGAATCCGTTTAATATATTTTGTGTATGTTCCCGTAGTCTTTTCCATAGGGGTCTTTTTGTTCTTCCCACATATTGGATTTGGCATGGGCACTCTAGAAGGTACACCACTCCTTCAGTTCTACAGGAAATGAAGTCTTTAATCTTGTATTCTTTCCCTGTGAAACTTGATTTGAATTTTTCTTTTTTCTTTTTACTTTCTTTAGTGCGTTTACAAGTGAAGCAAGTTTTGCAAGGATAAAAACCTTTTTCATTAAAAAATGAAAAACTTTTCTTTTCAGGGGGGTCCAAAACATTCTTTGCAATCAGATCTCTTAAGGTTGGGGCCCTCCTATAGGTGAATAGAGGTCTCTCAGGGAGTATAGTTGTTAGATGGCGATCCCCCTTCACAATGTGCCAATACTTCCTGCAAATGGTCTCTACCTGCTTATGTTGGACACTATAGTTCATTATTAGGGGTACCCCTCCGGCAAAGGTATTGGTTCTGGTAGAGTCCTGGATGAGAGAATTCCGATCCAACGCCATCACATCTTGTATTTTTTTGTTAATAAAGTCCTGTTGGTAACCTTTCTCTACAAACCTTTTCCCAATAAAATCAGCCTGTTTTAAAAAAGTATCATCTTTGGTGCAGTTTCTCCTCAATCTTAAAAGCTGCCCTTTTGGTATGTTTTCCAACCAGGGCGAATGGTGGCAGCTATCTAGAGGTAGATAGCTGTTTCGATCAACGGTTTTAAAATGGGTCTGCGTTATTAATTTTGTTCCTTCTTTCATGATTTCTAAATCTAGGAAATTAATCTTTTCTTCACTGATTTCCCAGGAGAGTACAATATTTTTGTCATTAGTATTAAGATAAAAGCCAAAATCTACCAACTTTTCCCTGTCTCCAGACCAAATGATTAAAATATCGTCAATAAAACGTTTGTATAGGAGTAGTTCTTTGGGTTTTCTATTGTATAGGACCTCTTCCTCCCACTCTGCCATATACAAATTTGCCACACTGGGTGCGTACTTGGCACCCATGGCAATACCACATATTTGTTTAAAATAATCATTTTGGTACCAAAAATAATTGTGGTCTAAGCTATATTCCAAGCAGTGTGTAATGAACCTCTTTTGTGTATCTTTGAGGTCACTCAGACCATTTAGTCCCCAACTAGTTGCCCGTACAGCTTCCTTATGGTCTATGATGGTGTATAGGGATGAGACGTCGGCAGTGGCCATATAAAACGAGTCACCTTCCAATACAAGAGTGTCCAACAGTTGTATCAAATGTTTTGTATCGCGTAAATATGACTCGGTCTTCTTCACTAGAGGTTGGAGGAACCAGTCAATGTATTCTCCAATTCTAGCTCCTACGGAATTAATTCCGTTGACGATCGGTCTTCCTGGAGGATTTTCCCTAGATTTGTGAACTTTTGGTAGGGTGTATATGACTGGAATCCTACACCCCACTGGTTGTAGATATTTGCCTTCTTTTTTGGTTAATAATCCTTTACTAATTCCTCTTTTTACCAAGCTGGCCAAATCATCTTTATACCGGACTATGGGGTTACCCGGGAGTTTGAGGTAGGTGGTGCCATCGTTTAACTGTCGTTCAATTTCTTTTTGATACGCTACTTTAGATTGAATAACGATGGCCCCCCCCCTTATCAGCTTGTCTTACCACCACATCCTTTCTTTCTTCTAATTTCCGGATTCCATTCTTTATATCTCCTGGATCATACATCTTCTTTATCTTTAAATCATGTAGATCTTTTAGGACCAATCTCCTAAAGGCTTCAATGTGACCTTCGTTACTCACTGGCGGATTGAAGACCGATTTATTTCTCAAGTTGCTGTGTAGTACATCATTTGTTGTAGTGATATTTCTCGTACAAACTTCCCCTGGTTTATTCAACATGTACTTTTTTATGTGTAGGCTTCTGGCAAACTTGTTGATATCTACATAAGCATCAAATTTATTGAAATTTTTCTTTGGTGCGAATTTTAGTCCTTTATCCAATACCTTAAGTTCCTGCTTAGTAAGTTCTACTCCACTGATATTGATGACCCCTTCTCCTACTATTCTCATTTTCTTCTGTTTCTTGCTTCCCGCCCTGCACCCTCTCCTCGGTCTTCGTTTCTTCCAGACCGATTGTCTTGGAACCGTCCTGGTGATCTTGTTCTCCTCCTGTTCTTGTCCCGATTCCATTGTGGATCCTGATACTTCGGGCCATGATTCTTCATTTCCAATGGTCTGTATTCTGGGCTTAGATGCCTCGGCCTCTGTACCCCATATTCTTGATAACGCCTCGGGGATTCTTGACGTCTCTGTTCTAAAAAATGTCTCGGTGAGCCATTTCTAAAATCTCTTCCATGTGGACCGTACTGGTTAAAAGTCCTAGTGGTATCCTGATGTCTCGGGGTTCTCCCTCCCCTGCCATCATCACCTCTCAAATGATTATAATGGTTATATACTGGGACATTGTACACATTGTCATAGTCTCTCCTGACTTCTGGCTGACCATAATAATCGTCCCGCCTTTGATTTTCATAATTACTATTTACATTTTGATACGTCTGATTTCTCCACGGTGGAGTCCGGGATCTTCCCCTATTTTGGAAAAAAGGTGGGGGAGGGGCATTATGGGGGTTTTGATTAGGCCGGTTGTTTTTCCAAAATGGTTTCCATCCATTTTTTCTTGGTTTTTGGTTAGGGGTATTTCTCCCTTGTTGGGCCACACCAATATCCCCATTTTGCGTTGTTACTCCCATATTAATAGTAGTTTGTTCCAATTCAGGTGTACTTCTATTTGAATTAGTCCCAGTTTCTTCTATTTTGTTTTGCCATTTATACACTAAATCATCCTCATAGTCCTTCATGTCACGCTGATATTTTCTCTTTTTTCTGGCAACAGTCTCCTTGTCTTTTTGTTCCATATCACGCTGCAATTGTTTGGATAAAGCTACAAACTCTGGTAGTTCCTTACTACCTTCCAAATTATTTTTTAATTCTAATATTGTCCGATCCATTGCTCTAATTTTCCGTTGTTTTCTCTTAATCAAAAATTTCAATAATTCCAGGCCCTTATCATTAAAAAACTGAAACCACTCATCTGTGGATTCTTTATCCATTAGGCCATCATTTATGGGTACATCCCATCGCAATCTCCTTGGTATTAATCTATCCTTGATGTATTTCTCATGGGTGGCTATGTCCCACCATGCATTAATCTTCTTCTCCATTAGGTGTCCCATTTTCCTAAAAGTACTTTCCACACTTCCTGTTGTGGTTTCTTCCGTTTTTTCAAAAATATTTTCTAAATTAAATTCCCTATTCTCTAAAAATGAGAAGACCTCCATGGTATGCTGCACAAGTAAAATAGATCTAAGCAGAATATGTAAAAGGGGGGAACTAATGCGCAAAACCAATCTACCCAGGGCAACTAAGTAAAATACAATAAAATATTAATAAGTCTATAAAGGCAGCAGCCACTACTAAAACAGTGATCACGCACCAACAAGTATATGTAAAACAGAGAGTGTAATGGCGCTTGCCAAAGGGAAACTATAATAAGATAAAATATATTACACACACAACAACGTATAAAAACGTATAAGTAATGATCAGTAGTGTTCAATCAAACTGTGTTCCACTCCTAATTTCCTTGAAGACCCTTCATGACATCCATAATTCAGGTGTAAAGGGTAGGAGTAGTGGATATAATCGATAGAATGGATTTACAATGATACTATGGAGATCATTGATTACAGTGAATATACCAATATAATGTAAACAAAGGTTTCCAGTGTTACCACCACAATAAAGTGCTCAAGTGTTAACGTGAATACAAAAACCCCAATTGGGAAGTATTTTGTATATCAATAGTTGTAGCAGATAAACCAATGTGCACAAAGATAAAAAGTGCAAAGTGAATAAATATTGATATAAATAGATTCCATAAAAAATATATAAATAAAATTATATATATGGAAAAATATATATGAAAAAAAATATATATATAACAAGTCCAGTTGATATAGTGTTCAAGTTGACTTCCAAAATTTCATAAAAAAAAAAAAAATGTTCAAACGTTGTGTTTCCAAACGTGCAGATAAATGAAAAAATTAAATACAGTGAAAAAGAATAAAGATATTCAAAGTGCATAAATTTCAAAAGTTTTCCCAGCAGTGAAAAAGTTGTTCAAACCAATGCTCCAATTCACCACACAATCCTCCAGGGTGACTGTGCAGATAGGACAGATAATGCTAGCCTCTCACCTCAATTGAGATCATACAAGCCTGTTGGATAGGGGATGACACCCAGCAGCACACACTCTGCATACAGGACGGCTCAGATGACTCCGGTCCTCCACCTCCAAATTCCTCCAGACACTCTCAAGGGAAGCAAAAAGCGGGCTCCATAGTGCAGTAAATCATTGGTGATTTTAATAAAAATATAATAACACTCACAATTATAACGGCTGTGAACAGCATGCAGGTAACTCCACAGTATTATTTACAGATGGTCAGCAGATCTCCGCTCTCGGCCGCGAGCGGAGATGACGTCACCAACGACACTCCTCCTTCACCTGACGCGTTGCGTAGCAGAACAACGCTACTTAATCATAGGTATGGAAGTGCCGTGGGTGAGCGGTGACTTTTATACAGCTGCGGAGGCGCGCTTCTCAGCGCCTTTAAAAAAAACACACAATACATCGGCATAATGGCCTGAGCCTAATCCAAAGTGTTGTAACATCCATTTAAAAAAATATTATTATTGAAATAACAATTATAAATAAAAAATCTATGTGATCTCCCTCTAGTGGATAAAAGACATAAATTGTTCATCCTCAAAGGATATTCAAATGAACTATCCGATGCTTAGGGCTCCCTCAAGTGGTTAGTGGGAAAAGAGCAAGGAAAAAATACATGAGGGTAAGGCACTTCATTCATTATTGACCAGTGTCAAAAATTCCTCTAATTCCAATTATAAAAAGCTCCTTGCACATGTGGCCCTTATCCATGATGGATTAATCTAAGCAAAATGGTAAATAATGAACAGGGGACATGATAATAATAGTAACGACCGAAAAAACATTCTTAATAATGGGAGAATTAAAATAGAATTAATAATGACGCACAACTCCAATAATAATTAAAAGCACGAATAAAATCTTGATATCTAAAAATTGGAAATAAAACAGTTAAGATCAAATTCTATGTTATGGCCATTGGGGGATAAAGTGCATAATTCATGAATCCAGCGGGATTCAGCCTGGCTAATTTTCTGCACCCTATTGTCCCCCCTCCAGTGGGGTTTGTATTTTTCAATACCCCATATTTTCAACGAAGAGGGATCTTTATTGTGATAACGCTCATAGTGGCGGGATAAACTATGCTTTGGGAATCCGTTTAATATATTTTGTGTATGTTCCCGTAGTCTTTTCCATAGGGGTCTTTTTGTTCTTCCCACATATTGGATTTGGCATGGGCACTCTAGAAGGTACACCACTCCTTCAGTTCTACAGGAAATGAAGTCTTTAATCTTGTATTCTTTCCCTGTGAAACTTGATTTGAATTTTTCTTTTTTCTTTTTACTTTCTTTAGTGCGTTTACAAGTGAAGCAAGTTTTGCAAGGATAAAAACCTTTTTCATTAAAAAATGAAAAACTTTTCTTTTCAGGGGGGTCCAAAACATTCTTTGCAATCAGATCTCTTAAGGTTGGGGCCCTCCTATAGGTGAATAGAGGTCTCTCAGGGAGTATAGTTGTTAGATGGCGATCCCCCTTCACAATGTGCCAATACTTCCTGCAAATGGTCTCTACCTGCTTATGTTGGACACTATAGTTCATTATTAGGGGTACCCCTCCGGCAAAGGTATTGGTTCTGGTAGAGTCCTGGATGAGAGAATTCCGATCCAACGCCATCACATCTTGTATTTTTTTGTTAATAAAGTCCTGTTGGTAACCTTTCTCTACAAACCTTTTCCCAATAAAATCAGCCTGTTTTAAAAAAGTATCATCTTTGGTGCAGTTTCTCCTCAATCTTAAAAGCTGCCCTTTTGGTATGTTTTCCAACCAGGGCGAATGGTGGCAGCTATCTAGAGGTAGATAGCTGTTTCGATCAACGGTTTTAAAATGGGTCTGCGTTATTAATTTTGTTCCTTCTTTCATGATTTCTAAATCTAGGAAATTAATCTTTTCTTCACTGATTTCCCAGGAGAGTACAATATTTTTGTCATTAGTATTAAGATAAAAGCCAAAATCTACCAACTTTTCCCTGTCTCCAGACCAAATGATTAAAATATCGTCAATAAAACGTTTGTATAGGAGTAGTTCTTTGGGTTTTCTATTGTATAGGACCTCTTCCTCCCACTCTGCCATATACAAATTTGCCACACTGGGTGCGTACTTGGCACCCATGGCAATACCACATATTTGTTTAAAATAATCATTTTGGTACCAAAAATAATTGTGGTCTAAGCTATATTCCAAGCAGTGTGTAATGAACCTCTTTTGTGTATCTTTGAGGTCACTCAGACCATTTAGTCCCCAACTAGTTGCCCGTACAGCTTCCTTATGGTCTATGATGGTGTATAGGGATGAGACGTCGGCAGTGGCCATATAAAACGAGTCACCTTCCAATACAAGAGTGTCCAACAGTTGTATCAAATGTTTTGTATCGCGTAAATATGACTCGGTCTTCTTCACTAGAGGTTGGAGGAACCAGTCAATGTATTCTCCAATTCTAGCTCCTACGGAATTAATTCCGTTGACGATCGGTCTTCCTGGAGGATTTTCCCTAGATTTGTGAACTTTTGGTAGGGTGTATATGACTGGAATCCTACACCCCACTGGTTGTAGATATTTGCCTTCTTTTTTGGTTAATAATCCTTTACTAATTCCTCTTTTTACCAAGCTGGCCAAATCATCTTTATACCGGACTATGGGGTTACCCGGGAGTTTGAGGTAGGTGGTGCCATCGTTTAACTGTCGTTCAATTTCTTTTTGATACGCTACTTTAGATTGAATAACGATGGCCCCCCCCTTATCAGCTTGTCTTACCACCACATCCTTTCTTTCTTCTAATTTCCGGATTCCATTCTTTATATCTCCTGGATCATACATCTTCTTTATCTTTAAATCATGTAGATCTTTTAGGACCAATCTCCTAAAGGCTTCAATGTGACCTTCGTTACTCACTGGCGGATTGAAGACCGATTTATTTCTCAAGTTGCTGTGTAGTACATCATTTGTTGTAGTGATATTTCTCGTACAAACTTCCCCTGGTTTATTCAACATGTACTTTTTTATGTGTAGGCTTCTGGCAAACTTGTTGATATCTACATAAGCATCAAATTTATTGAAATTTTTCTTTGGTGCGAATTTTAGTCCTTTATCCAATACCTTAAGTTCCTGCTTAGTAAGTTCTACTCCACTGATATTGATGACCCCTTCTCCTACTATTCTCATTTTCTTCTGTTTCTTGCTTCCCGCCCTGCACCCTCTCCTCGGTCTTCGTTTCTTCCAGACCGATTGTCTTGGAACCGTCCTGGTGATCTTGTTCTCCTCCTGTTCTTGTCCCGATTCCATTGTGGATCCTGATACTTCGGGCCATGATTCTTCATTTCCAATGGTCTGTATTCTGGGCTTAGATGCCTCGGCCTCTGTACCCCATATTCTTGATAACGCCTCGGGGATTCTTGACGTCTCTGTTCTAAAAAATGTCTCGGTGAGCCATTTCTAAAATCTCTTCCATGTGGACCGTACTGGTTAAAAGTCCTAGTGGTATCCTGATGTCTCGGGGTTCAAATCAAGTTTCACAGGGAAAGAATACAAGATTAAAGACTTCATTTCCTGTAGAACTGAAGGAGTGGTGTACCTTCTAGAGTGCCCATGCCAAATCCAATATGTGGGAAGAACAAAAAGACCCCTATGGAAAAGACTACGGGAACATACACAAAATATATTAAACGGATTCCCAAAGCATAGTTTATCCCGCCACTATGAGCGTTATCACAATAAAGATCCCTCTTCGTTGAAAATATGGGGTATTGAAAAATACAAACCCCACTGGAGGGGGGACAATAGGGTGCAGAAAATTAGCCAGGCTGAATCCCGCTGGATTCATGAATTATGCACTTTATCCCCCAATGGCCATAACATAGAATTTGATCTTAACTGTTTTATTTCCAATTTTTAGATATCAAGATTTTATTCGTGCTTTTAATTATTATTGGAGTTGTGCGTCATTATTAATTCTATTTTAATTCTCCCATTATTAAGAATGTTTTTTCGGTCGTTACTATTATTATCATGTCCCCTGTTCATTATTTACCATTTTGCTTAGATTAATCCATCATGGATAAGGGCCACATGTGCAAGGAGCTTTTTATAATTGGAATTAGAGGAATTTTTGACACTGGTCAATAATGAATGAAGTGCCTTACCCTCATGTATTTTTTCCTTGCTCTTTTCCCACTAACCACTTGAGGGAGCCCTAAGCATCGGATAGTTCATTTGAATATCCTTTGAGGATGAACAATTTATGTCTTTTATCCACTAGAGGGAGATCACATAGATTTTTTATTTATAATTGTTATTTCAATAATAATATTTTTTTAAATGGATGTTACAACACTTTGGATTAGGCTCAGGCCATTATGCCGATGTATTGTGTGTTTTTTTTAAAGGCGCTGAGAAGCGCGCCTCCGCAGCTGTATAAAAGTCACCGCTCACCCACGGCACTTCCATACCTATGATTAAGTAGCGTTGTTCTGCTACGCAACGCGTCAGGTGAAGGAGGAGTGTCGTTGGTGACGTCATCTCCGCTCGCGGCCGAGAGCGGAGATCTGCTGACCATCTGTAAATAATACTGTGGAGTTACCTGCATGCTGTTCACAGCCGTTATAATTGTGAGTGTTATTATATTTTTATTAAAATCACCAATGATTTACTGCACTATGGAGCCCGCTTTTTGCTTCCCTTGAGAGTGTCTGGAGGAATTTGGAGGTGGAGGACCGGAGTCATCTGAGCCGTCCTGTATGCAGAGTGTGTGCTGCTGGGTGTCATCCCCTATCCAACAGGCTTGTATGATCTCAATTGAGGTGAGAGGCTAGCATTATCTGTCCTATCTGCACAGTCACCCTGGAGGATTGTGTGGTGAATTGGAGCATTGGTTTGAACAACTTTTTCACTGCTGGGAAAACTTTTGAAATTTATGCACTTTGAATATCTTTATTCTTTTTCACTGTATTTAATTTTTTCATTTATCTGCACGTTTGGAAACACAACGTTTGAACATTTTTTTTTTATGAAATTTTGGAAGTCAACTTGAACACTATATCAACTGGACTTGTTATATATATATTTTTTTTCATATATATTTTTCCATATATATAATTTTATTTATATATTTTTTATGGAATCTATTTATATCAATATTTATTCACTTTGCACTTTTTATCTTTGTGCACATTGGTTTATCTGCTACAACTATTGATATACAAAATACTTCCCAATTGGGGTTTTTGTATTCACGTTAACACTTGAGCACTTTATTGTGGTGGTAACACTGGAAACCTTTGTTTACATTATATTGGTATATTCACTGTAATCAATGATCTCCATAGTATCATTGTAAATCCATTCTATCGATTATATCCACTACTCCTACCCTTTACACCTGAATTATGGATGTCATGAAGGGTCTTCAAGGAAATTAGGAGTGGAACACAGTTTGATTGAACACTACTGATCATTACTTATACGTTTTTATACGTTGTTGTGTGTGTAATATATTTTATCTTATTATAGTTTCCCTTTGGCAAGCGCCATTACACTCTCTGTTTTACAAGTGACTGATGCTGTGTTCAAATAACTCATCTGACTCCTCCATGGGAGTCTGGGGCTATGGCAGGAATAGATGTGGACAAGGAGGCAGATTTAGTCACTCTGGCAGCTGCAGTGGACTGCACACTAACCTCTGCTTGGGTGACAGAGGATCTCCTCTGCATGCTATGGCTGGATAGCACAGGCAATATCACTAAACAGAGAAAATTATGCCCTGCATGGACACATACGCTGCTGGACCCTTGTTGGCCTCCCAGACATGATGGGGGGTGCTCATTAACCAAATCTAATAAAGATGTGGAAATATGTACGTGGATGCACTTGAATCAATGGAAAGTGGTGTTTGGTGCACTTTAACCTGAGCACTCACTACACAGACACACTTCACTGATACACTACATTATACTGCAGAACAACTGCACTTATGCACTGCAATATACTGCATTAAACATGCCAGGGTCTCCAAATCAAACCTATTAAAAAATGGTTCAGTTATTTTGCCCTCTCCACATTTCCCTTGGTCCCTCCATCTGTAATGGCCTATACTTCTTCTGTCACTCAAGACCATTCTCACTTTGTTTTGCTGGAGTTTCCACTCCAATGTTTTTCTATATTTCTCCTTAGCCTCTCTAATCTTCATCCTCAGGCCCATCTGAATCTTTTTTATCTTGTGACACATTCATTTTGTCTTGCTATGGCAACAAATGCCTTTGGTCTTCCTCTGCATCAGCATGCTGCAGGCTGCTTATACAACCATCTCTAATTGTGTTGCTTTTTGCTTGGTAAGAGGCTGCAATTAGTGCTGGTGGGGAATTTTTAAGGCTGATTATCATCTTTGCCCATGGTAAACATATGGCATGATTTGCAATGGTGGTGGAACCCTCCTACACATAAATACACAAATACTGCATTTATTTGGAAATATACATATAGGTGGTGGAATGACACTAGTCAGGAGTTATGCTTCTTGATTTAGTTTGTGATATATGGTGGTTCTTGGTGTGTGAGTGTAAAATAGTGATGTTACCTTCTGAATTTTGGGAATTACATTTTGATTTCTGATGTTGGTACACATATCACATTGTGTGGGGGACAATTATGATCATTTGGAAATACTAAACAACACACAAAATGGTGACTCATTTAAAACTTGCATCAGCAATGGTATTGTTTGTGGTTTGTGAAGACACCTGTGGGAGTTTCTGATTTGATTTTTGTGAAAAATATATTTTAACAAAACATGAAAACATTACAAATTACTAAAATTCTTAAAAAAATAAAACCATGAAGAAGAAGAAGCAACACAAAAACCCAGCAAGCACAATTTATTTTATAGAAATAAACAGTTCATCTCAAAATTAAAATGTATTTTCTTGTAGAAGTAACAACTGTACAATTATGTACAATGGTTGAAACTTGCATTTGGCTATATAACGCTCATTTTCACATTCGCAAACGCATGTTTGCCAAGTGCGAATTTGGGAATTTACTATAGCGCCCCCCGGAAAAACGGAATGGGAGTTAAATTGTGACTATTTTGCATAACTGAGCATGCGCACTTGTGCTGGTACATAGTCGTAGAAAGAGGGGGAATTTATCTCTTCTCAAACTTTTACTGATATTTCAATTTATACGTAATTTTTTCAGCAGTTTAAACACAGATTATCTTCAAACAATATACCACATATTTAAGTATCATTTAGGCTATCATATCATGCTCTAAACATTGTTTCCATGTGCAATTCCAATGTTTTTCGAGCATGATTACTGATTTAGACAGTCTCTGTTGTCTGTGACCTATAGTAAATTAGTAAATTCGATTTTTTTCTCCCGGGAGCTATAGTGAATACCATTTTTGTGCTAATGTACACGTTTTTGGCCATTTTGCGAAAATGTATTCGCAAATTCGCGCTGTAGTAAATAAACCCCATAGTGTAATTTTATTAGAAGCTGCTGTAGGGAGAGCAGAGGAAGAGCTGACAGAGAGCATTGGAAGAGATTAGGTAAGGTAGCAAACTATGATTTAACTATCATTTAAGCTGAAAGTCCTTGTTAGGACTACTATGTGTTAACATTTGAATGTTAGCTCTATGGGTACTCACCACCTTAGCTGTCTTCTTGGGGGATTTTTGTTTTTATTTTAGCTAGTGATTGATTTGAGAGCAGCAGTCTATTCTGTCCTGTCTTTTGGGGGTAATTTTTTTTTTTTTTAATACGTTGATAAGGTCTTTTTTACAGTCTCCCAACACTAAACTTGCCAGGAGATTTCCCAGAACAGAAATGTAAATGTACTTTAGACCTTTTGAAACACACATAAACCAGTAGGTAGTGAACAAATCACTTATGCTGGTTGTAAATGGGGTTCACTCATAAAAAATATTGAGAGCGACTTTAGGAACTTAGGGCCATATTCTCCTAGATTTCCCTAGGGCGGCGCGTAAGCCATTTACACTCCGCCACCCCAACCTACAGGAGCAAGTGCTGTATTCCCCAAACACTTGCTCCGTAGTTTGGGGCGGCGGAGTGTAAATGGCCCGGCGTAGCCCCGCGTATCTCCAAGGGGGCGGCTTCTATTTAAATTAAGCGCCCCCGATTCTAACGAACTGCGCATGCGCCGGGCTTAAAATAGCCCAGTGCGCATGCTCCAGTTCTCGGCGTAAAACGTCAATGACGCCGACGTGTGCATCATTGGCGTAAAGTCGTATTCAAGAACGACTTAGGGAAACAACGTAGCCGACGGAAAAACACGACGCGGACCCGACGCCATACTTAACATGGCCTACGTGGGACTTGCGTAAACTTACCCCTCATATAGCAGGGGTAAGTTTACGCTTACGCAAACGACGTTAGCGTCAGTTACGCGACGCAAATTCGTTCGGGAAAACGGCGTATCAGGTTCATTTGCATAAACAAATGAGACCTGAACGTAAACGCCATCTAGCGGCGGGCGGAGTAATTACACTTAAGATCCGACAGTGTAAGTGACTTACACATGGCGGATCTTAAGTGTATCTATGCGAAAATGATTCTAATGCCGCATACACACCATCACTTTATGTGATGAAAAAAAAGACACTTTCTGTGAAGTAAAAAATGACGTTTTTGAAACTTCAATTTTCAAAGACGAAGTTGCCTACACACCATCGTTTTCTCACAATGTTCTTGCAAAGTGAGGTTACGTTCCACCACGTTTTACCATTGAAGCTTGCTTCATAAGTAGCTTCTGGGCATGCGTGGATGAAAAAACGTCTTAGAAAACGACGTTTTTTGCTACACACGGTCAATTTCTGTGAAGTAAAAAGTGCACTTTTGAAAAACGACACATAAAATTGAAGCATGCTTCAATTTTTTTGGGTCGTTTTTTACAAGACATAAAACGACGTTTTCCCCCACACACAGTCAATTAAAGTGACGTTTTTAAAAACGTCATTTTTTTTCATCACATAAAGTGATGGTGTGTACGCGGCAGAAGAATCAGTCGCATAGATACACAGGCCAAAAAAGAGAGATACGATGGAGTATCCTGAGATACTCCATCGTATCCTTACTCAGAATATGGCCCTAGATATGTACAGTCTGGAAGAAAGAAAGGGAAGACATGATTGAAACCTTTAAATACATTGAGGGGGTGAATACAGTTCAGGAGGGCAGTTTTTTCAATATAAGACCAAAATCAAGAACATAGGAACATGACCTCAATATAACTGGAGGGAAGTTCAAAACTAATCTTAGAAAGTATTATTTTACTGAAAGAGTAGTTGATACTTGGAATAAACTACCAGCAGAGGTAGTGAGACAGTCAACAGTAAATGGATTTTTTTAAAAAGGGATAAACATAGATCTAAAAAAAACAAAACAATAAACCCCCTCCCTCCAAAAAGACAAAATAAAATAAAAAAATAGGCAGACTTGATTGGCTACTCAGTCTTTTTCTGACATCACGTTTCTATGTTTCTATGTTTATATTGCCACAGGAATTTGCTCACTTTAACCACTTCCCGCCCGGCCTATGGCCGATTTACGTCCGGGAAGTGGTTATGAAATCCTGACAGGACGTTCTAGAACGTCCTGCAGGATTTCATGCCGCGCGCGCCCGTTGGGGGCGCGCATCGCGGCGATCGGTGATGCGGGGTGTCAGTCTGACACCCTGCATCTCCGATCTCGGTAAAGAGCCTCCGGCGGAGACTCTTTACCACGTGATCAGCCGTGTCCAACCACGGCTGATCACGATGTAAACAGGAAGAGCCGCCGATGGCTCTTCCTCACTCGCGTCTGACAGACGCGAGTAGAGGATAGCCGATCGGCGGCTCTCCTGACAGGGGGGGTTAGCACTGATTGTTTATCAGCGCAGCCCCCCCTCGGATCGCCACACTGGACCACCAGGGTGCCCACCCTGGAGCACCAGGGTGGGCAAAAAAATAAAAAAGCTAAAAAAAAAAAAAAGTCTAAAAAAAAAATAAAAAATAAAACATAAAGAAAAAAGATGCCAGTCAGTGCCCACAAATGGGCACTGACTGGCAACAATCAGTGCTGCCACCCCAGTGTCCATCAGCGCCACCCCAGTGTCCATCAGCGCCACCCCAGTGTCCATCAGCGCCACCCCAGTGTCCATCAGTGCCACCCCACAGTGCCCATCCATGCCCAGTGCCCACCTAGCAGTGCCCATCTGTGCCACCCATGAGTGCCCATCTGTGCCGCCCATGAGTGCCCATCTGTGCCGCCTATGAGTGCCCAGTGCCGCCCATGAGTGCCCATCAGTGCCGCCTATGTGTGCCCATCAGTGCCGCCTATGTGTGCCCATCAGTGCCGCCTATGTGTGCCCATCAGTGCCGCCTATGTGTGCCCATCAGTGCCGCCTATGTGTGCCCATCAGTGTCGCATACCAGCGCCGCCAATCAGTGCCACCTCATCTGTGCCCGTCAGTACTACCTCATCGATGTCCATCAGTGCCATCTCATCGGTGCCCATTAGTGGCGCCATATCAGTGCCCGTAATTGAAAGAGAAAACTTATTTACAAAAAAATTAACAGAAAAAAATAAAAACATAATTTTTTTTCCAAATTTTCAGCCTTTTTTTAGTTGTTGCGCAAAAAAAAAAAATCGCAGAGGTGATCAAATACCACCAAAAGAAAGCTCTATTTGTGGGGAAAAAAGGACGCCAATTTTGTTTGGGTACAGTGTAGCATGACCGCGCAATTGCCATTCAAAGTGCGACAGTGCTGAAAGCTGAAAATTAGCTTGGGCGGGAAGCTGCGTAAGTACCTGGTATGGAAGTGGTTAAATAAGGACCCAATGTTCTGTACACCCAGACTAGTAAATTATTCTAAACAGCCATTGACAGCCACAAACATCATGGAGATGTGGATTAAAGATGTTTTTTAGATCTAAATAATTACTTGTTAAGAATGGGGGTTACAAAGGTGGCAATTATTACAACATACAAATGAAACTGGCTGCACTAAGAACATAGGAAAGATCGCTATTGTTTGAAAAAAAACCTTCTAATCTTCTATATAATTCCTAGAACTGTGAGACACCTGAGCTATAAGAAGGAGAAAAAAATCAAAAAAGCTAATCAGAGGATTGCTTGTGATCTAAGGCGCAGATATTAAGCCTATAAGGTGAGGGCACAACTGGTGACGGTGACACGAGGATATCTGTATATGCACAGAGGTGGATTAATGTGAAGATATTACTTTTAATTATTTTGATATCACAAATCACAAAATGTACTTTGTTGCACTGCTGATTGGAATCTACAAGGACACTGTGTGGAACAGGGAGCACATCTTTTAGATTGCTATTGTAGTTTTTATGTTCTTATAATAATAAAACTATGCAAACACAGAGAGAAGTTTACATTACAGTAAAGTTTTATTAACATTTAGGCCGTGATACATTTGTATTTTTATGTTTAAAATTGATGCTGGACATGTCTAAAAGAACCAATTTTAGAGCTAGAAGCTCCCCAGTCAGTGTATCTTCTATACTCTCCAGGTCTCAGGTAGTACTGACGTCCTTTGTAGTTGGGCTCCTCATAGAACATCCAGTATCCATCATGTACATGGCAGGAGTGGATATCATTGTAGCGGAACTGCTCATAAACATGAGGACAATCTTCAGTAAACTCCATCATCTGTCCCTTAAAGTCCTCTTTTTCATAGACATTTAATCTGAAGGGTCCACGGTGCTGTATTAAATAAAATGTATTATGTCAATTGCTGTTGCTTTAGAAATATGGCACAGTTGGGGAGCAAATCAAACAATCTATTGCAAGTTTTAATTCATGTTTCAAAATATTACTGAGCATATTTAAAAAATAAAGTAAAATATACCTGTGGGGTCAGGCGGCAGGATCTGATAGAGTCATTGTATCCCAACCATTGCTGGAAATCAGGATATTCTCCCTTCCTCAAAAAGTACTGGTGTCCTCTGTAGTTGGGATGTTCATACAGGATCCAGTTCCCATTCTCCACTCGGATGGAGTTACAGTGATTGAAGTATGAAGACAAGTCAGAGGAATCAGAGTTGCACTCATAGGAGCGACCCTGGAAGTTTCTGTCCTCGTAGAAGACGATCTATAGACAGACGGTGACATGTATTTAAAACAGGTTTCAAAACTCATGAATGTTATATACATTATACAGTACTATTCTTTGCTTATAGCTTGCATATAACATACTTATTATTCGTTTCATAACTCTGACTGCTTTGGTGGCTGCTTAAAAATATTTAAAATGCACTACAATATGTAATCTAGCTATGTGCAGAAAATCCTTAGAAAAAACATAATTTTAATTATTTACAGTACAAATGCCAGCTTGTATTCTGCCATACAAATTGAAAAGTAACATACCTTAACCATTTTGACTGCAAATGTGACCCAGGAGCTGTGAGCTGTGAACTGTGAGCTGTTTCAGGGTTGGAATGACGACTCTTTTATATACCTCTTTCTGCTGAAGTTGCAGAAAGTCAATGATGCTGACTTTTTTCTGTTAGCTACAGGATATGTATAGGTCTTTCTTTATCGTACATCATGGGACACAGAGCAGCATAGCCATTACTATATGGGTTATAGAGTCTACCTTCAGGTGATGGACACTGGCATTCTCAGACAGCAAGTCCCCTCCCTATATAACCCCCTCCCATACCGGGAGTACCTCAGTTTTTTCGCCAGTGTCTTAGGTGTTGGTCACAGAATAGCTATGCCTCTACGTCCTTGGGACCGGGGCAGGCTAACCGGATCTGTCCAGAGTGCTTCAGAGCCAAGGTGGACAGTACCTGGGCCTCAGGCTGTGGGGTTTTGCCCATAACGCCTCTCCTTCGGAGGGCTGGATCCTGGGTTCCAGAGCTTTGGGCCCTCTAAGGACCAAAAGTCCCTGCTGCCAGGATGCTGTATAGGTCCAGGGGAGTGGTGTTCCTTCCCAGGACCCCGGTCCCTGAAGGTCTAGCACAATACCCACGGAGATGGGAGAAGGTTGGGCCTCTTGCTATGCAATGCCCTGCAGCGTGGAGCAGGTAAGAAGAGGGGCCTGCGGGACTTGGTTCGACGGCAGGACTTGCCAGCGGGAGATTTTGGGTTAGCCTTTAGTATGCTCTGCATCGGCAACTATTCCACTATGTCTGGCTAAAGACAGGATGGTTTATTTTATTCCCATATGCATTTATCTCCCTGGCTGTTAGCATACTGCTGCTGTTGCCACAGGGTTTGGATGGTGGTAAGGGCTTACTCCTGTTTCTGGCTAAATAAAAGGGACAGCCACCCCATCTAGTGCAGGCAATAAAAAGTTCCATAGCGGGGCTATGTTTGTCTTACCCACACAGGGATGCCGGTTCCGGCTGCTCCACGTGTTGTTCCGCCCACGTGTTTCCTCCTCCGGCGGTGCACGCCGGCATGCGGAGGGGGCGGGCACATCAAGGCTGCTTCAGGGGGCGTGTTCTTCCTCGCTGACGTCAGCAGGGGAAAACTCATTTACAGCCTGAAGCTGCTGGCTGAGGGACACAGAGCGGCGCTGCAAGGAGCGTCGGATCCTAGGATCCACCGGACCACAGCGGCACCCAGTGGCGGTATAGAGACCTGTGGGTCTGGAGTTGGCTCCACATTGACCATTATTGTTATTAAGCCAAGGGTCTCTTACAGCAGCCTGGGCTTTGTTATAATCCTCCTGGCTCAGCTAACTCAGCATATAGGAGGGTGGTATTCCTTACTGTTATACCTTCCTAGTGGTTAAGGGCAATAGGTTCTTCCTAGCACTACCCTTACCCTCTTGCTTGGTATATTTTTTGTGTCTTCTTGCTGCAACAGTTTGTTGTTGGCAGCGGAGTACCTCAATATTGTACTATGGCTCCCAAAGGCTCGGGAACAGCAAAAAATGCTAAAAATGTTAAGAAACAAAAGGGTTCCCCCTCAGGCTCTGAGGATCTTGGTCAGGCTCCGCTAGGTGCTGTGGCTGGCCCTAACCAACCCAGCCCCGTCTATGTTACAGAGGAAATGCTTGAGGCCACCCTTGGTGGGCTAGAACAAAGGTTGGCAATTTTGATTGCAAACTCGGTTCCGGGGAGGAAACGGGCTAGATCCCCGTCTCCTAGGTTCGTGTCCTCGGATGCGGAGGTCCTCTCCCCAGAGGAGTTGGAGTCTCAAGAGGATCAAACGGACCAGAACCTAGACGGTTCCGATATTGAGGAATCCACTATAGAGGAACCATTTTCTGCCTCTCAGGCGGAAAGTCTGTGGATCCAGTCCTTAACGGACATGGTCCGCTCGGCATTTAAACTGCCTTTACCAGGACCGCAGGTCCCCCGCGGTGTCTTCTTTGGGCTCCTTGAAGGCGCCACTAAGTAACGCGGTCTTTCCGGTCCACCCTCTTTTGGAGGACCTGATTTTTCAGGATTGGGTGCAGCCTGACAGAATTTTTATCCCTCCTAAGAGGTTCTCTGTCCTCTATCCTATGGAAGAAAGATTTTCATTGCATATGCGAAGGCTCTTGTGGTTAAAGAACTGGTCGGCCGAAACTCAGTGCAAAAAACTCTTGGCAGGTTTCCCTTTTCATGGGGGAAGACTATTCGGAGAAGATCTAGATAAGTACATTCAGACGATTTCAAGTGGAAAGAGCACTCTTTTGCCTGTTAAGAAAAGATCTCGGGCCCCACGTTTAAACGGCAGGTCTCACCAGCCCCAGGGCCCTCAGCTTCCAGGCAGTATCGACGGGCTTCCGCACGATCAGGCTTTGTCAAAAAACCACAAGGACAAACCTCAGGTGGCAAGAGACCCTGGTCTTGCAAACCAGCAAAACCAGCCCCCAAATCAACTTTATGAAGGGGGGCCCCCACTCACTCGGGTGGGGGGAAGGCTTCAATTATTTTCAAAAGTTTGGGAAGCCAGAGTCCCCGACAAGTGGATCCTCTCGAATTTTTGGAATTCCCCCTCCTCATTTCCAGGAGTCAAGTTTGCCAACCGATCCGGTAAAAAGGGCATCACTTCTAACAGCCGTGGATCGCCTCATGCTCCAGGGGGTAATTGTAGAGGTGCCAGCCCAGGAATGCGGGCTAGGTTTTTACTCCAATCTCTTCATCATACCAAAACCAAATGGCGACGTCAGGCCAATTTTGGACCTGAAGCGTTTAAACTTTTACCTAAAGGTTTGCTCCTTTCGGATGGAATCCATACGCTCGGTGGCCGCCGCCTTACAACAGGACAATTTTTTGGCGTCGATAGATATAAAAGACGCATACCTCCATGTACCGATTTTTCTGGCACATCACAAGTTTCTTTCGCTTCGCAGTGGCTCAACGCCACTACCAATTTGTAGCTCTCCCGTTCCTGGCTCCTGTCCTGGCCAATCTAAGGACTCAGGGAGTTACGGTCCTGGCTTACTTAGACGACCTCCTAATCATAGATCGCTCAGCTTCCAGCATGAATCAAGCAGTAGCCCTCTCGGTTCATTACCTAGAGGCTTTCAGCTGGGTCTTAAACCGAGACAAGTCAGCCTTACAACCCACAAAGCAGTTGGAATACCTCGGCATGCTGCTAGACACAGAACGCCAGAGGATATTCTTGCCTCCTGAAAAGATCGAATCTATCAGAGAAGTGATCCAGTTGGTCCTGAGCAAGAGAAACCCAACCATTCGCCTATGTATGCAACTACTGGGCAAGCTAGTGGCCACTTTCGAAGCGGTACCATACGCTCAATTCCATACCCGAATCCTGCAAGCAGCCATTCTTTCGGCTTGGAACAAGAGGGCACAGGCCTTGGATCTTCCTTTGACCCTCTCGTCAAGGGTGCGGCAAAGTCTGTGCTGGTGGTTAGTCCCTCAGAACCTGCTGAAGGGAAAGTCCTTCAGCCCCGCTGCCTGGAGGGTAGTAACCACAGATGCCAGCCTGATAGGTTGGGGAGCGGTCCTAGACGGACAGACCCAACAGGGAACTTGGTCAGAGTCGGAGAGACTCCTACCTATCAATGCCTTGGAGATCAGACCTGCGCGGTTAGCCCTAGAGGCTTGGACACCCAGTTTACAGGGGTCACCGGTGAGAGTGCAGTCCGACAATGCCACAGCGGTGGCGTATATAAACCACCAGGGGGGCACGAAGAGTCGAGCCGCTCAAAGAGAGGTAAACTTGATCTTTTTATGGGCAGAGGCCCATGTGCCCTGCATCTCGGCGATATTTATCCCCGGAGTGGACAACTTACAGGCGGACTTCCTAAGTCGCCAGCAACTACTCCCAGGGGAGTGGTCTCTCCACCCCCAGGTCTTCCAGGAGATTTGCCAGAAGTTGGGGTTTCCGGAGGTAGACATCATGGCATTGAGGTTCAACAAGAAACTAGACAGGTTCATGTCCCGGACAAGGGATCTGTTGGCCTGTGGAACCGATGCGTTAGTTTGCCCCTGGCATCAGTTCAGTCTACTATATGCCTTTCCCCCATTGCAGTTGCTGCCCCGCCTGCTGCGCAGAATCAGGGTAGAGCACAGACCAGTTATTCTGGTGGCCCCGGCTTGGCCCCGGAGGTCGTGGTGGCTGAATCCCTGATTCTCAGGGGTAGAGGCCTGTCTAGCCAGGTAATTTCTACTCTGATTAAGGCTAGGAAACCAGTCTCCAGAGTGATTTATTATAGAGTTTGGAGGGCCTATGTAGTTTGGTGTGAGTCCCAGAGGTGGCACCCCTGCAAATATACCATTGACATGGTTTTACGATTTCTACAGCTGGGAGTAGACAAAAACCTGGCAGTAAGCACTATCAAAGGACAGATTTCGGCCTTGTTGGTCTGGTTTCAAAGACCTTTGCCCACTCTCTGGTTAAAACCTTCTTGCAGGGGGTCTTACGCATTAATCCTTTAATGTCCATGGAACCTAAACCTTGTCTTGTCAACTTTGCAAAAACAGCCTTTTGAGCCTCTGGCCGAGGTTCCGTTGTTGTTACTGACTATAAAGTTAGTATTTTTGGTGGCTATGGCTTCTGCTAGAAGAGTGTCAGAGCTGACAGCCTTGTCTTGTAGAGAACCATACCTCATTCTGCATAAAGACAGGGTGGTTCTCCGTCCTCACCCGTCCTTCCTACCAAAGGTCATATCAAATTTGATCCTACCGTCCTTTTTTCCAAAGCCCACTTCGAGAAAGGAAGGATTTCTGCATACCATGGATATTGTTAGGGCCATGAAGGTCTATCTTAGGGCCACAGAAGGGATTCGAAAGACGGATGTGTTATTCGTCCTACCGGATGGGCCTAAGAAGGGTCATGCAGCAGCGAAATCCACCATCGCTAGATGGATTAAACAGTTGATTATTTAGGCCTACGGCTTAAAGGGTTTACCCCCTCCTTTGTTGGTGGAGGCCCATTCTACTAGGGCCATGGGCGCCTCCTGGGCAGTGCACCACCAGATCTCCATGGCTCAGGTTTGCAGGACGGCGACCTGGTCATCGTCCCATACGTTCACAAAGTTTTATCAGTTGGACGTTAGAAGGAGTGCCGATGCAGCCTTTGGGCAGGCGGTGCTGCAGGCTGCAGTATAGGATCCTCAAGTCCGGGGCACCCTTAATTTAATTTAATTTAATTTAAATTGATTTTTTTCTTTGATTGAGATGTCTCCCTCCCCTCATTAAGCATTGCTTTGGGACATCCCATATAGTAATGGCTATGCTGCTCTGTGTCCCGTGATGTACGATAAAGAAAAATGTATTTTTATATACAGCTTACCTGTAAAATCCTTTTCTTGGAGTGCATCACGGGACACAGAGCTCCCTCCCCTCTTATGAGGAAGATTTTGGGATGCATACTGCTTGCTACAAAACTGAGGTACTCCCGGTATGGGAGGGGGTTATATAGGGAGGGGACTTGCTGTCTGAGAATGCCAGTGTCCATCACCTGAAGGTAGACTCTATAACCCATATAGTAATGGCTATGCTGCTCTCCTCACATTTTTGTAAATATTTTATTATATTTTTTCATGTGACAACACTGAATAAATGACACTTTACTACAATGCAGTGGCGGTTCGTCCATAGAGGGCGCTGGAGCGCCGCCCCCTCTGGCTCTCACCGCCACTGAGTCTAATAACATAGATTCATGCATTGCACGAATCTATGTTATTATCGCCGCTGCCGCTGTTATTCAGATGGTCGGCGCTCAATGTCCGGCCATCTGAATAACGCCAGCTGGTTGGCCATAGGGAAATGTCTATCAAAGCCAACGGCTCTGATAGGCTTTCCCAATACAGCCCCCGGGTCCCGGAATCTTATTCTCGGAGTGCACAGACTGTACGCCCCTTGAATAAGATGACAGGCGCCTCAGCCAATCAGGTTGGCTGGTTCTGGCTACCTGTAACCTGATTGGCTGAGACGCCTGTCAGTCATCGAGGGCGGGAGAAGACATCGTGGGACGTGGATGCCTGACTCCAGTAAAGGTAAGTGCCGGGCGGGGGGGGAGGAAGAACGCAATTTACAGGGCACACGGCACAGTGGGGACAATTGGCACAGCGGCGACCATTAAAGGGCACAGTGGCTGCGTTTAATGGCATGGCACAGTGGTGACAATGGATGGCACAGTGGCTGCATTTAATGGCATGGCACAGTGGTGACAATGGATGGCACAGTGGTGACAATGGATGGCACAGTGGTGACAATGGATGGCACAGTGGCTGCGTTTAATGGCATGGCACAGTGGTGACAATGTATGGCACAGGGGCTGCGTTTAATGGCATGGCACAGTGGTGACAATGTATGGCACAGTGGCTGCGTTTAATGGCATGGCACAGTGGTGACAATGTATGGCACAGTGGCTGCGTTTAATGGCATGGCACAGTGGTGACAATGGATGGCACAGTGACTGCGTTTAATGGCATGGCACAGTGGTGACAATGTATGGCACAGTGGCTGCGTTTAATGGCATGGCACAGTGGTGACAATGTATGGCACAGTGGTGACAATGGATGGCACAGTGGCTGCGTTTTATGGCATGGCACAGTGGTGACAATGGATGGCACAGTGACTGCGTTTAATGGCATGGCACAGTGGTGCGAATTGATGGCACAGTGACTGCATTTGATGGCATGGCACAGTGACTGCGTTTAATGGCATGGCACAGTGGTGCGAATTGATGGCACAGTGGCTGCATTTGATGGCATGTAACAGTGGCTGCGTTTGGGCACAGTGAGACTGCAATTTTTTTTTCCTTTGCGCCCCCCCAAAAATTTTGAGCACCAGCCGCCACTGCTACAATGTAAAGTAGTGAGTGTACAGCTTGTATAACAGGGTAAATGTGATGTCCCCTCAAAATAACTCAACACACAGCCATTAATGTTGGCAACAAAAGTGAGTACACCCCTAAGTTAAAACGTCCAAATTGGGCCCAATTAGCCATTTTTCCTCTCCGGTGTCATGTGACTCATTAGTGTGTCAGGTGTGAATGGTGAGCAGGTGTGTTAAATTTGGTGTTATCACTCGCAGGCCCCGTACACACGGTCGGACAAAACCGATGAGAATGAACCGAAGTTCAGTTTCATCGGACCAAACCGACCGTGCGTATGGGCCATCGGTCTGTTTTCCTTCGGTCCAAAATTTTAAAACATGCTTCAAAACCGAACCGATGGACCACTGCCCGATCGGACCAAACCGATGGTTAGTACAGAAAAGCATCAGTTCAAAACCCGCGCATGCTCAGAATCAAGTCGACGCATGCTTGGAAGCATTGAACTACATTTTTTTATGCACGTCGTGTGTTTTACGTCACCGCGTTCTGACCCAATCGGATTTTGAACTGATGGTGTGTACACACATCAGACCATCAGGCCACTTCAGCGGTGAACCGATGAAAACGGTCTGTCGGACCATTCTCATCGGTTTTGTCCGACCGTGTGTACAGGGCCTCACTCTCTCACACTGGTCACTGGAAGTTCAACATGACACCTCATGCCAAAGAACTCTCTGAGGGTCTAAAAAAATAATTGTTGATTTACATAAGTGTAGCACCCTGCTCTTGAACAGGGATGCAGTCAGATAAAGTTTGCTAGGTGGTAACTAACCTGGCCAATTATTAGGGGATCTTCTGATTCTTTACCTAACTCCGAGTTTGATGCATCTCTCCCCTCTACCACTGGGTGGCATTGTCACCTAAGGCATTGGAATGATAAGGTGCAAATCAACTTACAGTATGAGTGGATAGGTTGCTCTAGCCAATTGTCATGTATATAGATCGTATATCTTGAGGAATCTATGTGTCTACCTGTGCAATAGAAATATGACTATATATTTGAATGTGATGAAAAAACTAAATGTAATGTGCAATTTGTATCTGTAGTACAGTAAAATACTCTATGTTTGCCAGATTCGGTAAACAAACAATTTGCATACTGTGTTATGTGTTGCATATACTGTGTTGTATGCTATATATTACACAGTCTGCCTCCTTCTTTTTCCCCCACTATAAATGATGTGCTGATGATTAGAAGATTTGCAAGATATTGATGTCTGAACACATAGGCCCGGATTCACGTAGAATGGCGTATCTTTGTGCGGGCGCAACGTATCCTATTTACGTTACGCCTCCGCAACTTTTACAGGCAAGTGCCGTATTCTCAAACAAAAGTTGCGGCGGCGTAGCGTAAATAGGCCTGCGTAAGCCCGCCTAATTAAAATGTGGTAGATGTGGGCGTGTGTTATGTAAATTTTATGTGACCCCGCGTAAATGATGCTTTTTACGAACGGCGCATGCGTCGTCCGTGAAAGTATCCCAGTGCGCATGCTTCAAATTAACCCGCAAGAAGCCAATGCTTTCAACGTGAACGTAAATGACGGCCAGCCCTATTCGCGAACGACTTACGCAAACGAGGAAACATTTTCAAAATTTGACGCGGGAACGACGTCCATACTTAACATTGGTACGCCGCATCTACGCCTCATATAGCAGGGGTAACTTTATGCCGGAAAAAAAAGCCTAACGTAAACGGCGTATCTGTACTGCGTCGGCCGGGCGTACGTTCGTGAATTCACGTATCTAGCTGATTTACATATTTCTAGGCGTAAATCAGCGTACACGCCCCTATCGGCCAGCGTAAATATGCAGTTAAGATCCGACGCCGGTCGGATCTAATAGAAATCTATGAGTAACTGATTCTAAGAATCAGGCGCATAGATACGACCGGCCAGACTCAGAGATACGATGGCGTATCTGGAGATACGCCGTTGTATCTCCTTTGTGAATCTGGGCCACTGTGTCTCTCTCTATCTCTCTCTCTCTCTCTAACTGACTGACTGTCTGATGTGGTCTGTATTGTAACAACGCCGCGGCCTTATATAGTGTGGGGCGTGTACTATACTCCCTGAGCCATAATTGGCCAAAGCCACCCTGGCTTTGGCCAATTATGGTTCTTCGTTTTTTGCTCGCTCTGATTGGCCAAGCATGCAGGGTCATGGTGCATGCTTGACCAATCATCAGCGCGCAATGCCGCAGTTAATTATGGGCCATTGCGTGTCACTCAAATTTGGTGCAAACGACCCATTTTGTTCGAAATTCAAGTGTCTCAGAGTCTGAGAAAAGACGTATACTATTATTAGTAACAAATACTCCAGCAGCACCGAATGCCCATTCAGAACGCACGCTGGATGCAGGTCAGCCCATCAGCTCAATTGCATACCAGGCAAGTTCTGGCAAGTTTGCAGAGGCATGAGAAGCAGACTCCTCTGGGTCACTGAGGATTACAGTATCTGGAACTGCCTCCTCCCAGTCACATACTACTCGCAAGGGTTCTAGGGATGGAAAACCATCTCTTTGACATATGTCTTCGAAAATTGCCTCCTCCCACTCCTCTTGTGTGTTCTGTGGCGTAGGAAGAATAGTGTCTGCATAAAGTGGGCCTTGAGAGGAAAGGAAGTCCTCCTCTTCCTCCCGCTGCTCTACCTCGAGTGCCCTGTCAATAATGCCACGCAGAATCTGCTCCAGCAGGAACACAACAGGCATTGTGTCACTGATGCATGCATTGTCACGGCACACCATACTTGTGGCCTCCTCAAAAGGTGGCAGTACAGTGCATGCATCCTTTATGAGCAGCCATTGGCATGGGTAAAAAAACTGAGCTGGCCTGAGACTGTCATTGTGCCATACTCAAACAGGTACTTGTTGATGTGCAGCATTGCATTGCAGCATTGCCAAAGTCAAGTTCCACCCGGTGGGCATATCAAAAATCAGGCGGTTTGTGGGCAGGTGTAATTTCCACTGAATTTCAGCCAACCAAGCACTGGCTGTGTATGATAGCCTGAAATGGCTACAGACTCTTCTGGCCTGATTTAGCAGATCTTCCAACCCTGGGTACCTATTTCAGAAATGTTGCACCACCAGATTGACATGGCACATGTGTCTAGGGATGGACTGGAGGTTTGTGCCATTATCGCACAGCACCTGGTTCCAGCTGGTGTAGCGTGAACCACCTCTGGGCCCATCCCTGCAGAGCTACAAGGATCTCTGCTCTGGTGTGGTTCCTGTCCCTAGACATACCAGCTGAAGCACTGCATGGCACCTTTTAGCCTGATTCATTAATTATTCATTATTAAGCTGGTAAGATAGCGCAGGGGGCTAATGCTCCTTTGCAGCAGTCTGTGATTGCCTGTGTCCCAAGGGTTGCAGGTTTGATCCCGGCGGGATCCACTCAGCCTTTCATCCTTCTGAGGTCGGTAAAATGAGTACCATTGTGTTGGGTAATAATGACAACCATTATCAGCGCTTAGACACATCGGCAACGGTGTAATTGGCGCTATATAAGTGTAAGCATTATTATTATTAAATAGCCCTTTGAATGCGTTGGGGTACTTGTGATTCATAGGCCAATTCAGCAGATAAGGGCATGGAGGAGGAGGGGGTAGAGCAGACAAATCTCGCATCCTCACCACCAGCTGTATGGAGACATAACATAAATACTGAACAGTGAAAATAAATATATAATAAATGCCAACAGTGCAAAACCGGCTAATCACCACCCGTAAGGTAAGTGGTTGCCTAAAGATATGTCACAACGGAACATGCATATATCAAAAAATGAGTCCGTTACAATATAACAGTGAAAAAAGTCCATATGAAGTGCATGAGAAATATTAGTGCTCAGATTTCTTCTATTCGTGTTGAACAGGTAAAGAAATGGTTTCCACCTTCACCAATTAAGGTACACCTAAATTGTGCTAATAAGGATGGCACCTTACCAGATGTCGTTGACCTTATTCGTTAGAAAAAAGGTCAAATTAGGCTTTGTTTGCTGGACCTGGCTGACTTCCTGGTGGCCACAGGATAGATTCCTCCTTACATCTGCCTACCCGTGGAACCAAATGCACCTGAGACTGGATTGCACCGTTCACTGGAGACACAGATAAGCCTTTTTTAAACTTCTGTCTCCAAGCTGCAGTCAAGGAATAAAGGGATCACTTGCCATAGTTTGTCCTTTAGTGACAACAAAGCCTAATTTTACCTTTTTTCTAACGAATAAGGTCAACAACATCTGCCAAGCTGCAGTCAAGGAATAAAGGGATCACTTGCCATAGTTTGTCCTTTAGTGACAACAAAGCCTAATTTGACCTTTTTCTAACAAATAAGGTCTACGACATCTGGTAAGGTGCCATCCTTATTAGCACAATTGTGGTGTACCTTAATTGGTGAAGGTGGAACCCATTTCTTTACCTGTTCAACACGAATAGAAGAAATCTGAGCACTAATATTTCTCATGCACTTCATATGGACTTTTTTCACTGTTATATTGTAACGGACTCATTTATGTTTTGATATATGCATGTTCCGTTGTGATATATCTTTAGGCAACCACTTACCTTACGGGTGGTGATTAGCAGGTTTTGCACTGTTGGCATTTATTATATATTTATTTTCACTGTTCAGTATTTATGTTATGTATTTATAGTTAGTATAGCACCCCCTGCTTTGCTATTTTGTAACTATCTCCAGTTCACTGGAAATTTTGGGGAGCAGCTTTTTTGATTAATTTAATAGATTTACTTAGTCACATTTAATTCTAATTTTATTTGGCGCGAGATCCTTTTTCTTTGTATGGAGACATGACAGAACAACAAGCTGCAGCACTGAGCCCTGTCCTGCATCCAAAATATATCGTCCTTGACCATGCTTGCTGGACCACGTGTCAGCAGTGACATGGACATTGTGCTCACTGTCTTGCCCAAAGATGCCACAAAATTGCCTTCCACATGATGGTACAGAGCTGGAATGACCTTATGTGAAAATAAATAGTGACTGGGAACCTGCCATTGTGGTACAGCACAGGGGGCAGAATCCACCAGACGAAAAGGCAGAAGTTGTAGAGCCAACAGCTTTGACAAGCTTGCATTTGGAGGCTGGGCATGTGGGTGGCAGTGACTGTATTTTTTTTTTTTTGCTGCAGCAGATAAGGCAGAGAAATTTGACTGCCAATTTTTGCACCGGTGTTCTCCCCTCTCTGTACGCTCATGTTCCTACCTTCCTCAACCTCAGAACCAACATCTGAATCAAGTAATGGCTGTTCCTCCTCAAGGAGCAAGTGACTGATGCTGTGTTCAAATAACTCATCTGACTCCTCCATGGGAGTCTGGGGCTATGGCAGGAATAGATGTGGACAAGGAGGCAGATTTAGTCACTCTGGCAGCTGCAGTGGACTGCACACTAACCTCTGCTTGGGTGACAGAGGATCTCCTCTGCATGCTATGGCTGGATAGCACAGGCAATATCACTAAACAGAGTAAATGATGCCCTGCATGGACACATACGCTGCTGGACCCCTCACAGTGCCATTGGAGAGTCTGCCTCTCCTTGTTGGCCTCCCAGACATGATGGGGGGTGCTCAATAACCAAATCTAATAAAGATGTGGAAATGTGTACGTGGATGCACTTGAATCAATGGAAAGTGGTGTTTGGTGCACTTTAACCTGAGCACTCACTACACAGACAAACTCCACTGATACACTACATTATACTGCAGAAAAACTGCACTGATGCACTGCAATATACTGCATTAAACATGCCAGGGTCTCCAAATCAAACCTATTAAAAAATGGTTCAGTTCATTTGCCCTCTCCACATTTCCCTTGGTCCCTCCACCTGTAATGGCCTCTACTTCTTCTGTCACTCAAGACCATTCTCACTTTGTTTTTCTGGAGTTTCCACTCCAATTTTTTTCTATATTTCTCCTTAGCCTCTCTAATCTTCATCCTCAGGCCCATCTGAATCTTTTTTTATCTTGTGACACATTCATTTTGTCTTGCTATGGCAACAAATGCCTTTGGTCTTCCTCTGCATCAGCATGCTGCAGGCTGCTTATACAACCATCTCTAATTGTGTTGCTTTTTTATTAAGGCTGATTATCATCTTTGCCCATGGTAAACATATGGCATGATTTGCAATGGTGGTGGAACCCTCCTACACATAAATACACAAATACTGCATTTATTTGGAAATATACATATAGGTGGTGGAATGACACTAGTCAGGAGTTATGCTTCTTGATTTAGTTTGTGATATATGGTGGTTCTTGGTGTGTGAGTGTAAAATAGTGATGTTACCTTCTGAATTTTGGGAATTACATTTTGATTTCTGATGTTGGTACACGTATCACATTGTGTGGGGGAAAATTATTATCATTTGGAAATACTAAACAACACACAAAATGGTGACTCATTTAAAACTTGCATCAGCAATGGTATTGTTTGTGGTTTGTGAAGACACCTGTGGGAGTTTCTGATTTGATTTTTGTGAAAAATATATTTTAACAAAACATGAAAACATTACAAATTACTAGAATTCTTAAAAAAATAAAACCATGAAGTAGAAGCAACACAAAAACCCAGCAAGCATAATTTATTTTATAGAAATCAACAGTTGATCTCAAAATTAAAATGTATTTTCCTGTAGAAGTAACAACTGTACAATTATGTACAATGGTTGAAACTTGCATTTGGCTATATAACGCTCATTTTCACATTCGCAAACGCATGTTTGCCAAGAGCGAATTTGGGAATTTACTATAGCGCCCCGGAAAAAAGGAATGGGAGTTAAAATGTGACTATTTTGCATAACTGAGCATGCGCACTTGTGCTGGTACATAGTCGTAGAAAGAGGGGGAATTTATCTCTTCTCAAACTTTTAGCCCTGGTTCACACTGGGTATGATTTGGAACGATTTGAGATGCGATTTGACATGTCAAATCGCATCTCAAATCGGTGGCATTTGCCGGCAATTGTCGGCAATGGCACTGTCCTAATCAGTGCGACGCCGCATCTGCGATTTCAAAAAGTAGTTCCTGTACTACTTTTTGCGATTTCGGGCAGTGATTTACATTAAATTGCGGCCGAAATCGCGGCAAAATCGTGGCCGCAAAATCGCAGTAAAAATCGCGCATTTTACCGCGATTTTGAATTCGCAGCAGTGTGAACCTAGGCTAAATGATATTTCAATTTATACGTAATTTTTTCAGCAGTTTAAACATAGATTATCTTCAAACAATATACCACATATTTAAGTATCATTTAGGCTATCATATCATGCTCTAAACATTGTTTCCATGTGCAATTCCCATGTTTCAAGCATGATTACTGATTTAGACAGTCTCTGTTGTCTGTGACCTATAGTAAATTAGTCAATTCGATTTTTTTCTCCCGGGAGCTATAGTGAATTCTATTTTCATGCTAATGTACACGTTTTTGGCCATTTTGCGAGTATTTATTCACAAATTTGCGCCATAGTAAATAAACCCCATAGTGTCATTTTATTAGAAGCTGATGTAGGGAGAGCAGAGGAAGAGCTGACAGAATGCATTGGAAGAGATTAGGTAAGGTAGCAAACTATGATTTAACTATCATTTAACCTGAAAGTCCTTGTTAGGACTACTATGTGTTAACATTTGAATGTTAGCTCTATGGGTACTCACCACCTTAGCTGTCTTCTTGGGGGATTTTTGTTTTTATTTTAGCTAGTGATTGATTTGAGAGCAGCAGTATATTCTGTCCTGTCTTTTGGGGGGAATTTCAATTTATTTTAATACATTGATAAGGCCTTTTTTATAGTCTCCCTACACTAAACTTGCCAGGAGATTTCCCAGAACAGAAAAGTAAATGTACTTTAGACCTTTTGAAACACACATAAACCAATAGGTAGTGAACAAATCACTTAGGCTGGTTGTAAATGGGGTTCACTCATAAAAAATACTGAGAGCGACTTCAGGAACTTAGGGCCAGATCCACAAAAGGGATACGCCGGCGTATCTACTGATACGCCGTCGTATCCCTGTTTCTATCTATGCGACTGATTCACAGAATCAGTTACGCATAGATATTCCTAAGATCCGGCAGGTGTAATCGTTTTACACTGTCGGATCTTAGGATGCAGTACCTCGGCCGCCGCTGGGGGCATTTCTCTTCGAAATTCCGCGTCGGGTATGCAAATTAGCACTTACGGAGATCCACAAAGAGGTTTCCCTTCGTGAAGTCTCCGTAAGTTGTTAGTTTGCAAATGCAAAATTAGGGCTACTTTTACAAAGTGTAAAGTTAGAACACCATGTAAAAGTAGACCCTTCTTTCCCGCGACGCTGTCAAATTTTTTTTTCAATTTTTTTTTTCCCGCCGCATCTCTTTTTTTCCCAGACGCAACTTTTTTTACCCGCCGTGATTCACAAAACTCGGCGTAACGTAACTTTGCGCAAAGCACGTCGGGAAAATCGCGTTGGGAGCATGCGCAGTATGTCCGGCGCGGAAGCGCCTAATTTAAATGGGACTCGCGCCATTAGATTGGGCATGCCTTGCGCCGGACAGATTTAAGTTACACAGCCGAAAATTTCTAGGTAAGTGCTTTGTGGATCGGGCACTTAGGTAGAAATTTTGCGGCGGTGTAACTTAAATAGGAAGATTTAAGTTAAACCCGCTGGCTGTGGATCTGGCCCTTAATATGTACAGTCTGGAGGAAAGAAAGGGAAGACATGATTGAAACCTTTAAATACATTGAGGGGGTGAATAAAGTTGAGGAGGGCAGTTTTTTCAATATAAGACCAAAATCAAGAACACAGGGACATGACCTCAATATAACTGGAGGGAAGTTCAAAACTAATCTTAGAAAGTATTATTTTACTGAAAGAGTAGTTGATGCTTGGAATAAACTACCAGCAGAGGTAGTGAGACAGTCAACAGTAAATGGATTTTTAAAAAAAGGGATAAACATAGATCTAAACAAAACAAAACAATAAACCCCCTCCCTCCAAAAAGACAAAAAAAAATAAATAGGCAGACTTGATTGGCTACTCAGTCTTTTTCTGACATCACTTTTCTATGTTTCTATGTTTATATTGCCACAGGAATTTGCTCACTTTAAATAAGGACCCAATGTTCTGTACACCCAGCCATTGACAGCCACAAACATCATGGAGATGTGGATTCAGCCCATGTTCACACTGGGTACGATTTCCTTCGATTTGAGATGCGATTTCACATGTGAAATCGCATCTCAAATCGGCGGCATTTGCCGCCAATTGTCGGCAATGACACTGTCCTAATCAGTGCGACGCTGCATCTGCGGCGCTGCACTGATTTCAAAAAGTAGTTCCTGTACTACTTTTTGCGATTTCGGGCCGCGATTTACATAGACATCTGTGCAGAAAGCTGCACAGATGTCTCTTAAATCACGGCCGAAATCGGGACTGCCGGCGGGAGTGAAATCGTGCGAGTTCAGCTGAACTCGCACGGCTTCACTCCCGCAGCCCAGTGTGAACCAGGGCTAAAGATGTTTTTTAGATCGACAGACTAACTTGTTAAGAATGGGGGTTACAAAGGTGGCAATTATTACAACATACAAATGAAACTGGCTGCACTAAGAACATAGGAAAGATCGCTATTGTTTGAAAAAAAACCTTCTAATCTTCTATATAATTCCTAGAACTGTGAGACACCTGAGCTATAAGAAGGAGAAAAAAAATCAAAAAAGCTAATCAGAGGATTGCTTGTGATCTAAGGCGCAGATATTAAGCCTATAAGGTGAGGGCACAACTGGTGACGGTGACACGAGGATATCTGTATATGCACAGAGGTGGATTAATGTGAAGTTATTACTTTTAATTATTTTGATATCACAAAATGTACTTTGTTGCACTGCTGATTGGAATCTACAAGGACACTGTGTGGAACAGGGAGCACATCTTTTAGATTGCTATTGTAGTTTTTATGTTCTTATAATAATAAAACTATGCAAACACAGAGAGAAGTTTACATTACAGTAAAGTTTTATTAACATTTAGGCCGTGATACATTTATATTTTTATGTTTAAAATTGATGCTGGACATGTCTAAAAGAACCAATTTTAGAGCTAGAAGCTCCCCAGTCAGTGTATCTTCTATACTCTCCAGGTCTCAGGTAATACTGACGTCCTTTGTAGTTGGGCTCCTCATAGAACATCCAGTATCCATCATGTACATGGCAGGAGTGGATATCATTGTAGCGGAACTGCTCATAAACATGAGGACAATCTTCAGTAAACTCCATCATCTGTCCCTTAAAGTCCTCTTTTTCATAGACATTTAATCTGAAGGGTCCACGGTGCTGTATTAAATAAAATGTATTATGTCAATTGCTGTTGCTTTAGAAATATGGCACAGTTGGGGAGCAAATTAAACAATCTATTGCAAGTTTTAATTCATGTTTCAAAATATTACTGAGCATATTTAACTACTAGCCGACCAGCCACCGTCATTAAACGGCGGCAGGTCGGCTCTCCTGGGCGAGAGCCCGTAGCTATACGTCCGCTTTTCGAGCGGCCACTAGCTCGCCCCTGACTCCCGTGCGTGTGCCCGGCGGGCTCGATCGCCGCCGGGCACCCGCGATTGCTCGTTACAGAGCGGGGACCGGGAGCTGTGTGTGTAAACACACAGCTCTCGGTCCTGTCAGCAGGGGAAATGCTGATCTTCTGTTCATACAATGTATGAACAGAGGATCAGTGTTTCCCCTAGTGAGGCCACCCCCCCACAGTAAGAACACACCCAGGGACATACTTAACCCCTTCCCCGCCCCCTAGTGTTAACCCCTTCACTGCCAGTGGCATTTTTATAGTAATCCAATGCATTTTTATAGCACTGATCGCTATAAAAATGCCAATGGTCCCAAAAATGTGTCAAAAGTGTCCGAAGTGTCCGCCATAATGTCGCAGTACCGAAAAAAAATTACTAGTAAAAAAAATATATTAATAAAAATGCCATAAAAATACCCCTTATTTTGTAAACGCTATAACTTTTGCGCAAACCAATCAATAAACGCTTATTGCGATTTTTTTTTACGAAAAATATGTAGAAGAATATGTATCGGCCTAAACTGAGGAAAAAAAATGTTTTTTATATATTTTTGGGGGATAATTATTATAGCAAAAAGTAAAAAATATTCATTTTTTTAAAAATTGTCGCTCTATTTTTGTTTATAGCGCAAAAAATTAAAACCGCAGAGGTGATCAAATACCACCAAAAGAAAGCTCTATTTGTAGGAAAAAAAGGATGCCAATTTTGTTTGGGAGCCACGCCGCATGACCGCGCAATTGTCAGTTAAAGCGGCGCAGTCCCGAATCGCAAAAAGTGCTCTGGTCTTTGGGCAGCAATATGGTCCGGGGGTTAAGTGGTTAAAAAATAAAGTAAAATATACCTGTGGGGTCAGGCGGCAGGATCTGATAGAGTCATTGTATCCCAACCATTGCTGGAAATCAGGATATTCTCCCTTCCTCAAAAAGTACTGGTGTCCTCTGTAGTTGGGATGTTCATACAGGATCCAGTTCCCATTCTCCACTCGGATGGAGTTACAGTGATTGAAGTATGAAGACAAGTCAGAGGAATCAGAGTTGCACTCATAGGAGCGACCCTGGAAGTTTCTGTCCTCGTAGAAGACAATCTATAGACAGACGGTGACATGTATTTAAAACAGGTTTCAAAACTCATGAATGTCATATACATTATACAGTACTATTCTTTGCTTATAGCTTGCATATAACATACTTATTATTCGTTTCAGAACTCTGACTGCTTTGGTGGCTGCTTAAAAATATTTAAAATGCACTACAATATGTAATCTATCTATGTGCAGAAAATCCTTAGAAAAAACATAATTTTAATTCTTTACAGTACAAATGCCAGCTTGTATTCTGTCATACAAATTGAAAAGTAACATACCTTAACCATTTTGACTGGAAATGTGACCCAGGAGCTGTGAGCTGTGAACTGTGAGCTGTTTCAGGGTTGGAATGACGACTCTTTTATATACCTCTTTCTGCTGAAGTTGCAGAAAGTCAATGATGCTGACTTTTTTCTGTTAGCTATAGGATATGTATAGGTCTTTCTCTATCGTACATCATGGGACACAGAGCAGCATAGCCATTACTATATGGGTTATAGAGTCTACCTTCAGGTGATGGACACTGGCATTCTCAGACAGCAAGTCCCCTCCCTATATAACCCCTCCCATACCGGGAGTACCTCAGTTTTTTCGCCAGTGTCTTAGGTGTTGGTCACGGTATAGCTATGCCTCTACGTACTTGGGACCAGGGCAGGCTAACCGGATCTGTCCAGAGTGCTTCAGAGCCAAGGTGGACAGTACCTGGGCCTCAGGCTGTGGGGTTTTGCCCATAACGCCTCTCCTTCGGAGGGCTGGATCCTGGGTTCCAGAGCTTTGGGCCTTCTAAGGACCAAAAGTCCCTGCTGCCAGGATGCTGTATAGGTCCAGGGGAGTGGTGTTCCTTCCCAGGACCCCGGTCCCTGAAGGTCTAGCACAATACCCACGGAGATGGGAGAAGGTTGGGCCTCTTGCTATGCAATGCCCTGCAGCGTGGAGCAGGTAAGAAGAGGGGCCTGCGGGACTTGGTTCGACGGCAGGACTCGCCAGCGGGAGATTTTGGGTTAGCCTTTAGTATGCTCTGCATCGGCAACTATTCCACTATGTCTTGCTAAAGACAGGATGGTTTATTTTATTCCCATATGCATTTATCTCCCTGGCTGTTAGCATACTGCTGCTGTTGCCGCAGGGTTTGGATGGTGGTAAGGGTTTACTCCTGTTTCTGGCTAAATAAAAGGGACAGCCACCCCATCTAGTGCAGGCAATAAAAAGTTCCATAGCGGGGCTATGTTTGTCTTACCCACACAGGGATGCCGGTTCCGGCTGCTCCACGTGTTGTTCCGCCCACGTGTTTTCTCCTCCGGCGGTGCACGCCGGCATGCGGAGGGGACGGGCACGTCGAGGCTGCTTCAGGGGGCGTGTTGTTCTTCCTCGCTGACGTCAGCAGGGGAAAACTAATTTACAGCCTGAAGCTGCTAGCTGAGGGACACAGAGCGGCGCTGCAAGGAGCGTCGGATCCTAGGATCAACCGGACCACAGTGGCATCCAGTGGCGGTATAGAGACCTGCGGGTCTGGAGTTGGCTCCACATTGACCATTATTGTTATCAAGCCAAGGGTCTCTTACAGCAGCCTGGGCTTTGTTATAATCCTCCTGGCTCAGCTAACTCAGCATATAGGAGGGTGGTATTCCTTACTGTTATACCTTCCTAGTGGTTAAGGGCAATAGGTTCTTCCTAGCACTACCCTTACCCTCTTGCTTGGTATATTTTTTGTGTCTTCTTGCTGCAACAGTTTGTTGTTGGCAGCGGAGTACCTCAATATTGTACTATGGCTCCCAAAGGCTCGGGAACAGCAAAAAATGCTAAAAATGTTAAGAAACAAAAGGGTTCCCCCTCAGGCTCTGAGGATCTTGGTCAGGCTCCGCTAGGTGCTGTGGCTGGCCCTAACCAACCCAGCCCCGTCTATGTTACAGAGGAAATGCTTGAGGCCACCCTTGGTGGGCTAGAACAAAGGTTGGCAATTTTGATTGCAAACTTGGTTCCGGGGAGGAAACGGGCTAGATACCCGTCTCCTAGGTTCGTGTCCTCGGATGCGGAGGTCCTCTCCCCAGAGGAGTTGGAGTCTCAAGAGGATCAAACGGACCAGAACCTAGATGGTTCCGATATTGAGGAATCCACCATAGAGGAACCATTTTCTGCCTCTCAGGCGGAAAGTCTGTGGATCCAGTCCTTAACGGACATGGTCCGCTCGGCATTTAATCTGCCTTTACCAGGACCGCAGGTCCCCCGCGGTGTCTTCTTTGGGCTCCTTGAAGGCGCCACTAAGTAACGCGGTCTTTCCGGTCCACCCTCTTTTGGAGGACCTGATTTTTCAGGATTGGGTGCAGCCTGACAGAATTTTTATCCCTCCTAAGAGGTTCTCTGTCCTCTATCCTATGGAAGAAAGATTTTCAAAGAAATGGGCGCTCCCTACCGTGGACGAAGCCATCTCCTGTGTCAATAAATCCTTAACATGTCCAGTTGAGAACATACAGATGATCAAGGATCCGGTCGATAAGAAAACCCTGCGGAAGGCTTCTCTTTCCACAGCAGGCGCAGTGGTACAGCCGGCGGTGGCTGCTATTGGCATTTGCCAGACAATATTAAAGGACCAGACTAAGCAAATGTTAAAGAATGTTCCGCCTCACCAGGCTCGAAAACTGTTTTTAGTGCATATGCGAAGGCTCTTGTGGTTAAAGAACTGGTCGGCCGAAACTCCGTGCAAAAAACTCTTGGCAGGTTTCCCTTTTCATGGGGGAAGACTATTCGGAGAAGATCTAGATAAGTACATTCAGACGATTTTAAGTGGAAAGAGCACTCTTTTGCCTGTTAAGAAAAGATCTCGGGCCCCACGCTATGCTGCTCTGTGTCCCGTGATGTACGATAAAGAAGAATGTATTTTTATATACAGCTTACCTGTAAAATCCTTTTCTTGGAGTACATCACGGGACACAGAGCTCCCTCCCCTCTTATGAGGAAGATTTTGGGATACATACTGCTTGCTACAAAACTGAGGTACTCCCGGTATGGGAGGGGGTTATATAGGGAAGGGACTTCCTGTCTGAGAATGCCAGTGGCCAGACTGGATGACTAGTCTAGTTTGTACATCCAATTATTTTGGAGTCATCAGTCATTCATGGAGTTATAGATACAGTCATGCGAACAGTAGGCACAGCCAATAGAAATTGTGTACATATTTGAACAGACAAGCACTGGAGTGGCTCTAACAACAATGTACAGTATCTCACAAAAGTGAGTACACTCCTCACATTTTTGTAAATTTTTTATTATATTTTTTCATGTGACAACACTGAATAAATGACACTTTACTACAATGTAAAGTAGTGAGTGTACAGCTTGTATAACAGTGTAAATGTGATGTCCCCTCAAAATAACTCAACACACAGCCAATAATGTTGGCAAATAAAGTGAGTACACCCCTAAGTTAAAACGTCCAAATTGGGCCCAATTAGCCATTTTTCCTCTCCGGTGTCATGTGACTCATTAGTGTGTGAATGGAGAGCAGGTGTGTTAAATTTGGTGTTATCACTCTCAGGCCAAAACACGGTCGGACAAAACAAATGAGAATGAACCGAAGTTCAGTTTCATCGGACCAAACCGACCGTGTGTATGGGCCATCGGTCTGTTTTCCTTCGGTCCAAAATTTTAAAACATGCTTCAAAACCGAACCGATGGACCACTGCCCGATCGGACCAAACCGATGGTTAGTACAGAAAAGCATCGGTTCAAAACCACTCGCATGCTCAGAATCAAGTCGACGCATGCTTGGAAGCATTGAACTTAGTTTTTTTCAGCACGTCGTGTGTTTTACGTCACCGCGTTCTGACCCGATCGGATTTTGAACTGATGGTGTGTACACACATCAGACCATCAGGCCACTTCAGTGGTGAACCGATGAAAACGGTCCGTCGGACCATTCTCATCGGTTTTGTCCGACCGTGTGTACAGGGCCTCACTCTCTCACACTGGTCACTGGAAGTTCAACATGACACCTCATGCCAAAGAACTCTCTGAGGGTCTAAAAAAATAATTGTTGATTTACATAAGTGTAGCACCCTGCTCTTGAACAGGGATGCAGTCAGATATAGTTTGCTAGGTGGTAACTAACCTGGCCAATTATTAGGGGATCTTCTGATTCTTTACCTAACTCCGAGTTTGATGCATCTCTCCCCTCTACCACTGGGTGGCATTGTCACCTAAGGCATTGGAATGATAAGGTGCAAATCAACTTACAGTATGAGTGGATAGGTTGCTCTAGCCAATTGTCATGTATATAGATCGTATATCTTGAGGAATCAATGTGTCTACCTGTGCAATAGAAATATGACTATATATTTGAATGTGATGAAAAAACTAAATGTAATGTGCAATTTGTATCTGTAGTACAGTAAAATACTCTATGTTTGGCAGATTCGGTAAACGAACAATTTGCATACTGTGTTATGTGTTGCATATACTGTGTTGTATGGTATAAATTACACAGTCTGCCTCCTTCTTTTTCCCCCACTATAAATGATGTGCTGATGATTAGAAGATTTGCACGATATTGATGTCTGAACACATAGGCCCGGATTCACGTAGAATGGCGTATCTTTGTGCGGGCGTAACGTAACCTATTTACGTTACGCCTCCGCAACTTTTACAGGCAAGTGCCGTATTCTCAAACAAAAGTTGCGGCGGCGTAGCGTAAATAAGCCTGCGTAAGCCCGCCTAATTAAAATGTGGTAGATGTGGGCGTGTGTTATGTAAATTTTATGTGACCCCACATAAATGATGCTTTTTACGAACGGCGCATGCGCCGTCCGTGAAAGTATCCCAGTGCGCATGCTTCAAATTAACCCGCAAGAAGCCAATGCTTTCGACGTGAACGTAAATGACGGCCAGCCCTATTCACGAACGACTTACGCAAACGAGGAAACATTTTCAAAATTCGACACGGGAACGACGTCCATACTTAACATTGGTACGCTGCATCTACGTCTCATATAGCAGGGGTAACTTTACGCCGGGAAAAGCCTAACGTAAACGGCATATCTGTACTGCGTCGGCCGGGCGTACATTCGTGAATTCACGTATCTAGCTGACTTACATATTTCTAGGCGTAAATCAGCGTACACGCCCCTAGCGGCCAGCGTAAATATGCAGTTAAGATCCGACGCCGGTCGGATCTAATAGAAATCTATGAGTAACTGATTCTAAGAATCAGGCGCATAGATATGACCGCCCAGACTCAGAGATACGACGGCGTATCTGGAGATACACCGTTGTATCTCCTTTGTGAATCTGGGCCACTGTGTCTCTCTCTATCTCTCTCTCTCTCTCTAACTGACTGACTGTCTGATGTGGTCTGTATTGTAACAACGCCGCAACACACTACACGCGGTCGCCTTACAGGCGGCCTTATATAGTGTGGGGCGTGTACTAAACCCCCTGAGCCATAATTGGCCAAAGCCACCCTGGCTTTGGCCAATTATGGTTCTTCGTTTTTTGCTCGCTCTCGAATTTGGTGCGAACGACCCATTTTGTTCGAAATTCAAGTGTCTCAGAGTCTGAGAAAAGACGTATACTATTATTAGTAACAAATACTCAAGCAGCACCGAATGCCCATTCAGAACGCATGCTGGATGCAGGTCAGCCCATCAGCTCAATTGCATACCAGGCAAGTTCTGGCAAGTTTGCAGAGGCATGAGAAGCAGACTCCTCTGGGTCACTGAGGATTACAGTATCTGGAACTACCTCTTCCCAGTCACATACTACTCGCAAGGGTTCTAGGGATGGAAAACCATCTCTTTGACATATGTCTTCGAAATTGCCTCCTCCCTCTCCTTTTGTGTGTTCTGTGGCGTAGGAAGAATAGTGTCTGCATAAAGTGGGCCTTGAGAGGAAAGGAAGTCCTCCTCTTCCTCCCGCTGCTCTACATTGAGTGCCCTGTCAATAATGCCACGCAGAGTCTGCTCCAGCAGGAACACAACAGGGATTGTGTCACTGATGCATGCATTGTCACGGCACACCATACTTGTGGCCTCCTCAAAAGGTGGCAGCACAGTGCATGCATCCTTTATGAGCAGCCATTGGCATGGGGAAAAAAACTGAGCTGGCCTGAGACTGTCATTGTGCCATACTCAAACAGGTACTTGTTGATGTGCAGCCACTGCAGCATTGCCAAAGTCAAGTTCCACCCGGTGGGCATATCAAAAATCAGGCGGTTTGTGGGCAGGTGTAATTTCCACTGAATTTCAGCCAACCAAGCACTGGCTGTGTATGATAGCCTGAAATGGCTACAGACTCTTCTGGCCTGATTTAGCAGATCTTCCAACCCTGGGTACCTATTTAATAAATGTTGCACCACCAGATTGACATGGCACATGTGTCTAGGGATGGACTGGAGGTTTGTGCCATTATCGCGCAGTACCTGGTTCCAGCTGGTGTAGCGTGAACCACCTCTGGGCCCATCCCTGCAGAGCTACAAGGATCTCTGCTCTGGTGTGGTTCCTGTCCCTAGACACACCAGCTGAAGCACTGCATGGCACCTTTTAGCCTGATTCATTAATTATTCATTATTAAGCTGGTAAGATAGGGCAGGGGGCTCCTTTGCAGCCAGTCTGTGATTGCCTGTGTCCCAAGGGTTGCAGGTTCGATCCCGGCGGGGTCCACTCAGCCTTTCATCCTTCCGAGGTCGGTAAAATAAGTACCATTGTGTTGGGTAATAATGACAACCATTATCAGCGCTTGGACACATCGGCAACGGTGTAATTGGCGCTATATAAGTGTAAGCATTACTATTATTATTATTATTAAATAGCCCTTTGAATGCGTTGGGGTACTTGTGATTCATAGGCCAATTCAGCAGATGAGGGCATGGAGGAGGAGGGGGTAGAGCAGACAAATCTCGCATCCTCACCACCAGCTGTATGGAGACATAACATAAATACTGAACAGTGAAAATAAATATATAATAAATGCCAACAGTGCAAAACCGGCTAATCACCACCCGTAAGGTAAGTGGTTGCCTAAAGATATGTCACAACGGAACATGCATATATCAAAAAATGAGTCCGTTACAATATAACAGTGAAAAAAGTCCATATGAAGTGCATGAGAAATATTAGTGCTCAGATTTCTTCTATTCGTGTTGAACAGGTAAAGAAATGGTTTCCACCTTCACCAATTAAGGTACACCTAAATTGTGCTAATAAGGATGGCACCTTACCGGATGTCGTTGACCTTATTCGTTAGAAAAAAGGTCAAATTAGGCTTTGTTTGCTGGACCTGGCTGACTTCCTGGTGGCCACAGGATAGATTCCTCCTTACATCTGCCTACCCGTGGAACCAAATGCACCTGAGACTGGATCGCACCGTTCACTGGAGACACAGATGAGCCTTTTTTAAACTTCTGTCTCCAAGCTGCAGTCAAGGAATAAAGGGATCACTTGCCATAGTTTGTCCTTTAGTGACAACAAAGCCTAATTTTACCTTTTTTCTAACGAAAAAGGTCAACAACATCTGCCAAGCTGCAGTCAAGGAATAAAGGGATCACTTGCCATAGTTTGTCCTTTAGTGACAACAAAGCCTAATTTGACCTTTTTTCTAATGAATAAGGTCAACGACATCTGGTAAGGTGCCATCCTTATTAGCACAATTGTGGTGTACCTTAATTGGTGAAGGTGGAACCCATTTCTTTACCTGTTCAACACGAATAGAAGAAATCTGAGCACTAATATTTCTCATGCACTTCATATGGACTTTTTTCACTGTTATATTGTAACAGACTCATTTATGTTTTGATATATGCATGTTCCGTTGTGATATATCTTTAGGCAACCACTTACCTTACGGGTGGTGATTAGCAGGTTTTGCACTGTTGGCATTTATTATATATTTATTTTCACTGTTCAGTATTTATGTTATGTATTTATAATTAGTATAGCACCCCCTGCTTTGCTATTTTGTAACTATCTCCAGTTCACTGGATATTTTGGGGAGCAGCTTTTTTGATTAATTTAATAGATTTACTTAGTCACATTTAATTCTAATTTTATTTGGCGCGAGATCCTTTTTCTTTGTATGGAGACATGACAGCACAACAAGCTGCAGCACTGAGCCCTGTCCTGCATCCAAAATATATCATCCCTGACCATGCTTGCTGGACCACGTGTCAGCAGTAACATGGATATTGTGCTGACTGTCTTGCCCAACGATGCCACAAAATTGCCTTCCACATGATGGTACAGAGCTGGAATGACCTTATGTGAAAATAAATAGCGATTGAGAACCTGCCATTGTGGTACAGCACAGGGGGCAGAATCCACCAGACGAAAAGGCAGAAGTTGTAGAGCCAACAGCTTTGACAAGCTTGCATTTGGAGGCTGGGCATGTGGGTGGCAGTGACTGTATTTTTTTTTTTGCTGCAGCAGATGAGGCAGAGAAATTTGACTGCCAATTTTTGCACCAGTGTTCTCCCCTCTCTGTACGCTCATGTTCCTACCTTCCTCAACCTCAGAACCAACATGAAGAAACACAATGCAGCGCCTTCTAAGCGTAGCAGGTAAGTTTAACCTTGGCAAATTCGTTAAAACATATAAAAAACCTACTCACATTCCAGATGTAGGTAAAGGCATGACAAAGTAAGATGTATCATCCGCGGGGTTCCCGGAGACAACGAGGTGTCCTCGTGCAGGCATATGGAGCTGTCCTTGCTTGTGCGGCGGCCGGAACCAAAAACACCCTCGGAACTATCAAGAAGGGATCAGTTCTCCACTGTGTGCTGCATTGGACGTCACTTCCGGGCGCGGGAGGTGCGCGCGTTCGAGACTTTCAAGTCTCTTCATCAGGCATAGCGGTGGCCATTTTACTGGAGGGCAATATAGCTATTAGAAGGCCCGCCCATTGTATTCTAATTGGCAGAATCTTGGCTGTGGAACATTAGATGCCGCCCACGAGACTTGTATAAATAAAGTACAGATTATATTGATAAAAGACACATATAGCGAAGGTTTGTGCGGATATTATAGTATAATAAAAGAAGCTCTATGGCCTTACATTGGAAATGTCAGATGAATGAAAATAAAAAGATACACACAATTGCTACGTGCAAGACGCCCTGATATGGGTATCATATCATTATATACCTACTGTATTAACCTCTTATATACAAATGACATATGAGTGTACAGCATGCTCATAGTGTATTTATGCAAAATGCGCATAATACTCTATTAGATGATGCTCTAATGGGCTGGTGATTTTTTTAAAAAAATATGTAAATAGGCTAGGTAAAAAGTTTAAATGTAAAATATATATATTTTTTTTTAAATATAAAAAATATGTTAAAAATATTTCAAGAAGGAAAAATATTTTCTAAAGGCTACAAGAGACTATGATGTTGACGTCATCAAAAATCTCTAATTATCATAATAGACAATATTCTGAAAAATGACATGTTATTGGCTGTGTGGCTGTGTGAAAATTATTATAATATATGGGGTACTTTAAAAACTACTCTGGAATAAAAGATGTAGATATACATATATATATATATATATATATATATATATATATATATATATATATATATATATATATATATATATATATCGGTGCGTGTATACACGAATCAAGTAATGACTGTTCCTCCTCAAGGAGCAAGTGACTGATGCTGTGTTCAAATAACTCATCTGACTCCTCCATGGGAGTCTGGGGCTATGGCAGGAATAGATGTGGACAAGGAGGCAGATTTAGTCACTCTGGCAGCTGCAGTGGACTGCGCACTAACCTCTGCTTGGGTAACAGAGGATCTCCTCTGCATGCTATGGCTGGATAGCACAGGCAATATCACTAAACAGAGTAAATGATGCCCTGCATGGACACATACGCTGCTGGACCCCTCTCAGTGCCATTGGAGAGTCTGCCTCTCCTTGTTGGCCTCCCAGACATGATGGGGGGTGCTCAATAACCAAATCTAATAAAGATGTGGAAATGTGTAGTGGATGCACTTGAATCAATGGAAAGTGGTGTTTGGTGCACTTTAACCTGAGCACTCACTACACAGACACACTCCACTGATACACTACATTATACTGCAGAAAAACTGCACTGATGCACTGCAATATACTGCATTAAACATGCCAGGGTCTCCAAATCAAACCTATTAAAAAATGGTTCAGTTCATTTGCCCTCTCCACATTTCCCTCGGTCCCTCCACCTGTAATGGCCTCTACTTCTTCTGTCACTCAAGACCATTCTCACTTTGTTTTGCTGGAGTTTCCACTCCAATTTTTTTCTATATTTCTCCTTAGCCTCTCTAATCTTCATCCTCAGGCCCATCTGAATCTTTTTTTATCTTGTGACACATTCATTTTGTCTTGCTATGGCAACAAATGCCTTTGGTCTTCCTCTGAAACAGCATGCTGCAGGCTGCTTATACAACCATCTCTAATTGTGTTGCTTTTTTATTAAGGCTGATTATCATCTTTGCCCATGGTAAACATATGGCATGATTTGCAATGGTGGTGGAACCCTCCTACACATAAATACACAAATACTGCATTTATTTGGAAATATACATATAGGTGGTGGAATGACAATAGTCAGGAGTTATGCTTCTTGATTTAGTTTGTGATATATGGTGGTTCTTGGTGTGTGAGTGTAAAATAGAAATGTTACCTTCTGAATTTTGGGAATTACATTTTGATCTCTGATGTTGGTACACGTATCACATTGTGTGGGGGAAAATTATTATCATTTGGAAATACTAAACAACACACAAAATGGTGACTCATTTAAAACTTGCATCAGCAATGGTATTGTTTGTGGTTTGTGAAGACACCTGTGGGAGTTTCTGATTTGATTTTTGTGAAAAATATATTTTAACAAAACATGAAAACATTACAAATTACTAGAATTCTTAAAAAAATAAAACCACGAAGAAGAAGCAACACAAAAACCCAGCAAGCTCAATGTATTTTATAGAAATAAACAGTTCATCTCAAAATTAAAATGTATTTTCTTGTAGAAGTAACAACTGTACAATTATGTACAATGGTTGAAACTTGCATTTGGCTATATTTTTCACATTCGCAAACGCATGTTTGCTAAGCGCGAATTTGGGAATTTACTATAGCGCCCTGGAAAAAAGGAATGGGAGTTAAAATGTGACTATTTTGCATAACTGAGCATGCGCACTTGTGCTGGTACATAGTCGTAGAAAGAGGGGGAATTTATCTCTTCTCAAACTTTTAATGATATTTCAATTTATACGTAATTTTTTCAGCAGTTTAAACACAGATTATCTTCAAACAATATACCACATATTTAAGTATCATTTAGGCTATCATATCATGCTCTAAACATTGTTTCCATGTGCAATTCCCATGTTTCGAGCATGATTACTGATTTAGACAGTCTCTGTTGTCTGTGACCTATAGTAAATTAGTCAATTCGATTTTTTTCTCCCGGGAGCTATAGTGAATTCCATTTTCATGCTAATGTACACGTTTTTGGCCATTTTGCAAGTATTTATTCACAAATTTGCGCTATAGTAAATAAACCCCATAGTGTCATTTTATTAGAAGCTGATGTAGGGAGAGCAGAGGAAGAGCTGACAGAATGCATTGGAAGAGATTAGGTAAGGTAGCAAACTATGATTTAACTATCATTTAAGCTGAAAGTCCTTGTTAGGACTACTATGTGTTAACATTTGAATGTTAGCTCTATGGGTACTCACCACCTTAGCTGTCTTGTTTTTATTTTAGCTAGTGATTGATTTGAGAGCAGCAGTATATTCTGTCCTGTCTTTTGGGGGGGAATTTCAATTTATTTTAATAGGTTGATAAGGCCTTTTTTACAGTCTCCCTACACTAAACTTGCCAGGAGATTTCCCAGAACAGAAAAGTAAATGTACTTTAGACCTTTTGAAACACACATAAACCAGTAGGTAGTGAACAAATCACTTATGCTGGTTGTAAATGGGGTTCACTCATAAAAAATACTGAGAGCGACTTCAGGAACTTAGGGCCAGATCCACAAAAGGGATATGCCGGCGTATCTACTGATACGCCGTCGTATCCCTGTTTCTATCTATGCGACTGATTCACAGAATCAGTTACGCATAGATATTCCTAAGATCCGGCAGGTGTAATAGTTTTACACTGTCGGATCTTAGGATGCAGTACCTCGGCCGCCGCTGGGGGCATTTCTCGTCGAAATACCGCGTCGGGTATGCAAATTAGCACTTACGGAGATCCACGAAGCGGTTTCCCTTTGTGAAGTCTCCGTAAGTTGTTAGTTTGCAAACGCAAAATTAGGGCTACTTTTACAAAGTGTAAAGTTAGTACACCATGTAAAAGTAGACCCTTCTTTCCCGCAACGCTGTCAATTTTTTTTTAAAACATTTTTTTTCCCGCCGCATCTCTTTTTTTCCCCGGCGCAACTTTTTTACCCGGCACGATTCACAAAACTCGGCGTAACATAACTTCGCGCAAAGCACGTCGGGAAAATCGTGTCGGGAGCATGCGCAGTATGTCCGGCGCGGGAGCGCGCCTAATTTAAATGGGACTCGCCCCATTAGATTGGGCATGCCTTGCGCCGGACAGATTTAAGTTACACAGCCGAAAATTTCTAGGTAAGTGCTTTGTGGATCGGGCACTTAGGTAGAAATTTTGCGGCGGTGTAACTTAACCAGTTCCCGACCCCCGCATGTACATATACGTCCACAATATGGCACGTACAGGCACATGGGCGTACACGTACGTCCTCGCCTATTAGCGGGTGGGGGGTCCGATCGGGACCCCCCCGCTACATGCGGAGGTCGGGTCCGCTCGGGGAGCGATCCGGGATCACGGCGAGGCTATTTGTTTATAGCCGCTCCGTCGCGATCGCTCCCCGGAGCTGAAGAACGGGGAGAGCCGTGTGTAAACACGGCTTCCCCGTCCTTCACTATGGCGGCGCATCGATCGCGTCATTCCCTTTATAGGGAAGACACGATCGATGACGTCATTCCTACAGCCACACCCCCAAACAGTTGTAAACACATACTAGGTGCACCCTAACTCCTACAGCGCCACCTGTGGTTAACTCCCAAACTGCAACTGTCATTTTCACAATAAAGAATGCAATTTAAATGCATTTTTTGCTGTGAAAATGACAATGGTCCCAAAAATGTGTCAAAATTGTCCGAAGTGTCCGCCATAATGTCGCAGTCACGAAAAAAATTGCTGATCGCCGCCATTAGTAGTAAAAAAAAAAAAAATAATAAAAATGCAATAAAACTATCCCCTATTTTGTAAACACTATAAATTTTGCGCAAACCAATCGATAAACGCTTATTGCGATTTTTTTTACTAAAAATAGGTAGAAGAATACGTATCGGCCTAAACTGAGGAAAAAAAATGTTTTTATATATGTTTTTGGGGGATATTTATTACAGCAAAAAGTAAAAAATATTGCTTTTTTTTCAAAATTGTCGCTCTATTTTTGTTTATAGCGCAAAAACTAAAAACCGCAGATGTGATCAAATACCACCAAAAGAAAGCTCTATTTGTGGGGAAAAAAGGACGCCAATTTTGTTTGGGAGCCATGTCGCACGACCACGCAATTGTCTGTTAAAGCGACGCAGTCCCGAACTGTAAAAACACCTTGGGTCTTTAGGCTGCATATTGGTCCGGGGCTTAAGTGGTTAAATAGGAAGATTTAAGTTAAGCCCGCTGGCTGTGGATCTGGCCCTTAATATGTACAGTCTGGAGGAAAGAAAGGGAAGACATGATTGAAACCTTTAAATACATTGAGGGGGTGAATAAAGTTGAGGAGGGCAGTTTTTTCAATATAAGACCAAAATCAAGAACACAGGGACATGACCTCAATATAACTGGAGGGAAGTTCAAAACTAATCTTAGAAAGTATTATTTTACTGAAAGAGTAGTTGATGCTTGGAATAAACTACCAGCAGAGGTAGTGAGACAGTCAACAGTAAATGGATTTTTTAAAAACGGGACTACTCAGTCTTTTTCTGACGTCACTTTTCTATGTTTCTATGTTTATATTGCCACAGGAATTTGCTCACTTTAAATAAGAACCCAATGTTCTGTACACCCAGCCATTGACAGCCACAAACATCATGGAGATGTGGATTCAGCCCAGGTTCACACTGGGTACGATTTCCTTCGATTTGAGATGCGATTTCGAAATCGCATCTCAAATCGGCGGCATTTGCTGCCAATTGTCGGCAATGACACTGTCCTAATCAGTGCGACGCCGCATCTGCGGCGCTGCACCGATTTCAAAAAGTAGTTCCTGTACTACTTTTTGCGATTTCGGGCCGCGATTTACATAGACATCTGTGCAGAAAGCTGCACAGATGTCTCTTAAATCACGGCCAAAATCGGGATTGCCGGCGGGAGTGAAATCGTGCGAGTTCAGCTGAACTGGCACGGCTTCACTCCCGCAGCCCAGTGTGAACCAGGGCTAAAGATGTTTTTTAGATCGACAGACTAACTTGTTAAGAATGGGGGTTACAAAGGTGGCAATTATTACAACATACAAATGAAACTGGCTGCACTAAGAACATAGGAAAGATCGCTATTGTTTGAAAAAAAACTTCTAATCTTCTATATAATTCCTAGAACTGTAAGACACCTGAGCTAAAAGGAGAAAAAAATCAAAAAAGCTAATCAGAGGATTGCTTGTGATCTAAGGCGCAGATATTAAGCCTATAAGGTGAGGGCACAACTGGTGACGGTGACACAAGGATATCTGTATATGCACAGAGGTGGATTAATGTGAAGATATTACTTTTAATTATTTTGATATCACAAAATGTACTTTGTTGCACTGCTGATTGGAATCTACAAGGACACTGTGTGGAACAGGGAGCACATCTTTTAGATTGCTATTGTAGTTTTCATGTTCTTATAATAATACAACTATGCAAACACAGAGAGAAGTTTATATTACAGTAAAGTTTTATTAACATTTAGGCTGTGATACATTTGTTTTTTTATGTTTAAAATTGATGCTGGACACGTCTAAAAGAACCAATTTTAGAGCTAGAAGCTCCCCAGTCAGTGTATCTTCTATACTCTCCAGGTCTCAGGTAATACTGACGTCCTTTGTAGTTGGGCTCCTCATAGAACATCCAGTATCCATCATGTACATGGCAGGAGTGGATATCATTGTAGCGGAACTGCTCATAAACATGAGGACAATCTTCAGTAAACTCCATCATCTGTCCCTTAAAGTCTTCTTTTTCATAGACATTTAATCTGAAGGGTCCACGGTGCTGTATTAAATAAAATGTATTATGTCAATTGCTGTTGCTTTAGAAATATGGCACAGTTGGGGAGCAAATTAAACAATCTATTGCAAGTTTTAATTCACGTTTCAAAATATTACTCCTGAAGAAGTCACGAGAAGTCACGAATGCGCGTATGAGTGTAACAAAAAGTCCACTAAGAGGTACCGGAGGTGACGCTGGCGAACGCCCTGTTTTTATATGCCTGTTTTTTATCACAACAATGTGAGTACCCAGTGTATTATTTTGTTTGAATAAACCCCTTTTTTAAACGATACTACACTATTGGCACTTTTTATCTCCCTGGATGCGAGTCACTGTCACTGTTTGGATGTGACTACCGAGAGGGATCTACCCTTCCCACTACAGCCCATTTGGATGATATTGTATGTGGACATGACCAGAAAAGTGTACCTGGGTTTTTATGCTGTTACCTTACAACAGTAAGGTAAGGGGACATCCTCACTTATTCTGAAGAAAACACCTGAAATCAACCTTTCTTCACGTCACTTTAGCATCTACACCAGCACTTTTACTTTGGATTTTGCCTGTTGTTACGTTTACAGTTATCTGCTGCATGGACATTTAATCTAGTCTATCACAATCACCGTTGTGTGTTGTACTTGGCACGTTGTACACCCTATTGGGTATCAGTACATTTGTTACTACTTTATATGACACTTGCACTGTCACTTTGTACTACTTCACATTTTGGCAGCTAGTCTTGGCTGCATTGTAGCATGTTTATTTTGATGTTATTTACTTGTTAGAATATACCACTATCATTCTTTACTATTGTTACTTATGATCACTAGTCAGAGTATATTTTTCCATATATAAGGATTTGCCACACTTCCTTTGCACGTTACCCCATTCCCCATTCACAGCGCAGCACTACCCCTTTATTCTTTATTTGTTCCTGGTTTGATACACCATCCAGTGCAGCAGCTGTACCCCTTATCTCTCCCCCTTCCCCCACTCTCGTGGTAAGCACGGTAATACTTACCCCATCATTACTGAGCATATTTTAAAAATAAAGTAAAATATACCTGTGGGGTCAGGCGGCAGGATCTGATAGAGTCATTGTATCCCAACCATTGCTGGAAATCAGGATATTCTCCCTTCCTCAAAAAGTACTGGTGTCCTCTGTAGTTGGGATGTTCATACAGGATCCAGTTCCCATTCTCTACTCGGATGGAATTACAGTGATTGAAGTATGAAGACAAGTCAGAGGCATCAGAGTTGCACTCATAGGAGCGACCCTGGAAGTTTCTGTCCTCGTAGAAGACGATCTATAGACAGACGGTGACATGTATTTAAAACAGGTTTCAAAACTCATGAATGTTATATACATTATACAGTACTATTCTTTGCTTATAGCTTGCATATAACATACTTATTATTCATTTCAGAACTCTGACTGCTTTGGTGGCTGCTTAAAAATATTTAAAATGCACTACAATATGTAATCTAGCTATGTGCAGAAAATCCTTAGAAAAAACATAATTTTAATTCTTTACAGTACAAATGCCAGCTTGTATTCTGCCATACAAATTGAAAAGTAACATACCTTAACCATTTTGACTGGAAATGTGACCCAGGAGCTGTGAGTTGTGAACTGTGAGCTGTTTCAGGGTTGGAATGACGACTCTTTTATATACCTCTTTCTGCTGAAGTTGCACAAAAGTCAATGATGCTGAATTTTTCTGTTAGCTATAGGATCTGTATAGGTCTTTTGTCTTATTTGTGCACACAACTTACTTTCATTGACCTGTTGTATACACAACTGCTCCACAGGTCATAGGTGAAAACATTATTTTCAAACTAACATAATTTAAAAAAATAAAATAAAGCATTGCTTATATTTTATGTTGTGGTAGATGCAGTATTATGGTGGAACAAATTACAATTCCTTTGGAGGGCACTGTTTTTGCACAGGGGGTTACCAAACTATTCAAAAAGATAGGTTTGGTTGAAAAAAAGAGCCATACATTTTTATATGTCCATGGCACATAATATTTCAATTAGTGCTGTCAGTTAAACGCGTTATTAACGGCGTTAACACAAACCCATGTTAACGCCGTCAATTTTTTTATCGCGCGATTAACGAGGCGGCGTTCGGGGGTTATACCAGGATGATGCCTGCAGCCGCAGGCATCATCCCGGTACCGTTGTTTAGAGCGGGCGATCGGCTATCTAAACATAACAACCGATGCGACTAAAAGCCGCTCGGTTGTTATGCCGGAGGAGCGGGAGGGGACATCCCCCCCTCCCGCCACCTTTCGCCGCTCTGACCGGGCCTCCCGTCCCACCGGGAGACCCGATCCTCCATCCGCCGCGTTCTGTGTCCAGGCGGAGACTGACACTAAGCCGTAAACGGCTTTGATTCAGTCTCCGCATTGAAACCACGGAAGCGGCGTCATGACGTCACTTCCGGGTTTCTCGGCTGCCAATGGCGCCGGATTTAAAAAAGTACACAGTATTCAGAATCGCCGTTTTCGGCGATCTGAATACTTTGAAGTGCAAAGGAGGGCTCGGAGGTCTTTTAGACCCCGATCCCTCCATAAAGAGTACCTGTCACCACCTATTGCTGTCACAAGGGATGTTTACATTCCTTGTGACAGCAATAAAAGTGATCAAAATGTAAAAAAATAAAAAAACACAATTTAATATTATAAAAAAAAAAAATAAGAAAACAAAAAAAAATGTTTTAAAGGGTGAACCTCCTTAATCGCGCGATTAATCGTGAGTTAACTATGACATTAATGCGATTAATCGCGATTAGAAATTTTAATCGCTTGACAGCACTAATTTCAATACATTTTTGAATGTGGGTTTTGATTTATCAGATTGGCTGCTATAAGAGAATGAAGAATTTATTCCTAATTCCTAATATTTTACAGAAAGAAAGATCATAAAGTTGCTTCTTTGCCCTATATCTACCTTGTGATTTGACAAATGAAAAATAGTAGGGAGAAAAATGCTGGTGGTTGGGCAGGAGGGCACTAGAGAGGAAATTTGGGCCAGGCTGGATGACTAGTCTAGTTTGTACATCCAATTATTTTGGAGTCATCAGTCATTCATGGAGTTATAGATACAGTCATGCGAACAGTAGGCACAGCCAATGGAAATTGTGTACATATTTGAACAGGCAAGCACTGGAGTGGCTCTAACAACAATGTACAGTATCTCACAAAAGTGAGTACACTCCTCACATTTTTGTAAAAATTTTATTATATTTTTTCATGTGACAACACTGAATAAATGGCACTTTACTACAATGTAAAGTAGTAAGTGTACAGCTTGTATAACAGTGTAAATTTGATGTCCCCTCAAAATAACTCAACACACAGCCATTAATGTTGGCAACAAAAGTGAGTACACCCCTAAGTGAAAACGTCCAAATTTGGCCCAATTAGCCATTTTCCCTCTCCGGTGTCATGTGACTCATTAGTGTGTCAGGTGTGAATGGAGAGCAGGTGTGTTAAATTTGGTGTTATCACTCTCACTCTCTCACACTGGTCACTGGAAGTTCAACATGACACCTCATGCCAAAGAACTCTCTGAGGGTCTAAAAAAATAATTGTTGATTTACATAAGTGTAGCACCCTGCTCTTGAACAGGGATGCAGTCAGATATAGTTTGCTAGGTGGTAACTAACCTGGCCAATTATTAGGGGATCTTCTGATTCTTTACCTTACTCCGAGTTTGATGCATCTCTCCCCTCTACCACTGGGTGGCATTGTCACCTATGGCATTGGAATGATAAGGTGCAAATCAACTTAGAGTATGAGTGGATAGGTTGCTCTAGCCAATTGTCATGTATATAGATCGTATATCTTGAAGAATCTATGTGTCTACCTGTGCAATAGAAATATGACTATATATTTGAATGTGATGACAAATCTAAATGTAATGTGCAATTTGTATCTGTAGTACAGTAAAATACTCTATGTTTGGCAGATTCGGTAAACAAACAATTTGCATACTGTGTTATGTGTTGCATATACTGTGTTGTATGCTATATATTACACAGTCTGCCTCCTTCTTTTTCCCCCACTATAAATATATGGAAACTGTGTGTTGTTTACGGGATAATACACAAAGCCGTACCTAATACTTATCAAGATTTTGTTCCCTGCATCGGGTCCATCGAATGGAGATTGGATAGTGTAGGGACTAACCATATTGTTGATCTGACATAGGGAATTATCTGATCACTAACCAACTTTAGGTTGGATATATGATATATGATGCGCTGATGATTGGAAGATTTGCACGATATTGATGTCTGAACACATACTGTCATGTACTCCAGTAGGGAGAAGTTTTTATGTTTTGTGCAGGGCAGCACACTATAACATTGGCTTTTTAAATAGGTGTGAGCACTTGCAGTGATTCACATGAAATGGTTAATCAGTAAATAGGTCGGTAGCATCTGGTTTTTATTAGAGTAATTAAGGATGGGTTGTGGCCCCATGTTTTAAACGAGTGCTGGCAAACTGTTCCCCAGTTCTGATGAAGTACCAAGGTACATGAAACGAAACATGTAAACTCTTTCGGATCAGCACCCCCCCATATATGTTGAGCCTAGTTACCCCCGCTATTGACTCAGCGATACTTGTTGTTTGAGCCATAATGCAGCTTGCTGGAGGACACCATATGGAGACACAAACTATTTTCACTGTAGAAAATCAGCACCCTCCGCATAGAGTTGCTTCACAACCATCTGGACTGGAGATTGGAGATTATTATATCTCGTTTGGAGTTTGGCTTCAACTTTTGTTTCACCTGAACATTATCACACTTGTTCTTTCGAAGAGCAGTGCGCTCAGTATTGTGGATGTGCACAGATGGATGGATTGGCTGCGATCCCTTTGAGCAACCTGTGACAGAATATTGGATGGAATTGCTGCGATCTTTTTGAGCAACTTGTTGCAGCAAACAGTGAGTAAATCAGTGATCAACAATCCTTTGGATAACAACTGCAATCACTGTTTCTAATAACCACCACGCAATCTGTCTGGCTATTAGCTGTGCACACAATACTGTGGATATACATCCAACTGATCGATTCAGATCTTTCATGAGCAGCACTTGCTAGCCATATAGTCAGTAACTTTATGGACACAGTTCTCTATATCATAATTGTTTGATTGAATGGACTATACCCGTATGATATGGGAATTCGCTTAACTGTGACCTCACTATTGCTACTCAAGAAATCTCATCTCTATAGCTATATATCTCTATATCTATAGCGCTTTGCCATCTCTCCCAGATCTCTTAACAACTATCTTTTGAGATTAGACTCATATGGATGTTTACACCTGTTTGACATGGTGATCTTTATGGAAGGACTTTACACAAATCAACTAGATTCCCTGTCCTTCTGGTACTTCGAGGGGAGTGGTGTCCCTTATTATTCTGCCACATTAATATATGTGTTTTTTTTTCATCTTTTTTCCAGGTGATCAATTAGTGCTGCTTTTCTACACACGGACAGTGGACACTCATAGCCTGTCATTACAGGGAATCACTGTCCTGTGTGGGAATTGTTAGGGGCATATTATTTTAATAACTTAGCTCTTTAACCTCCTGAGACCCGCGCTATAGTCAAATGACGGCTACAGCGCGGATCTCAGAGCACGCAGCGGGGTAACTCTGTGTTGGCCGTGTCCCTTGGACACAGCCAATTACAGATCGCCGTGAACGGCCAATCAGAGTGGCCGTTTGCGATGCGATTTGTGCAGCCAATGAGAGATGATCTCATATGTAAACATATGAGATCATCTCTCATTGCCGGCTCACACAGAGACAGCGGTGCTGTCTCTGGAGAGGAGACCGATCTGTGTCTCTTGTACATAGGGACACAGATCGGTCACCCCCCCCAGTCACCCCCCCCACCTACAGTTAGAACACTATATAGGGAACATATTTAACCCCTTCCTCACCCCCTAGTGTTAACCCCTTCAATGCCAGTCACATTTATATAGTAATTAGTGCATATTTATAGCACTGATCGCAGTATAAATGTGAATGGCGCCAAAAATGTGTCAAAAATGTCCGATGTGTCCGCCATAACGTTGCATTCCCAATAAAAATCGCAGATCGCCGCCATTTCTAGTAAAAAAAAATAATAAAAAATAATAATACTGTCCCCTATTTTGTAGGCGCTATAACTTTTGCGCTTATTGCGATTTTTTTTTTTTTTACCAAAAATATGTAGAAGAATACGTATCGGCCTAAACTGAGAAAAAAATGTGTTTTTTTTTTTAAATTGGCATATTTATTATAGCAACAAGTAAAAAATATTGTATTTTTTTTCAAAATTGTCGCTCTTTTTTGTTTATAGCGCAAAAAATAAAAACCGCACAGGCGATCAAATACCACCAAAAGAAAGCTCTACTTGTGGGGAAAAAAGTACGTAATTTTTTTGGGAGTCACGTCGCACGACCGCGCAATTGTCAGTTAAATCGACGCAGTGCCGGAAGCTGAAATTTCACCTGGGCAGGAGGGGGGTATATGTGCCCAGTAAGCAAGTGGTTAATAAGGGGGGTGTCTGTGTTTTGTGGGAGGATTGGTGTGCTATTTATGTATCTTATTCCTCCTGTGGGGGAATTGAGTCTATTTAGTTACCTGAATATGCCGTTACTGGGGATTGATCTGGGTAAGTCCACCTATCTACTATAGGGGACCAGCTTTTTATGTCTTATATACATTTTTTGATATAGCTTATTGCTTTAATAAAATTTGTAGTTAACTCTTTAGGGTGTGCAGCTGTCTGTTTCTTTTTTATTTTCTTTCCTTGGTCATGCTCTAGCCAATTTACAGGGGTTTTCTTTGGCCCCATAGCCCACTGGGAAAGCCTATTTATTTGGGAGGAGTCAGGTGATCAGGGTTCGATGTCTGGGTGGACATGTGTTGAAAGCTCCTGGCAGGTAGGCCTGAGGCCTATCCGGGATTTCCCTGGTTGCTAGGCAATTGAACAAGGGAAAAGGGAGGGAGTGGGGGAGAGGGAAGTAAGACAAAACAAATGAAAACAATTAAAAAAAGGGGAGGGGGAGGGGAGGAAAAGAAGACAAGATACACAAGGAAAGCACTCACATTAGCCACATCCGTAATGATTAGAATATAGAAAAAATACACCCACTCCAAGGAATGAGCAATGGTCGGACTTTGAGGCAAGCGGAAGTATAAAACATATTATTTATTACAAAAAAATTCCAAAATATTTTTCACAATAACAATGGTATAATGAAATGTTTACAATCACAATAAAACCATCTGGATCAAAGATATATGAGTAGTAAATAATCCTATTGAAGTCTCCTACGCGTTTCACAGTGGGGCTTCTTCAGGATGAGATAAACAGGATTTTTGCTAATATGTGGATATTGTTTCACAGTCTGATGCACTATGGCAGGTACATCCATCCAAGAGGACTCCAGGCATACACAGGGTATATACAGATAATATGAGATTGTTCAAAGATCTCATTTAAAGGTAGCAGAAATAGTCATCAGTAGTCCAAATATACTGTTTCTATGATGACGATTTCATGACGTCAAATAATATATACTTAGATCCAAACATAGAAAAAAAGCAGCAGCATGGAAGGGGTGCAAGTCAAGATAGCGAAAGATCCCCTGTAAAATCCAGTAAAGGACTTGAAGCTGGGGCAAGGAATAGCTCAAAAATGAGAGCACAAAATATCCAGGCTCATGTAGATGACTTATCCTTATTGACAGAAAACGTCAAGTGGAGCGCTTTGAAGTAGCACAGCCTAAGCATAGGCTGTGACCCTGGGGTACACACGGACGCCGCACTACTTCAAAGCGCTCCACTTGACATTTTCTGTCAATAAGGATAAGTCATCTACATAAGCCTGGATACTTTGTGCTCTCATGAAAAACAAATGAAAACAACTTGGAGTACTAATAGCTGTCTGGGACACCATCTCTTTCCAGCTACAAAAATGCAACCTTGACTTAGGGGGCAGATACATCATTCTAAACTTCACCTTAGAAAATACCCAGTTTACCATAGTAACTCTGTATGTCCCTAACCAAAGACACGTGCCCTTTCTCAAAACCACCTCTAAAAAAAATTAGAAGCACAAGAAGGACAACTTCTAATATGTGGGGACTTCAACATAGTGCCTGACAACGATTTGGATACCTCTTCTGGTCCCAAGAGATTTGCTTCACCTTTGAACAAATGCATCACAGCTAATGATTTATATAATGCCTGGAGGTGTTGTCACGTGGATGAGTGGGACTACACATACCTATTCCCGCGTCATAACACATATTCTCGCATAGACCTATTTCTCTCTGATAAATGGCTACTGCTAAATATTCATGCTTCTCAAATCCATCCATACCACCACCAGACCACGAACATGTAAGCATCTAAAGCACAAAAAAAACATCACAACCACACTCCAACATGTGGCGAGTGAACAATTTTCTCCTTCAAAAACCAACCAATACTGAGCACCTATTCCAAAAACTTGATGAATTTGTCAAAACATTTCAAACAATATTAACTCCACATCTGTGTGACTTGTACAACCATGCTGACTCCTCCTCATCTTTTCCAAATTAAATGCTATCTGCACTCGTGGTAATGCTGCTGAAACAGGAAAGGAGCCCACATCCCCCCAAAATTTCCGCCTTATATCCCTATCGAACCTTGATCTCAAGATATATGTCAAAATGCTAGCTAACAGACTGATAGATATTCTTCCCTCTTTGACACATAGGGCCAGATTCACAAAGCACTTACGCCGACTTATCTCGAGATGCGCGGCATAATTGAAATTTGCGCCGCGTGTATCTTTGCTCCTGATCCTCAAAACGAGATACGCCTGAAATCCAGGTTTTTCCATCCTACCTAAAATAATTACACCGGCGCTTCTTCGCACGCAAAATACGCTAGACACACCACTGTTTTGATAGGCAAAGATGCAAATGAGGGAGATAAGGCGATCCACAAAATTAAGTGTGTGCAGCGTAGATTACGCCCTGTGCGCTTCTGTTAGTTTCATGGTGTAAAATTACACTTTATAAAAGGTGCCCTAATTTTACACCAGCCGTGTAAAGGTCAGCTAAAGCAACACCATTAAGGAAGAGCTGAGCACACACACTTGCAGGACAACAATCTGTATGCCAACATGCCAGGGGCATCCATGCTCATAACTATACTAGTGACTTTAGTAACCAAGGGTACCCCCTCTTCTGAGGGCACAGCAGTCAGGAGACGCCTCGCAGAATGCATCTTTGCACAGTAAACACACACATTAATCATGGAACAATGAGAATGCATGCATGCACACCCACTGTGGTCCCTAGCACAGACACATCACATGCACATCTTATTGGATTAGATCCAAGTACCCCCAATGGTACTTGGGAGCAGTAACGCCATGCCACGGCTCCAATTATGTCACTGTGCATTCATACACCATTCACATGGACCTGGGATCACAAAAAAAACAAGCAAAAAAATCAAACAGAAAATACACTTAGAAAAAAAAACACACTACACTCTACTACTCCTCCAAATCTTTTATCTAACACTAAACTCACCAACACACACCAACAGACAACAGAGCAAAAGCAACTTGCTAGGAAAGGGGAACACAGGGATGTATTTTTGCAAGGGAAGTGTGTTTGTCTGGGGCTATTTATACACAGGGCGATTCTCAAACTAAGTACGCTTGGCCTTTTACCTATCTCACTGATTGCGCCAAGCCAAGTTCTGCACATGCCCAGTGAGGTGCAGATTCGTGCGCGCATGCGCAGTATGGCCGGCCCTTCATTTGCATGGGGTCACGGCTCATTACAATGGAGCACGCCCACTTCCTTCCCACTTGCAATAACCCCGCCTTACGCCTCAGGATTTAAGTTACGCTTGCGCAATTTTGGGCGCAAATGCGCTGTGGATACAGCACTTACGACACAAAATGAAGGCGCTGTAACTTAAATGACATACATTTTGAGTAACTTAATTTGCGCCGCTGTTTGTGAATCTGGCCCATAAGGACCAAACCAGATTCACTAAAGGCGCCCAGACCTCAGACGCCACCAGGAGGTTTAATTAATATCCTTCGCCATACAAATACCACTGGAATGCGTTCTCTGCTTCTATCTTTAGACGCAGAGAAGGCGTTTGACAAAGTCAATTGGAACTACCTCTCTCTAGTTAAAAAGTAGTTTGAATTTGAAGGCCAAATTTCCAAAGCCATACTAGCCCTGTATACTAAACTTTCTGCACGAGTATACACATCCAACCATCTCTCTACCCCATTTCAAATTACAAATGGCACGAGACAATTGTGTTCTTTATCCCCTTTAATTTTCAATTTAGTGATGGAACCTTTAGCTGAACATATTAGATCCAACAACACAATAACGGGTATCAACATCGAACCACACAAACACAAAATCAGCTTATTTGCTGATGACTTGATTTCTAAGCCCTCATCATCCCTCACAGAAGACAAAAAAAATCTTACGTGGTTTAGCAAAGTTGATGCTGTAACGCAAAACCTACTTCAACAACAATTCCCATACACATGGGCAGACACAAGTATATCCTATTTAGGCATACAGCTAATAAGATCCACAAAAATACTCTTTCAACATAATTGAGTGAACTGTTGTAGCCAGGTCAGGACAGGGGAGGGATTATGTCATATAGGTGGTCAGTAGCACAATAGAGAAGAGAAGAGAAGGGTTAACGTGGTGATGGTTCCTACAAGTAATCATTTGCTGCTTGAAGGGATGGGTAGTTGGAGGCAATGATACAGTGAAACTGATGAGGTTGTGATCAGAGAGAGGAAAGGGGGTGTTGGTGAGGCTGCCATGATTGCAGAGATGGGAGAATACAAGGTTGAGGGTATTAACATTGAAGTGAGTAGAAGTATGTGTCTATTGGGTTAGGTCAAAAGATGAGGTTATTGGTTCCTTTAAGCTAGTGCATTGTTGGTTCACTTCACTTCGAATTTCCCTTCTAAATGTTTTTTTTTCTTTGTTTGAATTTCTCACTTCCTGTTTCGCCTCAGTAAGCTTTCCACCATCATCCGAGTGGTGGAAAATCATTTAGAACAGCTTACTGAACAGCTTACTGAGGAGGAACAGGAAGTGAGAAATTCAGACAAAGAAAACAAAGAAAAAAAACATTTAGAAGGGAAATTGAAGGAAAAGGTTAGTAAACCAACAATGCACTAGCTTAAAGGGGTTGTAAAGGTTAATTTTTTATTTTCTAAATAGGTTACTTTAACCACTTAAGGATCGCCTCCTGCACATATACGTCGGCAGAATGGCACGGCTGGGCACACTGGTGAAACCAGTATAAGTATGTATTAAAATAATAAACTAGGATAGCAGCTCCCCAAAATTCAGGTGACTGAAGAATGTGTAAAAGGGTGAGGGAGGGGGCGCTTAATCAAATCAATATAAATAAATAAATGCAATAATCAAAGTGTTATAGTCCATATACAATGGTCAAAGTGTAAAAGTCCATATGAAATACAATGAATAATCCAATCATGTGATATGCTAGGAAATGGAAAAGATGCGTGAGCAAAAAAAGTCCTTTGTTAAATGAAATATTTTCGTGAAAAAGGTCTGTATCTTGAAAAACAATAAAGCCTCCACCAGACAAATGACATTCACCCGACGTGAATAAATAAATTGGCTCCTTACCAACTTGAATGGACCCTTTAACTAAAAAGAGGTCAAATCAGCTTTTGTTACACACGGTAAACATGATAAATGCAGATGAGGAGATTCCAATCAGCGTTGATACTCCTGGTAACAGATCTCACATCCCATCGAAATATAGAAAAGAAATGCCGCAATAGTATAATACCGTTTTATTAAAATCAATAAAATAACAGGACAGCCAAATGGCTCCTTACATGATCCGGTGCCAAAGTCCCGGCACTGAGGCTACTGCGCGTGGTATCGAATGCAGAGAGCGGGTCTCTGTGTGTCTCCGTATGTGGCGTGCGTTCCACCTCCACCAACAGGACCCGGAAGTAGCGTGCGTCAGCGTGACCAGTGTGCGCCTCGACGTACGTTTCGTAAGAGATTACGTCATCAGGAAGCGTCACTAGTCACGTATCGAATGGGTCTAAATAGCCCTGTGTTCAATCTAAGTGGCTGGAATTGGGCCAATCGTAGCCTCAGTCCCGGTCTCAAGCTCAACAATACAAAATATAAAACTTTAATAGCAAAACGAACATTCAAATTCGCCGTGGGTAAACAAGGACCGCCGTATACCAATAGAATTATTCATTGGTAACTGATTAGGTAGTAACATACCGTATGTATAACGGGAGCGTGAAGCGCATAGTTATAAAATTACACTAATATAGTGATATTCTCACGGTCCCAAGATTAAAAATAATAATAAATTACATTCACAAATATAGAATACAAAATATGATAGAAAGTATCAGGGGAAGTTTATGACCAAATGAAAGGGTGGGTCATAGATACCTAAACATCCACAAAAGCACATTAATATAGATGGAATGCATGACTTTATTCATTGGTGAGGAAGCAGTTGAGATCCAGTTCAATGTTTAAACCCAACGGCTGCATTGTTTGTAAACAATGCAACCTTTTGGTTTCATTTTGAGATACTGCTTTAGTGAGGTCTGTGCCTCTCCAGTGGGTAGAAATTCGATCGATACCATAAAAAGTAAGTAAACGAGGGTTTCTGTCATGGCATTGGTCAAAATGACGTGAAACACTATGGTTAGGGAATCCCTTGATAATGTTTGCCACATGCTCATTGATCCTAACCTTGAGTTCCCTGGTGGTTCTCCCAACGTATTGTAAAGAACAAGGGCATTCCAGAACGTATGTTACATATCTCGAATGGCAGTGATCAATGGTTTTATGGTAAATTCATGTTGGCTCACGTTAGACTTAAATTACATCTTTTTCTTACCCTGTCTATTCATGGTTTTACAGGATCGGCACCTGGTACAATAGTAAAAACCCGAACCGTCAAGGAAAGTAAGAGTTTTTTTAGGGGGATCTGGAACATTAGGCGATATAATGTTCCTTAGACCTGGGGCCCTCCTATAAATGAATTTTGGATTGGCTGGTAAAATTTTGGCCAAATCATTGTCCTTAAGCAAAATGGGCCAGAATTTCTTATATATTTTTTCCACACTTTTATAGTCTCGATGGAACCCTGATAGAAATGCCAACTCTCCTTGGTAGGCTGTCTTGGGTTTAGAAACCAGTAAAGGTTCTCTGTCCATCTCAGATACCATTTGTTTAATGGATGACAATTGTGTTTTCTCATATCCCTTTTCAGAAAATTTCTCACTTAGTAGTTCTGCCTGAGTCTCAAAATCTGAGTGCTGGTCGCAATTGCGGCGTAGGCGCATGAACTGGCCTTTAGGGATGGCTCCTAGCCATTTCGGATGGTGACAGCTGGATAATGGAACATAACCATTTAGTACGTGCTGTGCTATTGTCTAGACATGGGTCGCGGGCGCGCGCCCACGGCGCGCACCTGCGACCCGGTCCGAAGCTCCGTGACCGGGACCCGTGGACCCGATTGCCGCTGGAGTCCCGCGATCGGTCCCCAGAGCTGAAGAACGGGGAGAGCCGTGTGTAAACACGGCTTCCCCGTTCTTCACTGTGGCGGCGTCATCGATCGTGTGATCCCTTTTATAGGGATACATAATCGATGACATCACACCTACAGCCACACCCCCTACAGTTGTAAACACACATGAGGTCACACATAACCCCATCAGCGCCCCCTGTGGTTAACTCCCAAACTGCAACTGTCATTTTCACAATAAACAATGCATTTTAAATGCATTTTTTGCTGTGAAAATGACAATGGTCCCAAAAATGTGTCAAAATTGTCCGAAGTGTCCGCCGTAATGTCGCAGTCACGAAAAAAATCGCTGATCGCCGCCAAGTAGTAAAAAATAAAAATGCAATAAAACTATCCCCTATTTTGTAAATGCTATAAATTTTGCGCAAACCAACCGATAAACGCTTATTGCGATTTTTTTTACCAAAAATAGGTAGAAGAATACGTATCGGCCTAAACTGAAGAAAAAAGCGTTTTTTTTATTTATTTTATGGGGGATATTTATTATAGCAAAAAGTTAAAAATATTGAATTTTTTTCAAAAATGTCGCTCAATTTTTGTTTATAGCGCAAAAAATAAAAACCTGCAGAGGTGATCAAATACCACCAAAAGAAAGCTCTATTTGTGGGAAAAGAAGGAAGCCAATTTTGTTTGGGAGCCACGTCGCACGACCTCGCAATTGTCTGTTAAAGCGACGCAGTGCCGAATCGCGAAACCTGGCCGGGTCCTTTAGCTGCATTTTGGTCCGGGTCTTAAGTGGTTAAGCTAGTGCATTGTTGGTTCACTAACCTTTTCCTTCAATTTCCCTTCTAAATGTTTTTTTTTTCTTTGTTTTCTTTGTCTGAATTTCTCACTTCCTGTTCCCCCTCAGTAAGGTGTTCAGTAATCTGTTCTAAATGACTTTCCACCTCAAAGCTTGCGGCTTTAATGTAATGTCTGGTCCCTGCACTATGGATGAAAATCATTGAGAAAAATAGCATGGGTTTCCCCCACCTCCCCCCAGGTCATTACAAGCCCCTTTGGCCCTATATACTTTGAACAGCATTATACAGGTGGTGCAAACAAGACAGGCACTGTAGGTTTGTTGTTAAGTAGAATCTGTTTGTAATTTTGAACTGGTACTTTTTTAAAGTGTAGCTCCAGCCATAAAATCGATTTTTAAGCTTTTCTGAAAACATAGAGAAGGGTTATTACCCCTGTAAACATTTGTTTTGCTGTCTGTGTGCATCTGTTCATAAGATTGCAATTCATTTTCTGTCCCAATGACAAATGATGTTTTGACAATGTGTTTTTTTTTGTGAAACAAGGATTGGTGATAAAGCATCAGTGGACAGGAGACACCTCTTACAGAAGAGAATTTCCCTTCCTAGGGGTAGATTTCCTCTCACTTCCTGTTGTCTCCTTCCGTTTGCAAGTAGGAGTCGTTTGTAAGTTGGATGTTTGAAAGTAGGGGCCTGCCGTATATACTCTGCAGAAATTTGGGCCCTATGTGTTGGTGTTGCCACAACACTGTAAGCCCTCACAGTTAGTCTTGGTGGGTGCTGGAACGCCCTGCTGTGTGAACTATTATATCAAGAATTGTAATTACATGCCATTGTTGAACAGTGGTAGAAAAATTGGGCCTTTGGTGCTGGCGCTGGTGCCACAACTCTGTAAGCCCTCACAGTTACTCTTGGTGGGCACAGGAATGGGCCCTTCTGTGAAATATTAGATCAAGAATTGTAATTACATGCCCCTTTTGAACATTGGCTGAAAAATTGGGCCTTTGTTGTTGGTGGTGGTGGTGCTGGTGCCACAACACTGCAACCCCTCACAGATACTCTAGTTGGAGCGCAGGAATGAGCCCGCTGCAAAGTATTGCATCAAAAATTGTAATTACACGCCCCTGTTAAACAGGGGCAGAAAAATTGTGTCTAAGGCAATGGTGCTGGTGCCACAACACTGCAACCCCTCACAGATACTCTAGTTGGAGTGCAGGAATGAGCCCGCTGCAAAGTATTGCATAAAAAATTGTAATTACATGCCCCTGTTAAACAGGGGCAGAATAATTGGACCGTAGGCACTGGTGCTGGTGCCACAACACTGCAACCCCTCACAGATACTCTATTTGGAGTGCAGGAATGAGCCCGCTGCAAAGTATTGCATCAAAAATTATAATTACACGCCCCTGTTAAACAGGGGCAGAAAAATTGAACCTTAGCCACTGGTGACGGTGCCCAGAACCAAAAATGTTCTTACAAGCTATCAGCATGATCATTGAGGAGGAAAAGGATAGTCACTCAGCATAACAGTATAGTCACTCAGCATCAGCATAGGCAGTCTTGAAGGGATCTGACATTTAAAAAAAAATATTCAGTTACATCAGCATCAGGTGCTTGGTGATCCAAGCCTGATTCATTTTTATGAAGGTCAGTCGAACGACCGAGTCGGTGGAGAGGCGCACCCTGTGATCAGTTACAAAGCCTTCAGCAACACTGAATGTGCGTTCTGAAAGAACTATGGATGCAGGACAAGCCAGTGGCTCAATTGCGTACTGTGCAAGATCTGGCCAGTGATCCATCTTCAAGACCCAGTAAGCCAGAGGATTTTCGGTGGGAAAGGTGTCCAAGTCTGATCTTGCCCCTAGGTATTCCCACACCATGTAAAACAGACGCTGTCGATGGTTGCTGGAACTGGTCATACCTTGGGGCTGCGGACTAAAAAAAATTCTGAACGCATCGGTTAGACGGCCACCTTCTCCACCGCTCCTTCTGTGACTGACTGAAGCCTCAGCAACACGTTGTCCAGAACCTGGATTTTGTAACCCCCGAGTCTCTTGGAACGCGTTGCACAGACCTCCCGAAGATGTTTCATCTTCTGCTTCCTCTGCGCTGGCAAGATAAGGTCCGCAACCTTAGTCTTGTAACATGGATCAAGGAGAGTTGCCAGCCAGTAATGTTCCCTCTCCTTGATAGCACGAATACGAGGATCCTTCCGCAGGCTTTGCAGGATCAGGGAGGCCATGCAATGTAGGTTTGCTGAGGCATTCGGGGGGGAGTCCTCTGGGTCACTGAGGACGAAATGATTCACAGCCACCTCATCCCAGCCACATACAAGTCCATGGGTTCCTTGGGAATGTTATTGATCCCTTGAAGACTGCTGCTGATGCTGAGTTCTAGGCTCCACCTCCATGCTGACACAATCCTCCTCCTCCTCCTCTTTCTGTGTGATAGGCGGGCAAGCAGGAACACTGTCTGGATAAAGGGGGCCTTGAGAGGTAAGGAAGTCCTCCTCTTCCTCCCTCTGTTCTGCAACAAATGGAAAAAAAATATGGACAGCCGCACTCCAAAAAAACTTGATGGTTGTCTTTATTTAAAAAAGGAAAAATGCACTACAAATCACAGCACACAACACGGGAGTAAAACAGCTGACACGTTTCGCACTATAAATTAGTGCTTAATCATAGCTGACAATTATAAAACATCACATCTAATATATAGCAAACTTTCAAAGACATGTGATCAATGCTAACCCCTGATAGGTCAAAACTAATTGACCAATGGGGTTGCCAGATCAAAATCCCTAACCACAATCATCTGTGTGTGTGTGAATAGGTCAGAGATCACTGAGATTTAACCCCAAAATGTCTAGATTATTGGAAAATATATCATGAAAAACGAATATAATAAATGTTTCTTGTGTAAAAAATTCATATAGATAAAAAAATGTGGTTCGTGTTTAAAAAGAGATTTAAATAAAGTGACTGAAACTATATAAATGTATCTGTAAATATAATGAAACCGTATAAAAAAATGCAATAAAATAAAATTAGATTGACTTAGATTACATAGGTGTGTCTAATTTTATTTTAATGCATTTTTGGATACGGTTTCATTATATTTACAGATAAATTCATATAGTTTCAGTCACTTTATTTAAATCTCTTTTTAAACACGAACTACATTTTTTTATCTATATGAATTTTTTACACAAGAAACATTTATTATATTCGTTTTTCCCTGCACATGCGTAGCTCTGCATTGTGATGCAGTCGGTGTGCTGCCCTTAAGCTGGCCCCTGGAGGGCATCCAATGGTGGAGCGTGTCCAATGGCCAGGTGCTAATGAGGATGCACCGTGTCCATGACCAGCACAGAGCCTGCTTGCCCTCGTGACTCTCGTCCTCTCCTTGTTGTCCTTCCAGACATACTAATGGCCTGCAGAGGACAAAGGCAGTACACACACCACATAGCTTTATGGTGCACACTGCAGAGGACACAGGCATTACACACCATGTAGCTTTAGGTGCAAACTGCAGAGGACACGGGCAGTACACACCAAGTAGCTTTAGGTGCAAACTGCAGAGGACAAAGGCAGTACACACACTATGTAGCTTTAGGTGCAAACTGCACAGGACACGGGCAGTACACACCATGTAGCTTTAGGTGCAAACTGCAGAGGACACGGGCAGTACACACCAAGTAGCTTTAGGTGCAAACTGCAGAGGACAAAGGCAGTACACACCACGTAGCTTTATGGTGCACACTGCAGAGGACACAGGCAGTACACACTACGTAGCTTTAGGTGCAAACTGCAGAGGACACGGGCAGTACACACCAAGTAGCTTTAGGTGCAAACTGCAGAGGACAAAGGCAGTACACACACTATGTAGCTTTACGTGCAAACTGCACAGGACACGTGCAGTACACACCACGTAGCTTTAGGTGCAAACTGCAGAGGACACGGGCAGTACACACCAAGTAGCTTTAGGTGCAAACTGCAGAGGACAAAGGCAGTACACACCACGTAGCTTTATGGTGCACACTGCAGAGGACACAGGCAGTACACACTACGTAGCTTTAGGTGCAAACTTCAGAGGACACGGGCAGTAAACACTACGTAGCTTTAGGTGCAAACTACAGAGGACAAAGGCAATACACACACCACGTGGCTTTATAGTGCACACTGCAGAGGACACAGGCAATACACCACGTGAGAATACTGCAGCTAGCACAATCACCTGCCTGCCAGTAAATTAGGAAGAGCTGATCTAGCTAAACTATACAGTGTATAAATATATGTACAATACCTGAGATGCATAGATATTCTCTACACACTTAAACTTTAACTGACTAGCCTGCCTGCTCTATCTACCTAGAAAAAATGACACTCTCTCTAACCACCGCAGCAACACACTACACAAGGCCGACCTGCAGGTGGCCTTTTATAGTGTGGGGCATGTACTAAACCCCCTGAGCCATAATTGGCCAAAGCAACCCTGGCTTTGGCCAATTATTGCTTTCCGTTTTTTGCGCGCTGTGATTGGCCAAGCATGCGGGTCATAGTGCATGCTTGGCCAATCATCAGCCAGCAATGCACTGCAATGCCGCAGTGAATTATGGGCCGTGACGCGCAACTCGAATTTGGCGCAAATGGCCTGTAACATTCGTAATTCGGCGAACGGTCGAACATACGTTGTTCGACTCGAACATGGGTTCGACTCGAACACGAAGCTCATCCCTAATCGTGATGAGGCCTGATCTGAGTGGAATCTGTCCTGTTTAAACACTGTATGGTCTTGACCACTGTACTTCAGCTTAGTTTCAGGATCTTGGCAATCTTCTTATAGCCTAGGCCATCTTTATGTAGGGCATCTTTTTGCCATGAGGTTCCACGTTAAACTTCTAGTGACCAGTATTAGAGAGTGAGAGCGATAACACCAAATTTAACACACCTGCTCCCCATTCACACCTGAGACCTCGTAACACTAATGAGTCACATGACACCAGGGAGGGAAAATGGCTAATTGGGTCCAAATTTGTACACTTCACTTTTTTTGCCAGCAGTTTAGACATTAATGGCTGTGTGTCAAGTTATTTGAGGGGACAGCACATTTACACTGTTATACAAGCTGCACACTCACTACTTTACATTGTAGCAAAGTGTAATTTCTTCAGTGTTGTCACATGTAAAGATATAATAAAATATTTACAAAAATGTGAGGGGTGTACTCATTTTTGTGAGATACTTTATGTATGTATGTATGTATGTATGTATGTATGTATGTATGTATCTTACTTTTTAGAAAATGAAAATGAAAAAAAAATGGTTGGTGTTGGTGACTTTGATTAATGCCAGTTCTTACCCTTTGACAAAAGTTTTTCAAATAAGTCAAGGCAATTATTTTGCAAATAGATCTGTGTATGTATCTACTCTACTAAATTTAAGTGATTTTCAATATCCCCACAGACAATTTACAGCAATCTAAAAAAACGGAATGACTGAACTAGGAAAGTGTTTCTTTATTTGTCCCACAGTGTGATTTTTTTAATGAGTATTGTGCTATATTTGCTCTGGAAACTTAGAGAATCTCCCTACACTAAACTTGCCAGGAGAGTTCCCGAAACCAAAATTTAAATGTACTGTACTTTAGACCTTTTGAAACACACATAAACCAGTAGGTAGTGGTCAAGTCACTTATAGTGCCACAGGAATTTGCTCACTTTAAATAAAGACGTAATTTTCTGTACACCCAGACTAGTAAATTATTCTTAACAGCCATTAACAGCCACAAACATCATGGAGATCTGAAGTAAAGATGTTTTTTAGATGAACAGACTAACTTGTTAAAATGGATGTAAACACGGTTCATGAAATTTGAGCAATGCTCAAATATCTGCAGTGTTTTCTTATCTGTCTTCAAAGTCCTATGTCCTGTGGCTTTCTCCTGCTCAGTTCTTCTGTTATCAGCATGATAACTTCTGACAAGTTCTCCGTCAACTGTGATAAAACCAGGATGAATTTTGTGTCAGAATGTGTGCTATAAATAGATTAGCAGAGAGCTGGTCTATTTACAGCACAGCTGTGCATCGTTTCTTCCTTTTTCTGCCTATGTGGAGAGGGGGTGTGTGCCTTTCCTCCGATCAGCTGTCTCACAGTGTAGAGCAAGAATGCATACCCACAGGTAAATCAGGAAAAGAAAATTCTAACAGAACAGTATATAAAGCTGAAGACAGCAGATACACATGTAAAACATATGTAGGCAGATGTGTTTCATCTCTGTGTATCACATCTGAGGTTGTTCACTTTACTGGGTATATGTGAGGGTTTACATCCACTTTAAGGAAGGTGGTTACAAAGGTGGCAAATTATTATAACCTACACTTAAAACTAGCTTCACTAAGAACATAAACTAGATTGCTATTGTCCTTTTTCATGTTCTTATAATAACAAATATATGCAAACACAGAGAAAAGTTTACTTTACAGTAATGTTTTATTAACGTTTAGGTAGTAATACATTTGTATTTTTATGTTTGAAACTGATGTTGGACACGTCTAAAAGAACCAATTTTAGAGCTAGAAGCTCCCCAGTCAGTGTATCTTCTATACTCTCCAGGTCTCAGGTAATACTGACGTCCTTTGTAGTTGGGCTCCTCATAGAACATCCAGTATCCATCATGTACATGGCAGGAGTGGATATCATTGTAGCGGAACTGCTCGTAAACACGAGGACAATCTTCAGTAAACTCCATCATCTGTCCCTTAAAGTCTTCTTTTTCATAGACACTTAATCTGAAGGGTCCACGGTGCTGTATTAAATAAAATGTATTATGTCAATTGCTGTTGCTTTAGAAATATGGCACAGTTGGGAAGCAAATGAAACAAACTATTGCAAGATTCACAGATTCACAAACTATTCACATTTCAAAATATTACTGAGCATATTTAAAAAAAAAAGTAAAATATACCTGTGGGGTCAGACGACAGGATCTGATAGAGTCATTGTATCCCAACCATTGCTGGAAATCAGGATATTCTCCCTTCCTCAAAAAGTACTGGTGTCCTCTGTAGTTGGGATGTTCATACAGGATCCAGTTCCCATTCTCCACTCGGATGGAGTTACAGTGATTGAAGTATGAAGACAAGTCAGAGGAATCAGAGTTGCACTCATAGGAGCGACCCTGGAAGTTTCTGTCCTCGTAGAAGACAATCTATAGAAAGACAGAGACATGTATTTAAAATGTTTTTCAAAACTCATGAATGTTATATATATATATATAGTATACAGTACTATTCTTTGCTTATAGCTTGCATATAACATGCTTATTATTAGTTTCAGAACTCTGACTACTTTGGTTGCTGCTTAAAAATATTTCAAATGCACTGCAATATGTCATCTAGCTATGTGCAGAAAATCCTTAGAAAATATAATTTTAGTTCATTACAGTACAAATGCCAGCTTGTATTCTGCCATACATATTGAAAAGTAACATACCTTAACCATTTTGACTGGAGATGTGACCCAGGAGCTGTGAGCTGTGAACTGTGAGCTGTTTCAGGGTTGGAGTGACGACTCTTTTATATACCTCTTTCTGCTGATGTTACAGAAAGTCAATGATGCTGACTGTTTTCTGTTAGCTATAGGATCTGTATAGGTCTTTTGTCTAATTTGTGCACACAACTTACTTTCATTGACCTGTTGTATAGTTGCATCTGCTTCAGAGGTCATAGGTGAAAACATTTCTTTCAAACTAACCTCATTAAAAAATAAATAAAGCATTGCTTTTATTTTATGTCATGGTCAATATTAAGGTGGAACACATTACAATTCATTTGGAAGGCACTGTTTTTGCACCAAGGGTTTTAAAGCTATTCAAAAAGATGTTTGGTTGAAAAAAGATCCATACATATATATGTCCATGGCACATAATATTTCAATACATTAATGGATGTGAGTTCTAAATTTATCAGATTAGCTGCTATTAGAGAATTAATAATTAACTCCTTTTACAAAAAGAAAGATGCTTCTGTGGCCTATATCCACCTTGTGATTTGTAAAATGAAAAATAGTAGGGGGGAAATGCTGGTGGATGGGCAGGTGGGCACCAGAGAGGAAATCTGGGCCAGTCTGAATGACTGGTCTAGTTTGCACATCCAATCATTTTGGAGCTATCAGTCATTCATGGAGTCATAGATACAGTCATGTGAAAAGTAGGCACAACCTATAGAAATTGTGTACATATTTGAACAGATAAGCACTAAAGTGGTCCTAAAGCCTTAAGGTTTTTATAGCATCAAATCATTCTTCTTTTTGGGACTTTGAGCACGGCAAACCTATATATTCAACCAATTTTTATATAAAAGTATAAATGTTATTAATCATAGTTAAAACATACTTTCATGGGGCTCAAACATTTCTTAAAATCAACAATAGCAGACATAAATACAGATATGTAAAAAGCAGGGTGAACAAATATCTGCGCTAACAATAATACATAAAAAATAAAATAAAACTGAATAAAAGCAGCCAGCACAGTTTGTAGATAACAGTTTGCGAAACACGTAGAGGCTTCTGGGTAAACTGTATAGGCAGAATTACATCACGTAGAACCTCCGGACGCTGAACCGCTTAGGAACCGAAGCGTGGAGCGCACGCCGGCGGAAAGCACAGATCGTTCGCGGAGAACAGTAACGCTGGACAGTGCCGGTCGCATAGGCACAAAATTATGTGAGTGAAAATTTTTATGATTTTTAATTAATTAACATAATTTTGAACATACTACACCATATTGAGTCCTTCTATTTTAACCTCCTTAGCGGTGATCCCGAGCGTGACTCGAGGTGGTTTTTCTATGCTATTTTCGGTAACCCCGAGTCACGTTCGGGGTAGCTGTGCAGAGCCTGCAGCGGCACGGCTTACCTTCTCCTGGCAAGTTACTTACCTTGTCCCTGGATCGAGCGATGCATCCCCGCTGTGTGAGCGAGCGGGTACTCACTCAATTCACACAGTGTGCCGCCAATCTCTGTTCCCTGCGACAATACGATGCATGGGGGCGGAGAACGGCGCCAAATTCAAAAAAGTAAACAAACACATTACATACAGTATACTGTAATCTTATAGATTACAGTACTGTATGTAAAAAATACACCCCCCCCCTTTGTCCCTAGTGGTCTGCCCAGTGCCCTACATGTACTTTTATATAATAAAACCTGTTCTTTCTGCCTGCAAATTGTAGATTGTCCATAGCAACCAAAAGTGTCCCTTTATGTCAAAAATGGTTTCAGAGCAGCTAGAAAACAGCGATAATAAATTAGAATCACTTGCAGAATTGTGCGATAGCGATTTGTGGGGAAATTCGTCATAAGAAAAAATAAAAGTAATGACAGCGACAATTCTGCAACTGAGCAAATTTCAGTGATTTTGAGTTGATTACATTATTGAATACTTTTTATTATAATTATATTATTATTTGTTATAATTATTTATAATTATTTATTATATTATAATTTATAATTTTGTTTTAAAAAAAAATTCATACCCGGGATCCCTACTAGACTCAGTTCTTTTGAAAGGCAAGAACGCGGTGAAGTCATCGCGTACGATGAGCATGCGCTCGTCACATTCAATGCCGTCGCTGCCATCTTGCTGCACCCTTCCTATGCCTAGGAAGCTACCGTGCATGCGTCAAAGTAATTTCGAGCATGCACGGGTTTCCACGGCGACAGGTAAATATACACACTCTCAGGTTTCTCGGCAGAAAGCACTGCCGAGAATCAGGACGAGAAAATAGAGAGCAGGTTCTGTATTTTTCTCGTCAAGATTTTAGGCAGTTTTCTTGACGATAAACCTGAAAGCCTCGTACACACGCACAGTATACCCGGCAAGAAAGCTCTGCCAGCAGTTTTCTTGCTGGTTCTTGCCGAGAAAACCTAGCGTGTGTACGAGGCTTAAGTCATAAATATCTGGTGAGTGTGTTATCCAAAGGGAGCGGAATCACTGGCACTTAGTGGTGTGGTGGAAGATCAGAAAAGTTTACACTGGATCAACTCTTTTTGGGATGAATTTCATTATGCTTATGAACTTTTTATTGAATGTAGTATTATTTCACCTGTCACGGGTGATATCGTTACACTGATAATTTGAATTATCACATTGTTATCATCTTTATAGCGATACTTTAAATTGTACCGCATATGAAGTTGTCTTTATTTTATTTTTAGGTTTATCTTTGCATTTTATTAGAGTTCCATACAACATGAGTGTAATTTAGCGCTACTTATTTTTTCAGTTTGGATAAAGGTAAAAAATACAATCACATTTCTACATTATTAAAGCGGCAGCAGGTTAGTCAGGTGTTTTTCCTTAAAGCGGGAGTTCAACCAATTCCATTTTTTTTTTTCCCCTTAGCTTCCTGCTCGTTTTGTCTAGGGGAATTGGCTATTTGTTTTAAAATATGATCCGTACTTACCCGTTTTTGAGATGCATCTTCTTCCGTCGCTTCCGGGTATGGGTCTTCGGGAGCGGGCGTTCCTTCTTGATTGACAGTCTTCCGAGAGGCTTCCGACGGTCGCATCCATCGTGTCACTCGTAGCCGAAAGAAGCCGAACGTCGGTGCGCCTCTATACTGCGCCTGCGCACCGACGTTCGGCTTCTTTTGGAAAATCGTGACGCGATGGATGCGACCGTCGGAAGCCTCTCGGAAGACTGTCAATCAAGAAGGAACGCCCATTCCCACAGCCCATACCCGGAAGCGACGGAGAGGATGCATCTCGTAAACGGGTAAGTACTGCTCATATTTTAAAACAAATAGCCGATTCCCCTAGACAAAACGAGCAGGAATCTAAGGCTAAAAAGTGCCCTCTAAGGGTGAACCCCCGCTTTAAGGCGCAGTGGTGGTACTTCAACTATCAGCCATAAATTAATACAGATATGTTTGCTAGGTGATGATACCCAATACCATACATGACTGTACATCACCTATGCATTCTATGCATTAAAGGGGTGTTCCACTCATTTTTAATGTTTATTATCTCCCCCCTCTCTGGCCGGCGTCTTCATTCTAAGTGTGGGCACCCGGCCGTGACAGCTTTCAGCTTCACGGCCGGGCACCCACTGCGCATGCGTGAGCGGCGCTGCGCCATCTGATTGGACAGGCGATCGCCTGGGACCTGTCATGTGTCCCAGGCAATCGCCTACAGGGAGGGGCTGCCAAAAGGCGATAAGACTATTCGCCTTTGCAGCCCCTCGGCGAAAGGAGGAAGTGGGACAGGAAGTCCGGGTTGGCCAGTGAATGAGGGAAGTACGGGTGCTGCAGAAGTGCTGCAGAAGTGGTGGGCTCCCAATTAGGATTGGCAAATTCTGCAGGAAGGACACTATGGGCATGATGGGCCTGTCTTTGTCTTCTTGGTGGCAGCTGGACACCCCCGCCAGCTTGATCTGCACTTATGGGACTCGCCACGTCACAAAGTGTTACTGCAGTGCTGGATGTACGACCATGGTGTACTAGGCCTCTGGTGCTTGCCAGTTCACCAGAAGGATCTGCACTAGTACTTCTCTGTTCCATACGAGAGCCCTGCGGTTCTTGCACCTCAACAACAGCAGAAGAATGAGGTCGGGTACGCCTGACTTTGGCAGGGACCTCAACTTCATCGTCAGTGCTATCTGTAATGGAGCCGCTGTTATCTACAGGATCGTATTCTGAGCCTGAATCTGACAGATGAGTGACCTCCTCTTCACTATCTGTCATGCTCAGAAACGTGTAGGCCTCTTCACTAGTGTAACTTTGATTTGCCATTTTGGGCTCTAAATTTACTGGAACACTAGTAAGATTCACAGGTAAAAAAGCACCTGACTGTCATCAACTGTATAAAACACTACCAAATGTTAACGTTTGCAGGTATCAGGCCTGACTCTGCGAACCCTGCAGTTATGTGTTTAGTGTTTTGTAAGTGACAGTGATCGATCGATACTGCACTTGGGTGGGCTGGGCGGAGGGACAAAATGCAGGTGCTAGCAGGTATCTGGGCTGATCCCGCTAACACTGCGTTTTTGGGAACCCTAAACTGCTGAGGACACTAGTATAGATCTGATCAGATCAGATATTGATCCTTTCAGATACTATACCACTAAGGGAGTTGTATGCTGCTAGCGTGGGTGTTAGCGCTACTGGGACTAATCTGACGCTGCCTGGGGTGACGCAGACCCTATCTGACACTAAACCTAACTGATATCACCTGCTGGGCAATCTGGGGGTTAAACCTTTATTGGGTAATAAATGGCGGGTGAACCTAAATAGCTAACTGGCAAACTAGCATCACCAGTGACACTTATACGGTAATCACTGGTGAAAGGGTTAACTAGGGGGCAATCAGGGGGTTAAAACCTTTATTAGGTAGTATATGGGCGTACCTGATGCAATAAAAAGCTGACGGTGAACCTAAATAACTAACTGGCTACCTAGCGTCACCCGCGACACTTATACAACGATAAAAAAAAAAACGTTTAGTGACACTGGCGACAGGGGGTGAAAGGATTACCTGGAAGGCGATCAAGGGGTTAAACCTTTACCTAAAGGGGCCTAACACTAACTGCTCTTACACTTTTTACAGTCACAAATGACACCAAATGCAGTGAACAGTAAATAAATATCCACTGCAATCGGAGACCCTGTGACTGGCAGTGATCTGGGGGGTGACCGGGGGGTGACTGGGGGGTGATTTATGTGCCTATGTGTCCTGGTGTCAGTGTACTGTTGTGCACTTACTATTAGATGTCTTCCGAAGTGACCGACGGTGCGCTACATGCACTGCGGCACAAAGAAAGAGTATCACTGATGCATACAAAAACCCCAGCACAGTCATTTAAAAAAATGAGAATAAAAAGCTTTCATTACAAATGATTTGGCATAAACTATGGAAGTGTGCGTTACACAAAGTGTGGAAGGATTCAGGAGTGTGTTATGTACAGAGGGCAGGGCTCAGGAGTGTGTTATGCAAAGGGTGCAGGGTTCTGGAGTTACATATAGAGTGCAGGGTTTTGGCGGGTGTTATGTACAGAGTGCAGGAGAATGTTAGGCACAGTGCATGGTTCTGGAGTACGTTACGTACAGAGTGCAAGAGTTCAAGAGCGCTAGGTACAGAGTGCTGTCATCCATCCATATTCTCTTAAAATATAACCTCTGAACCCCCCCTCCCTACACACATAACAAAGACTCCTGGAACAGGAAGGAGGTAAAGATTAGGGGGCAGCTCACCCCCCTCCTCAAACATGTTGCAGTCTGCCTTTCACTTGCCCCGACTCTAGTGCAGAGCAGAGAGGTTGTTGAAGGAGCCGAGCTGTTACTTTCACTTTCAACTACAGAAGCCAAGCTTCTGTGTTTAAGTGAAAGTGTGGAGCTGCCTGTGAGTGCAGGGCTAATAGAGGCTGAAAAAACCCTGGGGGGAGAGGAATAGACAGCGGACCCTGACCCTCTGTCCTGGTCAGCAATGTATTAATGCCGGTGTCGTGTCACCGGCTCTTTCGATATGCACTGGTTTGACAGAGGGGCGGGTCTGAGTAGCAAGTATCTGTTTGCTGTGCTTAGCTCCCGTCTGCCCCTGCATGGTGGCCAAGTATCATGGTAAAGGGTGCATGAGTACATGGTTGTGTCAGGGCTGGGCTCAGCCCTTCCTTCTCTGAGCTGACCTCACCTGCTGCACTCACCTGCTCCACGTTCCAGCGATGCGCCGGCCGGAGCTCCGCTCCTCTCCCCCCTCTCCGGCCGGCGTCCTCATTGTTACTGTGGGCACCCGGCCGTGACAGCTTTCGGCTTCAAGTCCGGGCACTTACTACGTATGTGCGAGCGGCGCTGTGTTATCTGATTGGACAGGCGATCGCCTGGGACCTGTCACGTGTCCCAGACGATCGCCTACAGGGAAGGGCCGCCAAAAGGCGATATGACGTATCGCCTTAGCGGCCCCTCGGCGGAAGGAGGAAGTGTGACAGGATGTCCCACTCCTCCTGAAGCCCCCACTCCCCCCCCAAATGTGGCATGTAAGGGGGCAAGGAGTTGATTAAGCGGAAGTTCCACTTTTGGGTGGAACTCCACTTTAACTTGGCTTACTCTGTTTATCTTTTTATTATTATTATTATTATTTTTGAACAAGTGTGATTTAATTGTACTTTTGTCTCGGTCTGATTCATGGTTTCTAAAAGTAGGCGAAGGCCATGAATTCAGAAAATGCAGTCAATCCACTTGTTGGTAATATTTTTTCAGATTGGATGACCTAGATCACCGCATAGATCAGTTTGCCATGGCAGTACAGATGCTCCTGAGTCACATGGCTTACCTGGAATCTCCTACTGTGGCCACTCTGGTAGAAACTGTGTTCCAGGCTGACCCTGCTGTTGCCCCAGTCTCTGTTCAGGTATTCGCCTTGAATACTACCTCTATAAGGGGTATGTCTGTTTCCGCTCTGCTTCCCCAACGATTTGGGGGAGATCCAGTCCAATGCAGAAGGTTTCTCAACCAGGTTGAGATATATTTTGAGATGCTGCCCCATGAGATGCTTCCCAATGCATTTCCCACAGACAGAAACAAAGTAGGTTTTGTGATGTCTTTGCTTTCTGAGAGAGCCTTGGCCTGGGAAAACCCTCTATGGCAGACGAAAAAAAACCTGTTGTCTTAAGTTACCCAGAGTTTGTGGCTTCTTTTAAAAATGTTGCTGCCAAGTGCCTCATGTCCATCAAACAGAGTACTGGACAGAGAACTGTTGCCGATTATGCCTTTGAATTCTGTACTTTGGCAGCAGAGGTTGCTTGGAACAATGAGGCCCTCGTGGCTGCTTTTTCTCATGGTCTCTCGGATACCATCAAGGATGAGATAGCAGCCCGAGATATACCCACTGAGCTGGAGAAGTTGTTCTCATTTGCCATGCTCATTGACTCCAGACTCAGAGAAAGACTCTCGTTTAAGCAACGCTTGCGGAAGCCTCCTGTGGCACACACTTCATTAGTGCTAATTAATTTTTACAGTGCACGTGTCAAATATTGTTTTTGGTTAAAATTCAGCTTTATGTAGCAGTCAGCTAATAATGGATCCAAAGAAATGATTTGCAAAAGTGTTCAAATCTTAAGGGGAAAGTATAATGAGTAAATAATGCATGGAATGTTTCCTAGCAGGGTAAGGGTTGTGATGGTTTTGGAAGTCTGTCATTCTGCCCAGACTTTTTACCTTCTACATAGAAAGTTGTTTTATTTACTTCAAGGGTGGTATGTTTAAGGTATTTACCAGCCTAAGCAGGCTTTATTTATGTCTCTCTCTCCATTTTCTTTTAGTCCTTCAATCATTGGAAACAGAATGTTTTCTACCCTTAATTGCTGCTTATCCTGCCCCCCACCATTTATGTGTTTATTATTAAGTGCCAGAGAGTCATTGGGAGCCATTTGAGAATGACTTAGAAAAAACAAACCTGTGTCTTTCTAATTGATATTAACAGGGCAGAATTACTTTAAAACAGGTGCTACTTGGTCCTTGCATTCATTCACACAATGGCCTAGTACATATAAATCAGGGATATATCATTAGAGAAAACAGAAGGCACAGCATTTATGGCCACCCTGTGTCCCTTTATGTGCTTTGTATCTCCTATCAGTTACAGAGTGTAAAACTTGCCAGCAGGAGAGGATAGGACCGGAAAGGGGCAGGCCACAGTTTGACCACAAGAGCTGTGGTCTCTGTTTCTGAGAGTAGAGTACCAATGAATTTGGTACTATTGCACTATTGGAATAGAATAAGAATGCTTGCAGTTGCTGGAAGCCTGTAAGATAAATTTATGTTGGCTGAGGAAAGACACATAAGCGAAGAGACAAGAATGCTGCGAACCCCAAGATTGAATCGTGTAGAAAAAGAAATTTACCCCACGGGGCTTTGGACAGCAAAGGTATAAAAGTGTAACAAATGTAATATAATAAAGCATGGTTTATTTTATGGTTGTCAATAACATACATTTTAAATGCCATAACAAATTGAAAGAAAACCCTTTACGGATCTGGTGATACAATACATATTCCACAATATTGGACAAATGTATACAACATTGCTTTATGCTGTGTGATGTGCGTTCCCCGACGCGTTTCGACCTCTAAGTGGTCTCTTCAGGGGGATGGTTGATTCTACAAAAATATACATAACATAAATTTGCGATCAAAAAGTATAAATATAAATCACATAAATTGACCCAAGAATAAGGTTTACCGTTAACGAATGAAGTGGGTTTTGTAATAACCAGAGATGTGCAGAGCCGTTAGAAAATCCGAAGGGAGCGCCACCCACAACCCCATGGGGGAGAGAGGGAAACCAAAACAGACCCCAGGGGGGTTGCAAGGAGCCGCACAGTGGACGCCCTCCGAGGATCAGGGGAGCCGGTGCCTGCAGAGTGCCCCCAATGGGTTAGCCCTGTGTAATTGAAGAGAATTAGAAATATTAAATCATAGCATATTGTGCTAAAGTGTAGGATTATCTGTGGGTAAGGCATGTATATAAAAAAGAGGGACTGGCAGCAGGTTTGTAATTTTATCTGAAAAAAACAAAAAAAAAAAGCAAAAAAAATATTTTTTCCTTTTTTCTTCTTTATTGAATTAGATCTACTCATTGATGACCCGAAGGGGTAACTAGTCAATAAATAATGGTCAGGAATTGATGTGTATATTAAGGTACTTAATATAAAAATAGTATAAGAGTGCTCCAATGGCAGACAAAAGTGATTAAGAGACTTTATTAGTCTGGTAAAAGGTGCGTGTACAAGGGTGGGGATGTGTGAGACACATTACAATGTGTATGTTACGTGGACCATCAAAGAATATGTGGATACATATGGTGATAGTAAAAATGTTGGAAATATATGAAAAAAATAAATAAATAAATAAAATAAATAAACAAGAAAACAAAAAGAAGGGGGGAGTGAAAGTTGAAAAATCAACATAGGAGTGTAATAATAAAAGGGTGCTGTTACCTGATAGGGGATTAAATGGATAGGAGTAGGTAAAGTGTGGGCTTGTAGAGCTTGTTGTTGAGTATTCAGATCTAGGCTGCAGACAGTGCAGGGAAGACCCAGGCTTCCAATGTTGGAGGAGATGAAAGGAATGAACTGCTGTCCATGCTCAGCTGCCTGGAATCAAGACTTGACTCACAGGCAGACTGTCTTTTATATGCCAGTGGGCGTGGCCATGAATGTGGGCTTAACACTGCTGTCCATGCTCAGCTGCCTGGAATCAAGACTTGACTCATAGGCAGACTATCTTTTTTATGCCAGTGGGCGTGGCCATAGGTGGGGGTTAAACACATGCTGGCTCCAGGCTTCCCCATAGATCACGGAGATGACGTAAGGGCCGCTACACGAGCAGCCCTGGTGCGGCTCCCTCGGCGCTCCGGAAGGTCAGGGGACCCCGACCACTGTCGTCACCCCCGTCGCAAGCTGCATGACGTCGTGGCGAGCCGCGCACGCCGGCGCCTCATGCGCGCGCAGCCCGCCACGGCCATACAGGGATGATCGCAGAACGCCGCCGGCAAGGCAAAGCTCCGTGGGCGGTCGAGAACCCCCGGCCGCACCTGAGCAAAAAAGGGGGGGTGGGAATGTGGGACATTCCACTGCCCCCCACCACCTTGCCGGGAACCCCCATGGGACCGCGGAAACCCCCCCCCCCCACCCGGGGGCACAGAGGGGCCTCCCCGGATGACCGGCTACAATAAAAACTGGTTGCAAACATGGCAAAATGCACATGATGGTGTAAAACGGTGTCATAAAATGCATGTGAACTATGCATCAAAAATATTTACATGAGCTGTGTGCTAATTCCATATCATGAAAACCCCTGCGTGTGTGATCCCCAGCAGATACCCCTATGGGTGTCTGAGCAGAAATGCAATTCAGAAGTACGTGGTAGATGCTTGCTGATGCGTGGGGAGAAGAGAGAAGAAAGGAATCATTCACTCTGGTCGCACAACTAATGGGTGTCTTATCTATGGTGAGAAACACCCATAAGTAATCCTTGAATAAATGTCAAGGTGCAAGTGGGGATGCAGGGGTTTAATGACAGGACGGAAAAAACGCACAGTTCAAGTCAAGTCTCAATGTGTCAAGGGGAACGGGTGTTTATCCACCCAAAAAAATTTTTGTTGGCTGAGGAAAGACACATAAGCGAAGAGACAAGAATGCTGCGAACCCCAAGATTGAATCGTGTAGAAAAAGAAATTTACCCCACGGGGCTTTGGACAGCAAAGGTATAAAAGTGTAACAAATGTAATATAATAAAGCATGGTTTATTTTATGGTTGTCAATAACATACATTTTAAATGCCATAACAAATTGAAAGAAAACCCTTTACGGATCTGGTGATACAATACATATTCCACAATATTGGACAAATGTATACAACATTGCTTTATGCTGTGTGATGTGCGTTCCCCGACGCGTTTCGACCTCTAAGTGGTCTCTTCAGGGGGATGGTTGATTCTACAAAAATATACATAACATAAATTTGCGATCAAAAAGTATAAATATAAATCACATAAATTGACCCAAGAATAAGGTTTACCGTTAACGAATGAAGTGGGTTTTGTAATAACCAGAGATGTGCAGAGCCGTTAGAAAATCCGAAGGGAGCGCCACCCACAACCCCATGGGGGAGAGAGGGAAACCAAAACAGACCCCAGGGGGGTTGCAAGGAGCCGCACAGTGGACGCCCTCCGAGGATCAGGGGAGCCGGTGCCTGCAGAGTGCCCCCAATGGGTTAGCCCTGTGTAATTGAAGAGAATTAGAAATATTAAATCATAGCATATTGTGCTAAAGTGTAGGATTATCTGTGGGTAAGGCATGTATATAAAAAAGAGGGACTGGCAGCAGGTTTGTAATTTTATCTGAAAAAAACAAAAAAAAAAGCAAAAAAAATATTTTTTCCTTTTTTCTTCTTTATTGAATTAGATCTACTCATTGATGACCCGAAGGGGTAACTAGTCAATAAATAATGGTCAGGAATTGATGTGTATATTAAGGTACTTAATATAAAAATAGTATAAGAGTGCTCCAATGGCAGACAAAAGTGATTAAGAGACTTTATTAGTCTGGTAAAAGGTGCGTGTACAAGGGTGGGGATGTGTGAGACACATTACAATGTGTATGTTACGTGGACCATCAAAGAATATGTGGATACATATGGTGATAGTAAAAATGTTGGAAATATATGAAAAAAATAAATAAATAAATAAAATAAATAAACAAGAAAACAAAAAGAAGGGGGGAGTGAAAGTTGAAAAATCAACATAGGAGTGTAATAATAAAAGGGTGCTGTTACCTGATAGGGGATTAAATGGATAGGAGTAGGTAAAGTGTGGGCTTGTAGAGCTTGTTGTTGAGTATTCAGATCTAGGCTGCAGACAGTGCAGGGAAGACCCAGGCTTCCAATGTTGGAGGAGATGAAAGGAATGAACTGCTGTCCATGCACAGCTGCCTGGAATCAAGACTTGACTCACAGGCAGACTGTCTTTTATATGCCAGTGGGCGTGGCCATGAATGTGGGCTTAACACTGCTGTCCATGCTCAGCTGCCTGGAATCAAGACTTGACTCATAGGCAGACTATCTTTTTTATGCCAGTGGGCGTGGCCATAGGTGGGGGCTAAACACATGCTGGCTCCAGGCTTCCCCATAGATCACGGAGATGACGTAAGGGCCGCTACACGAGCAGCCCTGGTGCGGCTCCCTCGGCGCTCCGGAAGATAAGATAAATTTAAGTGTAACCACCAGATTACTGCTAATTAAATGGACAGGGGCATATGGCAAGAGGAAGGGATCAGGCACCCAGTGTTAGAATAGGTCTGCATGTTTCTTCTAAATTTTTAAATTCAGGAACGCAGTAATTCTAGTTGAGGATTTGAAACTGTATCAATATTTTGCCACGGAGTCCTTTGAGAGCATATGAAGCTCTAAGCGCTGCAAATGTACTTTTCATTAAAGAGAAATTGTATGTGCTTTGCGTCATTTGTTAGCTTTTTGTTAGATTAATAAAACATTTTGATGAGGGGGCACACTGTACACCTTTGCTGCCATTGTGCTATTTGCTGGGTTTCCAGTGTGCCCCTGTGCCTTTAGGGAGGAGTGGGCTCCCTCCAGGCAAACCTGCCCTCAGTCTATCCATTACTATATACAGTACTGTAAGTGCTCCTACTATTGAGACTCTAAAATGTGTAGAGTTAGGACTGCAGATAATACTGAAGTGCATCGTCATGGACTCTGCAGCTAATGCTTTTGCAAACCCCTGTTTTTAATGTGAACTGGTAGACAGGTAAATTTGGTTTGTTGCAGGCTGGTTGGTCAGTTGGGCTGGGAACTTTTCTATGTTTTTGTTTGACATGCGTCGCCCTTCCATGTTCTCCTTGCTGTTTAGGCCAGTTATAGGTTAGGGCAGTTGCCATTTTTTGTACTGTTGGTAATTTGGTGGGGAGGGGGGCACACTGGACATCTTTGCTGCCATTGTGCTATTTGCTGGGTGTCCAGTGTGCCCCTGTGCCTTTAAGTAGGAGTGGGCTCCCTCCAGGCAAACCTGCCCTCAGTCTATCCATTACTATATACTGTATGTGCTCCTACTAATGAGACTCTAAAATGCATAGAGTTAGGACTGCAGATAATACTGGGGTGCCTCGTCGTGGACTTTGCCGATTATGCAAATATTTGCAAATGTGTGCAAATTAAACCCCTGTTTTTAATGTGAACTGTTAGACAGGTCAATTTGGTTTGTTGCAGTCTGGTTGGTCAGTTGGGCTGGGAACTTTTTTTGTTTTTGATAGACATGCATCGCTTTTCCGTGTTCTCCTTGCTGTTTAGGGCAGTTATAGGTTATTGCAGTGGCCATTTGTTTGTACTGTTGGTAATTATGTGAGGGGGCGCACTGGACATCTTTGCTGCCATTGTGCTATTTGCTGGGTCTACTGTGCACCCCTGTGCCTTTAACCACTTGCCCACTGGGCACTTAAACCCCCTTCCTAACCAGACCAGTTTTCAGGTTTCAATGCTCTCACATTTTGAATGACAATTACTCAGTCATGCAACACTGTACCCATATGGTATTTTTATCTTTTTTTTTTCACATAAATAGAGATTTTTTTGGTGGTATTCAATCACCACTGGGTTTTTTTGCGCTATAAATTAAAAAAGACTGAAAGTTTTGTAAATTTTTTTATTTTTCTTTGTTTCTGTTTTTCTTTTTTTACACAAAGTTGTCCATTTATATGATTTTTCTAACACATAGCATGTACATAGCAAAAATTGCACCCCAAAATACATTCTGCAACTCCTCCTGAGTATAACAATACCACATGGTTTGGACTTTTCCACAGCCTGGCCACATACAGAGGCCCAACATGCAGGGAGCACCATCAGGTGTTCTAGGGACATACATTTCAAATCCAATTTCTACCTATTACACTTTTCTAAGGCACTGTAGGGCACTGATGGGCACTATAGTGGCATGGATGTGGCATGGATGAGCACTGATGTGACATGGATGTGGCACAGATGAGTACTGATGTGGAATGGATGAGTATTGGTGTGGCATGGATGTTATACAGATGAGCACTGGTGTGGTGTGGATGAGGCATGGACAAGCACTGATGTGGTATGGATGAGGCATGTATGAGGCATGGATGAGTACTGATGGGGCATGGAAATGGCATGGATGAGCACTGATGTGGCATGGATGAGCACTGATGTGGCACGGATGAGTACTGATGTGGCACAGATGAGCACTGATTTGGCATGGATGAGGCATGGATGTGGCACGGAGGAGCACTTATATGACATGGCACAGATGAGTACTGATGTGGCATGGATGTGGCATGGATAATCACTGATTTGGCACGGAGGAGTACTGATGTGGCATGGATGAGCGCTGATGTGGCATTGATGTGGCACGAATAAGCACTGATTTGGCATGGATGAGGCACGGATGTGGCAAGGATGAGTACTGATATGGCATGGATGAGCACTGATATGACATGGCACGGATGAGTACTGATGTGGCATGGATGTGGCACAGAAGAGTACTGATGTGGCATGGATGTGGCACAGATGAGTACTGATGTGGCATGGATGAGCACTGATGTGGCACGGATGAGCACTGATGTGACACGGATAAGTACTGATGTGGCATGGATGTGGCATGGATGTGGCATGGATGAGCACTGATGTGGCATGGATGAGCACTGATGTGGCATGCATGAGTACTGACGTGGCACAGATGAGTACTGATGTGGCATGGACGTGGCATGGATGAGTACTGATGTAGCACGGCTGGGCATGAATAAGCATGAATGAGGCATGGCTGGGCAGGGATGAGAATGGCTGGGCATGGATGAGCATGACTGGGCATGAATGAGCAAGGCGGGGCACTGATGAGCAAGGCCGGTTATGGCTGGGCATGGATGAGCATGGCTGGGCATGGATGAGCATGGCTAGGCACGGATGAGCATGGCTGGGCACAGATGAGCATGGCTGGGCACAGATGAGCATGAATGATCATGGGTGAGCATGGCCGAGCATGGAGGAGCAATGTCTGGGCATATTTGGCCACGGCTGGGCATGGATGAGCATGGCTGGGTATGGATGAGCATTGCTGGGCACGGATGAGCATGGCTTGGCATGGATGGGCATCAATGAGCACGGATGAGCATTGATGAGCATAGATGGGCATGGATGAGCATGGATGAGCATTGCTGGGCACTTTTGGGCATGGATGGGCACAGAAGAGCATGGCTGGGCACGGATGAGAATAGCTGGACATGGCTGGGCATGGATGGGCACAGACAAGCACAGCTGGGCATGGATGAGCATGGCTCGGCATGGATGAGCATGATGGGAACAGCTGGGCATGGATGAGCATGACTGGGCACGAATGAGCATGAATGAGCCAGAAGGAGCACAGATCAGCGCAGTGGGCACTTCACATCCAGCCCAAAAGTGCTGCTGCACCCGGCTCCCTCCTCTCCTCACACACACCTTACTGGACATGCACCAGCTTGTTTAAAAGTGATCGCTCTGTCATTGGACGGAACAATCACATGGTAAAGGGCCGCTGTCATTGGCCCTTTACACTGATCTGTGATGGACCGTGTCCGGTCGACCCGGCCATCACCCGGCCCCAGGGAGAATCCATAGATGCCCTCCCAGAACTATCCGACTGCGCTGTAGCAGTCTTACGGCTATGGGCCTGTCTGCAAGTGGTTAGAGGAGTGTGCTCCCTTCAGGCAAACCTGCCCTCAATCTATTGCTATATATGTGCTCCTACTATGGAGGATCCCAACATTTATAGAGTTAGGACTGCAGATAATACTAGTGTGCCTTCTCACAGCCTCTGCAGCTTACGCATTTTTTTTGTATTTGCTTGTAATACAATGTTAAGTCTTATCTTTATCGTAGTGATACTAACCTTACAGAGTGTTTATAAGAGTACAGTAGGTGTTTGTGATATTGTGCTTTTAGCACGACAGCGTCGCGCTGATACTCGGCGACAGGTTGCCGAGATCTCGCCGACATCTCAAACTCACTGGAATAGTGACAGCACATCCCAGCAAGCGCGTCATAGAAGCGACGGGAGATCCGACTTGGATTCCCGCCAATTCTACACGTGTGCGGCGTTTGTTATGAATCCTGAGGGGGAAGTCCCCGCCGGATTTTAAATAAAAATCCGGCATGGGTTCCCCCCCCCAGGAGCATACCGGGCCCTTAGGTCTGTTATGGGTTGTAAGGAGAGCCCCCCTACGCCGAAAAAAACGGCGTAGGGGGTCCCCCTACAATCCATACCAGACCCGTATCCAAAGCACGCTACCCGGCCAGCCAGGAAGGGAGTGGGGACGAGCGAGCGCCCCCCCCCTCCTGAGCCGTACCAGGCTGCATGCCCTCAACATGGGGGGGTTGGGTGCTCTGGGGCAGGGGGGCGCACTGCGGCCCCCCACCTCAGAGCACCCTGTCCCCATGTTGATGAGGACAGGGCCCCTTCCCGACAACCCTGGCCGTTGGTTGTCGGGGTATGCGGGCGGGAGGCTTATCGGAATCTGGGAGCCCCCTTTAATAAGGGGGCCCCCAGATACCGGCCCCCCCACCCTAAGTGAATGAGTATGGGGTACATCGTACCCCTACCCATTCACCTGCAAGAAAAGTGGTAAAAACACAAATAAACCACACAGTGTATTAAAATATTTTATTTTTCTGCTCCGGAGGCCGCCCCCTGTCTTCTTTATTAGCTCTTTTACCAGGGGGGGCTTCTTCTTTGACGTCTTCGGGTGGGTGGGGGCCGCCGTCTGGTTCTCTTCCACCGCCGGGGGGGGGGTGGCTTTTAAAAAAGCCCCCACCCTCCCGGCGGGTTTCCTCCGGCGTCTTCGGCGGGGCTCTTCTTCTTCCGCTATCCCGACGGGTCTTCTCAACTCTCCGGGGTTCTCCTTCTGTCTTCGCCGCTCTCCGTTGTTGACTCGGCGCACCCCGGTTCTTCGTCTCGCTGTCCGGTGTCTTCTTCCGTGCTGTACGTCTTCTCCTTCCGTGCTGTGATGAGTTCTTCTTCCGTGCTGTGACGTCATGTTCTTCACTTCTCTTCTTCTCCCGATGTTGACACGCCGGTCCTCCTCGCTGAAATGACGGATGCGCGCCTTGCATCGGACCTATATAGGCCTCACAGTCCCATCATGCTCTGTACCTACCCATGTGATACCCGTGGGTAGGTATCACATGGGTAGGTACAGAGCATGATGGGACTGTGAGGCCTATATAGGTCCGATGCAAGGCGCGCATCCGTCATTTCAGCGAGGAGGACCGGCGTGTCAACATCGGGAGAAGAAGAGAAGTGAAGAACATGACGTCACAGCACGGAAGAAGAACTCATCACAGCACGGAACGAGAAGACGTACAGCACGGAAGAAGACACCGGACAGGGAGACGAAGAACCGGGGTGCGCCGAGTCAACAACGGAGAGCGGCAAAGACAGAAGGAGAACCCCGGAGAGTTGAGAAGACCCGTCGGGATAGCGGAAGAAGAAGAGCCCCGCCGAAGACGCCGGAGGAAACCCGCCGGGGGGGTGGGGGCTTTTTTAAAAGCCACCCCCCCCGGCGGTGGAAGAGAACCAGACGGCGGCCCCCACCCACCCGAAGACGTCAAAGAAGAAGCCCCCCCTGGTAAAAGAGCTAATAAAGAAGACAGGGGGCGGCCTCCGGAGCAGAAAAATAAAATATTTTAATACACTGTGTGGTTTATTTGTGTTTTTACCACTTTTCTTGCAGGTGAATGGGTAGGGGTACGATGTACCCCATACTCATTCACTTAGGGTGGGGGGGCCGGTATCTGGGGGCCCCCTTATTAAAGGGGGCTCCCAGATTCCGATAAGCCTCCCGCCCGCATACCCCGACAACCAACGGCCAGGGTTGTCAGGAAGGGGCCCTGTCCTCATCAACATGGGGACAGGGTGCTCTGAGGTGGGGGGCCGCAGTGCGCCCCCCTGCCCCAGAGCACCCAACCCCCCCATGTTGAGGGCATGCAGCCTGGTACGGCTCAGGAGGGGGGGGGGGGCGCTCGCTCGTCCCCACTCCCTTCCTGGCTGGCCGGGTAGCGTGCTTTGGATACGGGTCTGGTATGGATTGTAGGGGGACCCCCTACGCCGTTTTTTTCGGCGTAGGGGGGCTCTCCTTACAACCCATAACAGACCTAAGGGCCCGGTATGCTCCTGAGGGGGGGACCCATGCCGGATTTTTATTTAAAATCCGGCGGGGACTTCCCCCTCAGGATTCATAACAAACGCCGCACGCGTGTAGAATTGGCGGGAATCCAAGTCGGATCTCCCGTCGCTTCTATGACGGCTCTGTCTCCATCGCGGCAAGCCAGCTCGGCGCTGGCTCCCGCGATGGGGCTCGTAGGTGCTCAATCTCGCCGAGAAAGAGAGCGAGATTGACACAAAATCGGGTTCACCTACTGTATGAGGGGAATCATACTATTTGTGTTGGTAAATGGTTGCTTTGTAAATATTAGGGCAAATAATAGGGGTCAGCTGGAAGTGTTTGGTGCTTTGGTCTGATATCCTATGATTTTGGAAGTTCCCAGCATGCAGTCTCTGCCTGAGACCCCAATTGGACTGCTATTTTATTTAAGTGGTGGCTGCTTGTGGAGAAATGCATGGGTGGCCCTTTCCTGGCTGATACTTCATCTTTGGCCAGTAGGCTTGTAGGAAGCGTGCACCTGTTTTTTGAAACTTTTATGGCTATGGTGCTCATTTTCAGTGGGGGGGAAAGATACAGAGAAAGATATGTAAAATCCTTTTTGTAACTTTAATAACTTGATTAATAGATATATTGGTATAATTGGTTTAGTGATTTCCTCTAATTTGTGCGCAAACTCTAACAATTGTACCATGTTGCTAGTTGATGGCGGCCTGTTTTAGCATTCACTCAGCTTCTGACAGTGTTGAAGAAATCTCTTGGTCCTTGTATTATGTTGGATTAAGAGGCCCATTCATTTTTCCTGAGCCCATCGAGGTCCTAAAACAGCCCCCTTTACACATGATCCCTTAATTATGATATATTTTACTGATGCAGCTGTGTTTTGTTTCAAGAATATGATTACTTCTAACATGCTCATAACTATTAGGGGTTATCTGCTACATTTTGTTTTATTAAAGTGGCTTATTTAACTTTTTCCTCTAAATGAGCAATTTGAAAAAAGGTTGAAAAAGTAGAAGGTTTATTTACCTTAATACAATCTAGGGATAAAGATGGTGCTACACATACACATTCTAAGCCTTCCCAAGAATATAGAGGTATTATCTCTCAGAATGATCATGATTACACATAAATATTTGCCCCAAAGGAGTGTATAAAATGAACAATTACTCAAACATCTACTGCTAAAGAGGGTACTTTACCAGTACCTATAACCCTAATGTGTTCAAGGCAACTCCCTGTTGGGTGCTTTTGTTCTACTATGAGATTGATTTTAGGATTAGATATATATTTATTTTAGGTTTGGCTAATTTTCAAAATGATAAGTACAATTTGTTTTTTTTCCAGAGACACTGATGCTTAATCACACTCATAAATACTCTTGTTACTTTAAGATTTAATACTCAAAGTTAATTTCCTTTGCACAAAAGCACAATAAAATCAATATAAAATTATTGTTTAAGTAGGTTTATTAAATTTTAATCACAGAAGAGTGCATTTTAAATAGTACTTTTAATGCATGTATTGGACCCTTTTGAAGGAACCAATTCTTGGGCTGGATGCCCCCCAGTCGCTGTATCTCCTGTACTCTGCAGGTTTCAGGTAGTACTGACGTCCTCTGTAGTTGGGCTCCTCATAAAAGACCCAATATCCATCTTGCACATGGCAGGAATGGATGTTGTTATAGCGGAACTGCTCAAAGACATGTGGGCAATCTTCAGTGAACTCCATCATCTGTCCTTTAAAGTCTTCCCTTTCATACACTCTAAGCCTGAATGGTCCACGGTGCTGTGCCCCCCACCAAAAAAACAACAACAAAGTATGAGTTACAGTATGTTATTGCTAAAACCATATTTCAATAAAGGGTGATGAAAAAGCATATGTCTTTAAAGGGTTAGCAAGTTTTTATTGTCCTGAGATTTTTGGTGAAACTTTTTCAGCCAGATACATTAGAGTCAAGAGGCAAGCAAAATTAAAAGGGGTTTGAAACATGTAATGCACTTTAAATGTCTCCTGAGACTTATGCCACTTACACACGATCGGTTCATCCGATGAAAACAGACCGATGGATTTTTTCATCAGATATCCAATGAAGCTGACTTTCATCAGTCTTGCCTACAGCCCATCAGTTAAAAATCCGATCGTGTCCAACGCGGTGACGTAAAACACTATGACGTGCTGAGAAAAATTAAGTTCAATGCTTCCGAGCATGCGTCAACTTGATTCTGAGCATGCGTGGATTTTTGACCGATGGATTTCCCCACAGATGATCGTTTTTTTCGATCGTTTTTTTAACCATCAGAAAATTTTAAAACAGTTTCTATTTTTTTCACCGATGGGAAAAAATGATGGGGCCCACACACATTTTCATCAGACGAACCGATCGTGTGTACAGGGCATTACATAAGATCCTTTAAGTTATCTTGGATGTGTTCTTGTGCCAAAAATAACATTTTGATTAGCTTTATTATTTCATGTTTTTAAGGAAAAAAACTATGAGGAAAAGTACAATATAAAATTGTGATGGTACACAAATACCAATCAAATGGATAAAGAAGGAAAACAACATGCAACATTGTTGTAAATGAACTACCCTAAATACCAAAAAATAACCCATACCTTATAAATAAAAAATACAATTTGCCTAATTACCTAAGCTGAGCATAATCGATTTTGACTATATCATTCATCTCTTCCTTTTTATGAATATTTTATATTCAAAATATTTTAAGATATAAAATAATTAAATCAGCATTAAAGGCTAAGTTCAACTTTAGTAACATGTTACATGTTACACCCGTATTTAGGGTGTAACACAATATATGATACTGTGCACCTCTACCTGCATCCCTCAACAGTGGACCAGGATTCTTCCCTTCGCACCCACTGTCCCAATTTAAAATCAGTGCGGCTGTGTGGGGCTCCACCCACGCAGCCACGTTATTCATTCATACCAATCTGTGAATGAATGAAATCCAAGTTCCGTCTGCCACCCAACTGTAAGTGTGCTGATGAGTGCCCTCATACTATATTACTTTTTTTCTGCACTTCAGTAGCTGTCATGCCTGTAGGGGAGATACAGTATGGGCAGACAGCTTTACTGAGTGTCTGAAGGAGCCTGACATTAACTCTGCAATCTGCTGATCATGGATGCAACGCTCTTCAGACTGCAATTTTTTTTTAAATGCACTTTTTTTATCTGTGAACTTATCTTTTAAGACTTCTTGGAACAAAATGTATCATTTTTTTTGGACCGGGGAAAAAATTCTTACCTTAGAGTATCCATACCTAAAAATCCCCATAACCTATAAAAGGTTTATATTCCTCCCCTGCTATGCGTCATTAAAGCATCCCCAGCAACCTAGACACACTTTAATATTTCCTATATAGGCAGAATAAGTTTCATAAAAATAGTAGATTTTCCTAAACTTTTTTTATACAACAAAGGTCCTCCCACTCTTCCTCAAGCATTCTGACATCAAACATGTTTATAAGATTTCCTAAGAATTCACCTGGGGCAGTAGGAGAGCAACAATAGGCCTACACACCCTACAGCAACCTCCCAGTAATTGAGGTCTAAATTTACTGACCAAAAACTGTGTAACTTAGTATCTCTAACTAGATATTTAAGAGTCTGGATTAATGGCACCTTGATATACTCAAATATTGTTGTCTGTTGTTTACATGCATAAATAACTCTTTCCCACAGGGATGTCCGTCAATCCCTTCTTATGCTACACATGGTTGGTCACAAAATGCACACGCATTCCAGGCTAAATAGTCACACATCTCTTTTCCCTTATGAAACAACCCAGACCCCTCAGAGTCCTCTGGCCTTCCTATTCTTAGACAGTGGCACCATGAAGGGCTTTGTTATATAAAACTCCTTGCAGATGTTGATAATAAGCAGAAACGTTATTCCAATATGACCCTAGAGAAATTTCTGAAATATCTATTTATCTATAACGCATTCCTTTTTCCACAAATAAAATCATATAGCTGGACTACACCTCTCTAATAACTGGCAAATGAAACAAGAGTTTCCCCTGGCTTCTGATTGATTATCTTCTAAAATTACTTTGTTTATCTTGGGGCACGATCAAAGCCACAATGTACCACAAAATGATGCTTTGACGTTTTAATTATTCTTTTGAACCTAAGCTCCTCTTCTTGCTGCCCAAAATGAGGACATTTACATGTGGACTTGTTTCATGCCTTCTATTAAAATTCAAGGGGCTGCAAACTTATCACATCCCTTGTTGAATGCAAAACTATATCTCTTGTGGCACGCACCCATTCTACATAAGTAAATTTACCAATATATTTTTTCATTTATAGAAAAAAAAATGTACTTTTTTGCAATAGAATAGGTGAAGGCCGCTTTGCTTAGGAAATTACAAATTCTAAACTTGTTTTTGATGTTTGGGAATCTTTGATCCAAACCTTGCCTATAGATACCCAACAATCTATACTGCAATGTTTTCTATATGCTCAATGGTATCCACTCAGACTCTTAACCAATGACCCCCCAGTTGAGGTTCCACCTTTATTTAGACCAAATTATACCTCCTACTCTAATGACTGAGGCCTCCTCCCAGTTCTTTCACTTGTACTTACTAAAACAATTGTTATCCATTCAAGTGTTTATTAATCGTCATCCCTAGGCCCAGCACTGCTAGTTTATTCTCAAACTATACTAACAAACTGTTCATTGTTTGTCTTACCTTGCCTTACTGGCCAAATGTTATGGGTACTTTTATTTTTAACCACATTCTCACATCAAAATATATATATAAAAAAGAATAAGATCATAGTTTTACCTGAGGAGTCAAGCGGCAGGATCTAATACAATCATTGTATCCCATCCATTGCTGGAAATCAGGATATTCTCCTCTTCTTAGGAAGTACTGGTGTCCTCTATAGTTAGGGAGCTCATACAGGATCCAGTTCCCATTCTCCACTCGGATAGAGTTACAACGATTGAAGTATGAAGACAAGTCAGAGGAATCAGAGTTGCACTCATAGGAGCGACCCTGGAAGTTCCTGTCCTCATAAAAGACAATCTATAAAAATAATATTTTTACATGTTTACCATGAAAAATATTATACAAAACATATAACTTTCTACTATTACATATACTGTGTCGGTTTTCTCTATTTTATTGTGTAAATAAGAAATATCTATAGCATACCTTCACCATCTTGTTGGGAGGTTTGGTGCTGAAGCTGTGACCTGCAGCAGTGTCTGTGTGGAAGCTCTTTTATATATCTGGCCTTGCTGACATCTGCAGTGAGTCAGCTGTGTAGACAGCTTTCTATAAGCTATAGAAAAAATGTATAAGCCTTTTAGCTACAGAAAATGTATAGTCTTTTGTGCATTCAACTGCTCTTTTTTATTATGTGCTTATTTAAATTTGTATACTTACTGTAATATTTGTTGAATAATATTTAAAGGCGTATTCCACATAGTAAGAAGTACATTTTATACTAGAGTTTATTTTATTGTGTATTTGAAAGGTAACATTTAGCAGGCATCACTAGTTCTAACTTCAGCTATTTTCTTTATAAAGTCCTGAGTAGCGATGAGCCGAACACCCCCCTGTTCGGTTCGCACCAGAACTTGCGAACACCAAATGTTCGTGTGAACTTTAGAACCCTATTAAAGTCTATGGGACTCGAACGTTTGAAATCTAAAGTGCTAATTTTAAAGGCTAATATGCAAGTTATTGTCCTAAAAAGTGTTTGGGGACCTGGGTCCTGTCCCAGGGGACATGTATCAATGCAAAAAAAGTTTTAAAAACGTCTGTTTTTTCGGGAGCAGTGAATTTAATAATGCTAAAAGTGAAACAATAAAAGTGAAATATTCCTTTAAATTTCGTACCTAGGGGGGGTGTAAAGTTAGCATGTGAAATAGCGCATGTTTCCCGTACTTAGAACTGTCTCTGCACAAAGTGTCATTTCTGAAAGAAAAAAAGACATTTAAAACTGACTTGCGGCTATAATGAATTGTCGGCTCTGGCAATTCAGAGCAAATTCATTCATACAAAAAAAAATTGCTTGGGGGTCCCCCCAAATTCAATTACCAGGCCCTTCAGGTCTGGAATGGATATTAAGGGGAACCCCGCCGTCAATTTAAAAAAAAATTGACGTGGGGTTCCCCCCAAATATCCATTTCAGACCCTTCAGGTCTGGTGTGGATTTTAAGGGGAACTCCACCCCAAATAAAAAAAAAATGGCGTGGAGTTCCCCCAAAAATCCACACTAGATGCCTTATCCGAGCACGTTAACCTGGCCGGCCGCAAAAAAGAGGGGGGGACAGAGTGCGGCCCCCCTCTCCTGAACCGTACCAGGCCACATGCCCTCAACATGGGGAGGATGTCCCCATGTTGATGGGGACAAGGGCCTCATCCCCACAACCCTTGCCCGGTGGTTGTGGGGGTCTGCGGGCGGGGGGCTTATCAGAATCTGGAAGACCCCTTTAACAAAGGGGACCCCCAGATCCTGGCCCCCCCCCTATGTGAATTGGTAATGGGGTACATTGTACCCCTACCATTTCACAAAGGAAGTGTAAATAGTTAAAAAAAAAACACACACACACCGTAGAAAAAAAGTAGTTTATTAATAAAAAAAAAATAAAAAAAATCCAGCGGTGGTAATCCACTCGGTCCCGGCTTCCTGCTCCAACGTTGTCTGTATCCAGCGACGGGTGATCTCCTCTCTGGTCCAGCGATGAGAAGATCTTCCGGAATCCACAGCGCAGCATCGCCGGCCTCCTTTCTCTGCCGGACACAGCCCAGCGGAATGACGCGGCTGGAGCTTTGACATTTCTTATAGAGGGGAGGCGGGGCCACCTGTCACGTGACCCCGCACCCTCTGACGCACCCTCTGCTACGTCACTGGGGAAGCCCAGTCTTCCACCTTGCGTATGAGGGGGTGGGGTCATGTGATGGGGGCCCCGCCTCCCCTATATAAGAAATGTCAAAGCTCCAGCCGTGTCATTCCACTGGGCTGTGTCTGGCAGAGAGAAGCATGCCTCTGATGCTGTGCTCTGGAGCTCTGGATGCCAGAAGATCTTCTCATCGCTGGACCGGAGAGGAGATCACCCGTCGCTGGATACAGACAACGTTGGAGCAGGAAGCCGGACCGAGAGTGGATTACCACCGCTGGACTTTTTTCTTTTTTTATTATTAATAAAGGACTTTTTTCTACAGTGTCTATGTGTGTTTTTTTCAACTATTTACATTTCCTTTGTGAAATGGTAGGGGTACAATGTACCCCATTACCAATTCACATGGGGGGGGCAGGATCTGGGGGTCCCCTTTGTTAAAGGGGTCTTCCAGATTCTGATAAGCCCCCCACCCGCAGACACCCACAACCACCGGGCAAGGGTTGTGGGGATGAGGCCCTTGTCCCCATCAACATGGGGACATCCTCCCCATGTTGAGGGCATGTGGCCTGGTACAGTTCAGGAGAGGGGGGGCCGCACTCTGTCCTCCCCCTTTTCTGGCCCCCGGCCAGGTTAACGTGCTCGGCGGGTTCCCCTTAATATCCATTCCAGACCTAAAAGGCCTGGTAATTGAATTTGGGGGGACCCCCACACAATTTTTTTTTTTTTTATGAATGAATTCGCTCTGAATTGCCAGAGCCGACAATTCATTATAGCCGCAAGTCAGTTTTAAATGTATTTTTTTCTTTCAGAAATTACACTTTGTGCAGAGACAGTTCTAAGTACGGGAAACATGCGCTATTTCACATGTTAACTTTACACCCCCCCCCCCCCCCGGGTACAAAATTTAAAGGAATATTTCACTTTTATTGTTTCACTTTTAGCATTATTAAATTCACTGCTCCCGAAAAAACAGCCGTTTTTGAAACTTTTTTTTGCATTCATACAATACAATACGATACAATAACTTGCATATTAGCCCTTTAAAATTAGCACTTTAGATTTCACCCATAGACTTTAACAGGGTGCTCCGCGGCTTTTCGAATTTGCCGCGAACACCCCAAATTGTTCATTGTTTGCCGAACAGGCGAACAGGCAATGTTCGAGTCGAACATGAGTTTGACTCGAACTCAAAGCTCATCCCTAGTCCTGAGTGGAGTTTGTTTAGACTGGTATAAGTTCTATAGTGGATCCATCGATATTACGCTGGGTCTCATAGGTCCTCTGCACCCCAATATTATATATTTTTTACCTGAGCAGCATTATTTAAATCCTTTAAATGAGTAAGCGTATCAACTTCCAATAGGTCTAGCTGACTAAGTTGACAGTATATGTAAATGCATAACATTATGTCATCAACCACTAATACTACATGTTCTACAGATACAGTATGTCCTTCTAATGTCTGGCAGGGATAGCCAGTCAACTGGCATTTTTAGTTGGGGAACAAAAAAGGCAGCTCCTATGTTTATCTTTTAGTATAGTAGGTTTAAAGGGGTTGTAAACCCTCTTGTTTTTTCACATTAATGCATCCTATTTATTAAGGTGGAAAAACACCTTGCATTGTCGGGCCCCCCAGATCCCCCGTTTAACTTTCCTAAACCCCCAATTTCCTGTGTCGCCCATCTCTGTGGCTTCTCGGCTCTTCATTGGTAAAATTGATAGCAGCACAGCCATTGGCTCCCACTGCTGTCAATCAAATCCAATGATGCAGGCGCTGGGGGGTGGGGCCGAGTCATACACAGTCGCTGAGACGCTGAGTGTATGACACAGGAGCGCGCCCGCAAAGGTAACCCCCTCGGGAGAGAGCTTCCCAGAGGGGGGTTATCTATTGCAGGGAGAAGCCAAGAGAGCCGCCGTGGGTCCCCAGAACAGGTGGATCGGGGCCACTCTGTGCAAAATGAACTGCACAGTGGAGGTATGACATGTTTGTTATTTAAAAAAAAAACTTTAGTGTCACTTTAAACTAATCCCACATAAACAAATAAATATTCTGAGTTGTCTTACTTTAGAATTTTGTGTATTTTTTTTTTTAAATAAAGATCAGTGTAAACTGTTCTCTAGCTTAAAGCAATCACAAATTGTGCTACAAACAAATAAAAAAAACAGTAGTTGTAGGTATGAAGGCATAAGTGTAACACACCCCCTGCTGATCAAATTGGATCCCCCACTCCTGCAAAGCCAGGCACACCAAATTTCCACAGACACCCAAAGTCAAAGAACAGTCTGTGACGTCAGCGGTTGGCGGAGGAGAGCGCTTTGAGTCCGGGCTGGTCATTGTTAGACATCGGCGGACATTGGTCGGAGAGCTCTTGGTCTGTCAGGAGCGGGTCACTGGAAGGCTGAGGCGATAAAACAAGGAGTCTCCTTTGCTTCCCTGCATGTCTGCTGAGCTACACACCCACACTATATGAATACCATCACCATACACCTGAGGGGAAGTGCCGAGATTGGTCGTATCGATTGGATTAACTTAATGCCCAGAATTTCTACAATCTGGTGAGTACAATACCATAAGGGGAATACCGCAGAGTGATCCTTGCAGCATCTGAGGAGATCAGTGTTTATACCCTGAGAATTCCACCAGTATTGAGCAAATTGGCATTTGAGGAGTCAATTGGACTTATTTCTTAAATGGGACTTTGGGATTTTGAAATTTTTGAATGATAATCACCTATCTGGGATGGTTTTCATTATCACTTCATACCCACAGTCTCAATTTTATTCAATTTATTTGATATCTGCAGAGTATGAGGGTTTGACTCATGAGCCATATTTAAAGGCTTTTTTTAGCGCTGTTAATGTTTTATTAATATTTCTTAGTAACACATATGTCTTTTTAGTACTTCTTTGTTCTAATAGCTGCTTTTCACTGCTTTAAACCATTTACAAGGTACCATTGAGCGCTTGGATCAGAATAATCCGTTGACTATTTCTGATATTTTTTTCAATAGATACAAACAAGACTTCAAATTTATCTGGAGAGACACCAAGTTAAAATATTTAGGAGTCAATATAACATCATCACCTGAGTCAATTTACCAACACAATTACATCACACTATTGAATGATATTGAGCCCAGGTTCACACTGGGTGCGATTTCATTCGATTTGAGATGCGATTTCACATGTGAAATCGCATCTCAAATGCCTCCAATTGTCGGCAATGGCGCCGTCCTAATCGGTGCGACGCCGCATCTGCGGCGCTGCACCGATTTCAAAAAGTAGTTCTTGTACTACTTTTTGCGATTTCGGGCCGCGATTTACATAGACATCTGTGCAGAAACCTGCACAGATGTCTCTTAAATCGCGGCCGAAATCGGGACTGCCGGCGGGAGTGAAATCGTGCGAGTTCAGCTGAACTCGCACGGCTTCACTCCCGCAGCCCAGTGTGAACCAGGGCTAAAACGGATTTAAATAAAATCACATCTAGACAGAGATATATGCTAGGGAGAATAAACAGTTTTAAAATGCTAACCCTCCCCAAGATTTTATATAAAATACAAATGCTACCGATCTCACTTCTGGAAGCATACTTCAAAACATTAAAAAAGCATTTAAGTAGGTTTATATGGCAGAATAAAAAAAATGTGCATAAGTATGGCAATATTAACAAGAGATAAGGCACACGGAGGTATGGGGGTACCGGACATTAACACATATTACAAGGCTATTCATATGACATGGGTGGTTGATTGGGTAAAAAAAATAAAGCGAAAAGGTGGGTTAAATTGGAAATTAGTATGAATAAGTCAATGGGCCTGATTTACTATGCTCTGTGCGCTGCGCTGGTTCATGCCTTAATTAGTACTCCGGGTGGAGGCTTAATTGGGCGCATGAACCAGCGTAGCAGCCGGCGCATTGAAACTAATTTGTAAAGCCGCGCCGAACTCCCTATAGAAGTCTATGGGAGAAATCAAAAGTGTTCATTTTAAAGGCTAATCTGCAAGTTTTGTCCTAAAAAGTGTTTGGGGACCTCAGTCCTGCCCCAGGGAACATGTATCAATGCTTTTTTTATTTTTTAAAACGGCCGTTTTTTCGGGAGCAGTGAAATTAATAATTCTTAAAGTGAAACAATAAAAGTGAAATATTCCTTTAAATTTCGTACCTAGGGGGGGTGTAATGTCAGCATGTGAAATAGCGCATTTTTCCCGCACTTAGAACTCCCCCTGCACAAAGTAACATTCTGAAGGAAAAAAGTCATTTAAAAATTCACACGCGGCTATAATGAATTGTCGGCTCTGACAATTCTAAAGGGATTCATTCATAAAACAAACAAAAAAATGTGTAGGGGTTCCCCCAAATTAAATTACCAGGCCCTTCAGGTCTGGAATGGATATTAAGGGGAACCCCGCCGTAAAAACCAAAAAAAAAAAAAGACGTGCGGTTCCCGGCAAATATCCATTCCAGACCCTTCAGGTCTGGTGTGGATTTTAAGGGGAACTCCACCCCAAATTGAAAAAAAAAATGGCGTGGAGTCCCCCTAAAAATCCACACCAGACCCTTATCCGAGCACGTTGACCTGGCCGGCCGCAGAAAAGAGGGGGGGACAGAGTGCGGCCCCCCCCCCTCTCCTGAACCGCACCAGGCCACATGCCCTCAACATGGGGAGGATGTCCCCATGTTGATGGGGACAAGGGTCTCATCCCCACAACCCTTGCCCGGTGGTTGTGGGGGTATGCGGGCGGGAGGTTTATCAGAATCTGGAAGACCCCTTTAACAAAGGGGACCCCCAGATCCTGACCCCCCCCCTGTGTGAAATGGTAATGGGGTACATTGTACCTCTACCATTTCACCCCAAAAAAAATGTCAAAGTGATAAAAATGACAGTAGCCGGTTTTTGACAAATCTTTTAATAAAATCTTCTTTTCTTCTTTCCTTCGGGTTTCTTCCGCTGCTTCTTTCTTCTAGTCCACATCTTGCCCGACGTCTTCTTCTATCTTCTCCGTCCGTCCTTCCGCCTTCTGGTCCCGCATCTTGCCCGTTGTCTTCTCCGTCCGCCTCCTCGTCCGCATCTTGGGTCTTCTGCGGTCTTCTTCTCGGTCCGCCGCCTTCTCGTCCCCTGCGTTTGAATTTGATTTGGCCGCCGTTTTCCCGCTCCTGGGACCCGCCCCCCTCTGACGCCACAAGTAAACTCCTTAGAAGGTCATGTGCGTCAGAGGGGGGCGGGGTCGCAGAGCGTCACACAGCGGGGGAATTCAATTTCAATCGCGCCGCCCGGAGAAGAAGTTCCCGCCGTGTCACACTCATGTGACCCCGCCCCCCTCTGACGCCACAAGTAAACTCCTTAGAAGGTCATGTGCGTCAGAGGGGGGCGGGGTCACATGAGTGTGACACGGCGGGAACTTCTTCTCCGGGCGGCGCGATTGAAATTGAATTCCCCCGCTGTGTGACGCTCTGCGACCCCGCCCCCCTCTGACGCACATGACCTTCTAAGGAGTTTACTTGTGGCGTCAGAGGGGGGCGGGTCCCAGGAGCGGGAAAACGGCGGCCAAATCAAATTCAAACGCAGGGGACGAGAAGGCGGCGGACCGAGAAGAAGACCGCAGAAGACCCAAGATGCGGACGAGGAGGCGGACGGAGAAGACAACGGGCAAGATGCGGGACCAGAAGGCGGAAGGACGGACGGAGAAGATAGAAGAAGACGTCGGGCAAGATGTGGACTAGAAGAAAGAAGCAGCGGAAGAAACCCGAAGGAAAGAAGAAAAGAAGATTTTATTAAAAGATTTGTCAAAAACCGGCTACTGTCATTTTTATCACTTTGACATTTTTTTTGGGGTGAAATGGTAGAGGTACAATGTACCCCATTACCATTTCACACAGGGGGGGGGTCAGGATCTGGGGGTCCCCTTTGTTAAAGGGGTCTTCCAGATTCTGATAAACCTCCCGCCCGCATACCCCCACAACCACCGGGCAAGGGTTGTGGGGATGAGACCCTTGTCCCCATCAACATGGGGACATCCTCCCCATGTTGAGGGCATGTGGCCTGGTGCGGTTCAGGAGAGGGGGGGGGCCGCACTCTGTCCCCCCCTCTTTTCTGCGGCCGGCCAGGTCAACGTGCTCGGATAAGGGTCTGGTGTGGATTTTTAGGGGGACTCCACGCCATTTTTTTTTTCAATTTGGGGTGGAGTTCCCCTTAAAATCCACACCAGACCTGAAGGGTCTGGAATGGATATTTGCCGGGAACCGCACGTCTTTTTTTGGGGGGGTTTTTACGGCGGGGTTCCCCTTAATATCCATTCCAGACCTGAAGGGCCTGGTAATTTAATTTGGAGGGACCCCCTTTTTTTTTTTTTTTTTTTTAATGAGCAATGACTCTATTCTTTATAGCCATGAGTACTTTAACCACTTGCCCACCGGGTTAATTCTGGCACTTCTCTCCTTCATGTGAAAATCACAATTTTTTGGCTAGAAAATTAATCAGAACCCCCAAACATTATATATTTTTTTTTAGCAGACATCCTAGGGAATAAAATGGCAGTCATTGCAATACTTTTTGTCACACCGTATTTGCGCAGCGGTCTTACAAGCGCACTTTTTTTGGATAAAAATCACTTTTTTGAATTAAAAAATAAGACAACAATACATTTTGCCCAATTTTTTTCTATATTGTGAAAGATAATGTTACGCCGAGTAAAATGATACCCAACATGTCACGCTTAAAAATTGCGCCCGCTCGTGGCATGGCGTCAAACTTTTACCCTTTAAAAATCTCGATAGGCGACGTTTAAAAAATTCTACAGGTTGCATTTTTTGAGTTGCAGAGTAGGTCTAGGGCTAGAATTATTGCTCTCACTCTAACGATCGCGGCGATACCTCACTTGTGTGGTTTGAATACCGTTTTCATATGCGGGCGCTACTCGCGTATGCGTTTGCTTCTGTGCGCGAGCTCGTCGCGACGGGGCGCTTTAAAAATTTTTTTTGGGGTTTTCTTATTTATTTTTATTTAGTTTTATAATGTTTTACACTGAAATAAAAAAATAAAAAAAAATGATCAGTTTTCTTCCTATTACAAGGAATGTAAACATCCCTTGTAATAGGACTAGTGTGTGACAGGTCCTCTTTATGGAGAGAGGCGGGGTCAATAAGGCTGGAAAGCATGGTATTGAAAAAAAAAAAAAAAATCTCATGCTTTCAGCTGCAATCATGTTCGTTCACCACAGTGGTGTAGTGTATAGCACTTTGACCTAGCAGCAAAAGAGTCGTTGGTTCGAATCCCGCCCGTGACAGCATCTGCCTGGAGTTTGCATGTTCTCCCTGTGCCTGCGTGGGTTTCCTCCCACAATATAAAAACACGCTGTAAATCGGTTCCGGTCTAAATAAGCCCTAATATGCAGTAGTATATTAAGGTTTGGTTCTGCCCTAGGCCTGACTACATATCTGCACCTCCTAATAGAAAAATGACCCACCCCTTCCTGTCAAGGTCACACCCTGTTTTTGTATAACCCCGCCCAGTAATTTTCAGGGGACCCACACACTAGTTCTGGGGGGGCACTGGATTCCCTTAACCACTTCCATACCAGGCACTTACGCACCTTCCCGCCCAAGCCAATTTTCAGCTTTCAACACTGTCGCACTTTGAATGGCAATTGCGCGGTCATACAACACTGTACCCAAACAAAATTGGCGTCCTTTTTTCCCCACAAATAGAGCTTTCTTTTGTTGTTATTTGATCACCTCTGCGTTTTTTTTTTTGCGCAACAACTAAAAAAAGACTGCAAATTTTGAAACAAAAAAACCTTTTTCTTTTTTTAGGTTAATTTTTTTGTAAATAAGTTTTTCTCTTTCAATTACGGGCACTGATATGGCGGCACTGATGGGCACCGATGAGATGGCACTGATGGACATCGATGAGGTAGTACTGACGGCACAGATGAGGTGGCATTGATTGGCGGCGCTGCTATGCGGCACTGATGGGCACTCATAGGCGGCACTGATGGGCACTCATGGGCGGCACAGATGGGCGGCACTTATGGGTGGCACTGATGGATACTTATGGGCGGCACTTATGGGTGGCACTGATGGATACTTATGGGTGGCACAGGTGGGCACTGATAGGTGGGCACTGTGCATGGATGGGCACTGTGGGGTGGCACTGATTTTCCCAGTCAGTGCCCATTTGTGGGCACTGATTGGCATCTTTTTTCTTATTTTTTAATGCTTTTTGTTCTATATTTTTTTTGTTTTTGCACACCCTGGTGGTCCAGGGTGGGCATCCCTGGTGGTCCAGTGTGGTGATCCGAGGGGGGGCTGCGCTGATAAACAATCAGCGCGAACGCCCCCTGTCAGGAGAGCCGCCGATCGGCTCTCCTATACTCGCGTCTGTAAGACGCGAGTGAGGAAGAGCCATCGATGGCTCTTCCTGTTTACATCGTGATCAGCCGTGATTGGACACGGCTGATCACGTGGTAAAGAGTCTCCGTCTCCGTGAGAGACTCTTTACCGAGATCGGAGATGCAGGGTGTCAGACTGACACCCCGCATCACCGATCGCCGCGCTGCGTGCCCCCACAGGCGCGTGCGGCATGAAATCCTGCAGGACGTCCTGTCAGGATTGTGTAACCACTTCCCGGACGTAAATCGGCCATAGGCTGGGCGGGAAGTGGTTAATTTGCATAGTTTTTCTCTCACTTCCTGTTTGGCTGTGGGGCAGGAAGTGAAGGCAAATCTCCCCAATTGGACACAGATAATACAAAATAAACTGACAGGGCCTATAACCCTCCCTCACTCTATCCAAAATGAAAGAAAATAAAACTTGTTGATTATAGTTCTTGTCAGGGGCGGACTGACCATTGAGTCACTCGGGCACTGCCCGAGGGCCCCATGCCACTAGGGGGCCCCATCCGGGTTGCCAGGCTCAGTAAAACCAGGGACAGTATGTAAAAATCTGTGTTTTTTTTAGATCTGTCCCTGATATGTCCGAAAATGACATGCTTTTAATGTGAATATCCCAAGATTTTAGCTGCCCGCCTCTGCACTACCTCCTGGCGTGGTGGTCATCTGTAAGCCAGAGGGGCCCCATAATCTTCTATTGCCCAGGGGCCCCATGAGTTGTCAGTCCGCCCCTGGTTCTAGTTTAAGCACAAATTTTATATAGAGTTTTATTGAGAGCCCTAAGAAAATATAACCATGCCAATAGGCCAGGATAGAGCGTTGCTAATATGTAGAAATGTGTGTGTTGGAGCACCCCACCCAATGTTAACTAAAAAATTATTAATTTGCAAATAAGTATTATCTGCTCATTTTTTTGGGGATGTCTGCACCCCTGATAGTGACAACATTTGTGAGGTGTCTTCACCCTTTCTAATTCATTCACTTCCTGTCACATAGCCAAACAGGAAGTGAGGGTAAAACCTTACTAATATATTTTCTTGTGGACACAGAGATCAATCTAAATAGTTTCCCATTATGTAAATTGCACTCTAGCATTTTGCTGTGTACACCCCAAATTATTAGGGATCTTGGACTTTGGGGTCCATTTACTAAAGGCAAATCCACTCCTACAAGTGCAAAGCAAGGAAGAAAACAAAACAACTTTGCTTCTACAGGATTGGATGTTAAAACCATCAGTGCTTCCTCTCTGATTTTCAGCAACTATGCTTGTACTGCAGAGTGGCTTTGCCTTTACTAAACCCCAAACTAAATAATCATTTGGGGCAGGGATCCTCAAACTACGGCCCTCCAGCTGTTGTAGAACTACACATCCCATGAGGCCTTGTAATGCACTGACATTCACAGACATGACTAGGCATGATGGGAATTGTAGTTCCTGAACAACTGGAGGGCCGTAGTTTGAAGACCCATGATTTGGGGTGTACACAGCAGTGCTGGAGTGCAATTTGCTTAAAGCGGTTGTAAACCGCATATATAATTTTTTTTTTTTTTTTTACCTGCAAGGCAAAATGCATAATCAGCTAGTATGCACCGCATAATAGCTGATTATGAAATACTTACCTAAAAACGAGGTGAACAACACTTACCTGGTTCACGCCGAGCGAGATGTCATCTTGCTCCGGCGTGTCTTCCGGGTATCGCCGCTCCAGTGCTGTGATTGGCTGGAGCGGCGCCGCTCCAGCGCTGTGATTGGCTGGAGCGGCGATGACGTCACTCCCGCGCATGCGCGCGGGAGATTTAAAAATCGGCAAGGTCCGGCGGCTGCCGGATCTTCCGCCGTGGATCCCCCCTGCGCATGCGCCGCCCGCATTGCGAGGGGAATATCTCCTAAACCGTACAGGTTTAGGAGATATTCTTTTTACCTACAGGTAAGCCTTGTTATAGGCTTACCTGTAGGTAAAAGTGCAAATTTAAGGTTTACAACCGCTTTAATGGGGACACTAGTTAGATTGACCGGTGTCCCCAAGAAATGACACTGGTAGGGTTTTAACCTCACTTCCTGTTCAGCTGTGTGACAGGAAGTGAAGCCAATTTTAAGAAAAGGGACACAAAGCTCAACACAAAAATAAAAAAAACACAAAGCAGGGGTTCTAACACTCACTTGGCTTCCCTCAAACACCCACAATTTGAATAGGATTGCCTTGCGCTAGATTTAAGCACAGTGCTGTAAATCAGCACGTCAAGCCTGTCCACCAATAGCAAACCCCCCCCCCCCCCCCCCCCCCACAGGCCATGTTTGCAGGTTTTCCTTCATCTTGCACATGTGCTTTAAAATAGTCTGGACAGCAATTCTTGATAAGAGAAATCCCCAAAACATGTCCTGTCGGGGGTACTTGAGGGCTGAGGACCACTGCAGAATAAATAAAATACTTACCAGTTTTTGTCTTTAAAGTCAGGGAGAATAAACATGGCAAACATTTCATGATTACACACCAGGAAAGAAGCTTAGACAAAAATCACACATAATTTGTTAGGCCCAAACCTAGTTCAGCTGCAGCTGTCAACATATGTAGCATGAAAAAGTAACAAAAGACAAACTTAACAATTTTAAAGTAATTTTTATTGGTCAACAAAACAAGGAAAGCAAAAAAAGACAAACAAACAAAAATACATTTCAAAATTCTAATTAACCATAGCTTCACACATTTTTCATAAAATAAGGCCACATAGACAAATACATCAAAGTGAACATCATTTAAAAATAAACCAAAACCATTGGCAAAATAAAACAAAACCCATGCAACAAACCACATTTGTGTTTAGCAACAGCATCCTGCCCCTTCTGAGGGCAGCTGAGGACTGATCAATCCAAGCTTTTTATAACAGTGCTAGTAATGAAGCAATTGGAATCACATGACCAAATTGCAGTCTCTAGTTTGGGTGAGCTTGTAATTGGGCACACCTGCAATTAATCCAAACCACGCTCTATGAGCATCCAATGAGTGTTTTTCACCTTTTAAAAAGAAAGGATATTTTTTTTCTAAGTGTTTGAGCATGCTCAGTTCATCACACATGTAGGAACCAAGCTGCAATGGAATGAGAGCTTTTTTTTTTTGGTTTCCCCTGATCTGATGCTTTCCAGCCTGAAGGGGAGGTGTTAAAGACAGAAGTAAACACGCACATTTAATAATCTATTTGTGTGAAAAAAAAGGTTGCCAATTTTGTTTGGGAGCCACGTCGCACGACTGCGCAATTGTCAGTTAAAGCGACGCCGCGCCGAATCACAAAAACTTGCCCGGTCATTGACCAGAAATATGGTCCGGGCTCAAGTGGTTAAAAATTAACAAAACACAAAAGTGAGCCCAATTTTTGGGGATAATGTGAAAGATGATGTTACACTGAGTAAATAGATACCTTACATGTCACGCTTTACTATTGGAAACACTCCTGCAATGGGGCCAAAATGAATTCCGTGAATATCCCCATAGGCGACCTTTTTCTTTTTTTTACAGGTTACCAGTTTATAGTTACAAAGAAGGTCTAGTGGTAAAAGTATTGCTCTCGCTCTAACGCACGCGTCAATACCTCACATGTGTGGTTTGAACGATGTTTATATATGTGGGCGGGACTTGCGTAAGTCCCGCCCACATATGTAAAAATTATTTTTACTTTTTGCTATAATAAATATCCCCAAAAATATATATTCAAAAAACTAAAAAAAAACTCAGTTTAGGCCGATACGTATTCTACATCTTTTTGGTTCCAAAAAATCGCAAATAGCGTTTAGTGTTTGGTTTTTGCAAAAGTTATAGCGTCTACAAATTTTTTTTTTTGGTTGTTTTAACTAGTTATTGGGGCGATCAGCGATTTTTATCGGTACTGCGACATTATGGCGGACACATCGAACACTTTTTTGGAACCATTGGCATTTTTCTAGCGATCAGTGCTGTAAAAAATGCATTGCTTACTCAAAAAATGCCACTGGCAGGGAAGGGGTTAACACTAGGTGCGAGGGAGGGGTTAAATATGTTCCCTGGGTGTGTTCTAACTGTAGGGGGGGGGGGGACTGACATGTGTAAATGACAGATCGCTGTTCATGAAGGGGAACTCCAGACCCCCGAAAAAAAAAATAAGGTGGGTTCCCTCCAGGTGCATACCAGGCTCTTAGGCTTGGTCTGGAACATAAGGGGTTAAACCCGCGCAAAAAAAAATAGCGTGGGGTCCCCCCCAAGATCCAAACCAAGCCATTATCCCAGGCACGCAGTCTGGTCAGACAGGAATGGGGGTGGGGACGAGCGAGCGCCCCCCTCCCTCCTGAGCCATACCAGACCACATGCCCTCAACATGGGGGAGTGTGTGCTGTGGGGGAGGGGGGCACTGCCCCCCCACCCCAAAGCACTCTTGTCCCCATGTTGATAGGGACAAGAGCCTCTTCCCGACAACCCTGGCCGTTGGTTGTCGGGGTATGCGGGCGGAGGGCTTATCAGAATCTGAGAGACCCCTTTAATAAAGGGGTCCCCAGATTCCGGCCCCCCACCCTATGTGAATGAGTATGGGGGTACATTGTACCCCTACCCATTCACCTGGGGGAAAAAATGGAAAAAAATAATACACCACACATGAATAAATTAATTTATTAGTCAGCCGGGGGTCTTCTGCCGGGGCCCCCCACCACCACCCCATTAGGCCCCGGGCTTCGCCATCTTCTGCCGGAACCCCCTTCACCAGTGAGGCTCCTGCCTTTGGGGGAAGGTCCCGGGCTACTACGACGGTTTCTGCGGGGGGGTGCACTGGCACCCCACCCCCGTCTTCAGCGACGTAATTCACCGGGACCCCCTTCACCAGGGAGGCTCCTGCCTTTGGGGGAGGGTCCCGGGCTTCCACGACGGTTTCTGCGGGGGGGGGGTGCACTGGCACCCCACCCCCGTCTTCAGCGACGTAATTCACCGGGACCCCCTTCACCAGGGAGGCTCCTGCCTTTGGGGGAGGGTCCCGGGCTTGTACGGTGTCTTCCGCCGGAGGGCGCCACTCTCCGGGCTTCTGCGATGCCTTCCGCTTCTGCCTGTCTCCTCCGCGGAGCACAGAGCTTGTCTCCGCTGTCTTCTCCCTTCTCTTCCATTCGATGTTGACACGACGAGGTCCGGCGCTGGAATGCCGTCTGAGCAGTGGGCATGGACTTATATAGGGCAATGCCACCATGTGACCTCAACCCATGTGACATCACATTCCCATCATGCCCAGGGAATGTGATGTCACATGGGTTGAGGTCACATGGTGGCATTGCCCTATATAAGTCCATGCCCGCCGCTGACACGGCATGTCAGCGCGGAACCTCGTCGTGTCAACATCCAATGGAAGAGAAGGGAGAGGACAGCGCAGACAAGCCCTGTGCTCCCGGAGGAGACAGGCAGAAGAAGGAAGAGAGAAGAAAGAAGACGGAAGAAAGCCCTGGCTCCGCGGGGGAGCCAGGCAGAAGAGGGAGCAGAGAAAAGACCGGGGAGTTGGCGCACCCCCGGCAGAAGACCAGGAAGACCGGAACCCTGGCGGAAGGCACCGGAAAGACCGGGGGATAGGCGCCATCCCCCGGCAGAAGACCCCGAAGTCCGGATGCCCCTCCCTAATGAAAAAGAGCTTAAATGGGGTGGGGGCATCCGGCGGAAGGCTCCGGAGAGGACCGAGGGATGGCGCCCTCCCCCGGCAGAAATCACCGAAGCCCAGGGTCCCGGCAGAAGATCGGGAGAGAAGAAACCCCCCCTTCTAAGAGAGCTAAAGAAGAAAGGGGGGGCTCCGGAGCAGATTAATAAAATATTTTATTGTGTGGTGTTTTATTTTACTTTACATTTCCCCCATGTGAATGGGTAGAGGTACGATGTACCCCATACTCATTCACATAGGGTGGGGGGCCGGCATCTGGGGGCCCCCTTATTAAAGGGAGCTCGCAGATTCCGATTAGCCCCGCCCGCATACCCCGACAACCAATGGCAAGGGTTGTCGGGAAGAGGCTCTTGTCCCTATCGACATGGGGGCAAGAGTGCTGTGGGGTGGGGGGGCAGTGCCCCCCTCCCCCACAGCACACACTCCCCCATGTTGAGGGCATGCGGTCTGGTACGGCTCAGGAGGGGGGGGGCGCTCGCTCGTCCCCGCCCCCATTCCTGTCCGGGCCAGACTGCATGCTTGGGATGAGGGCTTGGTTTGGATCTGGGGGGCCGAATCGGCGCGGGTTTAACCCCTCACGTTCCGGACCAAGCCTAAGAGCCTAATGTAGCCCTGGAGGGGGACCCGCGCCGATTTCAAGTTTGAAATTTGGCGCGGAGTTCCCCTTCAGGGCTGAAAACAGCTCGGAGATTCCCGTGCGCCGCGTCACGCAGCGCATTCACGGGTACGCCGCTTGGTATTTACCAAGATTTTCACGGCGTACTGACAAGGCGCACGGGAATCCCTGACTTTTCTCTCTGCGCATGCCCAGTATGCAAATGAACCTCCCGAGGTTCAGGCGCACTGTGCAAGCGTACGGGGATCTGTTTTCAAAAAACACTTTCCCTTTCAATTCGGCCCGCCAAACACTTCAAAACACATGTCACTTCACTTCCCCTGCATCCCCCCACCTCCCCCCCTAATAAACTCCCGCCCAAACCCCCGCAATTTACAGTTTAATGTGCCGTGCGCCAGGTCTGTACTGGTGCACAATGCACCCTCTCCTGGGCGCACGGAGCACATTAGTAACTAGGGAAATACACTGCACTAGCAGCGTATTTCTTTAGTAAATGGCAAAACGGCTGCTACTCCTGCTTTTACTCCATGAGTCATGGAGTAAAGGCTTGGTAAATCAGCCCCAATATCAGGGAAAGAGATTTGGATCCCAGCACATTTTAGACATCAAAACGAGCACATGCACACGATCACACTGACATCAATGTCAATTTGGGCTAGGGTACACAAAAAGGAAAAATGGAGATATAATTTCCCACTAATTCCACTAAATGATACAAATTATTTTGCATCGGGGAAAGCGAGTTTGTTTAGTAATGGGATAAAAAAAAAAGATGCACAATTAAGGGACATACTAAAAGAAGGTAAAATATGCACCTATGAGAAACTGATTGGGTGGCGATATGCACAGCTGAAACATTTAGTGGAATCCCTCCCTTATCCGATAAGGCCGGAGGGTAATCTGCTCCCACTAGAGAGCTTGTGCTCAGCGACAAACGGAAAGGGTGGGATTTCCCCGATTTATAAAATTTTGATTGGGTAAAAAATTTCAGGACCACCACCGTATATAAAAAAATGGGAAGAGGAGTTGGAAACAATTGAAACTGAGATAGATGTTGTGTAAATATAAAAGTTGACGCATATCACATCAACCAACTGTGGTTTGATAGAAATGAATTACAAATGCCTAGCACGCTGGTATATAACCCCGGACATAGCACACCACTATCAAAGGGAAACCTCTAAATTTTGTTGGAGGGGCTGTTTGGAACTGGGAACTATGTCACACTTATGGTGGACGTGTCCAGAAATTAAAACATACTGGAACAAAGTGATATTAGTAATAGAGGAAATTACTGGAACAAAAATACCAGAGGAGCCATGGGTATGCCTGTTCCACGGGTCAAAAATGCCTATCAAACAGTACATGAGAACCTTATGTAGCGGGGTCATCCCGTCAGGGTCTAATGACAGGCCTGAATCCCGCTGGAACTTTGCTCACGCTTGTAAATATGTAAGATACCTTTAAGAAGTTATGCATTGTGGGACTGCAAGTAGCGGGAGATATGGACTCCATTGACACTTAGGAGAAACAGACTACACATCCCACAATGCCCTGCATTGTCAGAACATGTGACACCTCCGCACAGACTTATGGGGGAGGTTACTTAAGGAAAGGGAGGGGCTGATCTCTCTCTCTCTCGGGACCTGCATCTTCTCCTCTGTGGAGTTGTGGAGGGGAGCACAGCCGTGCTGCTAGGCCTGAAGCTTGGGCCTAAACCCTCCAAGAGACCTACCATCCGGAAGGAAGCAAGACTCCAGTATCCAGCTTGAGTTCCTGAAAGATCTTAGAGGCCCCAGCTGACAACTGAAACAGTGGAAAGCCTGACGCCGGGATCCTTGTGCTGCGGAGCAGTGACCTACCGACGCGCCTTTTTGAGAAGAATTCGGGCGGGGCGGGCCTGTCGGGTGAGAGAGCACACGCTCAACCTCCAACTCTCCCTTTAGACCAACAACTTAGTGCCACCCTACAGAACGGAGACACATGTTGGGCCTCTAGCTGAATCTTAGAGGCCCTGATAATTTGATACCATTATACAGAAGTGACTGACGCTAACGAGCAATCGGTTCACCAACGTTTGTTGTTTAGGATATTTTGCTTAATTAACTTCCACTTATTCTTTGCCACTTGCGGATTATAAACCTAATGTGCACCAACCGGCCGCAACGTGGACTTTAGTCTCAAGACGTTTCTTTAGCTGTTCTGCAGAACTGTCGCTAGAGGGAGCTCGAGAGCATAGACTGCCTACCTTAGTTTAATTGAATGGTACCATTCCTTAGTTTAAATCTATTTCTTAATATTGTTTGATGCAGAATCATAGTGTGTCATTGCATAACAGTGTCTACTTGTGCTTTAAACCTATGTTTGCTTTCTTTAAGTTCACATAAGGTAAACCCATTCTTTTGGTTGAAATATATTTACTGTGTGAAGTGTATTCTTCTCGTCTGGAGGGACCATCCATGAAAGCAGGTAATACTACTATTACATTGTCATTGCATGTTGTGTGCCTGCTATTGTGACCCCAGCCAAGTAGAGGTCACAATATACCCACCAGACTTCTGATGTGTCAAGGGAGGGTTCGAGCCAGTTAAATAGGGAAAAGTCAAACAGAGAGTAGAACCCAAATCAATCAGCGGCTCCTGAGGGGGTAGCGCTACACTTACTTCCCCATTTCCTAAATGCAGCGAAAAGTTTGATTCCCAGACAGTGGAAGGATCCTAAGAGCCCTACAGTGAGGAACTGGCTATGTAAAATAAATTATATTTATTATACAGAACAGCTAAGGTTTATGGGGGAGGAAGGAGAAGGGGGATTTAAACTGAAATGGCAAGATTGGGTAAAATATAAGCTGACACAGAGATTTGCAGACAGGATGGTATAGAGCAGGAAGGGCAATAGGCAAATGGAGACATGCCACAAAATGGTTGGTCGGAGAGAAGAGGGCGGGTAGGGCAAGGGGGGGGTTGGGTTGGGGTTGGGGTTTTCTTAAAACTGGAAAATAAAGTATATTTGTATATTTTTCTTGGGCCGGAACAGGCTATTTGTCTGTGAATAAAATATTGTATGTACTTTATACCTAATAAAAAAAAAAAAAAAAAATAAGTTAACGTGTTGAATCATTTTGTATGTATTCTTTCGTTTCTGAGCATGCAAACTCTTGCTCTTATGATTTTATTTGTACAAAAGCCATACTAATGAAATGAAAATTGGACGTTGATCTGACCAAAATTTTATAGTCTGCGCATCCAGCTTTTGTCTGACGAAAAAGCGGAATCGGCTGTTGAAAAGCACCGTACTAACAATCCGAAAAATCATCAGACAGCTCGTTATATATATCGGCTTTTCATATTGTGTGTACTGACGGGCCTTTAGCATAGAGAAGCGAATGGCTAAAACCTGTCAACTTTTGTTTGCTGTCAGTGTCCTGTAGTGGAAATTTCCCTTGGATCCCTGTGCTGGAGACACAACAGAAACTGAAAAGAAAATCTCTTCTTAGATAATTGTCACCTCCTGTAACAACCATATACATTCATACCCCACTTTTAAGAACACAATGGGACCGGAGCATGTATGTAAAACGAAAATTACTTAAAGCAAAGCAATACATTTTTTCACTTCTAGGCTGTAGTGTGGATACGAGAGGCTGTAGTGTGGGTGCCAGGGGCTATAGTGTGGGTGCCAGGGGCTGTAGTGGGGGTGTCAGGGGAACACTCACATGTAAATAAGCTCATCGAATGCAAGGAGGGTCACTCCAATTCATCCCCCAGACATCGCGCTGTGCACAGAGGACAGTGTTGTGGAGAGGCTGGATGGCATTCTGTGGCTGACAGGGAAGCCGGAAGAACCACTGAGTGGATGTGATGTCACTGGAGGTGGGGACGCGGCCAGGATACAGGAAAAGCACACTGGAACAGGGCAGGCTACGTGCTCAGAGCTTCAGTTCCGTCTAGTGCAGGTGCATGGAGCGGGAATATTTGTACTTGTGAGGCACTTTACGTACATTCCCGGGTATGTCCGTACTCGCGAGTGTATGTAAAGTGAGTGTCCGTAAAGCGGGGTATGCCTGTAATACTGAAATTCTCATCACTCTCTGCCCCTCTGCCCCCAAACAAAAACAGCCAATTTCCCCAGCATGGGACACAAACAGCAATAAAAACCTAAAAGAGTTTCTAAGCTCTCCCTTCTCACTCCAAAAAATGTCTTGAGATATACTGTACATATAAAATGTGCATAGCCGTTTGTCCATTTAAACTACATTTGTTTTGTGTGATTGGGGCAAAATATATCGCCTGTAATGAGAATGTATGAATGTAGAAAACACCACATTATTACCACTAGATGGAGCTGGGGAGCATTGCTTATTCCCTATTATATTCAGTTCCATCTAATGGCCATAATGTAATAATTTCCACATTCACACAGAGAATTGGAGCGAATATGACATTTGGTTTTACCCCATTCATACAGGTTGAATTTACATGCATTTCAATGATTGGACAACTATACAATTTTTTTTAATTAACCCTTTAATGTTTAGAAAATAGCAGATTTACATTCAAGAATCAGTCCAAAGCCGCGTACACACGATCGGTTTGTCTGATAAAAACGGTCTGATGGACCATTTTCATCAGACTAACCGATCATGTGTGGGTCCCATCGGTTTTTTAGCCATCGGTTAAAAAACTAGGAACTTGTTTTAAAATTATCTGATGGTTAAAATACCGACAGAAAAAAATGATCGTCTGTGGGCACGTCCATCTGTTAAAAATCCATGCATGCTCAGAATCAAGTCGACGCATGCTTGGAAGCATTGAACTTCATTTTTTCTCAGCACGTCTTGTGTTTTACGTCACCGCGTTCTGACATGATTGGTTTTTTAACTGATGGTGTGTAGGCAAGACTGATGAAAGTCAGCTTTATCGGATATCTGATGAAAAAATCCATCAGACCGTTTTCATCGGATGAACCGATCGTGTGTACAGGGCACAAGGCTTGGACTTCAGGATTTAAGGGTAACAGTTATATAATGTGGACTTGAGGGGGGAGGGGCGAGCAAGAGAGTCAGGACGCCCACTAACACACAGATCCTTTCTCTATCTGCAATGTAGAGAGTGTCCTGACTCTCCTGTACCAGGAAGAAAGCCTCACATTACTGTGTGGAGTTACAGACAGAAGAACAGGAAGTGAGGATTTCTCAGAAGAAATAAGGACATTTAAAAGCAAAATCGAAGGATGAGGTAAGTGAAGGAGGACTGCACTAAGGTAAAGGAAGCTATTTAGGGGAAACATTTTTTACCTTTACAACCCCTTTAAAGTAAAACTATGGGGAAAATGCAAAATGTAATATATTGTCTAAGCTGTCTGCATGATTAACATTATCCAGCCTATTTTCCCCTATCCCCACCTTTAGCCCTGGTTCACACTGATGCAATGTGTGAAACGCACAAGATTCACTGTTTTCCTGCATCGCACTGCATAGCAATCACACCCTGAAATAGATTGCAAAACGCAGTGCAATTGCCAGAGTCACATTGCATAGGTGCTAACATCTATGTATTCTGTGAGAATACAATGCAATTCTGGCATATCGCACCACACAGACATCGCGGTGTGATTCCTATGCAAATCACATGGGGTATTCCGCACGCACTAGTGTAAACCTAGGCTTAAAGTGAACCTGTGTCCAAAAGTGCTTACATATTCTAAACAAGCATTCAAAGCATTTTAGAGTTGAAAATATGTTTATTGGAAATTTTCGACATATCAAACAGATAAAAGGCAATAAACATTAGAAGGCACAGTCCAGATGACGTGGTGCACGTGAAGCACGCACGTCTGAGGGAGGGCTTCCCCATGCTACGGGCCTGAGCCGAGAGCGGAAGACGGAAGGAGGGAGGGAGATCCGACAGCGTCTCGGCAGCAGCAGCAGCTACGATGCAGAGCGTGAGTCTGCGGAGCTGATAGGGGCTGAGTACGCCGGACTCCCGACACGCTGCTACACGCCGCTCCCCAGGAACGCTGCTCTCCAGGAACCCAGCCTCCCCCTAAACCACAGCCCCCCCCCGAGGAGAAGGTAGGCACGGCATAGTGCAGAGGAAGGCACGGGCGCCTCTATTCACAAAGCAGCCGACCGTTACACCCTCTGCCTGCCGTGACATTTGCTGCTTTTAAACATACAGCTGTGCAACAGGGAAAAAAAACTCACCTCCCAGGTAATGTCAATCCTTTGCTTATCCTTCTCCTATCAAAATGTCATGGGACTAGGGAGGTAAACCTCTGGGATCAACTTGGGATTGTGCCCTGACAGCAGGATGAGGGGGTAAGAAAACCAAGCACACCACTGTAATGAAAGGCTCATCCTATATGCAATTCATGCAATTTAACAAGAGCAATTGGTTATGGTAATAGTTTGATCTAGTCTGAACTAATCTGTACAATACTGTTCTGGGCATTTTGCGAGGCTCAGCCGTCCAGCACCCTTTAACATACAACTTATAACCATTTCACAGTCTGTCTCTGAATGCACCATAAGAAGTAAAAATCCACGGACGGTTAATTTGTATATTAATAATATCCCATAAATATTGAGGACATCAGCAAGGGAGTGCGGCTGTACGGGCCCCGGCTGATTAGAGACATTATATCCCCCTTGGTGCCAAATACCGTCAAAACACAACGGGTAGGACCTGAAGCACGGGTGGAGATATTGGCGCCATTCATTTACTTACTTATTTAATCTTTCCAGCGCTTTGTCCTCCTCCCCCCACCATTTGACTGTGTGCCCACGTTCTGAGCTCTGTCTGGCTTATTATATTGGCTCAGTGGGGGGTAACACTTCCCCACTGAAGCACGCATGTGCGCGGGAAGATCTCCCATGTCCATAGTTTGAGAGAAGGGAGAAGACCTCGTGGCCCTCTAAAGCGTCAGTGTAACCCCCAGAAGGAGAGGTTAAAGCTGCTTGGTATTATCCTCCCTTCCCAAATTAATATAAAACCATTGCCTAAAAAAAAAAAAAAAAAGGGGGGGGGGCGGAGAGGCGACCACCTGCTGTTCAAACTGGGGAAACGTATCAGAGGGACAAAGAAATACAATATGAATAAGTCTACGAGGGGGGCTGCCCCAAAAAAAACCAAAGATAATCCCCCCACCAGTACGATCAGGCACTACATGACATCTGAGGGGAATTCCAAGAGCCCAGGCCTGCTAAAAAAAACAGAAAAAACTAGTACTACTAAAAAGGGTGCAGGGGGGGCAGTCACCCCAATCACGGACACCTCAATAGAAAGTGAACACGAGGTTAGTCAAAAGGACGACCCTAGACTGGACACTCATATCCCCACAAGGGGGGAACTGGATGGGATGTTGGGAAGAGTGGAAACAGCGATAAAAGAAGAAATTAGCGCATTAAGAAAGGATTTATTCCATTTGTTGGAACGGGTGGAGGAAGTGGAAAAAAAAAAATGGAAAAACAGGACTTAGAATTAATGGACCTAAAAATCCAACATCAGACGATGAAACAAAACCAGAGGTGGTTACAATACCGACTAGAGGACCAAGAGAACCGTAACAGAAGACAAAATTTAAGGGTGCGATCTATTAAGGAGGAGAAAGGGGAAGACTTGAGAAAAATTCTTAACGACCTATTCCTCCCCCTCCTCGATAACGGCACGGAGGGCTCCCTCAAAATGGAACGTGTACATCGTGTAGGAAAGATGAGAGAGGGAGAAGGTAGATGGCCTAGGGACATTATTGTGAGGTTCAGACACTTCGAAGACAAAGATGAGATCTGGACAAAACTCAGGAGAAAGGCCCCCCTACGCTATGACGGGACTGAGATTCAGATCTTCGCGGACTTGGCTTGGGAGACTCTGGCCAGGAGAAGATCTCTTAAACCTCTCCTGGAACAGATGCGCCAGCTTAATATCAAGTATCAATGGGGTTTCCCGGCATGTCTGATCGGCCGTAAAGAAGGGATTTCTGCAAAGTTGATATTTCCTGAGGACTTGGTAGGGTTTTGTCGCAAATTGGACATGCCGGTGTTGGAGATCCCAGGATGGGATGAATAGTTCATTTGTTACAGACCGCCTCTACAAGCGGTGTAACGAAGGTTGAGTTAGGATGATTAAGGAGGAAGGGGGGGTAAGGGGGGAAGGAGGGAGGGGGGGGACTGAGATTGAGAAGGGGAGTAAGGAGGCCAGGTCCGTACCCTACCCATGTAAGATCAACCCCCAGAAGAATACCTCGGGGGGGGAAATGGGAGGGAGGGATGTTTTGGAGGCTCTACCTCATCCATGAGAACCGACGGGTAGGGGAGATCGAGGATCCCTACGGTTCAGAGGCGATGGATAGGCCTAGGTGGGGGGGGGGACATGGGAAGGGGGGGAGGGAGGGAAAGGGGGGCGGGAAGGGGATCATGGCTCCCGGGATCTACCTGTAAAGTCCTTTGTGTCAAAGGAGGTGATCTAGTTATCAGAAATGACAGAGGTAAAATTTCTATCCTATAATGTAAAGGGATTAAACTCAGTAGGAAAAAGATTAAAGGTCTTAGCAGAGATCGAACAACTTAGAGCGGATATAGTCTTTATTCAGGAGTCCCACCTGACTCTGGATACAAACATCAGGCTTTACTCCTCGGCATACCCTACCTGGTTCTACGCTGACTCCGTCTCGAAACGCGCAAGGGGAGTAGCGATCGGGCTCATAAGAGGGTTTGGGTATACCTTGGAGGCAAGGTTGTCGGATCCAGAAGGGAGATTCCTGTTTCTTAAATTAAGAATCGATAATATTATGTACACATTAGCTAACATTTACTCCCCAAACGTACGTCCAACTCAATATTTAAACAAAACCCTGGGAAAACTGAATAATTTTGCCGAGGGTTTTATAATCCTGATGGGTGATTTAAATTTTGTTTTGAACCCAACCGATGATAGTACGTCCCGTGGGAGGGAGACAGAGAGTGGGCATCTGCAGAGAATTAAACGTAAGCTCCAGGAATGTCAACTAGTGGATGTTTGGCGAATTAACCACCCAAAAGAACATAATTACACGTTTTTCTCCCCCCCCCACGGGACGTACTCTAGAATCGACTACATCCTAGCGGACCACAGGCTGATTGACTCCATCATGGAGACGGAAATTGGAATTATGACTGTATCAGACCACGCTCCGGTCTCTATGAAAATTACTTTAGCTAGACAAAGGAGTCAGCGGCCGATGTGGCGCCTGGATGATAGCCTGATCCATGAGGAAGGTGGGGGAAGCAGGGTAGAGGCAGAATTAAAACAATTTTTCCTCAGGAATGATACAGAGGGTATTACCAGCGCAACCCTTTGGGAGACGCACAAAGCGTACATTAGAGGGATTTTAATTGCTGAGGACGCAAAAAAAAAAAACGAGAGAAAAAGAAATACTATTACCCTGAGGAAAGAGATAGAGACCTTAGAACGCGAACATAAAGCGCAGGGATTTAAAGAGACTTACCACAAACTAATTTTAAAAAGAGATTTACTTAAAGAAATCATGGACCAAGAAGCAAGGTTTAAACTAAACTGTATATCCAAAGAGAGATATTTATGGGGAAATAAACCAAGTAAACTTTTAGCTAAAATGGCCCAAAAAAAGAAAGCCAGGAATTATATTGAGAAAGTCAAGGGTAAAAATGGGGAATTAGTTTATGCAACAAGTGAGATTGCGGATACTTTTAAAAAATATTATGAGGACTTATACACCATAAAACACCCAAGACGGCAGGAAGGGGAAAGGGAGACTGAGACACGTGCGTTCCTTGATAATGCAGGACTTCCTAGATTAGAGGAGATGGAAAGCCTTACCATCGATCGCCCCATAACTGAGGAAGAAATAAAAAGGGCCATAAACTCCACTAAGGGTGGAAAGAGTCCGGGGCCAGATGGGTTTTCCACCTTCTATTACAAGAGATTTAGTAACATTCTGATACCGAGGCTGTGTAAATATTTTAACGGACTGGGGACGGAATTCGAAACTAGCAGGGGAGCTACAGCTGCAGTGGTCGCAATAATATTAAAGGAAGGCAAGGATAGCTCTCTCTGTTCGGGATACAGACCTATTTCTCTGTTAAATACAGATATTAAATTCTTTGCAAAAATTCTGGCGGACCGCCTGAAAGGGGTTATGCACTTATTGGTGCACCCCGACCAGGTAGGCTTTGTCCCCAACAGAGAGGGCAAAGATAACAGCCTAAGGGCAATCCTTTTACTCCAGACCATAAGGCAGAATGAGCCCCCAGGTCTACTCCTGTCAGTCGATGCCGAAAAAGCATTTGACAGGGTAGACTGGGGGCTCATGATGGAAACCCTCACCGTGATGGGAATAGGAAGTAGGATGTCCAGCTGGATAAAAACATTATATCACCACCCTACCGCACAAATAAAAATCAATGGCTCTCTATCAGAATCTTTTGTGATGAAAAACGGGACAAGGCAGGGATGTCCACTATCCCCCCTCCTCTTTATTCTATCCTTAGAGCCGTTGCTGGCCACCATTCGCAACGATTCGGATATCAACGGAGTGAGAGTGGAAGGGGAGGAACATAAACTATCGGCCTTTGCCGACGATATATTATTTTACGTAACCAACCCAGTTAAATCTATCCCCAACCTCACCAGAGTATTGCAACAATACGGCGCTATCTCCAACTTTAAAATTAATGTAACCAAATCAGAGATCTTGAATATTAATTTAAATAAAAGAGAGATAAATTCGGTTAAGGAAGTATGCGCGTACCCTTGGACCAAAGAACTCAAGTACCTAGGAATAAAACTTGCTAATACAATACAGAAGATGTACAAAATTAACTATATCCCCTTATTAAACGAGATCAAGAACGAATTAAAAAAAACGATAAATAAACCCATATCTTGGTTTGGACGCATAAATATGTTAAAGATGGTGGTAGTCCCCAAGATCCTCTATAAATTCTTATTACTCCCAATTGCTCTTCCTCAGCAGTTTCTGAGAATCCTCAACACCCTGTTACTAAATTATGTGTGGAAAAATAAAAAACACAGACTATCCCTCTCCATAATAAAACAGGGTAAGCCACTTGGCGGCCTGGGAGTCCCGGACATTAAAAGTTACTACAAGGCGGCGGTCCTATCGCGGGTGGTAGAGTGGGCGAGGGATAGGACAGACAAAAGGTGGGTACAAATAGAGAAGGCGCTAACAAACAATAATCTGAAAAATCTTATTTGGATCCCTGCACAATACAGAGCACTAGATCACAGAACACACGATATAACACGAGACACTTTAAGAATGTGGGATAGGACGCAGGCACAATTAGAAGGGAAATTTAATTCCCCATTAATGAATTTAAAAGAAAACCCCTACTTCCCACCCGGGGAAAAAAAAATAGGGGGGAATTGGATAAGGAGAAGCACAGTGCACTTGGGTGATATTATGAAAAACGGAGAGATAATGACCTATGGAGATTTGAAAGCCAAAACGGATTGTTGGAATCTGAATAGGTGGCATTATCTCCAGTTGACTCACTTTGTGCGGCACCTCCCCCGTCCATTACGGACGGAGGCGGAGCTGACTTCACTGGAGAAAATTTGTAAATCTACAAATTCAAGGGGCACCATCACTAAATTGTACGGGTTACTGGTTAAATTGGGATCTCAGGGGGAAGCACCTTTTATAGACAAATGGGAAAGAGAGTTGGGGGTTATGAGGGGGGCAAATACTGTTTCAAGGATTACTAAATTAATTCATACTTCCGCGACAGATATACGGACAGCTGAAGTAAATTATAAGTGCCTTTCAGGTTGGTATATTACCCCTGATAAGGTAAATAAATTCAAAGTAGGTTATACCGCAGACTGCTGGAGGGGTTGCCTAGAAAGAGGAACGATGGCCCATATATGGTGGCACTGTCCTAAAATTCAAACGTATTGGGACATAATACTGAGCCAAATAAAGATTATAACGGGAGAGGAGATCAAGAAAGACCCATGGGCCGTCCTCTTCCATTGCAGCCAAGAAGGCGTAAAAAAATACAAGCAGTCCCTACTCCCTCACCTTTTAAACGCTGCCAAGAGACTTATCCCTAAAAAGTGGCAGGAGACGGAAAGCCCACATATTTGGAGTTGGATAGATGCAGTGGAGGAAACATATAGACTAGAGGAGCTAAGGGATGGATATCTGGAGAGGAGTACTGAACATAGGGAGAAATGGGGAAAATGGAAGGAATATAAAAAAACATGGAGCTACGCGGAGAGAGTAAGGGTGTGACTCCGTGGGGATGGCGCCATTCCCTGCTCCCTCTTGCATTTCTGTTTAGTAAGATATAGCACTTCTTCCCCCCCCCGCATCTCCCCTAGCTGTGTTTGACTTACTCCTCTCCATATCTCTTCCTTTTCTTTGGCCGAATAAATGAGGTCAACCTCTTTTGTTCAATACTTATTCTATGGTACTGTTTTTTCACAGGACGGGCAGGAGATTCCTGGGAGCCATGAGGGGAGGGAGGGGGGTGTAATTATCTAAATATATTTATACAAATATATTTAAAAAAAAAAAAAAAAAAAAGACAGTGAATAGAGTATATACCACACATGATGCAAACCGTAAATAGAGACGTAAGAAGCTTCGGAACATGAGTCGGTCTCTAGTATATTGGAATTAAGCTGAGGTGGTTAAAAAAAAAAAAAAGAAAAAAAAAAAAAAAAAAAAAAAAGAAGGCACAGTCCGCATACAGTCACAATAATGATTGGAGGGAAGAATCAGCCAAGTGGCTATCGCCTACAGCTAGACTCTCACCAATAAGCATAACAATAGACATGGCAACAACTTTATATAAAATGAACCAATAATAAAGGAAATTATGCGTGACCACTAAGGTCTCTGCTTTTTAGCGGGGCTGCGACTGTAAACTACTGTATTGATACAACAAGAGAAAAATAAAAAATAAAGGGGGGGAGGGGAAGAAAAAAAAAAAAAAAGGAAACAAGGAGGAAAAGAGGAACAGGAGTGTAGAGAAAGTTGAAATGAGAAAGGAGAAGGAGAGAGAAGGAGGAGAGAGGGAGGAGGTGAATGAGACACAGGTGAGAGAGGATTTGAAGGGGGGAATGCGTGGGCTGCCGACAGGACAATCTAGAGGGAGGGTGAGGGAAGGTGTATCTATGGCGGAAGGTCCCGCATCGGGGCCCCAACCCGTCCCGGGGAATAAAACATTACACTTACGATCATGTTGCGGGAGGCAACATGCTCAACAGAGTATCAGACGAAGAGAAGTGGAGCCAGGTGAGCCACAGTTGTTTATATTTCTCGTAGGTATCATTGTCCAGAGCTAACATCTCCTCCATTCTCATAGTGTCATTCATAATTGAGACCCAATGTGACAAGGGAGGAGTGGTGGTCGATTTCCAGTAGGAAGGTATGAGCTGCCTCGCTGATGACATAAAGAAGCGGAGGAGACTCCGCTTCTGCGATGCAATGGAGCCAGGCAGAACGGACAGGAGAGCAATTTTGGGGGAGGGAACCAACGATTCATTATAAGTCTTATTATAACACTCAAATACCTGAGTCCAGAAGGGGCGGATCCTCTCACATTCCCACCAGACGTGTAGATATGTCCCCGTAGCTGCAGAGCATCGCCAGCAGGATGCCGGGGCGGACGGAAATATTTTGTGCAACATGGAGGGGACCCTGTACCATCTTGAGAGAATCTTGTAGTTCTTTTCTTGCGAGAAGCAGGAGATCGTGGACTTATGGGTAAAGTGAAACGAAGTCTGCCAGTCTGAACGTGGGATGTCTTCACCCAGGTCTGCGGACCACATCCTAGTGTAAGACGGGAGCTCGGAGTGTGTGAGTGACTGGAGAAGACTATATATGGCTGATAGAAGGTGTCTGGGGGTCTCAGAGAGAGAACACAGACGTTCAAACTCGGTATTAGGACGGTGTATTTGAGAAGAAGAGTGTAGGTGCTTAGTGAGTGTAGAGAGATGTATAGCAGTTAGCCAATCGTGCGTCCCCTCCGGTACCACCGGCGTCCCCAGTGTCGGGTGAACAAACGAGCGTGCTTGAGGCCATGCGGTCCTTCTAAAGGGACCTAACAACGGTACCCCAATACCCTGAGGGAAGGATGGATTATCAAACAATGAGGTCAGTGGAGAGGGGTCCGAGGATAAAAGGGCGCACAACCCCCTGTTATACCAAATCCTAAGGGAAGCCAGTGTAAGTGGGGATGGAGGAGGCATGCGTGTCAAGTCAGACCTATATCCCCACAATAGGGACCGGAGATAAACGTGGGCCAGGTCTTGTTCTATGGCAACAGAGGCCTTTAAAAACGGACGAGGGAACCATTCCAGTACTCGTGCTACATGGGTGGCCTTGTAATACGTTTCAAAGTCAGGGAGACCGGCTCCACCCTGCAACTTCGAGCGGGTGAGCAAGTTGTACTTCACCCTGGGCAACCCGCGACTCCATAAGAATCTAATGGCAAGAGAGCGTAGGGAAGTGAAGAAGGATTTGGGGATTACAATTGGAATAGTTTGGAGAAGATATAGAAGTTTGGGAAGAGTGTCCATTTTAAGTGTGTTGATCCGGCCAAACCACGGCAGGGAGGACCCTCCCCATTCCTCTAAGTCCTTTCGGACGCGTGAGAGCAAGGGTACATAATTGAGGGAAAATAGGTTGGCGAGATTAGACGGGATGATGACCCCAAGATACGAAATCCCCCTTGCTTGCCACTGAAAGGAGAAATTGTTTTTTAACATGGTCATGGTGGCAGGGGGAAGGGAAATGTTGAGGGCCTCGGTCTTGGAAACGTTGAGCTTAAAATTGCTGAATGAGCCAAAACGGCGGAATTCCGCGAAGAGGGACGGTAGGGAAAAGAAGGGGTCCTGTACCAGAAGATCGTCCGCGTAAAGAGAAAGCTTGTGATGGGCGGAAGGTGTGTGGATCCCATGTATGGAAGAGTTTTGTCTAATGGCACAGGCTAAGTGTTCTATTACAATGACAAAAAGGAGGGGAGATAAGGGGCAGCCCTGCCGGGTGCCATTGGAGATGTCGAAAGCTTCTGAAGTAGAGCCATTAACCAAGACCGAGGCCGAGGGATGCGAATAGAGGGACATCACCTTAGAGACAAAGGACGAACCTATCCCCAACTGTTCCAGCGAGAGTCGGAGGAATCCCCAATTAACCCGATCGAATGCTTTTTCAGCATCGAATGAGAGGAGGCAGGCCTTCAGGCCCTTGCGCTGGATAAGGGAGATTAAATGGATTGTCTTGGTGGTGTTGTCCCTGGCTTCTCGGCCCGGCACAAACCCCACCTGGTCATTATGGATCACGCCGGGGAGTAGAGGGGACAGACGGTTGGCCAAAACCTTAGCGAACAATTTTAGGTCAACATTAAGAAGGGATATCGGCCGGTAGCTACTGCAAAGGGAGGGGTCTTTGCCCGGCTTGGGCAAAATGGAGATATTAGCAGATAATAATGTTTTAGGTGGGAGGAAAGAATCATCCATGGCATTGAATGTTTTAGCCATCAAAGGGGCCAACAACGGGGCAAAGGTTTTATAAAAGCGGGGGGTATACCCATCTGGGCCGGGACACTTGCCTATTTTCAGGTCCTTGATGGCACCTAGAAATTCAAACGAGCCCAAGGGTTTATCCAGTGCAACTACGTCAGAGGCGGCAATGGTGGGCAACGCAGTCTCGACGATATAGTCCCACATGTCGCCCCCCGAAGGAATGGAGCGTGCGGCCGCGTCGGTGGGCGACAGGTTATAAAGGTGAGAGTAATATTCCCGGAAGGCAGAGGATATACCTGTCGTATGGAATGATTTGGTGTGATCAGGGCGTGAAATAAAGGGGATGTTGCATCGCGAAGATCTAGGGTGTAGGACCCGAGCTAGCTGTTTGCCACACTTGTTGGCCAGCGAATAATGAAAATTGCGTGCCCGATCCCGAGCTATGAGCGAGTGTGAATCAAGAAGTTGAAGCAGGTCCCTGCGGGCATTCGAAAGTCGAACAAAAACCGCAGGATCCAAATCCCGTTTGTGGAGGGGCTCGAGCTCCGCTATAGTGGCTAAAAGACGACAGATGTCACCCGATCTCATTTTCTTAAGGCGGGAGCCATGTTGAATGAGGACCCCTCTGACTACACACTTCAAAGCCTCCCATTGAATGACAGGGGAAGTGGTGTCAGAGAGATGATCAGAGACAAAGTGTTGTATGGCGGCAGAAACCTCCGCCACGCACACGGTGTCCCGCAGCAAATTATCATTCAGCCTCCAACTTGTTCCTCTGCGTAGTGATGGGGGGCGTGCAAGGGTCAAGTAAACGGGCGCATGGTCGGACCAGAGCAGTTGACCCATGGATGCCTGAATGGGAGTATCTAACAGAGATTGGGAGATCAGAAAATGGTCTAGTCTGCTGTATGAGTTATGTGCCGCAGAGTAATGACTGTAGTCCCTTTCCGTGGGGTGCTGGATACGCCAAACATCCACCAAAAGGGAGGAATGAAAGAGAGCTCTAATGCGTGTAAGTGTAGAGTGTGGTATAGAAGACTTACCCGAGGATGTGTCAGCAGACGGGGACATGACGACATTAAGATCTCCACCAATGATGTAACAGGGACCCCCGAACGAAGACAGTCTGGTGAGAACCGATGAGAGGAACCGAGCCTGACCAGTATTAGGTACGTAGATGTTGGCCACTGTAAAAAGAAAATTGTTTAGTTTTAGTTTGAGAAAAAGGAAACGGCCGTTAACATCAACAAGGGTGTCCAGGACCTCTGGGTTGAAGGATTTATGGAACGCTATGGATACACCCTTTGATTTGGCCCTGGAGTTAGTACTATGGAACCATTGTGTGTAATATTTGTTACGCATAGCCGGTACGGCATCAGTACGGAAGTGAGTTTCCTGCAACAATAAAATATTAGAATGTTTTTTGTGGAAATGGTAGAGAATCTGGCTCCGCTTCTCGGGCGTATTAAACCCCCTGCAGTTGAAAGATGCTAACGTTATAGGGCAAACAGAGGCCATGGTACATGTAAGTGAGGGGGAATGGGAGAGGGAGGAAAGGCACATGGAATAGGATTGTTACATGTCAGCAGCCCACTAGAGCAGAAACACAGCCGGCACAGGACCAGAAAGAGAAGATATAGGGGAAAGGGGGTGAAGGAAGGAATAGGGAAGAGTAGAAAGCGGAGAAAAGAGCAGGGGAGGGTACAAGGCAATAAGATCCAGAAATTAAATAGAGACAAGATCGAAGCATTGTCACCGTCCGCAGCACCCCTATCACAGAGGAGGAAGGATAGAGAATACACAGAGGCAATGGGTGCGGAGGGCGACCTATGCAACCAAACAAAAGGAAAAAAAAAAAAAAAAAATGAAAAAGAAAAGGCAATAACAAAAAAGGCCACTAGGTGGCTCCAAAAAGCTGTAAGGAAGGAGGAAAAAAACCTCACAGCAAGGCATATAGCCATAAACCAAACAGCATCCATGGTGACGCTGCAAAAAAAGAAAAAACCCCTGGGGGGGGGGGGGGGGAACAGTGGAAGTTCGCCGGGCAGGGTGGATCCCCGGACCCCGGCACCACGGAAAAACAATCATGAAACAGAATCAATATGTAACCTACATGACATGAGAAAACAGTGGCATGGGGATTTGCACAGCAAAATAAACATAAAGTAAAGAAAAACATTCCCAAGCACATTCTATAATTAAGTGCATATACAGTATGAGGAGCAATAATTAAATTGCGACGCTGTAGCTGCCAAAAAAGAAATAAAAATAAAGATAAAAAAATATGCAAAAACAGGCGGACTATCAGAGGTTGTACACAACGAGCAGTCTGGAGTGGTCTGCTGAAGACTCCTAAGCTAATTCACGGTTTCCGACTGACCTGAGAAAAAGAAACCTGAGGGTTAATTAAAGCAGAAGTATCAATAGGCCGGAGCCCAACAGGAGGGAACCCTAGATAACCGACAGTTACTAGGGGAGCGATGGCAGTTCAAATTCTCAGGGGATGTCAGTGATGGGAGAAAGGGAAAAACAACAGAGTAACTCCGACAGTGTGTAAACCAAGATAGCAACACAGGCACAGGGGGTAAGCCCCTATGAGGGCAAGATGGATGAAGAGGTCGGTGCCTCCAGCACTTGTTCAATCTTCAGAGTCCCGGCGATGCAGGGATTTGGGGTTGCGCCTGCGGCCTTGGGTCTGCCATGGTGAGGCAAAGGGCAAGCCAGGTGTAGATGGTGTGAACGGCCAGTCCGGGAGGGCCACCTGTGGAAGCTCCAGCGTGCTGAGAAAGGTGGGCAGGTCCCCAAGATTACGGAAAATGGCGGTCTTGCCCTCGTAGTGCACTCGCAGGTGAAACGGGAATCTCCATTGATATTTAATTTGCTTGGATTGCAGGAGTAGGGTGAGCGGCTTCAGAGCTTTTCTCATCAGTAAGGTCTGGCGTGACAGGTCAGGAAGGAGCATCACAGGGGTATTGTTGAATAGAATAGTGTCCTGTGAGCTGGCAGCTCTCATGATGGATTCCTTAATTTTATAGAAGTGGACCCGGCATAGTGTGTCACGGACAAAAGAGGGGTCCTGGGTCCGAGGGCCCGAGGTCCTATGAACCCGATCCAGCTCAATGGGATCATCCTTGGGGTGCTGCAGTAACTGATTGAAAATGGTGGTCACAGCGGCAGGCAGGGCCTTGGCGTCAATAGATTCGGGTATTCCGCGAATGCGAATATTATTGCGGCGATTACGGTTTTCGATGTCGTCTTGCTGATACGCCAACTGCTGCAACATAACAGTATGAGAGTTCAGAATCCTGTCATGAGACTGCACTGCAGTGCTAAGGCCATCAGTGGTGGCATCCAGGTCCTCAAAACGTGCTCCTACATCCTTTTTAAAATCAGATATCTCCTTCTTATAGGCCTTTTCAATCCTGTTAACACAGTGTTCAAAATCAGCTTTGGTAGGCAAGGACCTAATATAGCTGTGCAGGGAGCGTATCTGGGCCTCCATGTCCCATCCCTCACCTGAGCCCAGGGAGGCATTGGAACGGCTCCTAGTGAGCACAAAGTCAGATTGCCCAGGGAGAGAGAGGGGGCCATGTGCACTCACCTGGGACTGCAGGGAGGACTCAGAGCGTGCTGGGGACGGAGGAGCCGGCGCCATCTTGGCTTCAGAGCGGCGCTGTGATGCGGCCCGGGATCGGGCGAAATAGTCCTCGAGATCGCCTCCTTTCCGTTCTCCGCCTGAGCCCTTCTGTGCCCGGGGCTTATCTTTCCCCATGTGCCGAGTCTGGGGTGATTCTGGGCTAAATTCTAGCAGCGGTAGTGTCCGTGGAGCCGGGTGTCCAGGGAGCCAGGAGAAAGCACGTCCTACTGCTCCATGCGCCAAGCCACGCCCCCCCATTCAAAGCATTTTAAATGAATCTTCAAAATGTACAACAGGCACTGAAATCACAACCCTTTTACCCTTTACTGATACCCAATTTCACTCAGTCTCTATTGTGATCTTTGGGGATTCATTACTTCACAGTACAAGCAGCAAGGAAGGTCAGTAATAATGTAGCACCCTCTAGTGTGTGCTGCTAGAAGTGAGAGTAGGCAGTATATTTGGCCCAGGGAGTCACTGAATCTGGGTCAGGGTTATTTGAGGCCAGGGATGGATGACCCATCCTGGCAGCTCTCTTGTGCCTCCCCCTGTTTCTCGAATGTTGGAGAACTTTTTAGAGAATAGTGGGCGGAAGCTAGGAGGGGTTGTCTTGAAAATTTAGTGACCTTTAGCTAATCCCCATGTTGGGGGCCAGGCAGGGAGCTAAAGAAGCCCTTAAGTAGGCATGAGCCAGCGCTATCAAATTTAAAAATAAATTTCACCAAATCCAAGGCGATGGGAGTTGCACTGCCTTTACCGGCACGTCGCACCATACAACCAAACTTTAGCTTTAAATGGGTACCTGCAGGGCTAAAATACTTGGGCACACATAAATGTAACATTATCAAAATGAGTATATTGCCAAGATTTTTGTACTTATTCCAGGCTCTACCTATCTCTATTCCGGCAGTCTTTTTTCACCAAATTTGTACTCTCTTTACTAAATTTATATGGGCGAATAAACGACCAAGGATTAGTAGAAGCCTTATGATGATACCCAAGCGCTTTGGCGAAGTAGCTGTTCCAGATGCATTCAAATACTATCAAGCGGCTCATTTTGGCAGAGTAATCGATTGGTGTAGACATACAGAATTTAAACTGTGGACAGATATGGAACAACAGTTTATCTCGGTACCCCTGCGTAGAGCACTTTGGTGCTACGCAACACTACCGGACTCTTTTTAAAACGCATTGTATCATAGGCCCTACTCTGTGAATAGGCTCAAGGATCTGTCGGAACCCTAAACATTCTTCGACACAATCACCATTGTTTCCCATTTTGGGAAACCCTAGTTGTAGGCCAGGTATGGAATCAGGTGCGTTTAATAAGCTTTTAGAGAAGGGTTTCATTCAGGCATCACACTTTTTGTGCTCTGAGACCTGGCCTACAGTCGATTCACTGCAAACAACCGGGGTGTCGATTTGAAATACATTTTTGCCAGGCATTGCAGTTATGCCATTTTGGGTCGCTGGGACCAGTGATGAATTATAAACGTCAACTAACTACGTTTGTATTATATTGAAGGAGAAAGAACCCCCTTCCCCAGACAATTTCTAAGATGTACGCACTGCTAATTGCTCCCTCCAAGGACTTTGAGATGTCGGGAATTAGAAAGAGATCTTTATAAGACCTTTACTCCAGTTCAGCGTCAGAAGATTATTTATCTCTCGTTGAATTCATCTATCTGCTATAAATTATCGATGAGATGGTATTATACCCCGTCAAGGCTTTGCAAACATTTTTCCAGAGGCCTTGAATCGCTGTTGGCAATGTAACGAGGATGTACAGAGAAAGAAGTTGCGCTAATGTGCGTATAAATAAATGCACTGAAACCAGCGCAAATAATGCAAAAATTATTAAATTAGTGACAAACAGTGGTTAAACAGTGAACACATATGAAATATTAAGTCTTGTGAACAGTTATGGGTTAACCATAATCCACCATAAAGTCCAAAACATAAAGCTGATGATCACATTCAAGTGTAAATATTCCCCAATTTCCTGGAAAGAGTGATGATAGAAGCACCTCCACCACAATCACACACTGCCTCTTACCAGAACTCTATGATCTCTTAATTACAGGAGATCATAGACAGCATATACTGATGATATCCTTGAAGCGTGTCTCCAGAGAGGGACAGTCACAGTATTGGATTGCCTCAAACAATGTACCAATGCGGGAAAAGGAAATAAAGGAACTCGCATAGCGTAAAATCCTCAAGATTTATTATATGATAAAAAGATGTACACTTACATCAAAGCTGTAGATATAAAAGCATCAAAAAAACGAGCCGACCGTCTCCTCGAAGATGCAGCCTGTATCTTCTGGGTCTGATCACTTGACACGGTGACGTCAGAACGTCGCCTCCCCCTGATCACTTGACGTCACCGCGTCAAGTGATCATACCCGGAAGATGTGGGCTGCATGTTCAAGGAGCCGGCCGGCTCAATTTTTTTGATGCTTTTATATCTACAGCTTTGATGTAAGTATACATCTTTTTATCATATAATAAATCTCAAGGATTTTACGCTATGCAAGTTCCTTTCTTTCCTTTTCCCGCATTGGTACATTGTTTGAGGCAATCCAATACTGTGACTGTCCCTCTCTGGAGATACACTTCAAGGATATCATCAGTATATGCTGTATATGATCTCCTGTAATTAAGACATCATAGGGTTCCGGTAAGAGATAGTGTGTGATTGTGATGGAGTTGCTTCTATCATCACTCTTTCCAAGAAATTGGGGAATATTTACACTTGCATGTGATCATCAGCTTTATGTTTTGGACTTTATGGTGGATTATGGTTAACCTATAACTGTTCACAAGACTTAATATTTCATTTATGTTCACTGTTTAACCACTGTTTGTCACTAATTTAATTATTTTTGCATTATTTGCGCTGGTTTCAGTGCATTAATTTATACGCACATTAATGCAATTTCTTTCTCTGTATATTTTGTTTGATGTTGTATAACATTTTTTAGTTGCGGCTTTCTTTATATGCCAATTTAGAATAGGTGCAGTATCTTTTTTCCATGAATGTAGCGAGGAGCAGGGGACCTTAATTCACATATTCTGGACTTGCTCAAAGATCAGACAGTACTGGCTGGATGTGCAAAGGATCTCCCAAAAATTTACATTTTCTGTGCTATGTCATTTGGTCAATGCTGTTAAGGCCTGCGTTACTCTCTGTTGGAAAGACTCTAAGCTGTCATCAATTGAATTGTGGCTTTACAGGGTCAGAAATGTTGGGGCTATGGAGGACTTAGTGCTCTCGGCTCAAAACAGAAAAAAGCAGTAGAGGGGAAGAGAATGTTTGGGAATACTCTAGAGGAGTGAGGTCCGCCCGCCTATGAATTTTATAAGAATGTGGAGGCCGTCTGTCTCCCCTGGGAAGGTTTTTTTTTTTTTTTTTTTTGAGTTTTGTTTTGGGGTATTTTGTAAAAGACAAAAACTTGAGGCTATGGTGATAGTCTCTTTTCTCTTAGACCACGAAGACAAGAGTAAGCTTTGATTGAAGAGATTAGGGGTGTACATGAATGTATACGTGGGTAGTTGTATATATGTATGTATAGGTGTACAAATTGAGGAATATTACATTTGCCCAAAAACATAAAGGCTATAAGAAATTATGTATGTATTTGATGGAATGTGATGTAATAATGTACTCTCTGCCTCCTTTTTCACAAAAAAAGGAATTGAAACAAAAAAAAGGAGACATGAGCCATGCCAGCAAGGTAATTGGGTGGAAGATGGAGAATCCTCTCTCACCCAACACCCGCACTCCCGCCCACGGTGACTGGCAACAATGGTTAAGTTGCGATACTCTGCGGCAACCATTTGGGGTCTGAGACAATTCGCAACTATATTACCTGCCGTCACCACAATAGCCTTAAAATCAGATCAACTTTTGAGATTCGATCATCGATCGATCATCAAAAATTTCAATCATTCAACACAGCTCAAGCACATATCTTGTGCTTTGCTTAACACTAGATCGGCAGTTAAACACCGATCAGAAATCCATGATTTCTTACTACAAAACGATCTCGACTGCCTCTTTATTACAGAAAGTTGGCTGTCGGTCGATTACAACACCATTCTCGGAGAACTGGTACCAGCAAACTACCGCATCTTAACGGAAAATAGAATAGGGCAAAGAGGAGGAGGCCTGGCGGTGATTCATAAGTCTCATATTGCAATCACCAAACCGGTCCTTCAAAATCCTCTACCCTTTATGGAAACCCTTACGCTTCAACTTCAAGCTCACTCTCAGGAGACCGTTCACATTCTCCTCTGCTATAGGCCCCCTGGGCCCAAATCGCAGTTGCTTCCAGCATTAACTGAGTTCTTATCCACTTACGCCCTTAACAGCAATCATCTTTTGCTGCTCGGGGATTTCAATCTGTGGGCCAACTCCTCACAGGATCCCATCGCGGAGGCCTGCATCAACCACCTGGAAGGGATAGGACTTCAGCAACTCATATGCGGACCCACGCATGCTTCAGGTCACACACTCGACCTAATTTTCAGACAAAATCTGAAAATAAACATTGTGGGCAATGAACCTTTGCCATGGACAGACCACCATGCAATAAGCTTCATAATTCCCAGAATTCCACTAGCTATGAAGGTTCCCAAGCCGGTTACAATACACTGGGCTAGATCTCAGAGAAGGCTCCACTCGGAACTTTTCAGATCCACCCTGGTAAACCGAATTGAGGGTATTCCGCCTCAGCTAGCAGCCTCAGATACACTGGATGCCATAAATACAGCTCTGCTACAGACAGCCGACATAGCAGCACCAAAGCGCAAAGTCCGCGGCCGGGCAAAAAAGTCCAGCTGGTTCAATAACCAGCTGTCACTACTGAAGCAAGAGCGCAGAAGGGCGGAATCCGCCTGGAAAAGAAGTCCTTCAGATGACCGCCTCAACTTCTACAAAGCAGTAACAACACGATATCACAAGGAAATTTTTAAAGCCAAAAAACTTTACTTTTCCATGGTGATTAACAGCGCAATGAATCGCCCACGCGAACTCTTCAGGATGGTCACCCAGACCATGAATCCGGGATGTCTGGAAGTCCCCACTTCAGACTCCCAAGAGCTCTGCAATGAACTATCGGATTTCTTCATCAACAAAATTGAAAAAATTCGGGTAAGTATTCGGCAAAACAATACTCCACTCAGTCCCCTCTTCAATCAAAACACCGACGGAACGCCTCTACAATCAACTAAGTTCACTTTGGAACCCATCTCCATCGATACCACCAAAAAAATTCATTGATGTGCTGCGGAACAGCACTGCACCCAACGACATCATTCCCACCAAGCTACTGAAGGAATGTGCCGACATCCTGGCGCCTCCAATCACTCAGCTTATAAATCAGTCATTCAAGGAAGGCATAGTGCCTTCCCTGCTGAAAGAGGGCACAATCCTGCCGATCTTGAAAAAACCTAATTTGAATCCTATGGACCCAACTCACCGCCGTCCCATCACAGGTCTAAATGCTCTGTCAAAGATAATGGAGAAAGTGGTGGTAAATCAGCTGCAACAGCATCTGGATACCCACAACCTACTTGATCCATTTCAGTCCGGGTTCTGCCCCGGACACGGGACAGAAACGGCCTTACTGAAAATATGGGACGATGCGCTCGAGGCTGCAGACGAAGGAGAGTCGTGTCTCCTGGTTCTGCTGGACCTAAGCGCAGCCTTTGACACAGTAGACCATAAATTGCTACTGAGACGACTCACAGAAGTCGCCGGAGTCACAGAAGACGCTTTACCATGGTTCTCCTCTTTTCTCGGAAACCGATCACAAACAGTGAAACTGGGATCTTTCACGTCAGAAAAACGCACGGTGCCTTGCGGGGTCCCCCAAGGATCCCCCCTATCACCGGTGCTGTTTAATATCTATCTTCGTCCTCTCTTTGATATTATCAGTAGCCAAGAACTACTTTATCACTCTTATGCAGACGACACGCAATTGTATTTTCGCATCTGCCACAAAAAGGATCATCATCTCAGATTAGAGAAATGTCTCTCTTCAATAGAAAACTGGATGACTAAGAGTTATCTCAAACTCAATAGCGCTAAAACAGAACTGTTCATCTTCGATGCCAGTCGGAAGAGACTACCAGCAACTAACTGGACACCATCGCCCATTCTGGGACAAATCATCGCCCCTAGCTCCAAAGTCAAAAGTCTAGGAGTCACGTTTGACACCTTCATGACTATGGACGCACAAATAGGGTCAGTAGTCAGCGGGGCCCACCATTTGATGCGCCTACTACGCAGACTCATTCCTTTTATCCCCAAAGAAGACGTAGCAGTCGTGGTGGGAACAATCGTGAATTCCAGACTGGACTATGCAAATGCCCTTTACCTCGGGCTCCCCAAGTACCAAATCGCTCGTCTTCAAGTCGTACAGAATACGGCCGCAAGACTTGTGACTGGGAAAAAATCTTGGGAATCAATCTCACCTTCACTGAGATCCCTTCACTGGTTGCCAGTGAAAGACAGAATTGCATTCAAAGCACTCTGCCTGACACATAAGTGCATCCATGGGAAGGCTCCTAGATATCTATGCGACAAGATCAAACCGCACAATTGCAACCGCATTCTGCGTTCCACCGACCAAAAATTGGTCATGGTTCCTAAAACCAAATACAAATCTAAAGGAGAAAGAAGGTTTGCTTTCCAGGGCCCCAGGCTTTGGAATGCTTTACCAACCAGCATTCGGTTGGAGCAAAACCACCTGTCGTTCAGAAGGCAGATCAAGACCCTGCTTTTCTGATGGCATGAGACACAAACAACCAGCGCCCAGAGGCGATTCAGTTCGCATGTGCCGCGCTATATAAATTTTTCATTCATTCATTCATTCATTCATTCATTCAAGCAGTACCAAGGGAGGCTTTTGGTTGCCCTTGAGAGACTCTTTACCTTGGGCTGGAGCTTGGGTGCTAGGCCTGGAAGGATCCCACCACAGGAGGCAGTTGAAGGGACCCTAACTGGAGAGGCAGCAGAGAGAGCAAGGAGAGACAGTGAAGGATAGACAAGCGAACAGACTGCCAACTGTTGCAGGTCTCTCTTAAAGACAGTATTGTGCAAAGTCTTCATCAAACTTTGCTCTGGGTAATCTCCATGTGCATGTCAGTCATGAGGACTGGGAACAGAGAAACCGCTAGGTGTGGCTGGTGGCAGCCAGGTGGGCTGGTATTTTCTGCAGGCAGTGGAACTGGGATCAGTGGCCACAGAGAAGCAGAAGGTGATGTGATATGCTGCTCACTCCCAATGTGTTTCTTTGCCAAGGGACTGAAAGTCCTTACCTGTAATGGGCTGTTGCTTAACTGATGATAGACTGCTCTTTCAGGAGTGAGTCAGCAGAAGCTATTCAAAGAGGAAACAAGTTTCTGCAGGTGGAAGGAAGAAGAGAAGTCTGTAAATAGGAAGGCAAAGCAGAGAAAAAGGCGCTTCTAAGTGCAGGAATAAAACACATTAATGACAATGAAGAGTTAAAATAGTGTAAATAGGGAGGAAGTGTTCCTGAACGATCTGGTTCAGGTAAGTGAGAACCCTGGCATGGGTACTGGAAACCAACCGGAGAGGGCTCAAAAAAACCTTATCTTCCACAGATTCATGTAAAGAGAAGAAAAAAAATGGGGGCTCCAATGGTGTAGGTCATAAATAGGTTTTAATGAAAAAAACAATATACATAATAAAATATAAAAAAAGGTGATCACAATTCATAAGTATTAAAAGCAATATGGGGAGCAAAATGCGGGCCATTGGAGCCCCCTATTTTTTTCTTCTCCTTACATGAATCTGTGGAAGATAAGGTTTTTTTGATCCCTCTCCAGTTGGTTTCCAGTACCCATGCCAGGGTTCTCACTTACCTGAAACAGATCGTGTTTGGATGCTTGGAGGATCTTTTATGATTGCCATACCCAAGGTTTACTAGGATCTTCAGTATTGGAGTAGTCGGTGGCCGATGAACATCTGGTCTTCCTGCCCTTTCCTGGGTTGACGACATCTGACTACCTAGGAGGTAGACACCATTTTCTTCTGGACTTCTGGTGACATCTCTGTGGGACATTCCAAGCTTGATCGATCCACTGTCGTACGAAATTTGGGTCCAACGGTTGCGGTAAGCGCATATGTATTCCACCTCATATTTGAAGATTTCTGTTGGGAAGTTCCTCACCATCTCATGACATCTTCATCGTTTTATTGTTTATGGACACTACATTACATTTTTGTTTATATTGTTCACTTTATTGATTTGAATTTCACATTTTGTTGTGGTGCAATTTTCGCTATTACATCCTTTGTGTCACAATATATGGTCACATATGGTGTATACAGCCATTGCTTTTTGGCTCACACGTAGCGCTACATTACCATCCACATTTGTCTGAGTTTTGTCACATTCCTGTGGAGCTGCTTCACTCCCGTTCAGGGTTCATTCTTTATTACACTTATTTTTGTTTTTGTGTAGCGCACATATTTTTTCCCTTTACATTGTAACAAAATCATCTGCCTACTATCTTTGGGACATTAAACATAAATAAATAAGCTTCACTTTACTACCAAATTAGTGTGTCATTAACAATGCATGCTTTTGTGGTTACTGCTTTGCTCACATGCCTTTGTAAGCATAACATAAGCAGGTGCTGACACATATGTCCATGTTTTTACATCTACTACAGCTTACTTTGATGGAACAAAGCTCTAGCATGTGAGCAGCAGTCCAACTGAAAAACCAACAAATGGTGTACAACATTTGCTTGCAACCTTTTGACACTTGAAAAAATAACCTAACTCGGTTAACTCAGATCACCAAAACGTAGTGCAGCGCTAGTACTTATACAATGCTGCATCTGAGCATAATCATGTGCCTCTAGCAATTCACCAACATAAAGTCAGGTACACCAGATTTTAACAGAGACCTCTTCACCATCAATGCAGAAGAAAACAAACAGCAGGGTGCTGAGGTCAGTATCAAATGAAAAATCACTTAAATAAGCAGCACACTTACATAAAAGTTAGCTTGAAACAGCATCGAAAGGGAACACCTAAGACCAGGAAGCTGTGATCAGTGCAAGGCTGTAGGCATCACTGAGCAAACAGAGACCAAGGATGTCAGGGCACCAGCCAGATCAAGATATGGATATTAGCAGCTGGAAATAAGGGTGTGGTGCTAAATAAGAAAACAATAGTGAAATATCTCTATATCACTAAGTGATGTATACCCAACAGGTATAGGTATGATAAGACTAAATACGCTTGCCAGAACCGGTGGATCCGACTGTCAAAGACAACGGATCAATTGAGCATGAATAATCCCATCGGCAAGTAGACTAAGCTTGTCTGAAGAATCTGGATGATATCAGCTACGAACATAACCCATGGACACAGCAGTCTAAGGTTGGGGATCCCTCTATGGGTGGTATCCTGGACAAATAGAGGAGACCGAACTCGAAGAGATCCGTGCTGTTTTCAGATGGTATTAGGCAGATTCCAATGGGTGAACCCCTTGGGGGTGATTGGAAGGTACAATGGAGAAGCTAAAAAAATGGGAAAGCTCAGACTACCTCCAACACTGTGCAGCCTCCAAAGCTTTTCTAACTACTGCAAGGAAGGAATTTCCATGTGATGATCTACGTGGCTATACGTTATCTTCACTATTATGCCGCGTACACACGATCGGTTCGTCTGATGAAAACGGTCTGATGGACCGTTTTCATCAGACAAACCGATCGTGTGTGGGCCCCATCGTTTTTTTCCCATCGGTGAAAAAACGTAGAACCTGTTTTAAAATTATCTGATGGTTAAAAAAACGATAGAAAAAAACGATTGTCTGTGGGGAAATCCATTGGTTAAAAATCAACGGATGCTCAGAATCAAGTCGACGCAAACTCGGAAGCATTGAACTTTATTTTTCTCAGCACGTCGTTGTGTTTTACATCACTGCGTTCTGACATGATCTGTTTTTTAACTGATGGTGTGTAGGCAAGACTGATGAAAGTCAGCTTCATCGGATATCTGATGAAAAAATCCATCAGGCCGTTTTCATCGGATGAACCGATCATGTGTACAGGGCAAAACTTTTCACTTCATTGTGATGGACTTGTGATGATGGACATGTATTGTGTCTGTGGATTTTTCACTCTATACCATGGGTGCTCAACCTGTGGCCCTCCAGCTGTTGCAGAACTACAAGTCCCATCATGCCTCTGCCTTTGGGAGTCATGCTTGTTTACCTGACAGCCTTGCAATGCCTCATGGGACTTGCAATCCCGCAACAGCTGGAGGGCTACAGGTTGAACACCAATGCTCTATACCCTGTTGGGTATACATCACTTAGTGATATAGAGATATTTCACTATATTTTTTTCTTATTTAGCGCAAAACCTTTATTTCCAGTCACTTTAGAATTTTAGTCACATTCTTGTGTAGCAGCTTATTTTATTATTTTGTGTTTAGGGTTAAGCACAGTAATTATCTTCATCCACATGGATATTAGCAGGATGAGGATAACAGCTGTCAAAATGCCTGGTGGATGTCAGGAGAGGTGTATTTTCAGGGACTTTGCCTTCTTTTTCAGATGGATTGGCAAAAGAAGGCAAAGTCCCTGGAAATGCACCATGCACACCCCCCCTCCCAACATCCACCAGGCATTTTGACAGCTGTCATCCTCGTTTGCGGCTGTGAACACTGCTGCTAATATCTATACCTTGAGATAAAGAAGAAGAAGCTCCAGAAGAAATAAAGTAAAAAAACAAGCCTAAAAATAGAAATGTATTACACCACACAGCATCCCTACTATTAAAATATATAGTTGGTTGTGTTTGCCTTTCATGGAGAAATGCAGATCATGTCTTACAGCATGGAAACAGGAACTGAACAACAAATAAGTGCATATACACAATATGGACGGTACTTCCTCTGATTAGCTTTTTTCCTATACTGGGATCACCATTGAAGTATTTGTAAATCGCTATCATGTCCCCTCTCAAGGGGCTGTTCTGCCATTGGTACATGCTCTGCCAGGGGAGTGGCCAGCTCTCTGTGCCCTTTATTTGACAATCCTTAGCCTACTAGCCTTGAAAATTGCCAGAATTTACTTTGAAGATTCTGATTTTATAGACTTCAGTGGGGTTCAGAATAGGATTTTAACTTAGGGGCAGTTTAGCAAACCCCTAATGAAATGAACCCAGGTATATTTGGCTCATCACTAGTATACCTCTATTTCTCTGCATGACCAAAAATATCTAAGGCCCCATACTCACGACCAAACATGTTTGCTGAAACTGGCCCGCGGACCAGTTTCAGCATACATGTTTGGTCGTGTGTAGTTACGAGCGTACAGAATTTCACCGTACATTTGCCCGCCGGGCTGTTTTTCAGCAGACATTTATTTCCAAACTTGTTTTAAAACCGTCCGCTCAAATCCTGTCCGAACGTACATGTTTGGTGGTGAGTACACCAAACCAACGTACAAAAACCCCGCGCATGCTCAGACTAAATGAGGCCACGGGAGCGCTCGTTCAGGTAAAACTCACGTTTCTTTGGGATATGGCACATTCGTCAATAGAAAGATTAATTCTAGCAATAGAACACTGAAGCAAAACACACAATAACCAATGCTTGATGCCGTCGTTTTATTCATTCTTCTCTTGCTATAACTAATCAGTTATTTAGCTCATGTTATTTCAACTGAGTTGTTCCATACTGAAAAGTGACATTTGTTAGCTGTGATGTAGTAAGATTTTTGCAAACTTTTATTGGCCCGACGTATCATATTTTTAGTGGTCCTCCACATTTCAAATTTTTTGCTTTTAATGTTTAATGGTTATCTTTCCCACTTTCTTTAGGTGTTTATAGTTATGTCACCATTTAGAATATTTTAATAGGAAATAGTTTTGATTTAGCTTTTGTTTGTATATTTAACATGATTTTTTTGAAGGTTGTTTAAATTGTCTACCATGTTGGCACACCAAATGACCCCCCCCCCCCCCCACATGAGTTAGTGAATAGTTTAGATTAAACATTTTATTTGTTTGTAATGTTTGATGCCTAAAATAATACCCACAGTATTACAAACAATAGGCACGTTTTTCAAATCAACAAAAAGGCTTTTATTTGAGCAAATTATAAAAAGGATCAAAAACAGAATGGCAGCACTTGAACAGCTAGCAACATACATGCAAACTTGCATTTCAAACATGGTGAAGGATAAACTAGCCAACCTCAGGAAGCACACAAAATAAAATCTGAAGCAGCAGCACATAACCAAAGGAACCCAAGCTGTGGTAGTCCAAACAAGATGCCATTTGTGGGGGATCAAATGGAAGGCAGGGCATCAACGTCTCCTCTTCCTTGCAACCTTCCTTCCAGGCTGCCTTCCAGCGGGTCTTCCCTGGGCCCTTGCAGGTGGGGATGATGTGGCAGCAGGAGTATGATGTTCAGCAAGCCGGGCCGGGTCACATAGCCCAGTGTCTGGGGTCAGCAGCTCCCTCTGCATCCACCAAAGGGCCTGGTTGATGATGCCCTTGGCCAATTGCCTCTGCTCCTCCGTGCCTTTATTGAGGTCATGTGCCACGGAGGCACTGTAGGCCTCAGTGGGGTTGAGGGGGGCCCTCATGATGGCACTCGCCTCCTGAATCATTTTCAGGCTGGCTTCCTCCACTGCCCCCAATTTCTTCTTACGGCCTGGTGGCCTAATATAAAGGGGAGGAGCCTGGCTGGTGGTGCTTGTCCTGGGGAGCTGCTGAACGCCACTGGGCCCGGCCTCCTCCTGGCTGCCACTGACCCCTTCGTCCTGGCTGACAGTGAGGAGAGGATCTGCCACCTCCTGGCTGGTCTCTTCTTCCTGTGTAAAAAAAAGGGACATGTTGTAATATATTTAGGAATATACTCACTCACATTTTCATGCTTGAATCTTATTTTTTGCCTTGAATTTAAACTTGAAAACAGACTCACCCTCTGACCCCTGCAGTTGTCATCCCTGACACCTATTTGTTTGCCCACGATTTTAGATTTTTACTTCCCAGCTTGTATTTTATTAACCAATATCAAGTCAAGAATCAAACAAGAAATAATATTATTCCCTAAATAGTTATGAAACTACTATACCTCATCATCGTAGAGGCGCAGATCTGCCTCTCTGTCAGCCAGGCCCTCTTCATCCGACTCTGCAGGGCTGTGGTGATCTGGGGAAGTCCCGCTGGGAGGTAGCGTGGAGGAAAGGTTGGGATTCAGACTTGACATTGATGCCCTGCCTTCCAGTTGATCCCGCAAAAATGACATCTGGTTGTAATACCACAGCTTGGGTTCCTTTGGTGGTCTTGCTGCTGCTCCAGATCTTAGCTGCTTTTGGTGAGCTTTGTACGCTCTCCTATATGTGCCCCTGAGGTTGGCAAGTTTATCCTTCACCATGTTGGCACTGCATTCTGGCACCCATGTCCTCATGTATGCTGCTAGCTGTTCAAGTGCTGCCGCTCGTACGTCCTTGTTATGATAATGGTCCTGCTTTGAATCCCACAGGATGGGCATTTCCCTGAATTTATCCAGCAAATGCTGGATAATGTCTTGGCTCTGCAGGAGATCCATTGGGAAATTAGGATTTACTCTTTTTTTTTCTAGATTGAAAAAATAAAAAGAAACCAAAAACACAATTAAAAAAAGCCTCAGCATTTACATTGATAGAATATGTTGTTTAAAAAGTAGTACCTATATAGAAATACAAACACAGTGTCTCTTGTTTAGAAAATGCTGGCCAGCTCTGCCCCATTGGTTGGTTTTAGATAACATTTTTTTTATACATGCCGCCCCTTTGGTTACATTGCAGGAAATAATATAAATCTACAACCATACACAATTATTACAAATGACAGCATTCATCAAGCCACTATTGCATGTGTAGATATCCTGCCCCTCAGCATTGATTACATGAAAGAAACTTCCTAATGACCTCTGTCCAACCAACACAGAACAATACTTGGCCTGATCTGAATACACCCTACATAATTGATAATGAGTCACAGCATTTTTGATCTCTCTATTTTGTGATGTCTACAAAAGCATTTGGGTATGAAAATCACATTCTGGTATCCAAGAGACATAATAGCTTAATAAAACTGTGCAACCAACAGACCAAACCCCCATCCCATTGCTCTACATTTTAGAGCCCGCTGCTGATCCCATGTTTAAATTTCTTACCTGCCTCTCTCACAATCCTCGTTTCTTCCGCTCGCTGAATTAACACGTAACCTACGTAATCACGTCAAGCGCCTTTTATACACTCCGCGTATGTATGAAACGCCGCCCTCGTCACCTTTGCCATGCCCCTAATCAATTGAAAAAGTAAATATGGCGTTAACTGTGTAGGTTCTGGAATCGCGCGAATATTCTCCGCGTAACGTACGTCAATACGTTGTTGGCATTCGCGACACTCCGCATATGCTATAATCCCCGCCCTCATCTCCGCCCCTGACGGGACATTTCCTCGTTTCCACGCCCCTAATCTCTGTGGGAAGGAAAGATGGCGATGTCACACGAGCGGGCACGGAGCTCTCATGGCGCAAGTGAAGGGACAGAGGCTGGACCGTCCCGATCCAGGCCTAAAAGATATAAAGCCACTAATATGGCGTTCGAAGAAATGGTGGAGTTGGTTTACATCATGAGGAGGAAGGATTATGATGGTGAATGTGGGCCCTACAAAACACCGAACCGTAGGAAGTCACACATAATGGACAAGGTGGCAAGGAGAATGAGGAGAATGTTTGGTGTCACCAGGTCAAAGGAGCAACTACGGAAGCGTTGGTCCGATTTAAAATTGAGGGAGCCACATCACATGAAGAAGATACTAAAAATTCTGCGTAAAAGTAAGTCCATATTATTTAAGGGGGGGGGGAAATGTCTGCAATAATGTGTTGACATGTATTTTTTCACATCTGCCTCCTTGGCCTGCTTGTACTTTTGAACACGTGTAGATACTGTATTGTGTTTATGTCAAATAACAACCTTAAACAAATTTTGTGAAATAGTAAACACGCGTAATATGACATTGTTTAGCAAAAATGTGACGTTACTCCAGGAACAACACACCTGGACATGGCTGACTGGCCCCAAACTTGGTTTTCCAACATTGTTGACTAGCAAAATCACAGAAATTAAATTGAGTGAATGTGACAGGCAAACAAGATTCATTCTCCAAAATGCAAATAAAGCTGATGTTTTAACATCTTGAAATGCAAAGCACCTGTGTCTCAAAAATCTAAGTATATTTATTTGGAGGGTCGACGAGAATTAATGTTTTGGGGTGACATCCATTTGTGTCACTTCTTTGCAAAAAAGGGGCAGGATCAGAGCTTGGCCTAGAACTACGCCAAAAATGGAGGATTGCTGAAAGAATAAACAACCAAAAATCATCATAAATGTATCGTCTATGCAATGTGTGCGATTTATGATATCCAATATCTGTGTGCTGATGAGTATACCTTTTTTTTTTTATTATTTCTTATAGGGGAAAGAAGACGCCAGCAATTGGAGGAGGCAGAGAGGGCCAGACACCCGGAAAATCAAACACCTCCACATGTTGAGCAGGAGGAGGCTGGGGAAGGAAGAGAGGAGGATGTGGAAGGAGAAGAGGATGTGGAAGGAGAAGAGGATGTGGAAGGAGAAGAGGAAGGAAGAAAGGAGGAAGGAAGAGAGGAGGAAGAAGTTATTTTGGACTTAGAATTTATATCAGATGAAGGGCAAGTGGCGGAAGAACAATTTGGCGAATTGCAAGAAGGTGGATTGATGGATGAAGGAGGAGTCGAAGATGATGGGGAGGTGGTGGAAGAAGGAGGAGTGATAGAAGATGATGGGGAGGTGGTGGAAGAAGGAGGAGTGATAGAAGATGAAGAAATTGGGGATGTGGAAATTATCAGGCCATCAGGTCAGTGTCACCCCTATATTAATAGGGCCAAACATATGCAGATAGGCTGGAAATTATTTACATATTTTGAATGCCAATTTGTTTCTTTTTAGGGGATGAAGATGGAGTAGCACATTTTTCACGTGCAAGTGCTTCTATCATTATACAGCAACTAATGGAGTGCAGCACGGAAATGGACATTATGCAGGAAAGGATGCTAGTCATGGAGCAGAATGTGCGAAATGTCATTTCAGAGTGTAGCACGGAAATGGAGAACATGCGACAAAGGATGCTAGTCATCAACCAAAATTACAAAAATATCATGGACATGATGGGCCGTGTCAAAGACTGAACCACAGAAGCCCATCCCCCGCCCATCCCCCGCCCACAAAACCCTTTTTAATTTTTGTAGTTTATAATACGCCAAAATTTCTAAATGCACACACAGTGTGCCAATATGTGCTAGCTGCCATCACAGACTATCTATTGTCTGTGCTTTGTGGGTACAAACCCCTCCTCGATCCTCAAGTAGTTGAGAGGAAGGGTTTGCTCCCACAAAACACAGACATTGATCACCCATGATGTCAGATAGCACATGTGGCCATTTGTCTGTTTAACCAATGACATTTGGCGAGTTTGCACTGAATGTGTGCATTTAGAAATTTTGGCGTGTTCCAGTGTGAAAGCACACCATCCATATGACTGACTGCTGTTATTTTTTTTAATTTTTGTTTGGTGTTGATCTTTTTTGGTTTGTAAATGTTTCCAGTTTCAGATCACAAAACGAACAAAAAATCTCACCTAAAGAAAGAAGTTAACTAATTTTGGTAAAAAATTCAAAAATTTTTGTGTTGTGTTAAAATCTTGTTGAAAAAATTAGACACAAACAAATGACAAGCCCAAAAATTCTTGCGTATAGTTTCAGTGAAATTATTCTTACATTGTGTTTCGATCATTATTATTGATAATCACTGTCAATAAAGACAAAAAAATAAATAATTAAAAGCCAATATTTTGTCTCAAGAATTTGCAGGAAATGTTTTCTGCCTAAAAATACACATTTCTTGTTAAAAAATGAATAAAATAAAAAAAAAAATATGAGACATCAAAAGCAGAAAAATGAGTGGCTTCTTATTTCTAGACTGAATACCCAGTTTGTAGATGAGTGAATAATGTGCAAATGTGGTTAGTTAATACATCTGAGTAAGTAAATTTGGCACTAGAAGTGCACGATTTTTGGAGATAACCTGGAAGACAGAAAAATAGAGAAAAAGCAGTAATGACAAACAACTGTATAAAGTCCAATGGTCTAATTATTTATTAGTTGTGAGAATATTCCTTTCTTTGGGGGCCGAATTAGAAAGAAATATGATCTGGCATAGCAATGGCCCCCCGACCCATGAAGTACTCAACATATTTGTCGCGTACCTCACGAGCAGATTGGGGGGCCAAGCCAGCGCGACCAGTGTCCAGGCCAGGAATGTTCTCTGAGGGTAGTCCTGCCTCAGAGCCCATGGAGGCTAGGTACGTCTGGGAGTGCCTGCGTAGAAAATTGTGCAAAATGCAGCAGGCAAATATAATGGTGTTCAATTTATATTCCGCCAAATGTATCGATGTCAGGAACAGGCGGAACCGGTTGCTGAGGATCCCAAAGGCATTCTCGACTACCCTCCGAGCCCTGGACAACCGAAAATTAAACACACTCCTCTCTAAGGTGAGGGTCCTCTGGGGAAAAGGCCGCATTAGGTGAGGTCCAAGGCCGAAAGCCTCGTCCGCTAGGAACACAAACGGAAGTCCTTCCACATTATCTTCATCTGGTGGCAATGCCAGACCACCAGTTTGGAGACGATCATAGAAATCAGTCCGTGCGAACACTCCCCCATCTGACATCCGGCCGTTCTTCCCCACGTCCACATATAGAAACTCATACTGTGCCGACACCACCGCCATCAACACGATACTATGATAACCCTTGTAATTATAATAGTAGGACCCCGAGTGGGGTGGGGGCACAATGCGGACGTGTTTCCCATCTATTGCTCCACCGCAGTTAGGAAAATCCCACCGCTCGGCAAATTGGGAAGCCACAGACTGCCATTCCTGTGGTGTGGAGGGTAGCTGTGGGGACAAACAAAAAAAGAGATTTAGTACTTTGGCACATAAACATTGCAAACATAATCCTACAAGCATCCTTGTGCAACTTTACATTTTTAAAATAGCATTTGCAAATTATGAAGGGAGAATTTCGGGGCACAAATATATAGGCCCACTTAATTAATAAGAGACTCCACAGCCCTCTGATGGGGACAAAAACACTTTGAAGGGGGGTGGGGGGTGTTTAAACTGTTTTTAGAAAATAAAAAAAAGTGGCATGGTGGGGGTTGGCCCGAAGATAGCATGCTGGACAGGTTAATATTGGGTAAGATCAAAATATGCAGGTAGGCCAAAATAAAAAGAACATGTAAAAGCTGATATCAACATGCATAGTGAGAAAAGGGAACGTTAGTTAAACACACAGCATATCTGGGAAATAAAATAAAAAGTTAGTTTGCCACATTATTAAAGACACATTGTGAGGTTAAAATGAGGAAACTTACCTTCATATACTCCTCGTGCATAACTTTGATGATGGCAGCACACGTGTCCGGTATGATGACCCCAAGCGCCTGCGGAGAGATGCCTGTCGAGAACTTGAGGTCCTGCAGGCTCCTCCCAGTCGCCAGGTACCGCAACGTGGCAATAAGCCTCTGCTCGGCCGTGATGGCTTGGCGCATCACAGTGTCCTGCCTCGTGATATAGGGGGACAGAAGATCCAGCAGACTGTTGAATACGGGGTCCGTCATGCGGAGAAAATTCCTATAGTCATTAGGATTATTCTCCTGGAGTTCCCTAAGCAGAGGCATATGTGAGAACTGGTCACGCTGGCGCAACCAATTCTTGGTCCAGAAACGCCTCCGCCCCCTGTTTCTGGCCAAAGTACTGGAATAATGAACATATCCAGCAGCCATCCCATAAACAGCACCAACTCGCGAAAATTGACGCTGCTGCTCCATCATGGCTTCAAACCGGCCGGCTGGTCAGTCAAGAACACACTCCAACAGAAAGCACAATCAAATCCAGCGGTACCTGCAAAGAACGCACGACACACAGATACGAACGCACAGTACGAATCTGCTAAGCAGAACGAACTGCACGCCTGTACCCGAATGCCAACTACGTACCCACAAGCACACGCACTGAACGAGAAAATACTACCTGCTAAAGCCTGGAGACCGAGAAGCGCGAATCAGCTCTAACCAAACCTTCACTAACACGAGCAAAGCCGTAACTAGCAAAAGCGGAACAGAGGGCGTCGCCATTGACTTTGGCCTTTCCCTTTATAGTGACGTCAAACGTGGATTACGTGCACGCGTTCAGGTCCGCAGGGAAATATCGTCCGCTGGTGTGTACAAGCCAGCGGGCCAAATGAAAAAACAGCCTTGTACGCCGGAAACAGCCCGTCGGACATTTCGAACGGACATGTTTGCTCGTGAGTACTCGGCCTAAGAAGTAGCCAACAGCAGATCCATAGTGCCAGGATAGATTTGAGATGGAGAGTCTCATTTTGTTTAACAGTTGTGTATAAAAGAAGTGTTTCTCCAGCATTTTACAGTTGTCTATTCTAAAATATGGTCTTATTCATAACATAATGCAAATAGTGACAGCAAACACAATAGCACAGAAAGGTATTAATAATGAGTCGATTTATTAGAAGTTAACAGTATCCACTCACATAATGGGTATTAGAAGGCAAACTTGATTATCCATGACATAGCAATCTCAGAGCACAGTCCCCAGAGTCTGTTTGAAGCCTGCACTTGCATGCTGGACACACTCAGCTTTTAAAGAAAAGGGCTTGTGTAACAGCTAAAGATGCACACAGAAAGAAAAAGTAAGTGGGCTAGACTCAGATAGATCAGCGGATCTTTAGATCCGCGTAATCTATCTTATTTACGATCCGCCAGCGCAATTTTTTGAGGCAAGTGCTGTATTCAGAAAGCACTTACCTCAAAACTTGCGCCGGCGGATCGTAACTCCCCCGGCGGAATTAAAAATCCGCGGCTAGGGGGGGTGTATTATTTAAATCAGGCGCGTCCCCAGTGCGCATGCTCCAAATGACGTCGCTAGAACCTCATTGTTTTCGGCGTGAACGTAAATTACGTCCATCCGTATTCGCGACCAACTTACGCAAACGACGTAAAAATTCAAAACTCGGCGCGGGAACGACGGCCATACTTAACATTGGATACACCGCATATAGCAGGGGTAAGTATACGCCGGAAAAAGCCGAACGCAAACGACGTAAAAAAAAACGATTCGTTTCTGAATCGGCGGAAATCGGAATTGGCATATTCGTCGCGTAAAAAAAACGATTGCAGCCTAAGATCCAACGGTGTAAGTCACTTACACCTGTCGGATCTAAGGGAGATCTATGCGTAACTGATTCTTATGAATCAGTCGCATAGATCCGACCGTCGGATCTCAGAGAAATACGACGGTGTATCAGGAGATACGCCGTCGTATCTCTTTCTGAATCTCCCCCAGTGGAAAGACAGGCAACCCATTTCAGAGCTACCACTCCATCTGTCAAGCCTTCCTAGTATGGATCCATAGTAGGTTTAAATCATTTGGGTAAAGGGACTAGAGGACTCATAATGGTGGAGGACAATATATATATATATATTTATATATATATATATATTACACTCTAACAGTATTTTGCTGGTATAAAAGGCTCTTATACTGGTAATTATACATAATAATTATTTTTTTTTCTCTCACTTCAGACATCAACCTTATAGAGTGTGCGTTTATGCGCTCATGTTCCGTTTTCCTGCCCTTCGCGCCTCTAATCGGGTTTCGCATCATTAGTGTGGTCATTATTCTTGAGTTACCATTTCTCTTATAAAAACTGTGTAAGTTGTATATCTTTTTTTTTTTTTTTTTTTTAAAGTGTCTAGTTTCAAAAGAATAACACAAAGTGATATTGCCAATCCTATTACCCAATTCCACCCTCCCCCTATCTCACCATAAACCATCCAAAATGACTCCTGATACCATCGATTGATTTAATATTTTTCTTTAGGTCTCAGCCCTTAATTTTTCTACATAGCTCCAGGATCTCTTAAATTTCCTCCAATTGTCCCACTTTTTATCTTGAGCTATGTTATTGCCTTCTATTCCTTCTCTCATGTCTTCCATTCTATAAGTCTCCTCTACGGAGTCAATCCATTCCCAGATTGAGGGACATTCAACCTCCTGCCATTTTCTCGGTATTATCCTTTTGGCAGCGTTTAAGAGATGTGGAACTAGGGTTTTCTTGTAATTTTTAATATTTTCCCCTCCCCCATGAAACAGTACCACCCAAGGATCAAATTTAATTTTCTCTTTAATGATCTCTTCAATGCATCCCAAAATTTTTCTCCAAAATTCCTCTACTTTAGGGCACTTCCACCACAGGTGAGCCATAGTTCCCAGAGTCCTGCATCCCCTCCAACATTCTCCCGTTTGTTCGTCCTTGAATTTAGATAATTTATCCGGGGTCATGTACCATCCAGTCAAGGATTTATAGCTCATCTCAGCTGTGCGGCAGTCTACTGCCGAGGAGTGGGTCAGTGTCAGCATTTTCTCTATTGTGTTCCTATCCCGTTTTGATCCTAATTCCCTCTCCCATTTTTTGACGAAAGGAGGGACCATCGGCTCGTCCACCTTTAATAAGATCTTATATACTTTTGAGATGGTTCCCTTGACCCTCTCTGATGTACATAATTTTTCCAGGTCCGATAGCCGCTCCCCTGACCTCAGTGGGTGCGGGAGTCTTTGTATAAAGTGGGCCAGCTGATGGTATCTCCACTCGTCAATTTCTAAAAATATATTTTTTTTCTCTTTTAATTCTTGCAACGTTGCAATGTGCCCATCTTTTATTACGTCTCTTAATTGGGTCGTGTCTTTTTTTATCCAATTTCCTCCAACCTGTGCTTTACCCGGTGCAAAGTAATCATTATTTTTTAGTGCTAATAGTGGTGAATTAAACTCCTTTTCAATTTTTTTATACTTAATGTCCCAAATTTTAAGTGCATTTTTGGTGATCTCATGTGTATTCTTATCGAGTGTCCTATATTGAGGAGGGTTCCATATGATCTTATTAAGACTTGCTTTTGCCAATTCGTTTTCTATGTTAACCCACCTCTTTTCCTTGCTGGCCCTAGCCCACTCTACAACCCTTGACAGGATCGCCGCCTCGTAATATGTTCTAATGTCTGGTACTGCGAGTCCTCCCTTTATTTTTGGTTGTCTTAGGGTCTGGAAAGATATTCTGTGTTTTTGATTTCTCCAAATAAAATTCATAATCAGTTTTTTGAGAGCTGAGAAGAGTGTCCCAGGCAAACCTATAGGTATCATCTGGAACTTATAGGTAATCTTAGGTAGAATTACCATTTTACAAAAGTTTATTCGTCCTAACCAGGATAATGGTCTATTTTTTATCCTCCCCATTTCCTCCCTAATTTCGTTTAACAAGGGAATAAAATTTTTCTCATACATTTTTTTAGTTGATTTAACTAGAAAGATACCCAGATACCTGAGTGCTTTTACCCATGAGAATCGGTATTTCAGTTTTAGATCTCTTTCTTCATGTCTGTCGACATTGAAACTTAAGATCTCGGTTTTGGCTACCTTAATTTTGAAATTTGATATTTCCCCGTATAGCGAGCATAGATCTAGTAATTTTGGTATTGAGGTTTTAGGGTCCGATAGATAAAAGAGGATGTCATCGGCAAATGCCGAGAGTTTGTGTTCGTCCTCCCCTATTTTAATTCCTCTTATGTCTGAGCACCTGCGTATCCTGGATAACAGTGGCTCCAGAGAAAGCACAAACAAGAGTGGGGATAAGGGGCATCCCTGCCTGGTACCATTTTTCATTATCAGATCTTGTGATAGACTACCATTTATTTTATACATAATAATAAATAAGAGGATAGCATAGAAATTAAAACAGGGGATACCATTCTGGAGAGCAGAGCCCCCCTGCTCCAAAGCACCCTCCCCATGTTGGGGGCATGTGGCCTGGTGTGTTCGGGATGGGGGGGTGCTTGCTTGTTCCCTCCCTTCCTCAACCTGCCGGCTGCATGCTCGGATAAGGGTCTGATATGGATGTTGGGGGGGGGACCCCACGCATTTAAAAAAAATAAATTGGGGTGGGATTCCCCTCCAAATCCACACCAGACTGAAGGGCCTAGTATGGATTTTGGGAGGGAACCCACACTGTTTTTTTCACAGATTATTTTAGCTGGCAATTTTTTTTTTTTTTGCATTTACACTGTTTTTTTCACAGATTTTTTTAGCTGGCAATTCTTTTTTCTGCATTCCTGTCAGCAGGAAATTCCGCTGACAGCTGATGACTCATCGGCTGTTAAGGATGTGGTGGTCAGCTTCCAGCTCGCTGCTTAGCAACTAAACATGGGCTGAACACCCTCCTATTTGGTTTGCAGCAGAACTCAGGAGTTCCCATTTTAAAGGCTTATATGCAAGTAATTGACAATAAAAGGGGTATGGGAGTCTGGGTACTGCCCCAAGGGACATGTATCTAAACAATCCTTTTTTCAGGTGCAGTGATACTTAATATGCTTAAAGTGCAACAATAAGAAGGAAAAATTACTTTAAATATAGTCCCTGGGGTGTCCTCTTAGTCTGCCTGTAAATTGGCGCATCTGTAGCATATACATGTAACATGCTGCAGCAAAAATGTAATTTCCAAAAAAATTAAATAAAACACATTTAAAATGACTCGCGGTTACAATTGCTAGCACCTGGCTATCGAAAAAATAAAGAAGAAAATGGCGTGGGGTTCCCCCCAAAATTCATACCAAGCAGGCACCCCCCCTCCTAAACTATACCAGGCCGCATGCTCTTAACATGTTGATGGAAACAAGGGCCTCATCCCCACAACTGTGGTCGGTGGCTGTGTGGGTCAGCGGGTGGGCGTCTTATCCGAAACTGGAAGCCCCCTTTAACAAGAGGGGCCACAAGATACCTCCCCCTATGTGAATGATTATCCGGTACATAGTACCCCTACCCATTCACTGAAAAAGTGTTAAAAAAAAACAGGAGACAAGTTTTTGACAAATACTTTATTAAAAAAAAAATAATTGTGTCCCTCGATATAAATTCATCATCAATCACGCCGCCCCCTGGCCCTGAAAATAAAACAAAAAGCAACGCTCTGCCTTCTGGGACAGCTGACCACTAAATGCCTCCTCTGCACTTTGACAGTTCTTATATAGGTAAGGGCTAAGCCACCTGGCAACGTCACCTGGTGGTCCAAACCCTTGTGAAGTCACTGGCCCAGCATACACTTGTCCTTGATGTTACAAGTTGTCAGAAATCTCATGACCAGCAGATGAAAGGGGCTAAATAGTTGCTAAGACACCGGCAGCCCCTGGCTTCCTAGAATCAGGTGCCCTGTACCGGAAGCTGTAACATTTAGCAGAAGTAGTAATACTACTGCTAAATTTATGACTTTTAGCTGCAGTTGGCGTTGGGGCTTGGCATGTGAGTGAATACAACATTGTTTGCCTGTTCATCAAAAGTTTTTTTTCTGCATCAAAAATGCATGGAAAGTAGTTTTTTTCTCAGGAAGAGGAGACAGATCGTGTATACTAAGTATGAACACCAATCTCTCTCCTTGCCTAGTCAGTCCCATCCCCCCATACAGTTAGAACACACCTAGGGAACACAGTTAACCCCTTGATCGCCCCTTAGTGTTAAACCCTTCCCTGCCAGTGACATTTATACAGTAATGAATGGCTATTTGTAGCTCTGATCTCTGTATAAATGTCAATGGTCCCAAAATAGTGTCAAAAGTGTCCAATCTGTCCACCGCAATGTCGCAGTCCTGATAAATCTCACAGATTGCCGCTAATTACTAGTACAAAAATGAATAATAATAAAAATTACATAAATCTATCCCCTATTTTGTATTACTTTTGAGCAAACGAATCAATATACGCTTATTGCGATTTTTTTTACCAAAAATATGTAGAAGAATAAATATAGGCCTTGGGATTGGGATATTTATGATAGCAAAAACTACAAAATATTATGTTTTTTTTCAAAATTGTCGCTCTAATTTTGTTCATAGTTCAAAAAATAAAAACCGCAGATGTGATCAAATACCACCGAAATAAAGCTCTATTTGTGGGGAAAATAAATTGTTTCGGTACAACGTTGCATGACCATGCAATTGTCAGTTAAAGCAACGCAGTACCATATCGCAAAAAATGGCCTGGTCAGAAAGGGGGCAAATCCTTCTGAGGCTGAAGTGGTTAAGGAGATATGATGCACTACTTGTAACTGTAAAAAAAAAAAAAATTGTATCCCTTAAATAGGCAAAGGGTTCTTTACTCCAGGAGATATAAAAAGTGAATAATCTTCCACAGAAACTTGCAGACTTTAGCAGACTCAGTAGACATCTTCAACAAAGGGTTGGATATTATTTTTGTATTATAAGAAATAAACCATAGAATGAGTAGCATGCTCATCATATAAACATTTTGGATTATATTTTATCTTTGTATACATTTTACATTAAAATGTATGTCCTTCCATATAAAGGAAAATTCTTCAAGTTTAATAAAATGAAACAGAACAAGTTCGATTTTAAATTATTTTATTTGATACAATATAGTATATTGGTTCATCAAAAGACTAGAAACTATTTTATTTTAATGGAAGAATTTGAACACGTCTGAAAGAGCCAATTCTTGGCTGAGTAGCACCCCATTCTGAAAATCTTCTATACTCTCCAGGTTTCAGGTAAAACTGACGTCCTCTGTAGTTGGGCTCCTCATAGAACATCCAGTACCCATCTTGTACATGGGCAGAATGGATTTCCTGGTAACGGAATCTCTCATAGACATTAGAACAATCTTCAGTGAATTCCATCATCTGACCCCTGAAGTCTTCTTTCTCATAGATCCTGATTCTGAATGAACCTTCATGCTGTTAAAAAATAGGATTGAGAATAAAGACTGAGCAAAGCTATCCAAAATTATGCTAAATACTCCACTTCCGGACCGCCCACTGTATATAGATGTCATGACTTTGTCAGATAGCTGCCAAAACCCTGGTATACTTTTACACAGTGGGCGATCCTCTTTCAGATAAAAGTGGTGCCCTGCCTTTCGTTAATTTTCCCAGCTTACCGGAGACGTCGGTAGCAGCAAAAACGTTCTGATATGCTGGAGGGGTGGGCAGGAAGTGGAGTGAAGGCAAGATGGCCCCCACTCAACTCTATGCCCTTGGAGGACCAGAGGGACATGAAACGTCACTTCCGCCCTTCTGCCTTACAGGGCCTATTTTTTTGGGGCGTAAAAGTAAATTTTTTTTTTTAAGTGTAAATGTGAGATCTGTGGTCTTTTTGACCCCATATGTCACATTAAAGAGGCCCTGTCCTGCTTATTTCTATTACAAGGGATGTTTACAATCCCTGTAATAGGAATAACCATGATCAAAAGATTTTTTTTAAAGGGACAGTGTAAAAATGAAAAATAAAAAGTAAAATAAATAAGAAAAAAAAAATCTCAGAACTTGCGTGCAAAAGCGCATACATACGTAAGTCTAATGTACGCTTATGTAAACGGTGTTCAAACCACACATGGGAGATAACACCGTGAAAATTAGAGTGAGAGTCATAATTCTAGCACTAGACATCCTCTGTAACTCTAAACCTGTAACCTGTAAAAGTGTTAAAATGTTTAAAGAGTTGAATATGGAGATCAAGTACCATAGTTTGCCGCCATTCCACAAGCGTGCACAATTTTAAAGCTTGACATGTTGGGTATCAATTAACTTGGCGTAACATCATCTTTCACATTATACAAAAAAATTATTTTTTTCTAATTCAGATTTTTTCTAATTCAATTGAGTTTGTAAGACCATTGCACAAATACATTGTGACATAAAGTATTGCAGCTATCTCAATTTTACTCTCTAGGGTCTCTGCTAAAAATATATATATAATGTTTGGGGGTTATAAGTAATTTTCTAGCAAAACATACAGATTTTAACTTGTAACCAACAAATGTCAGAAATAGACTTGGTCCAGAAGTAGTTAACTTTACATACTGTATATTTATTTCCATTTACTCTTGAAAGTTCTTGATAGGTAAACAATGAAGGTGCTTATTCTTGCACAACTTTAACCTACCATGTCATTTTCTTTCGATTATTCAGATTTAAAAGCCTAAATTATTTTTTAATAAGAGTTAGTCTGCCTTTGAAATAAATGTTTTTTTTTTTAATGCCAATTGTTGTTAGGTGAAGTCTCAAAGTAATTTGCATAGCTTTAGAAAGTCCCATGCTGTTGGAGATTGGGGTTATGTGGGGAATGTCCTGCAAACTCGATACCTGTGTGAAATGTATTTTTATATTACTTCATAGTTTAATTTTGCTGCTAGCTTTTAATGCATGCCTACATACATACAGCCCTTACAATATAGTAGTTTTGACCGGTTTAGGTTTATGCTGTTCATACATTTTAACATGGGCTTTGTTTTTAAACTGAGATGCCCATAGTTACCTGGGGGCTTAGACGACAAGATCTAATGGAGTCATTGTAGCCCATCCATTGCTGGAAGTCAGGATATTCTCCCCTGTGAAGGAAATACTGGTGTCCTCTGTAGTTGGCATGTTCATAGAGGATCCAGTTTCCACTTTCAACACGGATGGAGTTGCAGCGTCTGAAGTATAAGGACAAGTCTGGGCATTCAGAGTTACACTCATAGGAGCGACCCTGAAAGTTCTTGTCCTCGTAGAAGATGATCTGTGGAATAAAAAACAATTAATTTACACTTTCTGAGATGATTTAAATTTCATACATTTTATGTTATGTTATGCATATATTTTTTTTTTTTAGATTCTGTAACTTAGAAGAACAAAATTAAATGGTCAGTAAATTCAAAACTGATATTTTTACTTTTGGGTTTATAACAAGATTTAAACCACCTGACAATATCTTCCATCTCTCTATCTGCCCCTAAGTTCCTAGTTCTGCACACTTGCTGTGGCCAGTCTCCCTGTTGGATCTTTATTTATGATTCATTATAGAGCATGTAAAAGAATGAGCGGAAACACACAGAGGTAAATGGAACACAATGACCCACTAGGTGGACAAAAGCGGAGTTTACTGTTAAAGTATTTAAAACTTAAGAGAAGCTAGATGTTGACTCCACCAGGTTCTACAAAAAATGAGACATGTGCACACTGAAATATTTTGGTTCGGAATTTCGTTTTGGTCCGAAAAATTTATTTATTTAGTTACTCCCAAAATTTGTTTATATTTATTTTGTTTCGTTAAAAAAATGCATTCGTCCAAAAATCTGAATTAAGGCTTATGGTGTCTGTCGAATGTTCTAAGAAGATTCGACGGAGCAGTTAAACTGTACGATGCTGTAAGCGTACATTTACGGTCGAATGTTCCGCTTACAAGCTATAGAAGAATCCAAATTGAAGGCTTATGATGTCTTTCGAATGTTCTAAGAAGATTCGACGGAGCAGCTAAACTGTATGACGCTGCAATCGTACATTTCCGGTCGAATGTTCTGCCCACAAGCTATAGAAGAATTCTAATGTTGTATGACACTAGTAATAATTATATTTATAAATTATTATTACTAGTCAACCAACATTCAAATTCTTCTATAGCCTATGGGCCGAGCATTTGACCAGAAATGTATGATTGCGACGTCGTATAGTTTAGCTGCTTGTCGAATCTTCTTAGAACTTTCGACAGACACCATAAACCTTCAATGACAGATTCGACGTTTGTATGTTTTTCGCTGCTTCGTCGAATCTTCGTCGTTCATGTCGAATGATCTACCCCAACACTGTCTCTATAATGTCGAATCTTTCCTCTATAATGTAGAATAATCTTGGAGTAATAGAGTTAGGTTAGGCACATTCGACCACAGGTTCGATAGACACAGATTGCTATCGTCAGCGTCATGTCGAATCTCCTATCTATATCGAACTGTTGTAGCAACGAAAATGAAAATACATTTTTTATGTCGGATGTTTCAGATTTCGGATTCTGCACGTTCATTTTCGTTTGTTAAAACGATAACAAAAATAACTGAAATTCGGACGAAAATGCATTCAGACGAAAATAAAGTGTCACTTCTAGGTGGACTGGTTCTTTAATATGTTAACCATATCTATGTCTCTGTGAATCCTAAACTAAATTATTGAATATGCCAGGTAAGTGCTGGCAGAATAAGTTGATGGCTTTTTAAATTTAGGCTACAATAACATTCTGTTTTAATATATTTACCCAAAGATGTCTAGATTAATAGTTGGAAAAACCTGCTTTTTGGATTTACATACGTAGTAGGTACTGATTTTTCAAGATTAAAGTGTTTTATGATAATATTTCTAAAAGTTATGTCTTACCTTTACCATTTTAAGGTATCTTTACTCACTCAAGCCACAGTCTATGTGCTGTTGTCCAAATGAGAGAATCCTTCCTTTATATGTACCCTGTTTTGCATACATTGAAAATAATGCTGACTTTTTTTCCCAGTAAGCAGAATGTACAGTTATTTTATCTAGTATTATGTAAAAGTCACATTGGTCTGTCTTTGTGTGTGGTCATTGTTGTAGTGCCTTTTCTTTTACCTGTATTGCAAAGCTGTACCTAAACAAATAAATAGAACAAAAACTTGTTACTGTTCAGTCAGCAGGTTCTTTTCTTTTGGAACCCCACAGTATGCTCTTTTAACTGTTAATAAATGTAACATAATTGCATAAGTTGTTATCTCAATTTTTTTCTGATTTTAAATAAAATCAATGCATTTTTGAGCAACAAAATTGCAGTTTCTATTAATACACTTTGCATCCTTTAGCTTAATGTTCTTTTTGAATAATAATGAAATGTTACTTAAATTTTTTTATCATATTATATCATATCATATTTAAAGCATTTTTTTAATATTGGATAGAGTAGGTAATGGGTAACATCCCTTGTTTATTTTGCCATTGGGGAGATTTTTTATTTTTTTTCTATCTTGTGACATCTATCTTACAACAAGGCATGGTAGAAATTATCTTCAGAGTAAAATAAATATACATTTAGACAGTTTTCACTGAAACAAGATTTCCCTCCTTTGCCTATTCCTATAATTTTTTTATTTTTTCCTAACTTTTAGTCCTAGTGATAGTGTTTCTAGGACAAATAGTGGGGTGGATCTCAGCAGAGACACAGACAATAATAACAATCTCCCAGGGGTTCTAACTCCTCAACATGGTATCTAAAAGAAAACCAAAAAAAAAATTGTATCGTTACACATAGGTAAATTGGTTCATAAATCTGTCTGTTCTTTTTAAATGCTCCAGTTTAACTTTTTCACTGCCAGGCCCTGCTCTCCACTTTTAAACTCAAGTAGCCAGAAATGTTTTGCAATTTTTCCATTGCTTTTTTATTTTTCCCTTACAGAGTTTGTGAAAGACACCTCAAACCATATATTTTCTGAAAGCACATGACCTATAGAATAAAAAAAAATATACTACTGATTTTTATAGGCCTTGTGACATTTGTGCAAATGTTTATCAAATCGCCAAGTTGGCTTTGGTGCGATATCAGAGGTCTAAACAGACCTCTGATGTCTCTTTTTGGAGACTGAGTAAAGGACTGAAAACAGTGCCTTTCTCTGCAGCCTGAGCTGCATTGTACATAAATGTATAGATGTTCCTATTCATTCACAAAACTAAAGCATAGTAAACACTGATTACTCTACTTCAGTGATGAATGGACACAGGATCAATCAGTATTGATTGCTCACTCTGCCCATTCAAGAAGAGAAAGCGGTCTGGTAAACACTTGTTTATCATCCCCCTTAACCGCTCTCCATCCTGACAGCTTGTTTGTGTGCCCTAGGAGAAGCTGCAGCCAGAGGGAGAGCTGGCCAGCAGCACAGCAGGAGTGGGACTAGAGCGGGAGCAGGTCCCATGCCAGGGGATCGCTAAGTGGTGGGACATTGCAGGGGTCAGAGCAACAGAGGAATAAAAAAGCCAGCAGGATGTCAAAGCATGAGGTAAGCAAAAAAAAAGCCAGAGGCTGGCTGGATGACAGAACCGGCGCTGGCAACGGGGACATTAACAGTGTTTGGGGATAGGGAAAGGGCAGAGAAAGAGTCATTGCAGGGGGGCACTAGATGGTGACACTGAAGTGGGACACTGTAGGGGACAGTGGCAAGTGAAAAGAGAACACTTTCAGCATGTGGATGCATTCAGCAGCCATGCTGCTGCTTGATTACATTCACAAAGCAGTGCAGTGGAGCCACAATAGAATCAACAACTTTACACACCGTTTATATGTAACCATAAGCTTGTTATCTGCTGACTACATTCATTCAGTAAAATATAAAGTGTCAGCTTCCATTTTAGTGTAACTCCATGGTTATTAAAGGAACCATGAGTTTACAGGCTTAGAAAATGCAAGGTCTGTACGACATAAGGACTTGGCCAGCTGGAAGAAGTGCCGTAGGTCTGTCCGCTGTACAGACATGACAGCGAAAGGGTTAACTAAAATTCCTACAAAAAAATAGAAGTATGTAAGATTACAAATTCACATGAAGTATAAGTACCCCAATCTGCATGCCCATTCATTCCTATAGTTTTTGGAGTAAAAGCTTGTATGTTGAAGTCAATAGGAATAAATTAGAATGCAAGGCGTGTGCGCAGGCACGGACAGTAACACTTTGGCATCCGACTTTAAAATCTAGTGTGGGATTGGGAACAAATAATTGTAAGATGGATGGAGGATCTGGAACAAAGGTTTCAAGCATTTTATGCATATAAAACTTAAGTTTGCTTAAAAATAAAAATACAGATCATCTTCCTCCCTCCTCTAACATATTTGGTTGTTTTTTTTTTCTGGGTGTAGGGGAAGGGCAGAGAAAGAGTCACTGCAGGGGGGCACTAGATGGAGACACTGAAGGCAAGTGAAAAGAGCACACTTTCAGCAGTCGGTCCAAATTTACATCTGTTGATCCATAGAGGTAAATAGAGGGTCCAATTGGTTCTGCCTAAAAAACAGACAGGCGGACCTGATTGGACTGATTATGTGAAAGGAAACTAAGGCCTCGTACACACGTACAGTCCATTCGATGAGAACAGTCTGAAGCTGACTGATGGTCCGTTGCGCCTACACACCATCGGTTAATGAACCGATCGTGTAAGAACGCGGTGACGTAAAACACAACGACGTGCTTCCAAACATGCGTCGACTTGATTCTGAGCATGCGTGGGTTTTTAACCGATGCTTTTGCATACTAACGATCGGTTTTGACCTATCGGTTAGGCGTCAATCGGTTAAATTTTAAAGCAAGTTCCTATTTTTTCGACCGAATGTTAACTAACCGATGGGGCCCACACACGATCGATTTGGACCGATGAAAACGGTCCATCAGACCATTCTCATCGGATGGACCGATCATGTGTACGCGGCCTAAGAATGCTTTCACACTGATGATCTGCTGTTTAACCACACTGAGATTGTTTGACCGGGTTCACACTTCTCCAACATAGAAGTCGCACGACTTCCGATCCGACTTTGCCCTACGACTTCATGTCTGACTTCCATGAGACCTCAATAAATGGGATCAAACTTTGATCTGACAATACCAGGCCCTTAGAGTCTAGTATGAATCTTGAGAGGGGAACCCCACGCCAAAATACAAATAAATAAAAAAAACAGCTTGGGGTCCCTCTGAAGATAATACCAGGCCCTTCGGTCTGGTATGAATTTTAAGGGGAAACCCCACGCCAAAATAAAAAAAATGGCTTGAGGACCCCCAGGATCCAGAACAGGCCCTTATCCGAGCATGCAGCCTGGCAGGTCTGGAAAGCGGGGATCCAGCGAGCGCCCCCCTGAACCATACCAGGCCACATGCCCTTAACATGGGGGTGGGAGTGGCTCTTTATTTTAAAAAAAGAAAAATATGACAGTATGACACTTAGTTAGCTTAAAGTGGATGTAATCCCGATTCATGAAGGCATATATATCTGTAGTGTTTTCTTATCTCTCTCCAGAGTCCCGTGTCTTTCTGCTGTTTCATTCCTCTGTTATCAGTATCAAAACTTCTGACATGTTCTCCTAGATGAGAGATAAAACCAGCCTGAAATTTGTGTCGTGGTGGGTGCTATAAATAAATTAGCAGAAAGCTTGTCTTATCAAAGCACAGCTCTGAAAGTATCTTTGTTGTGGAGTGGGGGTTTGTGTCTTTCCTCCAATCAGCTGTCACACAGTGTATGTCAAGAATACACTCCTACTGCTAAATGAGGAAGTAAAAATTCTACCACAATGTTAGAATTTGAAAGAATATAGCAAGCTGAAGACAGATATACATGTTAAACTTATGTAGGGAGATTTGTTTCATCCCTGTGTATTTGAGACTGTTCACTTCTCTGGGTATAGGAGAAAGTTTACATCCACTTCAAAGTAACACTCTAGGGCAGATCCACGTAGCGGATCGTATTTTTATGCAGGCGTAGCATATCCTAGTAACGCTACGCTGCCGCAACTTTGAGAGGCAAATGCTGTATTCACAAAGCATTTGCCTCTAAAGTTACGGCGGAGTAGCATAATTCTCCCGGCGTAAGGGCGCCCAATTCAAATCTATGTGATGTGTTTTATGTTAATACGTCGTGACCTGACGTAAATTAAGTTTTTTTTTAACGGCGCATGCGCCGTCCGTGGGGGTATCCCAGTGCGCATGCTCGAAATTTAACCAGAACAAGCCAATGCTTACGACGGAGACGTCATTCTACGCAAAGTCCTATTCGCGAACGACTTGCGAAAACGATGTAACATTTTCAAAATTCCACGCGAGAACGACGGCCATACTTAACATAGGATACGCCTCATATAGCAGGGGTAACTATACGCTGGAAAAAGCCGAACGCAAACGACGTTAAAAAATGCGCCGGCCGGACATACGTTCGTGGATCGCCATATCTAGCTAATTTGCATACCCAACACGGAATTCGACAGAAACGCCACCTAGCGGCCAGCGTAAATATGCACCTACGATCCAACGGCGTACTAAGACGTACGCCTGTTGGATCGAGCCCAGATTCCGTCGTATCTTGTTTTGTAGATACAAAACAGAGAAACAGTGCGGGAACTTTTAAATTACGCGGCGTATCCATAGATACGCCAGCGTAATTAGTTTGAGGATCTGGCCCTCTGTGGCAATAACACTTGTAGTCTCCACAGTTGCATGTGGCGTGGTGACAATGCAGTTTCACATCAGGGAAACAGTTGTCACCCTATAATAGGAAGTACCTAAACATGAATCATTATTGAAGGATCATCAGGTTTTATTCTAATGAAAGCTTGGAAACAACTTTTGAAATGGCCATAACATGTTAAAGCTTAAAATACAACGAAAAGCAAACCTTTTTAGGTTTTGATAGAGTAGAAAGGGATTATAACCTCTATCAGGTTTTTACCATTGTCTGTGCCTTTTAAAGATATTCATCCTCACTGCTAGCCCTGTTTGAAATCCCTGAGGATGAAAGAAAATCCCAAATTTTGGGTTGTCGGCAAAGCAGGAATAGAGGCAAAATCATTTAATGGGGACACTAGGTTTGGTGGCAACCAGGGATTCTCTCACTGTGGATACATTTCATCTACCTCCCTGATTTGGTTATAGGACAAGAAGTGATGGGAAATCTCCTTAATCTGACATACAGTAGATAGCAAAATAAATTACCTAGGTTATAACACTCCTTTACAATATCGAAATAAAACCAGGACTTTAGTTCTACTTTAACCACTGGAGGATTTTGAATGTAAGAGATTCATCTCTTATGTCCTGCCATTCTGTCCCTGCCCCCCCCCCCCCACACACACATTATTACTGGCAGTTAATGGTTTTAAAAATGACAGCTGGGAATCACTTTATATTGCAAAGTGGCAGTGGCTGTCAAAATTCAGTTACTCCAGTGTAAATGACAGATAGGGGGTGATTTACTTAAGGGAAATTCACTTTGCACTGAAAGTGCACTTGGAAGTGCAGTCACTGTAGATCTGAGGGGGACATGCAAGAAAAAAAAACCCAGCATTTTAGCTTGCACATGATTGGATGATAAAGTCAGGAGAACTTCCCCTCATTTCAGATTTACCCCTCAGATTTACAGCGACTGCACTTCCAAGTGCACTTTCAGTGCAATTTCAAGTGCACTTCGCACTTGTAGTTTTCACTTGTAGAGAAAAGTGGATTTCCCTTTTCGTAAATAACCCCCATAGTCAGGGCCAGATTTCGCACTGTGTGCAGGGGCGGCGCCGCGCGGCAGGGGAGACAAGTAATTTTTCAGCGGTGCGGGCCGTGCGGCGGAGAGAGATTCTCTTATTGCCCGCACTGCCGTTACAACTTCCGCCCCCACCTTACAGGCTGTGCGACACAGAAGAGAGAGAATGACGTCATCTCTCACCGCCCGCCCGCCCGCCCTTACTCTCATCTCATGTGTCTCTGTTTTACGATTCACCTGCAGCTAGTTTCCTTGCGCGGGAGAGGAGAGGCTGGCAGCGTTGTACCTGGGTGCAAGTACTCTGCAATGCTGGGGGGGGGCTTGATTTTACATGCAATTAGTGACAAACAGGTACTTTTTGGGTGGTAGCCAGGTAACTGTGGCAATCCCTATTCTGCTAGCAGGCAGTTTGGCAAGTGACATCTCCATCTGGTGGCAGGCAGTGTGGCAAGTGATATCCCCATCTGGTGGCAGGCAGTGTGGCAAGTGACATCCCCATATGCTGTCAGGCAGCATGGAAAGTGACATCCCCATCTGGTGGCAGGCAGCGTGGCAAGTAACATCCCCATCTGGTGGCAGGCAGCGTGGCAAATGACATCCCCATCTGGTGGCAGGCAGTGTGGCAAGTGAAATTCCCATCTGGTGACAAGCGACGGTGGCAAGTGACACAGGGCTCCCACTCTGCTTTATGGTGAGTTAAGCTATTTCATTTTATATTACAATGTAATGATAGAAATAATGCATTTCAATCATCCTGACACCATAACTACCATGGCACCAGAATGATTGAAGCACTAACACCAGTCATTGTCTGCAAAAAATCGCTCACCCCCCTCGCATCGCCCCCCCCATGTGATGATGGGGGGGGGGGGGGGCGGCATTGAAGGACCCGGCCTTGGGGCGGCAAAGGGAGTAAATCCGGGCCTGCCCATAGTGTCATTAAGTAAATATGACATTACACTGTATTGTTTCATTGTATTTGATATTTCATTCATATGTACTGTAGATCAAAGATGTGACCTATAATCTTCATATGACATCTTAACTCCTTAGTAATCCTTAGTTAATTTTAATCAGCCCTAATTAACTTTTCCCATTTCATAAAAAAAAAAATCTTTCTCCTAGCAAAAATAAAATGTGAAAAATTGAAAAGATGTGCCTTTTTTATTTGCAAATTACTCTTCTATGCCTTTGTATTTTTTTTGCATCCTTCTGTCCATAATTTACATAAACATTTTTTTTTCAGGACATTATTTTTACAAGAAAGCATACTTTGTCCCCAAAAAAACAAAGTATGTATTACTAAAGTTGTATATGTTTTGTTATCTTATGCATTGATACAGTTATTGAAAAATAAACAAGTCCATAGTGGAAATTTAAAAATTGCTTTGGTCTATAAGGGGTATACAGCTGCAAGAGCTGAAGTCCATAAACAATATTTTATTGGCTGCTTTCAGATCTGCTTTAAGTAGTAATAGTCAAAAATGTTCTCAATTCAATTAATATGATATTGCAATACATTTTGTAGAACTAGTAAACCCATGTCTGTGGAAAAGCACACTCTATCAGGAGAGTGTCAGGAGTATCAAGACATATTTATAAACAGTCAGGGTGAGGAAAAGGCCATTATTAATATGCCCATACCAACATTTGCATTGATTATATAATTATATTGATTTTGCCCAAACTATACATACAGAATTCCCTATGTAGTCTAGATGTTCCACACATGTGACTTCAGTTTGTGCCGTCATTGCAGCTGATGTGCACTTAGTGGGGGTATAAGAAGCAGGGGGTGAAGATGCTCTGAAGCACAGGAACAGATGTGGAAGTCCTTTGTAGAGTGAATTAGGGATCTAAAATCTCTCACCCACACTCCATCAAAATGGTGGTAGGGAAGAGAGGAATACAATGGGACTTTGAGCCTAGGTTCACACATATGCAATGCGGGGACCACTGTGATTCCAGCTTCGTTTCCTGCATCACATCTCTCCCGCAGGCAGTTCCCACTGTCCTCTGTGAACCGATGCGGGTGTTAATACAATGTTAATGACACCCCCAGATCAGTTCACAGATCGCAATGCGAACTGCGGATTCGGACAGGAATCAGATTGCATAGGTGAGAACACCCATTCGATCTGATTCCAGTGCGGGGGAAACAAAAGTCCCTGCAACTTTTTTTCTGTGAGTCCAATGTGAGTTCAGCCATGTGACTGTATTGCTGAACTTGTGATCGACACCTGTGGTGCGGGGGCAAATCACATGCGAGGTCACTATAGCGTGAACCTGAGCTAAGTATGCCACTAAAGAGAGTGCAAACAATATATGTAAAACACAAAAAAAATATGTGTGTGTTTTGTGAACAAGTCACTTCTTTAGGATCCATGACACTTGATTATTCATATATAAAGATAATACATTGCACACATCAAGTGCATACCATATAGACACATATAGATAATAACACATATGAATCATGATACACCCATAAAGACTTAAATACTTTGCAAAATACGTTTGGAATCAATTATTCAATTAATCATCAATTAAGGTAACATCCACAACATCCACAATATATTAATTTATATAGTAGAGAAATGGTTAACGGGACAGGTGCATTCCCCGACATCTCTCCAGAAGCATCCAAATGTTAACCTATTGTTAAAAATACAATATCCAGATTTCACAAGACGTTATACAAAGCAAACTTGTGGGGTCAGTGTTTTATACATATATTTCTACAGAGATCATTCCACCCCATTCCAGAAAAAGCTTTAAAATAAGGAATAGATGACAAAAAAATTACACAAAACATTATTTAAAAAGATTAAAGTTACAAATCCAGATCTTAATGTAACACTCTGGGGTGCAGGGTATCCAAAAAATGGATCCACTGCACCTGACACTTTTTTTTAACAGCAATTCACAATTGTCTCCGCTTCTATTTTTTTTTATCCCATTAATAACCATACATTTTAATTAAGACCGAATGTCCCTTTTCAACAAAATGTCTTGCTAGTGATCATTTTACTAGATTATCCCTGATAGCATATTTGTGCCTGGCAAAAGGGTGTTTAACTTCCACCTAAAGTAACCCAAGTAATGTTTTACCCCCCCCCCCCCTTGTATGAGGAGGGAGAGGGGGCTTGGAATTCAGATATAGTAGGACAAATCACTTAAAATGGACCAATGTTTCCTAATAATATTATATATACAAAACGAAAAGGGATGGAATTGAGATACAAAATTTATTAATTTATTCCTCATAGAGGAAACTTTAGAGCCACATAGTGCAGAGTACCAATACCTTTGTTTTGCCTACAGTCTTTTGTTGTTAATAAGTGGGGTTTTGGATAACCCAGTCCCTGCAATATAAAAGGTTGGGTTCCCGGTAATGATTTTGATAATGTGCTTAGCTGCGATAAAGAAAGCATAAGAAGTACTGCAGAGGGTGCAAAGGGTCAGATTAGTGTAAGTCTTGTAGGGACTGGTCTCCTCAAGTAAACCCTTACTAAACACCTTTTAGGTAGACAAATGTTGTGTATCTTGGGGAATTTTGGATTGGGGGAGGAAAGTTTTTTTTTTACATTTTTTTGCTGCTGATGTATGTCTTGCAGCTTCTTTACAGCCTCTCCTCATGCACTACAGTCTTAACAGGTTGCAGATGGTATTTCCTAATTTACTGTGTGCTGCTTACAATTTATTTTTTTCACAGTCTCTATACTAATGCACTACAGTCATAACAGGCTGCATGTGTTTTTTTTTCAACTGTGATTTTTCAGAATTGTTTCTGGCTGCAATTGATTTTTTTTTCGCAACTTGTCCCTGACTACACGCAGTACACTTAAAACTGGCTGTATATATGTTTTACAGGGAATATTCCTATTATTGCTGGCTTTATTTTGTTTCAATGAAATTCTAGCTATGGCAAGTTGAAAGTGCTTTGGCTTTAATTAGAAAACTGATATATAGTTTGTCCATACCATATTGATAGATGTTAGATGGCAGTGTTGATATTGCAAGTGTCAGTGTGCAGACCTCACATTCTGTTACAGGGTGAAAAGAATGTATGCAACTCTTTCAATCACTGTGTTGTCATTCTTTTTCAAGAACTGCTGTCATTGGGCTACAAAGCTGTGTCAGCTGCATTATGAAGCCTCTTACTCCAGCATCACAGCATTGTCATCCTGAAGGAATAGGCTGGTCCCCTCCTCATGGACCTCCCTCCCGGGTAATTTACATAATTGTACTTCCAGCATCAGCGCATGATGATAAGCAGAAAGAAAGAAGTGCCACTTCTACACTCATGGCCTTAAGAGAACAAGACTGCACATAAAAACAATTTAAAGTGTTTTTATATTAAAATACTAACAAACTATTTATGTATTATTTATTATTGGCCTTGAGTTCACATGTGCTTTACAACGGCAAACAGAAATGTTTCTTGTTGACAATTACGTCTAAATAAATTGACACTCTCATAAACTCCTGAAACCAAGCTTGACATGTTTTCTATAAAGAGAGCTTGTTTTAAAATGCTCCACCATACTATAGTTCTTGCTCAGGTTTTGTATTTAGCTGATCATGCTGAAATGTTTAATGTACTGCTCTTCATGGTTCCTTTATGCAAGCATACATCCCATTTATATTCTAAAAGAATAGGTTTATTCAGAACTGAAACAACTGTGCTGTAACTGTATTATGTAGCTAAGGCTTTGGTATGAACGTGTGTTAGCATAGACCGACAATTGTAACATTCAAATAATCACACACTCAAACAAAACAATTAAAAAGATCTACACATTCGCCTTACTGGACAGAAAAAAAGTCCTACTCCTAAATTATGCAGCACTATATATATGTCAATGCTGTTCCCATGGCAGTGATTGATTACTTCTCCATTCCTACACCTTACAATGGGAAAGGTAAGGATGCTTTTTACAATAATCTCACTAGAACAATATTATAGATTCTTTACAAAGTCACAAAATAAAATTACTACTATATGTACCAAACCAATAGGTGTCATACACTATTTATTTATTAAATGAGTTAAGGCTCATGATGACCTATTATGGTATGTTGTTTTCCTGCATTATATGTGCGTTTGAAATGCACATCAAATGCAGGTCAAGCAAGTTGCCTTGGACTTTACTAGAACAGTATATGACAGTTCAGAGGCAACATTTGACCTACTATGAGTTGCGCTGTGTTTCTTTGGATGCATCAGGTCCTTCTCAGGTGCATTTCAACTGAAGGCAAAGCAGGTAAGATAAAGCCTTTTTCTTGTCAAACATGCACAATGCATGCAGCTTGTTTTAATAGAAATTGCTGTGTTTGACAAGAATGTTTATCTACAGTTTTATTTATATTAATATTTAAGATTTTTTCAATATCTTATTACTGTTTCGTTTTAATTTTATAGTGTAAATTTACAACTGTTTGTCTGCCTTCAAAAACAAAGCTTTACAAATTGAAAACATATAATGCTGTATTACATTTTTGCAGATCTTATTCTATGAGGACAGGAACTTTCAGGGTCGCTGCTATGAATGCAGCACAGACTGTTCCGATATGACCACCTATTTTAACCGCTGCAACTCTATCCGTGTAGACAGTGGAAACTGGATCCTCTACGAACATCCTAATTACAGAGGTTACCAGTACTACCTTTGGAAGGGAGAATATCCTGATTTCCAGAAATGGCTGGGATTCAATGATTCCATTAAATCTTGCCGGTTGGCTCCCCTTGTAAGTATGAATTGATAGATAGATAGATATTGTTAATAATAAAAAGGGAAATTGCCACAAGTTTAATGTGTAATCTCATATATTTTAAACTTTCATAGTTTAGAATATGCTGGTTTTGGTCCATAAATGTTTGCACTATCTATCTTTGAAGATAAGTAACAAACAAAAGATTAATTACTAAATGACTATTGCTTTACTATAGGTCCCTGTGGCAGTCCTCAGTGCTGACTGGTACTCATACTATTTTATAATGTCTTTTTGTAGCATCGTGGTCCATTTAAAGTGAAAATCTATGAAAGAGGAGACTTTCGAGGTCATATGATGGAATTCAGTGAGGATTGTCCTCAAGTCTATGAGAAATTCCGTTATCATGATATCAATTCATGTCAGGTCCTTGATGGCCATTGGATGTTCTATGAGGAGCCTAACTATAGAGGACGTCAGTACTACTTGAGACCTGGAGAATACAGCAGATGCTCTGACTGGGGAGGTGTCAACTCCAGAATCAGTTCCTTCAGACGAGTTTATTATCTGATGTAAAATAAATAACCCGGAATATGCTAACTGGCATATTTATTTCTTTTTTTTTTGTGTTAACCAATGAGGTAGTGGGCAAATGTGCCATATGTGCCTTACTTACCCTAGCCGTGTCTTCTCTATAATAGTAATACCAAACACCATATAGAGCAAGCACCATTTACTGTTGTGTATAATATATACAGTGTATATATATATATATATATATATATATATATACACACACACACACACACACACACACACAGGACCACCCCCACATGTACCACGTCCTAACCTCAAAATCCACATGAATTTTTTTTTTAACAGACTTTACTTGTGTGCAAAAAATTACACTTAAAATTTTGAGTATTGTGTATAAAAGAATAATTAAAACACGAATATAGGACATAGTTCAATGTTGATCTCTTACAGTATTGTGACAAGGCATTTACAATATGTATACAAATCACACCAGTTGTACTAGTACTAGATCCACAGGGTCAATACATTTACCAACTATAGCTTCTTCAGGACCTTATCTTGAGATCGAGAAATTGGACCTAACTAGACAAAAAAAAATAATCATTGTCTGATCCCAAACCATTTACTTACATCATACTTTATAATCACATTTATACATCTCAACTCACCAAAATACAACACCGAAAGTATGGGAATTGAAAAAGGAGGCTAGGAGAAGATCACACCTTTGGGGCAGACACTAGGGTAAGGAAGCCAGAAAATTACCCCCCCCCCATATACAGTATAGAGACGACAGCCCCTTACAGGGTATGTCATTATATAAATATAGGAAAATTAAAAACATCATTCAAATCCAAATTCCCACTAGCAGAATAATCATAATTACCAAGGTTTATAGGGGACTTACAAAGAGCCAGATCATGGGTGTATTCAATCCAAATTGGATGGATTGTATTTATAAGGATGCCATAGGTGTATAATATAGACCATTTACAGTACCTTGAAAAATTATTTATACCCCTTGAAGTTTTCCACATTTTGTCACGTTACAACCAAAAACTTAAATGTATTTTATTTAGGATTTTATGTGATAGACAAACCCAAAATGGCACATAAAGCAAGGTTAGGTTATGAAAAAAAAAAAAAACAAGCTTTGAACATCTCTCTAAGCACTGGTTAATCCATCATTTGAAAATGGAAAGGGTATGGCACAACTGCAAACAAGACGTGGGCATCTACTTATACTGACAGGCCAGGCAAGGAAGGCATTAATCAGAGAAGCAGCCAAGAGGCCCATGGTAACTCTACAGGATCCACAGCTCAGGTTTGAGAATCTGTCCACAGGACAACTATTAGTCATGCACTCCACAAATCTGGTCTTTATGGAAGAGTGGCAAGAAGAAAGCCATTGTTGAAAGAAAGCCATAAGAAGTCCCATTTGCAGTTTGTGAGAAGCCATGTGGGGGACACAGCAAACATTTGGAAGAAGGTGATCTGGTCAGATGAGACCAAAATGTAACTTTTTGGCCTAAAAGTGAAATGTGATGTGTGATGGAAAACGAACACAGCACATCACCCCAAATACACCGGCTTGAGCTATTTTGCAAAGAGGAATGGGAAAAAATGTCACTCTCTAGATGTGCAAAGCTGGTAGAGTTATACCCAAAAAAGACTTGCAGCTGTAATTGCAGTAAAATGGGGCTCCACAAAGTATTCACTCGGGGGGGGGGGGGTACTGAATACAAATGCACGCCACACTTTTCACATATTTATTTGTAAAAAAAATTGAAACCATTTATCATTTTCCTTCTACTTCACCTGCATGTGCCACGTTGTAAAATCCCAATAGAAAACATTTACGTTTTTGGTTGTAACATGACAAAATTTTGAAAATTTCAAGGGGTATGAATACTTTTTTAAGGCACTGTATATAAACAAAACCACAGATGTCTTCAAAGATTACCATACAGACAAATCATGTAGCATTCATATTGCTAACCAAGGCAACACACCTGTGAAGTAGGTATATATTGTCGGAAGATAATGAGTCTGTAAAATAGCAATGATCTAGCATCCACAACGCTCAAATATCTCTTTATACAATGGACCAATTGAAGAAAAAGATTATACCATGCCAAGATAGAAAAGGGGCTCTAAATAAATTAAGCCATTAACCATAATCAGTGATGTTTACATATTTATACAACAAAGCAATACAATAAGTTCATTGACATGTGTTCTGTCTTTAGGGCAGACAGCTAAACCTGCTTGTCCCATAAACTTCAGATACCATAGTTTTATTAGAACAAGCTAGGTGAAACTACAAAATAAAATAAATAGACCTCAATAAGTACACTATTGCATACAATACAGCATACATAGCAGAAACAACGATATACAATACAAGATGATATAGTAAAAACATAGGGCCAGATTCAGAAAGAATTACGTTGCTCCACGGCAGCATAACGTATCTGATTTACGTCACACCGCCGCAGGTTTACAGCGTAAGTGCCTGATTCACAAAGCTCTTACCTGTAAACTTGCGGCGGTGTAACGTAAATCCGCTCGGCGCAAGCCCGCCTAATTCAAATGGGGCTGGCACCATTTAAATTAGGTGCGTTCCCGCGCCGAACGTACTGCGCATGCTCCGTCGGGAAAATTACCCGACGTGCATTGCGCAAAATGGCGTCGCACGGACGTCATTTGTTTAGACGTTAACGTAAATGGCGTCCAGTGCCATTCACGGACGACTTACGCAAACGACGTGATTTTTTAAATTTCTATGCGGGAACGACGGCCATACTTAACATGGCTTAGAACACCTAGGGCTCAGCCCTAATTTTACGACGCGTATCTCGATGGAAACAACGTAAAGTTAGAGCGACGGGTAACGCAGACGTTCGTGGATTGCCGTAACTAGTCATTTGCATATTCTACGCAATGGCCTCGCCACCTAGCGGCCGGCATAGAATTGCATCCTTAAGATCCGACAGTGTAAGTCAATTACACCTGTCGGATCTTAGGGCTAGCTATGCGTAACTGATTCTATGAATCAGCCGCATAGTTAGGATGGGCGGATCACAGAGATACGACGGCGTATCAGGAGATACGCCGTCGTATCTCTTTTGTGAATCTGGCCCATACTTTTTAAAGTGGAGTTCCACCCAGGAAAAAAAAAATTTGCCCAAAAATCCTAAAACAAATTGAAAAAAAAAAATTGAAAACATTTTTTTTATACTCACCCAAAATACCTGTTGCTATGTGGAAGTCGGTTAATCTGCCTCTTCCTTAGCCGCGGTCCGCCTTCTTCTTCATCCTCTCCTAGTGAATGGGGCATGCTGCTTTCTGGGAACTGTGTGTGTTCCCAGAGAGCAGCCGCCCATTCACAAGTCGGCGCAAGACTTGCGCAGTAGGAAATGGGCAGTGAAGCCGTAAGGCCTTAGTGTGAATGGTGGCGTGGGACCTGCACCAATCGAGGGATCGACATCTGGGGGGCCATCAGCGCGGGCGAGAATGACAGGTAAATGTCCTTATTAAAAGTCAGCAGCTACACTGTTAGTAGCTGCTGACTTTTAAAAAAAAAAATTGCGGGTGGAATCCCGCTTTAAGTTCTCTAAGGGGTGATGGCGATAGATTAATCAAGACATGTCCTGCTCCCTGCAGTGTCTTCTCAAATCATGGTGGCTGTTTTCACTTACTGTGAAGATTCTACCCAGAATTCCCTGCTTACTAACAACTTACTTAAATACACACACAGTGAATCAAATATACAGAACTGAAGCAATACAAAAAAAAGGATGCTAGTTGGCGCCTGCACTCTGCATATGATTGTCTTATGTAAATTACAAACCTTAAATCTTATTTTAACAACACAGATACAGGTAATCAGAATATAAGTCTGGTGGACAGAACACTCCCCGCCTGATGTCACTAACAAAGTCCTCCGTAGAAAGCAACAGAACAAGTTCGGTCACTGGTCTTAAGAATACTTTAGCCTCATTCTGTTGAAAGATCTTGACCTCGACCCTATGGACACAATTATCCTTGCTTGGGAGTACTTTGGTGACCAGACCTAAAGGCCACATATTCCTTAGTGTCTGGAAATCTTTCATAAGCACAACATCACCAGGTTTAAGATTAGGCTTTTCAGTGTGCCACTTTCTCCTTACTTGTAGAGTAGATATATATTGTTCCCTCCACCCCCTCCAAAGGGTATTGGCAAGGGTTTGTACTTGTCTCCATTGACGTTTGTAAAGGTCCTTCTCACAAAACTCTCCAACTGGAGCACCGGCAAGACTAGTCTTTTGCATTAAAGGCATGGCAGGTGTGAGGACCACTGGATCTTCAGAGTCACTTGAAATTGATTTCAAAGGTCTGGCGTTAACGATAGCTGTAACCTCTGCCATAAATGTCACTAAACATTCTTGAGTAAGCCTTGCAGTTCCTTGTTCCTTACTTGTAGGAAGAAAGAGTCAAGAATTCTGCGGGATATGCTTATCATCCTTTCCCAAACACCTCCCATGTGAGAAGAGTGAGGTGGGTTGAAGGTCCACATGCAGTCTTGTTCACTTAAGTATCTTTCTACTCTGAGAATGTCCAAGTTAGAAGGAATTTGAAGTTCTTTTACTGCTCCTACAAAGTTAGACCCTCTGTCAGAGCGAATGAGTTTCACTGGGCCTCTGATTGCAATGAAACGTCTAAGAGCATTAATGAAACTTGAACTCAGCTTTTTGAATTTCTAGGTTTGTCTCTGTTGCAATTAGTTCAGCTAGCTCTGTAGCCAATATTGCAGCACAAAGTTCCAGCCTGGGTATGGTGTGTTCAGGAAGTGGTGCGAGTGTTGCTTTGCCCATTACAAACCCTATGCGGCATTGTCCTTTAGTGTCTATGGTTTTCAAGTAAGCTACAGAAGCAATTTCTCTAACAGAAGCATTCAAAAACACACAAAGTCTTTGCATCTGAACGTCTGCAGATGACAGAGGAGCATATGGGCATGGAATTTTAAGGTTGAATAAAGCTGTTAGTGAGTCCTTCCACTCCAGCCATAAGTTCTTCCTGTCTGTGGGTAGAGGGTGGTCCCAATCTAACGACTCACAGGTTAAGTCTCTAAGTAGTGCCTTACCCTGGATAGTGACAGGTGCTGCAAAGCCTAAAGGATCATACAGGCTGTTTATGGTAGACAGGACACCTACAGTAGGTGCACGCGATATTGTGTCAATCTCGCTCCCTTTCTCGGCGAGATTGAGCACCTACGAGCCCCATCGCGGGAGCCAGCGCCGAGCTGGCTTGCCGTGATAGAGACAAAGCCGTCATAGAAGCGACGGGAGATCCGACTACCATCATGCTCTGTACCTACCCATGTGGGTAGGTATCACATGGGTAGGTACAGAGAATGATGGGACTGTGAGGCCTATATAGGTCCGATGCAAGCCGAGGGGGCTCCCAGATTCCGATAAGCCTCCCGCCCGCATACCCCGACAACCAACGGCCATGGTTGTCGGGAAGGGGCCCTGTCCTCATCAACATGGGGACAGGGTGCTCTGGGGTGGGGGGGCCCCGCAGTGCGCCCCCCTGCCCCAGAGCACCCAACCCCCCCCATGTTGAGGGCATGCAGCCTGGTACGGCTCAGGGGGGGGGGGGGGGGCGCTCGCTCGTCCCCACTCCTTTCCTGGCCGGCCGGGTAGCGTGCTTTGGATACGGGTCTGGTATGGATTGTAGGGGGACCCCCTACGCCGTTTTTTCGGCGTAGGGGGGGCTCTCCTTACAACCCATAACAGACCTAAGGGCCCGGTATGCTCCTGAGGGGGGGAACCCATGCCGGATTTTTATTTAAAATCCGGCGGGGACTTCCCCCTCAGGATTCATAACAAACGCCGCACACGTGTAGAATTGGCGGGAATCCAAGTCGGATCTCCCGTCGCTTCTATGACGCGCTTGCTGGAATGTGCTGTCACCATTCAAGCGAGTGCGAGATGTCGGCACCCTGTCGCCGAGAATCAGCGCGATGCTGTCGTGCTAAAAACACATTCTCGGCGGCAGGTACTGTATATGGGGAAAGGGTTTTTCTTCAGTGTTTACTTGGAAAGTAATGGTGTCAGATCTTAAGTCCCAAAGCAAACCAAGGCTGTGTTGCATGGGAAGTGAGTCTGTGCCTAGATCTAAGTCCTTTAACTCGTTAGAATGATCTTGGACAGGAAAGGCTTCTAAAACTTCTCTACTGTTAGAAGCAATCTTGTGGAGTCTTAAGTTGGAACAAGCAAGCATTGCTTGAGTTCTTTTGAGGAGACTGATTGCGGCTTAATTTGTGGGTAGTGATTTCAAGCAATCATCTACATAGAAATCCTTGTCCACAAATTGTCTAACATCTAACCCATACTCTGACTCTCCCACTGTAGAAGAGTGTCTGAGGCCATATATAGCAACTGCAGGGGAAAGAATGTTGCAAAATATGTGCACCCTCATGCAGTAGTCTGTGCTGTCTCCAGAGGGGTTGTTGTCCCTGAACCAGAGAAACCTCAGAAAGTTGTGGTGCTCTTCTTTAACAAGAAAGCAATAGAACATTTGCTGTATGTCTGCCATGAATGCGACTGAATCTTTGCAAAAGCGGAGAAGTACTCCTAAAAATCTGCTGTTAAGGTCAGGGCCAGACAGAAGGACATAATTTAGGGAGACACCCTCATGCTTGGCGCTGGAATCAAACACCACTCTAATTCGCCCTGGCTTCTTAGGGTGATAGACCCCAAATATGGGTAAGTACCAACATACCAACATTCCTCTTTGAGGTTTGGGGCTATCTCAGCATGACCAATAAATATTTTCTCCATGAAGGAAAATAAATGTTCTCTTATCTCTGGGTTCCTTTGAAGATGGTGTCTTAGAGAAGTGAGGCATTTATATGCTAGTTCTCTGTTGTTAGGCAAATGTCATCTTTGTGGCTTTGTCTTCTTTCTCCATACTCCTTTCCATAACTTCTAGAAAGAGCCTCAATGGATATTGCCACCTGGTTATCTTCCTTTGTTTTCTTGAACACTGCGCTTCCTAAGTCACTTTTGTCGTCATCACAGTTATTGCTGTCACAGAGGTGACTTAGGAAGGGAAGAAGTACAGGGTTGTTGTGTGGTAGCTCCTTTGTGAGGATGTGATTTTGACAGGGTTGGAAAAGAGAAGGATGACCATTCTCGAGGGTACTAATGAGCAGGTTATTAAGTAGCCTGATTGGCATTGGGGTAGGCTGCTGGTGTATTGTGGTTCGGTGTATAGGCATACCTGGTAGAAGTCCCTTCTTTAGGCGCACTGGGCTCAAACTTGCATAAGGTTGGCAGTTCGTACCGGCTTGTTGCATACCCCTTTGGAGTAAAGACAGGTGTTTGATGTTTGTATGGAGGCTGGCTACCTTGTGGAGTAGAAGGCTTGGTTGGGACTGGAAGTCTGTAACTCTGTCAGATTTTTTTTGCTTGTAGCACTGGGGTCCAAGGTCATCTTGTTGCTGCTTTATTTGATGTGACTCACTGACGTCATGTTTAATTTCTCGTTGTGGGAAGCTGCTTGGGTCACAGTGCTGGTAGACATAATCTGACATGCATTGCGAGGAATCTTGTTGGTCCTCCTCTAGGCCTGGTATGCTGCTGCCTACTCTTGGCTCATCATAGACGGCTGCTTCTGCAATGGCTGCGGCAGCGTCTCGGTCTACTGCCAGCCTTTCCATGTTAGCTTCTAGGATAGCTTGCTGCAATTTCAGAGATGCCTCTTGCTGAGCTAGCTCAGCCTCCAGGTGTATTCTTTGTTGTTCTTTCTCTTGTTCCTGTCTCACCTTTTCTGCTTCCAGGTGTATTCTTTCCTTCTCTCTCTCTCTTGTTCCATGCGTGCTCTTTCCGCTTCAAGGTGGGCCTTTTCTTTTTTCATCTCCAGCTCTTTGTCTGCGAATGCAGCCCTGGCTCTTGCTGCTTCAGCTTTTGAACGGGCGATAGCTGTTGCATTTGCGACAGATGACCTAGATGAGCTTGTTTGTGAAGGTGTTTTGCAAGAAGATGTCCCACTGTGAGACATGTCTGCTGGGAAGAAGCTGTCTTGCTGTATAGAGACCATTCTAGTGTCAATGCTGCTTAACAGAGCACATCTCTGTGTAGCGTGGCTGCTTGCTTCATCTGCTGCAGGCCTGTTTCTGTAAGGCTTCTGACTGTATGAACTGTGTGGATACTGCATAGCCCCGGGCTGTACAGACATCCAAAGTCAGCTTATCTTCCTTTCAAAGTTAAGCTTAAAAATTTCACTGTTTTGTCTCAAGGACATTTAGCTAAACCTTCTTATCCCATAAACTTCAGATACCATATTTCTTTGATCTCAGTTTATTAGAACAAGCCAGGTGAAACTACAAAATGACAGAAATAGACCTAAATAAGTACACTATTGTATACAATACAGCATACATAACAGAAACAACAATATACTATACAAGATGTGATAGTAAAAACTTACTTTTTAAGTTCTCTAAGGGGTGATGGCGATAGATTGAGCAAGACATGTCCTGCTCCCTGCAGTGTCTTCTCAGAGCATGGTGGCTGTTCACTTCCTGTGAAGATTTTACCCAGAATTCCCTGCTTACTAACAACTTCCTTAACTACACACACAGTAATTAAATAAACAGAACTGAAGCAATACCAAAAAAGAACACTAGATGGAGCCTGCACTCCACATATGATTGTCTTATGTAAATTACAAATCTTAAATGTTATTTCAACAACACAGATACAGGTAATCAGAATATAAGTCTCGTGGACAGAACAGGGGCACTACTGGGGGGTGGTCGGAATGGTGGCAGGGGCATATATTCATATATATATATATATATATATATATATATATATATATATTTTATTCTCTGCTTCTCCCTTGCAACACATAAAGCAGAGGAGAGAAGCTGGAAGCTACAGGGCTGGATTGGCTGCAGGATCTGTGCGGAGCTTTGGGGGGAGGCATGGGGCTAGAGAAAATCAGAGGTGCAGGGTTTAGTGAGGTGTGGAAGAGAAAAAAGAGAATGGCAAGGGTGCATTTTTGGCGACAGTGGGGCGGAGAAAATTGAGAGAATTAGTGGCGTCACTAGCGGCAGGCGAAGGGGGGTTCCCACATTTTAAAAAGCTCTAATCATCGGATTGTCATCCATTGATCAGAGCTACTGTTTTGTTCAAAAGTGTCTGCTGAACATTTTTGATATAAGCTCATGGTCACATGAGCTTATAGCAGAAGGAGTAATGCTGGTCCTTATGGTATACGGACCTGGTCAACTGGAAGCAGTGCTGTAGGTCTGTATGCTGTATGGTCCTGGCACTGAAAGGGTAAAAAGGATTGATTCGCTTCTCACCCCAATATAGATATTTTTTTTAAAAAGGAAGGGGGAACTCCGGACCTCTAAAAAAAAATGGCCCTGGGGGCCTTCGGGCCCCTTACAGTTGTACTGCCTGTACCCCCCTGATGGCGGCCCTGCTTGTATATCAAGTTAAAATGTATTAAAAAAATGCTGCTTGTCATTCAAAACACTCTTAAACCAAGTTACTCTCAAACCAAGGTTTTATTGTACTTGCCAAATTAAACACATTCCACAAAGAGCTTGCAAATTTGCAAGCAGCTTACAGCTGTATATGGATAGGTAACTAGTTACATGAACAGGTCCAGAGAAGAGTTCAGTTTGTTTATTAATGATATAGACGTGGGAATAAAGAGCTTAATTTCAGTGTTTATAGATGATACCAATTCATGCAGGGAGTTATTTTTGTTACAGGATATAGCATCATTAAAAGGAGACCTTGACAAGGTAGGGGGTTAGGCATCTTATGAGTGGCTGATGAGGTTCAATACTCAGAAATGAAAAGTTATGCACTTGGGTGCAAAAAATACAAATCAACCCAAGTATGTGTGGAATCACTTCATCATACATTTGCAATAATTATGTGAGGACATCATCCCAAATAGACCTAACCAAATGACAAAAAATTGCAATGCTTTCACTGGTAACTGTGTGGTCATGCAATGCTGTAACCAAACAAAACATTTCCCACAAATAGAGCTTTCCTATGGTGGTATTTGATCACTACTGTGATTTTTTGTTTGCGATATAAACGAAAAGACCAAAAATTTTGAAATAATATTGTATTTTATACTTTTTGTTATAAACAAAATTAAATAAACTCAATTTGTGTCATAGATTTAGGCCAAAGTTTATTCAGTCACATTACTTGGGTAAAAAAAATATAGAATAGGCGTATATTTATTGGTTTGCGCAAAAGTTATAGCGTCTACAAACTACAGTACATTTACTGGAACTTACGCAGCTTTTAGTTTAGGACTGCCTATCTCATTTCTTGAGGGCTAAAATGGAAGGGAAGTACAAAACCATCCAAATCACCCTTTTTTGGAAGGTACAGTAGACACCCCAAGGAATTTGCTGAGAGGCATGTTGAGCCCATTGAATATTTTTTTGTCAAGTGATTGAAAAATAACACACAAAAAACTATTTCTACACAAAGTTGTCAATGAAATGATAAATTGCTCACACATGCCATGGGTATGTGTGGAATTACACTCCAAAATGTATTCTGCTGAGTAAAAGGATACCACATCTGTGAGACTTTTGGGGAGCCTAGCCACGTGCAGGACTCTGAAAAGCAATCACTGCCTACAGGATTTCTAAGGGCGTAAACATTTGATTTCACTCCTCACTACCTATCACAGATTCTGAGGCCATGAAATACCAATATAGAACAACCCCCCCCCCCAAAAAAAATGACCAGAAAATAGCTTGGGGTGTCTACTTTCCAAAATGGGGTCATTTGGGGGGGTTTGTGCTATCTTGACATTTCAGGGCCTCTGAAACTGTGATAGATAGTGAGGAGTTTAATCAACAATTTACACCCTTGGAAAGCCTGAAGGCAGTGGTTTTTGGGGTCCTGTACGCAGCTAGGCTCCCAAAAGTCTCACACATGTGGTATCCTCATACTCAGGAGAAGCAGCAAAATTTATTTTGGGGTGTAGTTTCACATAGATTCTTGACAGGTGTGAGCAATGTATAATTTAGGGCTTCATTCTGGTATAACCACTCAAATTTCAGCAACATACAGTACGTTGCTGGTCATTGTTGGGCATATATTGCAATGTTCCTTTTTTCATGCAGCCTGTGGACTAAATGAAAAAAACAGAACCTAACAGATTCCTCTATTCACATCAATTAATGTGGATGAAGAAATCTCTGCCAAAAAAGTGAATAAAAATAAATGCCGAAGCATAGAGGTGATCCGCCCCTATGTCCATCCCAACCCCTATACTTTGTCATATATTCTCTTTTTTATCTGTGATGGTAAAATCACCTTCTACAGCGCTGTAGCTATGGATTTGCATATCGCAAGAGCAAACACTGTTGCTGTCAAAATAAACAAATCAGTATTGCAGCTGAATGGCATACCTGCAAAGCAAACAATGGTTAACAATAAATCACAGTATTGTTGTTTTCACACTGACCCTCGATAGAGGGCACACACAGGGAGGCAGCAGCAATCCCTAGTCCTAGCGCGGACACACTATCTCATTGCTTTAATAAATCACAGTAACAGTACAGTAAAACAGTAGAATGACATACCTACAAAGCAAACACAATTAAAAACAGTAACAATAAAACATTACAGTATAGCAAAAAATACAGTAAAACAGTAAGAGTAATCAGTATCAATAAAACATTAACTCAATAAAACAACTTTTTTTTTATTGCAGTTTGTGACAAAAAAAGTAGAGTAAAAAATATATGGCGAAGTATAGGGGCAATCCACCCCTATATCCACCCCAGCCCCAATGCTTCACGACATATGCTCTTTTTTTTAACTGTGGTGGTGAAATCACTGTATCGTGAGAGCAAACCCTGTTGCTGTCAAAATAAACAAATCGGTGCTGCGGCTGAAAGGGGTACTTGCAAAGTAAACAATGGTTAACAATAAATCACAGTAACAGTACAGTAAAACAGTAGAATGACATACCTACAAAGCAAACACAATTAAAAACAGTAACAATAAAACATTACAGTATAGCAAAAAATACAGTAAAACAGTAAGAGTATCAAAACAACAACAATTTTTTTTATTATTATTATTTATTTGTTTATTTTGGAAGTTATATGCAAATTATACGGAGCACTTGCACTTTATTTTGGATGTGACATATTATTATTTTTGTTTCATAGGATGTATGTAATCTCTAAAAAAAAAAAAAATATATATATATATATATATATATATATATATATATATATATATATATATATATATATATATATATATATTTCACTGTAATATGAGTATTCTAATTAGTTGTTATTAGTGCTACACATTGTGTCATACAATTTTGTATTATCACATTCTGGGGAAGTGTGGGGAGTGTTGGCAGCTGTTTTTAGTTTTTAGTTTAGTTACATTTTTCACTTTAGGATTTAGTTTGACAACTCACAAGTTTTTTTCCATTTATAAATGTTCCAGGTTAGGGTCTCTCAAAATACGATGGCCATCTAACCTTTTTCGAGACAAAGCTACGCCAATGTGCCAGGCGAAACGCGTCGACGTCACCACCCCACGTGGTCACGTGACACTCACGGCTTGTCGGGAGGACGGAGGACGGAGGTTGGAAGAACCCGACCATACCAGCCCCCCAAAGCTATCGCCATTTGGGATCGGCATCAGGTTGAACCAACCCCCTCACATCGGCACCGATGGATGGATTCCCTAATTGATACCAATCATCTGCCCACAATATTCACCCAAGCTTGGGACTTGTGGCAACCGGCAGCACGGCGATCTAATCATCACTGATTGCCCTATAGGGATCCCAGGACTCAGCGAAGTCTCCATCTGATTCACTTCACGGAGAGACTGTTTTAGCTTGCAGCCAATCAAGGATGTGGTAACGTATACAACAAAACCACTGCTATATTGAACATTTATCTGTTGATGCAATTACTACTGCTGCAAGTTATTTATCTCTCCAATTCCTTTGATGCTGATTACATCTATACTGGTATAGCACCTGATACAGCTGAATTCAGCAAAATTGAGGGGCAAAAATTGTTTGCAGCTGATGCTTCTTAATGTCCAGCATTCTTCAAACCATGCTATTGGGATAATAAGCACAAAACCAAATACAACCTGCCAGATACCTGTGTTCCAGTTCAAAAGTGCCGTTTTTCAATATAATGAACTGAAATCTACTATTCACTTGTAGCCAGATAAAACGTTTTGGACACATACCAGATTTCTGGAAAAATTCAAGTGTCACTTTGTCATATACTGGGCCTCTGTTCATCACAAAGATTTTTTGACATCAATCTTATCCTCATACCATCTCCCTCCCCCCTCCTCCCCTCCCCCATTGTGCATAACAAGCCAATGTCCAGCCTTTACACATAGTACACTATACTTTCGATATATTGCGGATATTCCTGCCAGGACTCTTTTGTCCTGTCCTAATCAGTCTACTGACTGCCGCACATTCATTCAGGCATTTACCCTTATAGGTGTACGGTTCATGTTCTGGCTGAACATATATGTGTCCGGACCACGTGGCTTGTCTATGTGTGTTTATGTCTGTATTTGTCTATATGTTGTGTTCTTTTATATAGTTGGCCTTATGCACCCCTTGGCTAACTAATTTACATGCACTTCTTACGGCTTGTGCTTACTTTTTAACTTTGATACCAATAAAGTAATTTGAACTATATCAATATTTTCACTGATCATTCCTGTGTTGCCCCAAGTAACCCCTTTAGGCCCCCTGTTGGCCGACCACCTTCCCTCCCCTTTCTAAACCCCCCCCCCCTCCAGGGTTATACCCATTCCCTTCCCTCCTTGTTTTCCTTTACTTTTTGATTAAGATTTTTGGTTACAGCAACACTACCCAATTGGGTATACGATCGACTATAGATGGTAACACGTATCACCTATATAACAGTGGAGACTTGCGCCACCTTTCCCTTTCCCCTTACCTTACTTTCCCTTTGTCAAATACTAGAACTGTGTCATACTGTACATGATAATAATACTCCATGTGTGGAAGCAACAGAAACAGTCACTGATGCAGAGACCAGGTTGGCCAGCACAAGAGGGACAAAAAAAGCTGGTGTCCATGTTTTCCACAGACACAACGGGCTAGATTCAGATAGGTTAGCCGATCTTTAGATCCGCGTAACCTATCTGATTTACGATCCGCCGGCGCAAGTTTTTGAGGCAAGTGCTTTATTCAGAAAGCACTTGCCTCTAAAGTTGCGCCTGCGGATCGTAAATCCCCCAGCGGGATTCAAATTCCGCGGCTAGGGGGTGTGTAACATTTAAATCAGGCGCGTCCCCGCGCCAAACGAACTGTGCCGTCCACTAAATTTACTAAATAGCTCCAAACGACGTCGCTAGGACATCATTGGTTTAGACGTGAACGTAAATTACGTCCATCCGTATTCGCAAACGACTTTCGCAAACGACGTAAAAAATTCAAAATTCAACCCTGGGAACGACGGCCATACTTAACATTAGATACGCCGCATATAGCAGGGGTAACTATACGCCGAAAAAAGCCAAACGCAAACGACGTAAAAAAAATGCGCCGGGCGGTCGTTCGTTTCTGAATCGGCGGAAATCATCATTTGCATATTCGTCGCGTAAAAAAACGAAACGCCGCCTAGCGGCCGGCCTGGAATTGCAGCCTAAGATCCGACGGTGTAAGTCACTTACACCTGCCGGATCTTAGGGAGATCTATGCGGAACCTGATTCTATTAATCAGGCGCATAGATACGATGGACGGAACTCAGAGATACGACGGCGTATCAGGAGATACGCCATCATATCTCTATCTGAATCTGGCCCAGGATCTTCTTTTGGGGTGCTTTTGGGTAGGGGGACCAAGGAGGACTGCTGTGTCTGCGTGAATGCAAGACAGAACGAAAACGCTTCGTTTGTCTTACCATGCTTTTGCAAGGATTGAGTGAGAAGCCATCCTATCTTTTGTGTTGTATGAGTCTGCAGCAATGGCAAGGCTTGCGCCTCATCCGTGTGCAGTCTGAGCACCAGCTTTTCTCTACTTGGACTTGGATAAACTTTGGAACTCCCTACCCCAAGCTGTCTGACTATCTCCTAATCTATCCATCTTTAGATTATCCCTGAAAACCCTTCTCTTTAAAGAAGCCAATCCTTTATCTAACTAATACACTGGGGTTGATTTACTAAAGGCAAATCCAATTTGCACCACAAGAGCACTGCAAGTGCACTTGGAAGTGCAGTCGCTGTAGATATGGTGGGAAGATCTGAAATTAGGGGAATCTCTGCTGATTTTATCATCCAATCATGTACAAGCAAAAATGCTGTTTTTTATTTTCCTTGCATGTCCCCCCTGATCTACAGCGACTTCACTTTCAAGTGCACTTACAGTGCTCTTGTAGTGCAAAGTAGATTTGCCTTTAGTAAATAAACCCCACTGTGTTCTTACTTTCTCCATTAGCACATCTCCCACAGTTATTACCTTTTGTATCACTTGACCCTTCCTCTTAGATTGTAAGCTCTAACGAGCAGGGCCCTCTGATTCCCCTTGTATCAAATTGTATTGTAACTGTAATGTCTGCCTTCTTTTTGCTAAAGCGCTGTGCAAACTGTTGGCGCTATATAAATCCTGTATGATAAAAAAAAATACACAAGTAGGAAACTGCAGGCTGACTTGTGACACCTGGGCAGAATGAGGGTGAAAGTGTTCAGTACATTGGCAGTTAAAATCCAATATTCACAGAATAAAATGCATCAGGTTACAGAGTATTCTTATGAAAACTCAGAACATCCCATCAATATGCTATTTGATAGTCAGTCTACACGTTTCCTGTATATTCCACTTCTTCAGGACTGGGGATGTGCTTTCTTGTACATTTTCACAATAACATTGCTTTATCTAAAAACAACACTGCAACATAGACATTGTCACCTGATGGGTAATGAGGATGCTCATGGCCTGTGGGGAAGCTCAGAAGGCAAACTGTGGGAATAACTGGACTAGCATAGAGTCTGCTTGGAGTTCAGTATGTGAGCTATTTATATGTAGTTATAATGTCAAACCATACCACCTTACAGTATATACCCTACATAGTGGGGAGGGGCCATGTAAGTCCAGCAAACAGCAAAAAATGATAATAATAATAATAAGGTGGATGGAGGACCTCAGCTATCAGGATTGATTACATCGATTGGACACACGCTGGAAAAGAGGGGCTTAAAGGGGTTGTAAAGATTTGTTTTTTATTTTCTAAATAGGTTCCTTTAAGCTAGTGAATTGTTGGTTCACCTACCTTTTCCTTTAATTTCCCTTCTAAATGTTTTTTTTTATTGTTTTCTTTGTCTGAATTTCTCACTTCCTGTTCCTCCTCAGTAAGGTATTCAGTAAGCTGTTCTAAATGACTTTCCACTGCTCGGATGATGGTGGAAAGCTTACTGAGGAGAAACAGGAAGTGAGAAATTCAAACAAAGAAAAAAAAACATTTAGAAGGAAAATCGAACGAAAAGGTAAGTGAACCAACAATGCACTAGCTTAAAGGAACCAATTTAGAGAATAAAAGAGGAACCTTTACAACCCCTTTAAGAGGGGATATAATTATAATGTACGAACATATCAAAGGTGAATTCAGTAACTGTAATAAACTGTTTACACTAAGGTCACTGAAGAGGACACATGGCCATGCTTAGATTAGAAGAAAGGAAGATTAACCCTTAATTGCAGAAAGGGTTATTTACTGTTAAAACTGTGAAAATGTGGAACTCCTCTTAGCTTTGACAAAGTGAAAAGCCGGGTACACGGTATGCTGGCAAATGAAAAGCTTATGGCAATATTAAGGGAGACACATAAGTACTGTATATACGCATTTGGCAGCTTTGGCTGGATCACTTTCCATCTGCATCACTTTCCATCTGCACAGCCACCTGTATGCTTTTTGGAGCCTCAGGGGTAGAAACAATCCTCCCCCTGCCCCACTTCCTCTGCTTTCCCTTTTTTCCACTATTTCTCCCCTTCCCTCTTTCTTCTTACCTTTCTACTGATTTTACATGGCTCTCTCTGCCTGGCGACTATATTCATGCCTGCATGACTAGGCACTAGTGTTGAGCAGAATACACCATATTCGATTTCGCGATATATCTCGAATATATAGTCGAATATTCGAGATATATTCGCTAAATTCGAATATTCGTGATATTTTATCGAAATGAAATGATTGCGAATTTTTGCTATTGCGAATGCGAAAATAATTGCGAAATTTCGATAACTGCGGTAGGAGCACTCTGATTGGCTCAGAATATTCTTGATATTTTTTCGAAATTTCGCAAAATGCGAATGCGATATTTACTGCGCAATTTCGACAAATGCTGTAGGAGCACCCTGATTGGCTCAGAATATTCGTGATATTTTACAATACAAAATAATTGCGAATATTCGGCAAATGCGGAAGGAGCACTCTGATTGGCTCAGAATATTCTTGATATTTTACAATACAAAATAATTGCGAATATTCGGCAAATGCGGAAAGAGCACTCTGATTGGCTCAGAATATTCTTGATATTTTACAATACAAAATAATTGCGAATATTCGGCAAATGCGGAAGGAGCACTCTGATTGGCTCAGAATATTCTTGATATTTTACAATACAAAATAATTGCGAATATTCGGCAAATGCGGAAGGAGCACTCTGATTGGCTCAGAATATTCGTGATATTTTACAATAGAAAATAAAAAGTGTTTTGCATTGGTGGTGATTCTTTACTCTATCCATCTGTCACAGCCGTTTGTCAATCAAACACCTTGAAGATTGAACACGTTCATGCTGCATGCTTTGGACTTTTTTTCACTTCACATATCAAAGACATTTTTATGAAAGATTATTTTTCTATTATTGGGACTATATTTCTTTATATATTTGTTTCACTGTGTATTTCACAAGTTATTTGCGCTTGCTTATTTTATAATTTGCCCACATGTCTTGTCACTAGACATATTTTTTATTCTTGTAGAGCGACTCCATTTTCTGTCTTGTATTAATTTATGTTGTATAACATTTTTGAGTTGCTGCTGTATTCTCCCCTTTTTTTAAGGTATGCGCAATTTTTTCCTTCTTACAAAAAAAAATAATATCAAACATACAAATATTCATAACAGAAACATACACAAAGCCCCCCCCTTTTGCATCAGAGACAATCAGAGATCTCCTATCACAGTTATCGAAAATTCGCAATCATTTTCGCATTCGCATTAGTGAAAATTTGCAATTTTTTTTTTTCAATTCTGCAACATAAAAGGATCGCCTCAGCTTAGCTACTCGGCCCAGGGTCTCTAATCATACCAGCAATGCTTTTAGACGTCGATAGGATGTGATCTGTTTTAAAAATAAAATTGAAAAAATGCGAATATTCGGAATTGCGAATATTCACAGCGAAATTCGAAATATATCGCGAATACTCGAATATGCCATATTCTAGCCGAATATTCGCAATACGAATATTCGTGAGCAACACTACTAGGCACCTGCCCATAACTGGTCCTGCGGCCAATTACACAAGCATACATATATCTCAGTGGACCCAGTGAAAACACTTGCAGTCTGAGGTGGCAACTGCTGTAGCTCTTCTGTTAGGGCCTGTCGGCCTTGAGGTAAAGCAGACATTTTTGCTTCCATGCTCATCACCAGCCAACAGTCTATTGGTCTCTTGTTGTGCAGAAGAATCTTGTTGCTGTTGGGCAGCCAGCAAACTTGCTTTTCAGTGAGGATCAGTAGAGGGATTGCCAGATTGTGGGGTTCAGCTTAAAGTTGAGAGCTTTCTAGAGAGGTAATCCAAGACATATGTAAGGTTTAAGGGCTTCCTGCCCATATTTATTGGTCAGCATGTACAGCAAACAAAAGATTTACGTGCAGGGGTAAGAAACACAGTCCAAAACAAAAGCCCAGCCAAAACAGTTTTAAGCCTCCTGGCTAGTAAACAGACCTTACTGGGTCTGCTCCAGTCCTGCAGACATGTCCCCTCACAGCCTGCTTGTCTCCTTTCTCAGCACAAACCCTGATTAACCCAGGGAAGACAAATTATACCCCTGGTGGGGAGCAAGGTGTGGCCGGTGCTGCCTGCGTCCTGCTACAGACCTCTCACCGCCACCCATTTTCATCAAGAACATCAAAATTCTTTGTGGCAAATACACACCATCGACACTTGACAGGGGGTGTCTGTCACAGTGTTTATATTTATATCTCTTTCTCCTTTTTTATTTCTTATGTTGTTTTTGTATGATCTTAATTATCACTGTAATAGTACCTTGATGACATGTATGACAATGCTTGTTAATTGGGGTTAACTGGACTGATCAGATTTATCTGCTTTGCCTTTTCAGCAACGAATCTGTCAGTGGCTTCTTGTTATGATTAAGCACTATATTGCGTGAAACATGTTTACTTGCCTTGATTCCTGTCCTGTTTTACCTGTCATTTAGAATAAAGAAGCAATACACAGTATCCCGTTGCAGTGTGCGGCCATCTCATCTAATTTTCTAAACAGATATCTAATATGAGGGAAATATATAAAATATATTTAAATTATTATTATTATTACATTTATATTTATATATTTAAACATATTTTTTAAATAAAATCTATATTGCTAAGGAAGTTTTGGTTGAAATGGTCCACAAATATTAGGGTTAGGATTATAGTGCCAGATTTACAGAAGAGATACGACGGCGTATCTCTGATACGCCGTCGTATCTCTCAGAGTATCTATGCGACTGATTCATAGAATCAGTTCTGCATAGATAGCCCTAAGATCCGACAGGTGTAATTGACTTACACCGTCGGATCTTAGGATGCAGTACCTCGGCCGCCACTGGGTGGAGTTTGCGTCGTTTTCCTGCGTCGGGTATGCTAATGAGCATTTACGGCGATCCACGACGGTTTTCGCGTTCGTTACGTCGTCGCTAGTAATTTTTTCCCGTCGCAAATTTACACCTGCTTTAACATGGCTTAACTTTAGTCGAGCCATGTTAAAGTATGGCCGTCGTTCCCGGGTCGAATTTCAATTTTTTTTTGTTTTGGCGTAAGACGTCAGGGAATACGAATGGATGCTACGCACATCGCCATTCTAAAAAATGACGTCACATCGCGCAAAGCACGGCGGGAATTTCCAAACTGAGCATGCGCAGTACGTCCGGCGCGGGAGCGTGCCTAATTTAAATGGTACACGCCCCATTTGAATTGGGCGGGCTTGCGCCGGACGTGTTTACGATACACCACCGCAAGTTTACAGGTAAGTGCTTTGTGGATCAGGCACTTACACTGAAAACTTGCGGCGGTGTAACGTAAACGGGTTACGTTGCGCCGCCGCAAAGGTACGAGAATCTGGCCCTCTATGTCCTAGGTTTGGAGATTCACCTTTTTTTATTTTTAGAGTTCTAAAGTGGTGTAATGTCTGCAAAGTTTTATAATCAATAGAGGTCTGATTTGAGTAAATGTCCTATTGTATTTTTACCTATATGGGCTTTTTTCTTTTAAAATTGGCTATCATTTGTTCTTGAAATACAATATAAACACTTCATACAGTGTAAAATCATCATTTGTTCAAAGTGACACAATGTTTTGCCGGCTTTGTGCCATGGAACAAATAAGAACAATAATCACAAAGAAACGGAGGGGTCCTTTACATAAAAGGGATGAAACAGCTCTCTTTTTTGTTCACTGGTGAAAAGTGCAAGCATTATTTTTACACATTCAGAGCATTGTGTATATAAACCTTCAATCCCTACTGTCCAGAGTTCACACTTCACTGGGACACATCTAAACCTACAACATGGGAAAGGTATACTAAAATTACTTTGATTTTTAGAATTGCTGACTTTAGGTTAGCACATTTTTTATTTTACAAGAACAGAATTACTTGCATTTTAAATCATCTGTTTTCAGTAATGAAAGAAATGTACAAATGGTTGACAATATATTACTTTTCACAGATCATCTTCTACGAAGACAGGAATTTCCAGGGTCGCTCTTATGAGTGTAACTCTGAATGCCCAGACCTGTCTTCATACTTTAGACGCTGCAACTCCATCCGTGTGGAGGGTGGAAATTGGATCCTGTATGAACACCCCAACTACAGAGGACACCAATACTTCCTTCACAGAGGAGAATACCCAGACTTCCAGCAATGGATGGGCTATAATGATTCTATTAGGTCTTGTCGCCTGAGTCCTCAAGTAACTATCACGTTTTTGTATTTATTTTTTAGCAATGCACTTAAATTGCCATGCAATTATGTTAAATAACTTTTGAAAAACCCAAAAATATTTTATTAAAATAGATTAAATCATATACAGATAAGGTCAACTATCTCCTAATCCACCCTTTCCACACCAGAGGCAACTTTAAATATCAGCAAAACAGTTTTCTTTGCAAAAACAACGTATTATAAGTATGCATTTTCTGTATATAATTTAAACAATTTAAACTATTTAATTAATACTGTTTATTAACATTAAAGCAGATGCTTTAAGCCATTATTTACATGTAATGAAAGACATTCTCTACTAAGTTCCCCAAGAAGGTACCCCCTTCTAAAGTGCCCTAAGAGCCTCAAATGCTCTGATGTACCAATTGTATCTTCTTAGATTAAGTGAACATCTGTCACAGGCTTCTGATTAAAGGGGTTGTAAAGGATTTTTTTCCCTAAATAGCTTCCTTTACCTTAGTGCAATCCTCCTTCACTTACCTCATCCTTCGATTTTGCTTTTAAATGTCCTTATTTCTTCTGATAAATGCTCCCTTCCTGTTCTTCTGTCTGTAACTCAACACCGTAATGCGAGGCTTTCTTCCTGGTGTGGAGAAAGCCTCTTGAGGGGGGAGGGGGCGAGCAGGCAAGTCAGGACACTCTCTACTTTTCAGATAGAGAAAGGAGCTGTGTGTTAGTGGGTGTCCTGACACTCCTGCTCGCCCTCTCCCCCCTCAAGAGGCTTTCTCCACACCAGGGAGAAAGCCTCGCATTACGGTGTTGAGTTACAGACAGAAGAACAGGAAGTGAGCATTTCTCAGAAGAAATAAGGACATATAAAAGCAAAATGGAATGAATGAATGAATGACTTGTATAGCGCAACACATGCGAACTGAATTGCCTCTGGGCACTTTTTCCAGACAGTATCTGCTTGGTTGGTGCGGTCATTTTTACCCCGTAGGATCATGACACGCTAGGGACACACATATATACATATATACTGGGCCAATTTGGATGAGATCCAATTTACCTACCAGCATGTCTTTGGAGTGTGGGAGGAAACCGGAGTACCCGGAGGAAACCCACGCAGACACAGGGGGAACATGCAAACTCCAGGCAGATGGTGTCGTGGTTGGGATTCGAACCAGCGAACCTTTTGCTGCTAGGCAAAAGTGCTACTCACTGCACCACTGTGCTGCCCTGAAGCATGAGGTAAGTGAAGGAGGACTGCACTAAGGTAAAGGAAGCTATTTAGGGAAAAACATTTTTTCCTTTAAACCCCTTTAAGTTGTTTTTGAACCTATAAAAAAGGCATATACAGTAGAAAGGGGCTTGAGCCAGGTACTAGATTTTACATAGTAAGCTGACATATGCAAATCAAATCAAAATACCACAGTGGCCCTATTAAGCTTTAGAAGAAAATGTAAGCAACCTAAATTCACCTTACCTGCTATCGTATGTGAGGGACAGCTTAATAACTTTTCTACAATGTAAGGTAATAATTCAGAAAACAATTTATTAAAATAATTTGTATTATTATTACTATTTTTAAAGTGATTGTAAAGTCTCTTTCTTTCTATAAAAATAACAAACATGTTATACTTACCTGATCTGTTGCAGTGGTTTTGCACAGAGCGGCCTGGATCCTCCTCTTCTCAGGTTCCTCTTCTGTTCTTCTGGCTCCTCCTTCCTGTTAAGTGCCCCCACATCAAGCAGCTTGTTATGGGGGGCACCAAAGCTGCAGTTCTGTGTGTCCATTCAGACACAGAGCTGTGGTTGGGCCCCGCCCCCTCTCTCCCCTTATTGACTTTGATTGACAAAAGTGGGAGCCAATGGCGCCATTGCTATGTCTCAACCAATCAGGAGGGAGAGTCCCAGACGGCCAATAAACTCATGGACCTCGCTGGACATAGATGGGGCTCCAGCAAGTATTAGGGAGGCAGCTGCACACATTATCTTAATGCATAGAATGTATTAAGATAAAAAAAACCTTCTGACTTTACAACCCCTTTAAGCTTTTTATGAACCACTTGACTTTTTTAAAAGCACACAAATGGAATAGAGTGTACTTTGTGCTAAAAACTTTTGAACTGTAAATTTATTTTAAAATGTTTTTTTTTATTTTTATAACAGCATCAGGGTTTATTCAGAATCAAGATTTATGAAAGAGAAGACTTCAAAGGTCAGATGATGGAGTTCAACGAAGACTGTGCAAATGTCTATGAGAGATTCCGTTACCATGACATCAACTCCGTGGATGTACAAGATGGATACTGGATGTTCTATGAGGAACCCAACTACAGAGGACGTCAGTTTTACCTGAGACCTGGAGAGTACAGGAAATACAATGACTGGGGAGCCAGTCAACCAAAAATTGGCTCCTTCAGAAGAGTCCACCACACCTATTAAACATAAAACTATAGCTAATCTTTTAATTTCATGCAATAAAATATTTAATTAATCCTTATTGTGACACTGTACTCATTTATTTTTAATTGGTAAACTGTTACTTAGTTAGTAAAATTATACATATAAGAAAGAGATGGATGGTTGAGGCAAGGAGGGTCATAGGTGTTTTTGCCTACAGCAGAAACGGGTATCTGCTCTGTATATTTCCCTTTTGACATGAACAAATATTTCAACAGGTTCCATGTTTCAGGTAATGTAGAGAATGTCCCAAATGCAGATTTTTTGCTATTTTAAGAATTATTTTTTAAACAAAATAAAGCATGTAATGTGAATGTGATCATTTCTTCATCTTATAGAATTCCTTTTACCTTACATATTAATTTAAATAAGGGGATACAAATAGCCTATTTTACTGTGTATAGTTTACACAAAGCACATAATTGGAGGGGGTTACCCATAATGCAAAATCCATAATTGTGGGCTACTATTAAAGGATATTGCACGTATAAGAAAGCAAGGCTACAACGCATCATAATTTTTCTAATACAGTTGTACTTTTATTTAACCACTTCCATACCAGGTACTTACGCAGCTTCCCGCCCAAGCCAATTTTCAGCTTTCAGCACTGTCGCACTTTGAATGGCAATTGCGCGGTCATGCTACACTGTACCCAAACAAAATTGGCGTCCTTTTTTCCCCACAAATAGAGCTTTCTTTTGGTGGTATTCGATCACCTCTGCGATTTTTTTTTTTGCGCAACAACTAAAAAAAGGCTGAAAATTTGGAAAAAAAATTACTTTTTTATTTTTTTCTGTTAATTTTTTTGTAAATAAGTTTTCTCTTTCAATTACGGGCACTGATATGGCGGCACTAATGGGCACCGATGAGATGGCACTGATGGACATCGATGAGGTAGTACTGACGGGCACAGATGAGGTGGCACTGATTGGCGGCGCTGGTATGCGACACTGATGGGCACACATAGGTGGCACTGATGGGCACACATAGGCGGCACTGATGGGCACACATAGGCGGCACTGATGGGCACACATAGGCGGCACTGATGGGCACACATAGGCGGCACTGATGGGCACTCATGGGCGGCACTGGGCACTCATAGGCGGCACAGATGGGCACTCATGGGCGGCACTGATGGATACTTATGGGTGGCACAGATGGGCACTGATAGGTGGGCACTGGGCATGGATGGGCACTGTGGGGTGGCACTGATGGACACTGGGGTGGCACTGATGGACACTGGGGTGGCGCTGATGGACACTGGGGGGTGGCGCTGATGGACACTGGGGTGGCAGCACTGATTTTTGCCAGGTTGCCAGTCAGTGCCCATTTGTGGGCACTGACTGGCATCTTTTTTCTGTATGCTTTTTTTATTTATTTATTTTTTAGACTGTTTTTTTTTTTTTTTCTGGCATTTTTTTTTTTTGCCCACCCTGGTGCTCCAGGGTGGGCATCCCTGGTGGTCCAGTGTGGCGATCCGAGGGGGGGCTGCGCTGATAAACAATCAGCGCGAACCCCCCCTGTCAGGAGAGCCGCCGATCGGCTATCCTCTACTCGCGTCTGTCAGACGCGAGTGAGGAAGAGCCATCAACGGCTCTTCCTGTTTACATCGTGATCAGCCGTGGTTGGACACGGCTGATCACGTGGTAAAGAGTCTCCGCCGGAGGCTCTTTACCGAGATCGGAGATGCAGGGTGTCAGACTGACACCCCGCATCACCGATCACCGCGATGCGCGCCCCCACGGGCGCGCGCGGCATGAAATCCTGCAGGACGTTCTAGAACGTCCTGTCAGGATTTCATAACCACTTCCCGGACGTAAATCGGCCATAGGCCGGGCGGGAAGTGGTTAAGCAGGAACAAAGATTGTCTCTTGACAACAGCCGCACTCTGAACAAATTGTAGCCTTTTATTAAAAGAAGGACAGCACAACAAGTCACAGCAAAATAAAATAAAACCTGACTGCTGACGCGTTTCACACTGAAACTAGTACTTAGTCGTAGCTTGCTAGCAGCTATGACTAAGCACTAGTTTCAGTGCAAAACTAGACAGTTTTGGCTTTTTTTATGAAATACATATTATAAATTGATCCAGCTGAGGCGGCACAATAACACCTCAGGTGGACCACGTTCCTCCAATGTATCCACTTCAAAAAAATAAAATATACACTGTATGTGTATTCCTCCATGGCCTGTTGGAGGAATTCTACATATTTCTATAAATATCAACATGACCATTTCCATATGTAGCTATTATCTTACTCCTGGCATTATTAAGCTATAGGCCTGATTTAGAATTTAGTTAGGTTGAGCCACAACTGCTTGTGAGATTGAGCAACAAAATGATGACCACTTGATTTTAGCAATGTAGTTTACAATGGGTGATCAATAAACATAAAAGGAAATTAAAATGTACTCTCAATTTTCAGATTATTTATCTATTTTATTCATTACAGGTATTCAAATAGAGCTGACAATTTATGCAACACTTAACATATACTGGCCCAGATTCAAGTAGAATCGCGCAATATTTGCGTGGGCAAAGAGCAAATTTTTTTCTCTGCGCTCACGCAAATATTGCGCTTTGCCCGCGATTCACGGAGCAGTTGCTCCGTAAATTGCGCGGGCAATATGCTAAGCAGCCGGGCGCAAGGCTGCCTAATGTAAATGATCCCGCCGGGGGCGGGAATCATTTAAATTAGGCGCGCTCCCGCGCCGAGCGAACAGCGCATGCTCCGACGTGCATTGCGGCAAATGACGTCGCAAGGACGTCATTTGCTTGTAAGTGAACGTGAATGGCGTCCAGCGCCATTCACGGTTCACTTACGTAAACAACGTTAAATTTGAACGTCGCGAGCGGGAGGCGCAGCTATACTTTAGCATTGGCTGCGCCTGCTATTAGCAGGAGCAACCTTATGCTAAAGGCGCCGTACGGAAACTCCGTACCTTGCGTAGGCAGGGCCCGCGCAACTTTTGTGAATCGGTGGTAGTATGCAATTTGCATACTACACGCCGATCACAAAGGCCGCGCCCCCTAGCGGCCAACGCAAGAATGCAGCCTGGGATGTGAAGGCATAAGGAGGCTTATGTTTATCACATCCTAGGCTGCATTCGGTGTAACGAGGTTCCTGAATCAGGAGCACTCGTTACACCGGAGCAAGTAAGCACTTGCGCCGCGCAACTATGGTTGCGCGGGCGCAAGTGCTTCTTGAATCTGGGCCACTGTGTATTGTAGATTCATTCCCAACCTTCAAGCAGCCTACAATCTAAAGGTACATAACCAACATTCATGCATACTTGGGCCATGTTATACAGGAGCCAATTACCTATCAGCAGGTCTCTGGAATTCAAGTCTGCTCCAAAAACAAAAAAATTTTCACTATGAATATGTTGCAGCTTTCCAATCATTAGATGTGATGGTTGCATCAGTTTTGTTTTCTTTGGCTTTTTTCACCTCTGTTTTCACCTTGTGATCTGGTCAGTAACACACCTCCTGTATCAATGATACACAACTCTGAATGAATGATCACAAGAGGCACAGCAGACATCAGGATTGTCAGTGTGGGGAAAGTGTTGTATGAAATGTATTTGCGGATTTAAATACACTAACAAATTGAAGCCAAACTCTAGCTCACACCTTATCAGCAGTTACAGTAAAAAAAAAAATTCATGAGGAATATTAATCTTATGGATCAAAAATGTAAGAACATGATTGATGTTTTGGGGCGAATCTAAATAAACACAAATCCCCCCCCCCCCCTTTTGTTTGAAGCACTATTTAAATTTTTTTTACTCCTCTCTTCAAGCCAAATCTGCCATCATGGGTGATCAATGTATGCATTTTGTGGGTGCAACCCCTTCCCTCGTAACTCAAGTAGGTGAGAGGAAGGGGTTGCACCCCCAAAACACGTCAATTGATCCCCCATGATGGCAGATAGCACATGTTGACATTAGGCATGGGATCAGGAGGGAAATCCACATGTTGCCACAAAATTTTTTGTGCATCTTCAAAATTTGGCTTTTACAGGAGTGACATCACCCCATCTTATGAAGGCAAGATCAAAACATTTTTAACATAATAGAATGTCTGATTTTGCCTTCAGTTTTTACATGTTTAACTTTGTAAGTTCCTGAGTTGACTATGTTTTATGGTTTAAAACATGCCTGTTTATGCGATTTTGTCAACATGTATTTCTAAAAAAGGTGAAAATAAAAATTGTTTCTATTTTTTACAAAAAAATAATAATGCACACTATGGGGCAGATCCACAAAGATCTGCCCCGGCGCAGCGTATCAGAGATACGCTACGCCGCCGTAACTTACTTGTGTTATCTTCGAATCCTTAAAGATTTTGCGCCGTAAGTTACGGCGGTGCAGTCTATCTCTGGCGGCGGAATTCAAATCGGCGATTAAATGAAGCGCGTCCCCGCGCCGAATGAACTGCGCATGCACCATCCCTAAATTTCCCCGCCGTGCATTGCGCTAAATGACGTCGCTAGGATGTCATTTTTTTAACATAGACGTGAGTTACGTCCATCTCGATTTACTGCCGACTTACGAAAAAAAAATCAAATTAAACGCGGGAACGACGGCCATACTTAACATGACAAGTCTAACTATACGCCGCAAAACACCAGCTTTAACTATACGCCGGAAAAAAACGACTAGGGACGACGTAAAAGAATGCGACAGCCGCGCGTACGTTCGTGGATCGTCGGAAATAGCTAATTTGCATACCCGACGCGGAAAACTACGCAAACTCCACCCAGCGGATGCCGAAGTATTGCATCTAAGATCCAAAGGCGTACAAAGCCGTATGCCTGTCGGATCTAACCCAGATGCAGTCGTATCTTGGTTTGAGGATTCAAACAAAAGATACGATGCGGGAAATTTGAAAGTACGCCGGCGTATTAGTAGATACGCCGGCGTACTCTCTCTGTGGATCTGCCCCTATAAATGTGCAAGGTGTAAAAGCTTTTGGACTCAACAATGTGTGGCTTCTTCTTTCAATGCTTAAAGGGGTGGTTCACCCTAAAAACTACTTTTTTTTTATTACACTGGCCCCCCACATTACAATACGATTAAGGCTATTATTTTTTTTTTTGATGCTGTACATAACTTTGTACAGCATATTCACCCGTGGCTTCCGGCTTGCGAGTCCCGCGGGAGTGGGCGTTCCTAACAGGTCAAAACGTCAATCACAGACATGTTAGGAACGCCCACTCCCGCGGGACTCGGAACCCCGAAGCCACGGTGAATATGCTGTACAAAGGTATGTACAGCATAAAAAAAAAAAAGAATAGCCTTAATCGTATTGTAATGTGGGGGGCCAGTGTAATAAAAAAAAGTAGTTTTTAGGGTGAACCACCCCTTTAATACCATTTTTTGTAGTAAGTTTTGTTGTTTACAGTGACAATGGTGGTTGTTTACTAAAGGAAACTACACTTGGCACTACAAGTGCACTAGAAGAACCTACTGTAGGAGACAGTTAAAAGAAACACAAGCAATACATCAACATAACAATTATTATTTTTTTATTAAAAAATTCTTTAAAAATTGTCTGCCATTTAACCACTTAAGGACCGCCTCCTGCACATATACGTCGGCAGAATGGCACAGCTGGGCACAAGCACGTACAGGTACGTCCTCTTTAAGTGCCCAGCCGTGACCGTGACCGTGACCCTGGGACCCGCAGACCCGATCGCCGCTGGGGTCCCGCGATCGGTCCCCAGAGCTGAAGAACGGGGAGAGCTGTGTGTAAACACAGCTTCCCCGTTCTTCACTGTGGCGCCGTCATTGATCGTGTGTCACACCTACAGCCACACCCCCTACAGTTAGAAACAAAAATAAGGTCACACTTAACCCCTTCAGCGCCCCCTTGTGGTTAACTCCCAATTGTAATTTTCACAGTAAACAATGCATTTTTAATGCATTTTTTGCTGTGAAAATGACAATGGTCCCAAAAATGTGTCAAAATTGTCCGAAGTGCCCGCCATAATGTCGCAGTCACGAAAAAAATCGCTGATCGCCGCCATTAGTAGTAAAAAAAAAAATAATAAAAATGCAATAAAACTATCCCCTATTTTGTAAACGCTATAAATTTTGCGCAAACCAATCGATAAATGCTTATTGCGATTTTTTTTACCAAAAATAGGTAGAAGAATACATATCGACCTAAACTGAGGACATTTTTTTATATATATATATATATATATTTGGGGGATATTTATTATAGCAAAAAGTTAAAAATATTTAATTTTTTTCAAAATTGTCGCTTTATTTTTGTTTATAGCGCAGACGTGATCAAATACCACCAAAAGAAAGCTCTATTTGTGGGGAAAAAAGGACGCGACCGCGCAATTGTCAGTTAAAGCGACGCAGTGCCGAATCGCAAAAACTGGCCAGGTCCTTTAGCTGCCTAAAGGTCCGGGTCTTAAGTGGTTAAAGACAATTTTTTTTTTGGGGGGAGTTTGGGCCCTCCAAAAAAAGGCTCTGCCACTCTGCCTGAATTCAATGAGAATAAAAACATTTCAAGACATTTTTGGGGGTGTTTAGGGTGAGGCACTACATTGGAGCTGACAAAATACATTGTTAAGTGACTGGGCTAGGTGTGTATGGGCCAAGGAAAGCATGAAGGTAAATATGCATGTAGTCCAAAAAAGGAGCATTAAAAGCTTACAGCATGCATGGGGACAAAGGGGACATTCACAGCATATTACAATCATGGTAATTAGGGAATGATGAGAGAAATACAATGCATTAGCAAACATTAAATACATAGAATGTGATGTTAAAGGAGAAAACTTACCTTAATATAGTCCTTCTGCAGGACTTGAATTTTGGCAGAACAGGTCTCTGAGATAATGATCCCCAGAGCCTGGGGGGAGATGCTTGTCATGAACTTGAGGTCCTGCAGACTTCTCCTAGTCGCCAGGTATCTCAACATGGCAACTAGCCTTTGCTCGGCAGTGATGGCTTGCCACATGCAGGTGTCCTGCTTGGTAAAATAGGGGGACAGCAAAGCCAACAGACAGTGAAAAAACGGGGTCCATCATCTGGAGATAATTCCTGAAGTAATCAAGGTTAATCCCCTGGATCTCCTGCAGTGGAGGAATGTGACAGAATTGGTCACGCTGGAGCAACCAATTTGTTGTCCATAAACTCCTCCTCACCCTGTTCATGAACTGAGTTTGGGTCAAAGCATGAACCCCAACAACAAGCCCATATGCAGCACAAACTCTACGACGAGTACGTACCTGCAACAGAAAATGGTCAGCTGGTCAGAACGAACTAAACAGAACGCACTGAAGAACAGAAAGGCCTATGAAGAAGGACCTGAAAATCAGAAACGAGTGGACAAGAAAGCATTGAAAGACAGATACGAACCCACAAGCACCACCTGAACTGCAGAAAACGATCTGAGAAGCACAAAGACTGAAAAGCGTGAATCGTCTCTCACCAAACTTTTACTAACACGCGATAACACGAGATCAGCAAAAGCAGCCCAAAGGGTGGCGTTGTTGAAATGGAACTTCCGCTTTATACTGCCATCCAGGGCTTCTGATAGGGGGGGCACCAGTCCTCCTGTAGGGGGCCCCGGGCACACATGGGGGGCCCAAACAGTAGAGGGAATAAATGCGGTCGGATGGGGGGGGCAATTACAGGTTGTTCAGCTGCAGCAGCTGAAAACTGGTTTCTCTCCCTCCCGCTGACTTTCAGCTACTGCAGGGAGAGACACAGACACAGCTGCCGGCTTCCCTGTCCCATAAAAAAAAAAAAATTGTTACCCTGTATTGTTTTAATCCCTTGTAAAACTCAATAAAATTCTTGTAATAAAAAAATTGTCAAAAAAAAATATTTTAAAGCAGTTAAACATTTTTTTAAAAAATTATAAAATATTTTATTTCAAAATGTAAAAAAAAAACTGTTTAAAAAAAGGGCAAATTCACACAGCTTCTCTGTTATCTTTTGTCCGCTAAGAATGATTTTTGCATATTTTTTGTGAAAATTTTGATCTTGCTTCATGGACTTCCGTTTGTAGGGGGAGTGGTCTAAGCATGGCGGTGTGAGAGCCGAGGAGATCGGAGCCAAGAGCTAGCCCCGGACACCCCCGTAGGAGACTGGCTAGAAGGACGTGAAATCCTGTAGGTACAAGTGTGCGGGGACCCTGCTAGTTCCGAAGCACGGCGGTGCTGCGAGCGCGTACCTTCCCGGGAACAGAAGTCCGTAAGACACGCGAGACCTGGGTTGATCACCGGCGGCTTCGCAGGACACGTGGGACAGATCAGCTGGTGGCGGCGCTGAATTCAAACAGGAGCCCGCAGCTGAGGGGCCAATAGGAGAGCGGAGAGCGGAACAAAAGTACCGGAGACCGGGAAGAGAGGCTCGCAAGATACGCGACACCTGTGAAGCAGACCAGCTGATGGTAGCGTGGAGCACTGCTGGGAGTCTGGAGCTGCAGGACTATTAAGAACAGCATATTCTGGACTAGATGTGGGAACGGATTCACAAGCTGGGCAGAAGACTGCAAGGTCAGTGAGCAGCATAACCTGTGGACGCCCCTAATTGTTGCTGCAAAAAAGCTATCAGTTACAGTTATCACCGTAAACTTGGTTAATAGGCGGTGGTTAATAAGACTGTGAAGCATTGTATTATTGCGTACAGGACATAAAACAGAGACATATGCCCCTGGGATCAGTAGACTTACAGAGTGTAGAGTTAATACACAGCTGGGCGCCCCCACATATTTGGGGAAGCGGGGACGGTATCTGTAAAATCTCAGATATATATGTCGAGGCGGGGGAAGAACACAGGAGTGCCACCCACACCAACTCACTCATACATTACCAGGTACCTGACGGTAAAAAGAGATATGAAACAGGTGGCAGATACGGCTATAAATATGGCTGTGACACAGGAACCATTCCCAGAGGCGGTATTACAGGGCATACAGCAGGCAAATACCCCGGCGGTGGTAGCACAACAAATAGACACTGGATCGGCTAAGGAGGCTGCGGAAAGGGACCCCATATTGCCCTTAGGAATCTCTGAAGATTTATCTGCTAGCTCCCATAATATATCTAGACTGCAAACAACAGAGAAAGGGATAGAGCAGGAGTTCACCCAGCTTAAATATCTCATCCAAGCTCTCCCCACTAAGGAGGATATTCAGCAGTTAATTCTCAGTATAACGGGACCTATGAGAGAGGAGATTATAGCAGTAAACAACAAAGTAGACGCGGTGGAAGTAAAAACAGCGTCTATGGAGCAAATGCAAAATTTTATGGAAAAGCGGCTTGAAATTGCAGAGAAAAGATTAAATAAACAACAACAGCATATAATTGCCCTACAGTTGCAATCTGAAGAGTTCGAAAATAAATCTAGGAGAAATAATATCCAGATTAAGGGGGTTACAGAGGAAATGGAAGGTCCAGCACTTAGAGGAGCTGTCACGGACATTTTCAATCAATTACTAAAAAATCCCCCAGATACTTCCATCGAATTAGATAGGGTACATAGGGTCCCGGCTACACGTCTCCCGGGGCAGAGTAATCCCAGAGACATTCTGTGCAGAGTCCATTTTTTTAAAGTAAAAGAAGACATTCTCAGGGCCGCATGGAAAGAGGGATTAGTGAAGTATTTGGGGGGGGAGATACAATTATATCCAGATCTCAGCAGGCAAACTAAAATCCGGCGACGTATGCTGAAACCGTTGCTGGAACACATGCTATCGAGGGGAGCGACATACAAATGGGGATACCCATTCGCGGTAATCGTTAAAAAGGGGGGACATACCCTTATTTTGAAAGAACTGTCTCAATTACCAGATCTTTTTAATTTTTTGGAATCCGATCCGATAGAGGTCCCCAACTGGATAGAACTACCAACAATGACCGAATATGCCAGTTAGAATAAATAGGAGCATCAAGAGACAGTTGTCAGGACAGAAAATGAACTTTCTCTCCATGTTTTTTTGTTGTAGGACTTATTTTTGGAGTACCTCCCCTTTTTCCTTTTTTTTTTTCCTTTTTGGGGTGGGATAGGGGGGAGAAGAGAGGCCTAGGCATAATATGTATGTATAAATAAAGTGGTCATGTGTAGGCTGGAGGACAGGGTAGAATCCGGCGATATACTGGACATCTCTCTCCCCCCCCTTTTTTATTTATTTATTTTTTTTTCTCTTTTTTTTTTTTTTGGGGAAAATTTACATCTGTGGACACCCTCTCCAAATAAGAGGGGCTGGAGTGTGGACTCCCGGAGCACCTATATATAATGTGTGGAAAGGAGAAGGAGGGGGAGGGTAGGTTAAGATAGAAGGGGGCTTATCAACATTATGGTGTTGTTTTTTTTTGTTGTTGTTTTTTTTTTTTTTTTGGTATGTGTGGTTTTTAAAAAAAAAAAAAATTCTCTAAAATTGACGTGGGAAGGGGGGGGGAGGGGGGTAAAAAGGGGGAGGTGGATGAAATAGGGGATTCACGAGAAATCACAAGAATCACAGAATAGAGGTATAACACCTTTTTTTTTTTTGAGTGGGGGGGAAGTCATTAGGGGAATGACACCTCAGATACAACATGTTTTGTAAGTAATGGACACTAAATAATGCACGGGGAGAATAGATATTTACCTATTTAATAATCACTGATAATATTGTTTAAAATTACATATTTAATCACTAATTAATTGAGCACTAATTAATATAATAATTTGGGAAGTCACATGAGGGGGCCCCCCCTTTTTTTTTTTTTTTTTTTTTTTTTAGGGAAGGAGGGAGGATAGGCCCCCGGAGCGAAGGTGGAAGAAGCGTTCTTTTTCCCGCATCCTTTTTTTTTTTTTTTGTCTCCCTCACCTATCGCAGTAGATAGATAATAGATCTACTATAAAATGAACGAGGAAGCGAGGGTGGAGGGAGGGTAAAGGGATGGGGGGGGGAAAGGGGGGAACATAGGAAAGGTACGAAGAAAGGGTATACTACTGGATAAGCAATGTGTGATATAGGAATGTTGAGAGATGGGTATTGAAAGGTGATGTGATATATATAAGAAATACAGGATTAATTGCGGGGTGCACGGGGGGTATAGACAAAAAGGCTCAGATCAAGGCTGTGCTTATTCACTTCTCCTAATCTTAACGTCTCTCCTCCAAGTGGGGGGGAAGTCAGAGACGTTTACATTTTTGTGTGTGGAATTTTTTTTTTTTTGAGACACTGCAGGTTGCAGGTCAATTTGCGGTGGCACAAGACCTGTGACTATTTAGAAAATACAATATCCGTAGGGTTGGAATTTTGCCAGAACCGGAGTGTGCGGTTTGTCTCTATTTAATTTTAATTCTTTTTTTTTTCGTTTTTTTTTTTTTTTTTTTTTTGTGTTTTGTATATTGGACAACCTACTAGTCCCCAACAGGACTAGCCATAAGTAAAATAGTAAGATGACTAAGTTTAATGTCACCTCATATAATGTAAAGGGGCTAAATAACCCAGAGAAACGCTCAAAACTCCTAGCGGAATTAAGCAGATTAAAATCCCAAATAATATTTTTACAGGAGACACATTTTAAAAACGATAAAATCCCGAAATTGGGCAATCGTAAATTCCCTACGGTATATCATAGCGCATCCCAGTCTACAAAAACAAATGGGGTATCTATCTTGGTGTCCAATCAAGTGCCTTGGAAAGAGTGTAAGACAGTGAAAGATGAGACGGAGCGCCTCCTTATTGTGATAGGACTATTATGTGATCAAAAGGTTACACTGGTAAACTTGTATTTGCCAAATGAAAATCAAGTTAGTGCACTGGAAACATATCTGAATATGGTCCATCAGAATAAGGAGGGGATGGTGATAATAAGTGGAGATTTGAATTTGGTATTGGATCCGGCTCTAGATGTTTCTAAGGGAGTATCTCATTTATCATTTAGAAAAATACGAAGAGTAAAGGGACTATTACAGGATCTGCAGTTGATGGACACATGGAGGGTCCTCCATGCGCACGACAGAGATTATACTTTTTTTTCAGCGAGACATAAGACGTATACCAGAATTGACTATGTTTTGTATCACAGAATGCCCTGTCGTGCGTAGTGGGGGCCTCTATAGGTTCATTTACGATATCAGATCATTCGCCCACCAACTGTATCTTGGAACTGGGAGAGCTAATTCCCCGTGAATGGCATTGGAGAAGGAATGAGATGCTCCTGAAGGATCCAGAGTATGAAAATCAAATAGCAAAGGAAATCGAATCTTATTTTGAAGTCAACACATCAGAAGAAATAAGTCCTCTATGCGTATGGGAAGCGCACAAGTGTTATATAAGGGGGATCCTTATCTCACTCGGCGCACGTAGGAAACAAATTTTTGGGGCAGAATTAGACGCGCTGATTGAGGAGATCAAAAGAGTTGAGCGGTCGCATAAGAAACTCCAAACTATAGGGAAGGAGGAGAAACTTATGAGATTACGGGAGGAACTAAATGTTTTACTAACGGAGAGAGCGAGGGCAAAACTAACTAGATGTAAGCGTGCATACTATGAATTTGGAAATAAACCGGGTAGAATGTTGGCTAATGCGCTGAGAGAGACAAGGGCGAGGAATCATATTGAGCATATAAAAACGCAGGGAGATACCCTAGTTAAATCGTCACAGGAAATCGCAAGGACGTTTAGGGAGTACTATCTGAAACTATACAACATAACAAGCCAACATCCGGCTTTAAGCAGGGAACAACAGGTAAATGATTATATAGTAACATCAGGGATGCCGGGGCTGTCAGAAGAGGAGGCAAAAAATATGGATGGTCCAATTAAACTAGAAGAATTCTTAGAAGCGTTGAAAGTATTAAAACCAGGAAGATCACCAGGTCCAGATGGCTATACGCTTCTATACTATAAAACTTTTTCAGAAAGGTTGGCACCGAAATTCCTTGCCGCCTTTAATTCTATACGAGAAGGACAGGAGATGAGAGGAGAGACATTGATGGCTCATGTAACTTTAATTCCGAAAGCAGGTAAAGACCCAACTCAGTGTGCCAGTTACCGCCCCATTTCATTGTTGAATGTAGATCTTAAGATTTTAACGAAGATACTTGCAAATAGGTTATTGGGATTTATCCCGGACCTCATACATCCGGATCAGGTGGGATTTACCCCGGGTAGAGAGGGGAGGGAAAACACACAAAGGGTCCTTAGTGCCATTCAACTAGCACACTCCCAGCAGAAACCATTAGTGATCGTATCTGCGGATGCGGAGAAAGCATTTGATCGGGTAGAGTGGACATTCCTGAGGGCAGTTTTACAACATATAGGATTAAAAAAAGGAATGGTAAATTGGATTACAAGTTTATATTCATGCCCAAGAGCGAGAGTGAAGGTGAACGACGTTATGTCTGAATCCTTTCCAATAGGTAATGGAACGCGTCAGGGATGTCCACTCTCACCCATCATATTTATTCTCACAGTTGAACCCTTTCTAAGAACAATACGGGCCAATACAGATATTAGGGGAATTAGAACAAAAGAGAGGGAACATAAGGTGGCAGCATATGCCGACGACTTACTGTTCTTTATAACTTCACCAGTGATATCTCTGCCGCCATTGTTGTCAGAGTTACGGAGGTATGGGGAGATGTCCAATTTTAAAGTAAATTACAGTAAGTCCGAAGCAATGGGAGTGGAAATGAATGGAATGTTAAAGCAACAACTGGCAGACAATTTTAGTTTTAAATGGACGGAATCACATCTAAGTTATTTGGGGACTAAAATACCAAATAACCTTAATCGTATATTGGAACTCAATTATGCACCACTGATTAGGCAAATCAAAGTGGATTTCCAGAGATGGGAGAAAGAAATTTTTACTTGGTTTGGAAAAATAAATATCATCAAAATGAACATAATGCCGAGAATATTGTATTTGTTCCAGACCCTACCCGTTAAGTTATCGGTTGGCTTTTTGAAAGATCTAAGGGCAAGATTTGTAAGATTTATTTGGGCAGGAAAACCCCCGAGGGTACGTAGAGCTATTCTGACTCTACCTAAAGAACGAGGAGGGGTAGGCCTCCCAGATCCGGTGAGCTATTATGAAGCATCGCATTTAACACGGGTAGTGGACTGGTGTACAGTAAAAGAGGCAAAACCATGGATACAGTTGGAACAAACTACAACTGTTATACCCTTAGAAGGTATAGTGTGGCTCCCAGAAGCTGAGATACCACAGGAGGTGAAGAGACACCCCACGATTGGGGCTACTATCCAGACGACAAAAAAAATATTTAAGAAAAAAAAGATATCGATGCATCCAAGTCCCATGATCCCAATCCTGGGGAATCCAAGTTTTGAGCCGGGGTTGATAGATCAGAACTTTAGAGAATTAAGGCGGCAGGGAATTAGTAGGCTGACGCATTTTTCTAGAGAAAACCGGGTAATGACTAGGGAAGAGATAGAAAGAGCTTTTTCGGAGACCCTTGATCCGTTTAGGAGAATACAGCTCAATGCTTTTTTACAGTCACTTAGGCAACGCATTAAAGGAATATGTATCCCTTCTGGGTTTGAGCAGATATGCTTAAAAGGAGAGCCACTTAGACACGCACTTTCAGTTATGTATGCCTTGCTGATTTAGAAGCCCCTCCAGAATTGGCCTTTTTGCAAGCTTGGGAAAGAGATCTGGGCATTATCTTCACGGAGACACAGAAAAAGAAGATACTGCTATTGCACATAAAGCATCTATGGCAACTAAGTATCAGGAAGGAGGGTAAAAAATTTTGACTAGGTGGTACAGAACTCCGGTAGTATTGAATAAGATATATCCGCAAGTATCCAATCAATGCTGGCGCTGTCAGAACGCAGAGGGCACTTTATTTCATATTTTTTGGGAATGTCCCAGATTAAAAGAATTTTGGACAATGGTGTCAGAAACGGTTCTAGAAATCACAGATGTATCTCTGGGAGAAAATCCATCAGCTTTTTTGCTTCACGATATCCCTCTGTCTAATGAAAGATATAAAAATTCTTTGGTAAGGCACTTGATTACGGCAGCAAAAGCATGTATTCCGGCCCTTTGGAAAAGTGCGATAGCGCCAACTAAATTACAATGGATGGGGAGAATAGCGGAGATCCAGCAAATGGAAAGTTTAACGATGATATTGAGAGAGCAAGAAGGAAAATATCGCGAAGTATGGGCACCATACATCAAATATAGGGAACAAAGTGCGTAGGCGGATATGTTGGGGACCGGGTGGGTAGGGGGGAGCCCAATGTTCAAGATGTGTTTTTTTTTTTTTTTCTCTCTCTTTTTTCTTCTTGAGTTTGTTATATTTTGGTTGGTTAATTTGTTCATGTAGACTTGGGGCGGAGGGTACTGGGGTATTACCCTAGGTAAGGAAAATATATTGCATTGGTGTTAAGAAATATTAACATAAGTGTACTAGAATATGAGAAAATAGAAGAGTAGGATGAACAGAAATATGCTACGTTAAAACAAAGTAATAATGCTGAGGTGAGAAGGCATGGTCTGATAAATGCTGAAAGGTTATTCTATTGTATAGGTAGACGGGAATTGTTAATGTACACATGTGTGTTGCTGTATAACACTAATGCAGTTAAGAAAATAAAGAATTTATAAAAAAAAAAAATATATATTTTAAAGCAGTTAAACATTTTTTGAAAAAATTATAAAATATTTTATTTCAAAATGTAAAAAAAAACTGTTTAAAAAAAGGGCAAATTCACACAGCTTCTCTGTTATCTTTTGTCCGCTAAGAATGATTTTTGCATATTTTTTGTGAAAATTTTGTTTTGATATATTTAAGGGGGTCCCTGCCAGGTAGGCTGTACGGGACCCCATGATTTATAACAGCAACCCTGCTGCCATCATACGTGTTATACGTCACCGCATTTTTTACGGTCGGATTTTAGTGTGTATGCAAGACAGCTTGAGTGGAATTCCTTTGGAATTCCGTCTGAAAAACCGCTGAGCCCCGTACACACGAGAGGATCGATCCGCTGGAATTGATCCGCGGACCGGTTCCAGCGGATAGATCCCCTGGTGTGTACGATCCAGCGGATCTGTTTCCGCAGATTTTTTTCCCCGGGGATGGATTTCCAGCGGATCAAAATTTCTTGACATGCTAAGAAATCGATCCGCTGGAATCCAGTCCAACGGATTGATCCGCTGGTCTGTACAGACTCACCAGATCAATCCGTCCGAATCCATCCCCCGCATGCGTCGTAATGATTCGATGCATGCGCGGAATTGCTTATATGACAGCGTCGCGCATGTCGCCGCGTCATCATCGCGGCGACGGCGCGACACGTCACCACTGACGAAATTCCGCTGGGATTTTGATCTCATGGTTAGTGCAACCATGAGATCAAAATCCGCCAGAGGATTTATCCGCGGAAACGGTCCCCCGGACCATTTCCGTGGATAAATCCTCTCGTGTGTACCCGGCCTCTGAGTTTATTCCAAGGGGATAACCGGTCGCGTGTACAGGGCATAAGAATAAGCTGCAATTTAATAAATGTTCGTTTTTTTGTTTAATTCCACTCTAAAACAGTAGAACATTTAAAGTTCAAAAATATTTGTTATTTTTGTTGGTGATCAATGTCACCAGGATAGAAAGTTAAGGTAAAAAAACAACATTGCACGGTTGTCCGCAAGAACAAATAGGGAATGGGGAGTGAGATGTTCCCCTCCTTGAGATTCCCTTTTATTTCATGTTGTGTCCCCAAGACAGAAAATGAAGTGAAACCTTCCCAGGTGACTAGACAGCAAATAAACCAGATAAAGACTAATAAAGAATATTGTGATTCTATAGTATCTTGTAGCCTCAGTTCTCAAATAATGACGTTAGGGTCATTTAGTTTTGCTTTTTAGGAGGTCTGTCAAAAAATCCTTTAACTTATTAGTAGTGAATCAGAGGCTTTGGTCTTATATTTACAGAATTGTTCAATAAATTGCAAGTACAGACAGATGGTGTCTCACTGTGTTTAGATGCAGATAGTACCTGTTTCAGGCCAGGTTCACACTTCTCCGACACGAAAGCTGGGCGACATCTGATCCGACTTTGCCCTGAGACTTTGGTCCAGCATCAATTCAACTTTAATGAACAGGATCCAACTTGAGATGAGTGTGACTTGGGTCTGGAATTGATTTCCACGCTAAATTTACAAGAAAAAGAGCGTGAGGTCCACCCCCAAATCCATACCAGACCCCTTAGGTCTGGTACGAATTTGGAGGGGAAACCCTATACCAAAATAATAAAAAAAAATGTCTATACCAGACCCTTATCTGAGCATGCAGCCCCAGCAGGCTAGGAAAAGGGGGGGGGGGGCGAGTGAGTGCCCCCACCTTCCTGGACCATACCAGGCTGCATTCCTGCTGGGTTTGGTATGGATTAGGGGGGCTACACCTTTTTTTTTCAATACATATTTTTTTAATACATTTTGCATTGCTAACATTGCCTCTGAGCAAATGTCACATGTCACAAGTCTGATCAGTTAACCACTTGCTTACTGGGCACATAAACCCCCTTCGTTCCCAGGCGAAATCTCAGCGTCCGGCACTGCGTCGCTTTAACTGACAATTGCGCGGTCGTGCGACGTGGCTCCCAAACAAAATTGGCGTCCTTTTTTCCCCACAAATAGAGCTTTCTTTTGGTGGTATTTGATCACCTCTGCGGTTTTTATTTTTTGCGCTATAAACAAAAAAAGAGCAACAATTTAAAAAAAATATATATTTTTTTTACTTGTTGCTATAATAAATATCCCAATTTTTTTTTTAAAAACTATTTTTTTTCTCAGTTAAGGCCGATACGTATTTTTCGACGTATTTTTGTAAAAAAAAAAAAAAATCACAATAAGCGACTGGTTTGCGCAAAAGTTATAGCGCCTACAAAATGGGGAACAGAATTATGATTTTTTTTTTTTTTTTTTTTTTTTACTAGTAATGGCGGCGATCTGCGATTTTTATTGGGACTGGGATATTGCGGCGGACGTATCGGACACTTTTGACACAAATTTGGCGCCATTCACATTTATACGGCGATCAGTGCTATAAAAATGCACTAATTACTGTATAAATGTGACTGGCAGTGAAGGGGTTAACACTAGGGGGTGAGGAAGGGGTTAAATGTGTAGCCTGGGTGTGTTATAACTGTGTGGGGGGAGGGGGGTGACTGGGGGAGGGGACCGATGCTGTGTCTCTATGTACAAGAGACACAGATCGGTCTCCTCTCCTCTGACAGCACGTGGAGCTCTGTGTTTACACACAGAGCTCCACGTCCCTGCTGTCACCTGCCGTGTCACCGACGATCGCGTGTACCCGGCGGACATCGCGGCCGCCAGGTACACGCATCGGGTCTTCGGCGATGCGTCGGGACAGTTTTTACCCGCCGTAATGCACATAAAGGCCGTTTTTAAACGGCCACTTGGCACTTGAGAGCCGTGCTGCGGACTTATTTCGTCTATAGCGCGGATCTCAAGTGGTTAAGATGCAACTTCCATTTAATTCTTTGGGCTGAAATCACACCCAAGTCGGACCAAAGTAGTGCAGGTACATTTTCAAAATTTGGACTGCAAGAACAGCTTGAGTCGGACATCTGGGGAGCATGTTTCCAGGTCTTTCTGCACTAAATAGACAGCCTGCTGAGCCAGACTGACTACTGCAAGAGCATGTAACTGGTGCAGCTGTGTCCTACGGAGGAGAAGACAAGGATGTGCTACAAAACAGCTAGAAAGCTGAAATACATTTATGTTCACTGCTATGCTAAACAGCCTCAGCATGTGCAGAACCATGGCTTTTTTTCAGGGGGAATGCGGGGGAATGCAGGGGAACGCAGTTCCGGCACCTCTAGCAATGAATGTATGTAATAGCAAGGAACGCTGGGGTGTGCTGGATTGTCTATTGATGCTGGCTTCTGGGGAATCTATTTTTATATGGAGGTCTGTTGTTGCTGGGTAGCTTTATTGTTGGTGATGGGGGGTGTTATGTTGCTGGGGTGGGTCAATTGTTCCTGGGAGGGATCTACTGTTGAGGGAGAGGTCTATTGTTGCTGGCTCCAGGAGGGTCTATTGATTGCTGGGGTCTATTGTTGCTGGGGATGGTATTTTGTTGCAGGGGGTCCATTGTTGCTCGGGGGAAGTCTATTGTTGTGTGGGCGATCTATTGTTGCTGGATTGAGGTCTATAGTTGCTGGGGGGTCAACTGTTGCTGGGGTGGGGTCTATTGTTGCTTACTGCACTCTATTTTACTGTCTTTCTTGTTATCATTAATAAATTCAGTGCAAATCACTTAGTAGCACAAGATGGTACTTAATTCTGTATTCTCTAAAAGGGTTGGTACTGGGAGGTGGGTAAGAGGTGAAACCAAGGGACAATGCGCAGAGGTGGGCAGGGAGTGGAAACGAATGGAAACTCAGGCCACATACACACGACCGGTTTTCTCGGCAGAATCCAGCAAGAAACTCAATGGGAGACGTATTCTGCCGAGAAAACCGGTCGTGTGTACACTTTTTTCCTGAGAAACCCGTCGGGAAACTCGTCGAGCCAAAAAGAGAGCATGTTCTCTATTTCCTTGATGGGCTATGGGAAAATTTGGCTCGACAAGTTTTTTGACAGCCGAACAAGGAACTCGACGGGGAAAGCGATGTGTTTCGCCCGTCGGAAGGAGGGAGTTCCTGCACTTATTCTCTGAGAAAAAAGCCCTGGTCAGAACACTGTGTTATGTTCACATTTGGATAAATAAAAGTGGGAACTGAGTCCTTGATAAACCCTCTATGTAAAGCTTATTTGCACATACTCTTGTATTAAAGTCCGTGTAAACCCACTCTCATCAATTATAAAGTACTGCCATAGTGCTGAACTATAAGGATATACATGCCCAAAAGCTCCGCATTCAGTGGGCAGGTCTGTTATCTGGCTCTCGGTGGGTGGAGTCGTGATGTCAGCAGACTCCCGCCCACCTCTACACATCCCTTGGCCAGAGCGTGCACAGGAGAGGCGGAGAGCGTTCTGGGTAAAAGCAGAACGCTCTCATAGCCCCTGACCTACTGACACCGACCACTGACACAGACCACTGCCCTATTGACACTGACCACTGCCCTACTGACACCTACCACTGACCTGTGCCCTGCTGTCACCAACCGCTGACACCGACCACTGCCCTACTGACACCAATCACTGACATCGACCACTGCCCTACTGATACCAACCACTGACACCGACCACTGCCCTACTGACACCAACCACTAACACTGACCACTGCCATACTGACACCAGACACTGACACTGACCACTGCCCTACTGATACCAGCCACTGCCACCGCCACTTCCCTACAGATACCAATCACTGACACTGACCACTGCCCCGCTGTCACCAACCACTGACACCGACCACTGTCGTCCTACTGACACTAACCACTGCCCTACAGACACCAACCACTGCCCCATCTCCCCACCCTCTTTCCCAAAAGCACCATGAAAAAATATATTTAAAAAACAAACCCCCCCCCCATTATTGTTAAAAAAAAAAAAATAGTACACAAATTGTAAAAAAGTTATAAAAAAAAATCCACTGGTTCCAAAAAAGCATTTAAAAAAATAAAAATAAATTTAATTGTAAAATAAAAAAATAAACTACTGACACTGTCCACTGTCCTGACACCATCCTGCACGTACAACCCACCACAGTACACTCCGCATTCCTCATCTGTACATACTACTCACCTCCATACAATCCACACTCCTCTCCTGCACATACTACCCACCTCCATACACTCCCCACTCCTCTCCTGCACATACTACCCACCTCCATACACTCCAGACTCCTTTTCTGTACATACTACTCACATCCATACACTCTGAACTCCTCTCCTGCACATACTACTCACCTCCATACACACCGTACTGCTCTCCTACATATACTACTCACCTCCATACACTTTGAACTCCTCTCCTACACATACTACTCACCTTCATACACTACACACTTTTCTCCTGCACATACTATCCACCTCCATACACTTCACACTTCACACCCCTCTCCTGCATATACTTGTTAGTGTTTTTGTTTGATCTGGGTTTGGAGTGGCTCAGGGTAGAAGCTGGGTCACTCACAGGCAGCATCACCAAGACCTCCCTCTTTTTTCCAGAACTCTCTAGAAGGTTCTGAAAAGAGAGGAGGAGAGGGGGTGTGGAGCTGCCTGGGGTATTCTGAAGAGCCCTGACCAATCCCCATTTTGGAATTGGCAGGGGGCAGGCCTCCTTAAATACCCAGGGTCAGCCCAGTTTGGGAGAAGTTGTCAGGTGGAGGAGTTGGAGATGCAGTACTGAGGCTGTCGAGGTCTTGGAGGGAGCTCTCCAGTCTGGGGGGGGACTGTGGTATCATGGGCAGTGGAGTCATAGCAACACCCCGCTACATAGACCTGGTGTGAGCAGTCAGTTGACACGAGTAGGGACTTGGTAGGAGCAGTCAGGTGACTCATGTAGGGACTTGGCAGGAGCAGTCAGGTGACACAAGTAGGGACTTGGTAGGAGCAGTCAGGTGACGCGAGTAGGGACTTGGCAGGGAGGCTGTAAGCTTTGAGATCATTCGGCCTTACTGGGTGTAATTATGAAAAGTGAGACATAAACCACTTCTCCACATAACACGTCCTGGTGATCAAAAGGAATGATGCAACTGTGATCAGGTGACCTCAGACACACACTGCACCATAACAATAAATTCAGATCACTGGAGCTTATCCTTTGCCCAGCTCTGACTAGATACTTCTCCCTTAAATCAAATCACGTGTCTGTGTATCTTTTGCTGGCCATCTTGTGAGTTCACTGAAAAGAAACATCCAGTCAAAACACATTTTCCACAGAGAAAGCGTAGGACTTTTGTCCAAAGGGCGTTGGCCAAGAATTTGTCTTGCATACAAACGGCACACAATTGTCAGCCAACAAACATGAAACTACATGTTTTTTCAGCTCTTTAGCGCCACCCTTTGGGCACCTTTTGCTAATGTCGTGTTTGATGAGCATTGATTCCGAGCATGCATGTTTGTACTTTGGACTTTTGTCCGGCAGACTTGTGTACACATACTCGGAAAATCCGACAACAGACAATTGTCCACGGAAAATTTTAAAGCATGCCATCCAATATTTGTCTGTGGAAAATCCGTCAACAATTGTTCGATAAAGCATACAAACGATCAAATTTTCCAGCAACAGCCTGTCATCACACAATTCCCTTTGGAAAATCTGATCGTGTGTACGAGGCTTAAGGCTTGTGCATGAGATATGTAAATCACCCGTCACTCGCACAGGAGGGAAGAACTGACTGGGTTTTCTCCATTAGTCAGTTTTATCTCACTGAAAAAAGATAAGAGGATTTTCTCACAATGCTGTTGTGGGGTCTTTGTTGAGATTATCAGACCTCTGAATTCTCACCTTTGAGACATAGGAAGGGACAGAGGAAACACATTGCCAGTTCTGTGAAAGAACCCAGAAGACTGCAGAGCCATTCACAAAGCGCATCGCAGCTCAAGCATGCGCAGTGGGCAGCCGACTATGAAGCTAAAAGCCATATAGCTGGCTCTCCACAGTTAGGATGCCAATGTCAGGAAGCCGTAGGCTAGTAAAGAACTAGCCAAGGTGAAGACAGTGCTGGATCCCTGGATAGGTAAGTGCAATTTTATTAATGGTCTGCAACTACAGGATTTGTAGCTGTAGACTTTTTTTTCCAGTGAACCTCATCTTTAAGTAATACAATTAGTGAATAATATGATTTCAAACTTTACCATTGGCATACATAATAAAAGAAATGTTCACTGCAAAAAATATATAGTAAAATATTAAAAAGGTAATATAGTGAATAGATATCCAATAAAACTAAATAAAAAAAGCAGTAGAATAAATTTCAAAATAAAAGTTAAAAGGACGTAAAATGTTTCAGCATTGAAGCCCAATGACTTTATACAGTCATGGCCGAAATTGTTGGCACCCCAGAAATTTTTCAAGAAAATCAAGTATTTCTCAAAGAAAAGTATTGCAGTAACACATGTTTTGCTATACACATGTTTATCCATTTATTTTTCCATACATCTCTGAAGAAGCCCTCTGTAGGGCGAAACATGTAGGACTACTAGCATGGGATACACAAGAAAGTTGGTGCACATTGTTGTAAATTCTCCTTTCTTGTGTTTTTTAGCAAATGTGTATATGTAAAAATAGAATATATTTATTAATAAACATTACATTTTTTATATAAGTTGTGATTCTTCAATAATTTCTGTGGTCTTTGGTAAAAATGCCAATATCTACTATAATAATATTCAAATGCTCCAACAGGCATCCATAAAATCCCACGCCATACCCCGGTATCGGGGATTTGTATACATTTCTTCATTTAGGGATGGAGATGCAGTTGGATGTAATATTTTACTAGTGCATGCGCTATATTTCTTCTATTCCTAGATTTGCCTTTGTCCACAGTGCGCAACATTACCAAGAAGTTTGCAACCCATGGCACTGTAGCTAATCTCTCTGGGCGTGGATGAAAGAGAAAAAATGATGAAAGGTTGCAACACAGGATAGTCCGGATGGTGGATAAGCAGCCCCAAACAAGTTCCAAAGAAATTCAAGCTGTCGTGCAGGCTCAGGGAGCATCAGTGTGAGCGCAAACTATCCGTCAACATTTAAATTAAATGAAACGCTATGGCAGGAGACCCAGGAGGACCCCACTGCTGACACAGAGACATAAAAAAGCAAGACTACAGCTTGCCAAAATGTACTTGAGTAAGCCAAAATCCTTCTGGGAAAACATCTTGTGGACAGATGAGACCAAGATAGAGCTTTTTGGTAAAGCACATCATTCTACTGTTTACCAAAAATGGAATGAGGCCTACAAAGAAAAGAACACAGTACCTACAGTGAAATGTGGTGGAGGTTCAATGATGTTTTGGGGTTGTTTTGATGCCTCTGGCACTGGGTGCCTTGAATGTGTGCAAGGCATCATGAAATCTGAAAATCTGAGGATTACCAAAGGATTTTGTCAGAAAGCTGGGCTTGCGTCCGAGATCTTGGGTCTTCCAGCAGGACGATGACCCCAAACATACGTCAAAAAGCACCCAAAAATGGATGGCAACAAAGCGCTGGAGAGTTCTAAAGTGGCCAGCAATGAGTCCAGATCTAAATCCCAGTCAACACCTGTGGAGAGATCTTAAAATTACTGTTGGGAAAAGGTGCCTTTCCAATAAGAGAGACCTGGAGCAGTTTGCAAAGGGAGAGTGGTCCAAAATTCCGGGTGAGATGTGTAAGGAGCTTATTGATGGTTATAGGAAGCAACTGATTTCAGTTATTTTTCCAAAGGGTGTGCAACCAAATATTAAGTTAAGGGTGCCAAGAATTTTGACAAGCCCATTTTTGGAGTTTTGTGTGACATTATGTCCAGTTTGTTTTTTTTCCTCAATTTTTTGTTTTGTTCCAATACACACAAAGGGAATAAACAAAACATGTGTTACTGCAATACTTTTCTGTGAGAAATACTTGCTTTTCTGGAGTGCTAACAATTTCGGCCATGACTGTAGGTATTATATTTACTATACACACATACATTTTCATATACAGTATGTGTCTGTACACTGAGATGTGGTGACATGTTATTTTATCTAGTCAGCACACTCCTGTTCAATTGAAACTTTTTGGATTTAAAATGTCTAAACGTGAAGTTACTTTGAATGAACTAAATGGTCAGGTAGTCAGTTGTGCCTAACACACACTCACAATTTCTAAAAGCAAATCACATGATAATGCACAAAGACACTTTGTAAATATTCCCGCTAAAGAATCACAGCTTATTGTGTTCAACTAAAAGTGAAAAATGTTGCATTGTGGAATTAGGATTGTTTTAATAGTTGTATAATGGGTGAAGCAAATTCTTAGAAAAACTTTCTCTACATTCTGCTTAAAGGTAATACCATGTCAGCATTACCTTTGACTTTACCAGACTTTGACATACACTATATAAAGCCCTCTGCTCTATGTGACGGCAGCAGCACAGCATAGCTGAACAAAGCTACACAAGCATAATGGGGAAGGTAAGATACTATCCCAAACATCAATAAATATGGCTACAAAAGTCTGTTAAAAATGTTAGAATATTTATATTTTAGTTACTACTTAAGTCCTTTTAAAGGAATATGGGCTCTTTCACACAGGCAGGCTCCAGCAGCCTGAGCGTTTACATCCGACGTGATCCCCCAGACAGATTTGGAACACATTCCCCATCCATCTGTTTTTAGCGGATAGGATCAGATCGGATGTCGGCAGATGTCAACAGGCACATGTTCGTTGACACCCGCAGCTCCATAGAGGGTAATGAATGGTCCGATCGGGTCTGCCTACAAAGCTGACAGGCGGACCTGATTGGTTTGCCCCTACCTAAATAAAATATTTATTATGCCATAAATGAAAAGCAGAAAAAATTAATGTTCTATACATTCCTTTAACAGATCATCTTCTACGAGGACAGAAATTTCCAGGGTCGCTCTTATGAGTGTAACTCTGAATGTCATGATATGTCCTCATACTTCAGACGCTGCAACTCCATTCGTGTGGAAAGTGGAAACTGGATCCTGTATGAACATCCAAACTACAGAGGACACCAGTATTTCCTTCACAGAGGAGAATATCCTGACTTCCAGCAATGGATGGGTTATAATGATTCCATTAGGTCTTGTCGTCTTAGCCCCCAGGTAAACATTTCATAGTTACATAGTTACAGTTAGTCAGGTTGAAAAAAGACACAAGTCCATCCAGTTCAACCATAAAAAAACAAACAAAAATTAAATAAAATCATACAATCCCATATACCCAATCTACACCCACAGTTGATCCAGAGGAAGGCGAAAACCCCAGAAGAACATGATCCAATTTGCTACAGCGGGGGGAAAAGGTCCTTTCTGATACCCTGAGAGGCAATCGGATTTTCCCTGGATCAACTTTACCTATAAATGTTAGTAGCCAGTTATATTAGGTACATTTAGCAAAGAATCCAGAATCATTTGTAAAATATCTCTAATTACAGTCATATTTATCTAAATAAATAATTTTCTATTATGAAGGAAGGTTTACTAAGCTTTTATAAATCTTTATAGATGTTACTAACTGAAAAATCTAAATTAAGCTTTTTTAAAGCATTGGCTGCATATTTATTTTTACAGCATCAGGGTTCATTTAGGATCAGGATCTATGAGAGAGAAGACTTCAAAGGTCAGATGATGGAGTTCACTGAAGATTGTCCTCATATCTATGATCGATTCCACTACCATGATATTCATTCTGCCCATGTACAAGATGGATACTGGATGTTCTATGAGGAGCCCAACTACAGAGGACGTCAGTTTTACCTGAGACCTGGAGAGTATAGAAGATACACTGACTGGGGAGCCACAGATCCAAGAATTGGATCTTTTAGACGTCTCCACCATTCCTTCTAGTTAACTAAGTCCATTTAATAAATTATTTGAAATAATGTAAGGAGTCTGTTATATGCTTTATGAACATTCATTTACATTGAATATTCTAATATAATGATATGTTGCAAAAAGAAAAGCGAGTCACATCACAAGAACTACTTATAAAACATTATAGTACACACATTCACAGCCAGAACTAGATTGGGGGAAAAAAACATACAAAATCATTCTACGTTCAATAAATGACACACCTTTTGAAGTAATAGTAATTATATATCTACTCATATCTTTAAAAGGTTTGTGATAACTGGGACTAACCTGTCCTATAATCTAATGTATTGTTTACTTGACATGAGCTCAATTGGGTTTAACATCCAGGACTACACTTGGAAATGTTTGCACCGTTGGTTAAAGTTGTGCAGTACCTATTTACCTTTATCTACTGCATAAGGTAATACTGAGGGCAGAGTCCTGCAGAAGGCCACATGTCCTTAAGCTGGGGCATAGGGAGAGCATAAGGCAAACTTCCGTGGTGATTTATGTAAAAAAAAAAAAGTCCCACAATGCAAATCCATAATTAATCATGTTGTCATGTAGATCAATGCCAATCATGATGAATGACACCCGCCAACCTGCGTAAAAATAAACATGCAGAGTCGCCGTGAGACTGCTCACCATGAATGACAGCTGAGCCCCACAGGTGGATGTAAATAAAGGGGTTAGGGTATCTCAGGTGCTGCCATTGATCAAATAAGGACATGACCATATTTGGTCAATGACAGCACAATCCCATTGTTACCATATAATGTTTTGCTTGTGTAATGTATTATTTAGGTATTCTGATATATGGGAATATAATTAAACCCCTAATTGTGTTTCTCTATATATTATACCACTTCCAGCTTCTCAAATGGGTTACTGTGACTATTTCTACATCAAGGGCCTGGCTATTGATTGCCTGTTACATCTCACATGGGTTGTAAACATCAGCATGTCAGCTACTGTAGGTGTAGTGACCAATTAGTGTGTCTTATATTAGCCACTGTACAGAAAAAAATGGGAGATATAATGAATTGTTAGATAATAGAAGAACAGAGAGCGCACAGCTGTGCTAGTGTAATAACATTTAATAGGGAACATAAAAACCAATAAAGTTGCACTCACAGCTGAAGACTTGGGGGGTTATTTACGAAAGGCAAATCCACTTTGCACTACGAGTGCACTTAAAGTGCACTTGGAAGTTCAGTCGCTGTAGATCTGAGGGGGACATGCAAGGAAAATAAAAAACAGCATTTTAGCTTGCACATGATTGGATGAAAAATTAACAGCTCATTTCAGATCTTCTCCTCAGATTTACAGAAACTGAACTTCCAAGTGCACTTGCAGTGCACTTGTAGTGCAAAGTGGATTTGCCTTTTGTAAATAACCCCCTTGGTGTTCACATGATGGTCACAATTCTGCCTCCTCTCATGGCCTGGCCCTTTGGGAAATCACCCAATGGTGTGGGGAACGAGCAAGGGATGAGGGGCAGAGAGTCCCAGCTGCAGTGTCCAACTGAACAGCTCTGGGAGCTGTTCCTGCGCCCGGACCAGCCGGCGCCACGTGACGTCAATCACGGCCGCGATATGGAGGAAGTCCTGGCAGATGGCTTGCTTGTCACTTCCTCCATATCATGGTCGGGATTGACGTCACGTGGCAACTATGGCCACTGTCACCGCCCAAATATGGCCAAATGGATACACTTGGTTACTGATTTCATGCTATCCCCACTTGTTTGTTTGCATGGCTGGGCCTTGAAATGATTAAATTGGCCGGGCAAGAAAATGAATGCGGCTGGGTGACGTTACTGGACATAATTTTCTCAAAAACATAATCCATGTGTTGAGTGAGAATCAAGTGCTGACAATCCACTGTGCAGATTGTATAAATTTCAGTGCTGCAACACCACCACCTTACCAGATAAATTGTTCTCCCAATGCCGAGGTCAAATGGTTCCATCATAAGAATGGATGTTAGCACACCACAACACCCAGGTGTCAGATTGTAGCAGCAGTTTAACCAATGACTCAATCCCTTTTGGATGATGTTGCCAGCGCCCCCACTAATCGCAAAGGTGTTCTGGCCCCAAATGACATGGAGGAAAATAGAGGAGCTATAATGCATATTTTTTTATAAAAACACTTTATTAGGATAAAAGATATTCAAAAAAGTCATGATAATCATACCATGTGAAAGTGGAAGCATGGCACTTCTCAAGCACTTGTAAGATGTGATATCACAACCAAGGCCCTGCCCAGTGGATATCTTCAGGGAACTCTAATGCCGGGTACACACGATCGGTTAAACCAATGAGAATGGTCTGATGGACCGTTTTCATCGGTCAAAACCGATCGTGTGTGGGCACCATTTGTTATTTAACCATCGGTTAAAAAAAACCCAACTTGCTTTAAATTTAACCGATGGATTCTTAACCGATGGGAAAAAAATGATCGTTAGTAGGCACGACCATCGGTTAAAAATCCACGCATGCTCAGACTAAATTAGGGGACGGGAGCGCTCGTTCTGGTAAAACTAGCGCTCGTTATGGAGATGGCACATTCTACATTTTTAAAATTAGTGCCTCATTTATTGCAGCGCATTTTTTTCTTCGTTCTATTGCTAGAATAAAGACGTTGTTTTGCTGATGGTATTTAGACAGAGTTCTCCCATACTGACTTGTGATCTCATGAATAATCCTTTTTTTTTTTAAATAAGCCAGATCTCCCAAATATTTTTTTTTACTCCACATCTTTTTTTTGTTGTTTTTTTTTATCAGGTTATCCCAACTTTTTTTTTTTAGCAAGTTATCACAACAAATTTTGTCCCCCCCCCCCCCCCAAGGAGGTTGTATCCTTTGTTAATTACACATTGTATTTCTAAAATGTTTTATGTCTATTCACCAGAAAAACACAATAGACAAGTATTTAGCTTAAATTAAATCTCCATTTATTCTGGACCAAACAATTAAACATGAAGGGCAACAATTGAGCACTCAGCCAAATCTATGCAGACTTTGGAGCCCAAAGGCACATTCCACCATGATCAACAACAAAATCAATAACATGAGGAGTCCCTCTAATGTGGGTCACAATGTGCTCCCCAAATCCCAGAAATCAGAAGCAGCAGCAGATGTCATACATGACCCCAAGCTGTGGCACTACAACAACAACCTCAGTTTTCTGGCAGATCAGCTTGAAGTCACGGATTCACTTTCTGGTCTTCCTTGCAGCCTTCCTTCCACGGCTCCCTCCACGGCCCCTTGCAGGTGGTGAGAATGTGGCAGCAGGAGGAGGAGGAGGAGGCTGGGCCGGGTCACTGAGTTGTGTGTTCTCAGTCAGCAGGCCCCTTCTTCCCCTCTGAATCACAAAGGCTAAAATATCCTTTGCCAGGGCCCGTTGTCGCTCATCCATTTTTTGCAGCTGGTCAGCAAGGTAGGTGCTGTAGCCCTCAACAGGGTTAATGGGGGCCCTCATGATGGAAGCTGCCTCCCTAATGACCTGCAGACACTCCTTCTCCAGATGGGACATGCGCCTCTGTCTTTTTTTTTTTTTTTTTTGGAAAAGTAATATGGTCTAGCATAGCAATGGCCCCCCTACCCATGAAGTACTCAACATATCTATCACTGGCATCTTGAGCAGTTCGGGGGGCCAAGCCAGTACGGCCAGTGTCCAGGCCAGTCAGGTTCTCAGATGATTGTCTGGCCTCAGGCCCAATGTTGGAAAGGTAGGTCTCTGAATGCCTGCGCTAATAATTATGAAAAATGCAGCAGGTAAACATGACAGTGTTCAGTTTATATTTCGCTATGTGTATGGCTGTCTGGAACAGGTATAACCGGCTGGCCATAATCCCGAAGGCATTCTCGACAACCCTCCGGGCTCTGGCCAGCCAGAAATTAAAAACCCTCCTCTCCGGGGTGAGTGTCCTCTGGGGAAATGGCCTCATGAGGTGTGGTCCCAGGCTGAAAGCTTCATCCGTGACAAACACGAAAGGGAGTCCCGTGGCAGTGCCAGGCCACCAGTCTGGAGATGTTGGGCAAACCCTGTCTGCGCAAATACTCCACTGACGGACATCCATCCGTTCTTCCCCACGTCCAAATACAAAAACTCGTACTGTGCCAACACCACCACCATCAACACAATACTGTGGAAACCTTTGTAGTCAAATAGTATGACCCCGAACGGGGTGGCGGCACTATGCGGACGTGTTTTCCATCTCTTGCCCCTCCGCAGTTAGAGAAGTCCCACCGCTGGGCCAATTGGGAAGCCACAGTCTGCCTTTCCTGTGGCGTGGAAGGAAACTGTGGAGTCAAATAAAAATAAAAATGAGTACTTTGGCACATAAACATTGCAATCACAATACAAAAGACATCCTTGTCCAACATCAGTATAACATTTATTAGTAGAGTGAGAATTTCATGCCAAAACTAAAATAGGCCCACTTATCAGACTCCTTACCCCTCTTATGGGCCATTAAACAGTTTAAGGGGGGGGGGTGTTCTAGCTGAGTTTGGGCCCAGAAAAAAAATCTCTCTAGCACTCGGCCTAAATTAAATGTGAAAAAGAAAATGGGACACATTTTAAAGGGGGGGGGGCAGAACTACAATGGAGCAGACAAAAAACAAGTTGGAAACAGACTAGGCTAGGTGTGTTTGGGCCTAGGATAGCATGCTGGACAGGTTAGTGAAAGGAAATATGCGTGTAGGCCAAAAAAGGAGCAAGGAAAGCATACAACATGCATGGGGACAAAGGGGACATTCACAGCATATTACAATCATGGTAATTAGGGAATGATGCAAGAAATACAAGACATTAGCATACATTAAAGCCATAGATTGTGATGTGAAAGGAGACAACTTACCTTAATATAGACCTTCTGCATCACTTGTATGATGGCAGAACACTTAAAACAGAAAGCAACCAAGTACAGCAAGGCCTGTAAAGAACAAACTGAAAAACAGAAATCGAGCGGACAGGAACGCACTGCAAAACAGATACTACCTGACTGCAAGCACTGAAAGACAGATACGTACCCACAAGCACAAACTGAACCCGAAAAAACAATCTGCAAAACACGGAGACTGAAAAGCGTGAATCAGCTCTAACCAAACTTTTACTAACACGTGGTAACACGGAATCAGCAAAAGCAACCCCAAGGGTGGCGCTATTGGATTTGACCTTCCCCTTTATAGTGCCGTCGTACGTGGTTTACGTGACCACGTTCTGACACGATCGGTCCATCGGTCCGTTCTCATGGGATGGACTGATCGTGTGTACGTGGCATAATAGGTTAGTGATACCGACAGTCTATATTATACAGCCTGTAAGTCAATTTTTTTTTACTTTGAAGTTTTTATTGAATTTTTATGGTATACAAAATATGCAGGTAAGTTGAATATAGAGTAGGTAAACAGAAAAGAATACCACTTACATGGAGCAAAAGATAAAAGTAAAACTGAGTATCTTTGGTTTGGTACATCAGCAGTTGAGATTATTTTATATGTCAGGGTTCCCAATAGAATGAGTTGAGTCCTTGATATTTAAAATAGAAGCCTGTCACCCCATGTGGGAGCATACTGACTTGTTAGTGACATTCTTAGGAACTGCTTTTATGACCGAGTAGGCAGTCATTTAAAGTAGGCCCAGTAGTATAACCAAAACCTTGTTTCCGAAACCAAATAATACTAACTGTAACGTTATATATTATGTGCTACTTAAATATTCAAAACGTGGAGACTAAATCTTAGTATCAAAAATAGTAAGTTGTTATGTGTATAGCTGTTAATCCCTTTGCACTATTGCTACTATGGCACCTTTAGATGCGCTGTGTTTTTCAATAATTGAACGTTGTGGGCATCTTCAATAAGTTCAAAACTAGAGGCTATTTTGGATATTAAACCAGCTGTCCCAGTATTTATGGTAGCTATGTATCCTTCCTTCTTTATATGCTAACATTCTTTCCATAAGGCTTTGCGAGTTCACTCTATCAATGACTTCTCTAATGGTGGGGGGGTTTGATTTACTGCAAGGCCATTTTAATACCCTGTTAGATAGAGAACCCACTTCAAACACATATGCAGAATATGTGTCCAAATTAGGTTCTAGCAGTGGCGGCCCATCCATTAGGGGCGCAGGTGCCCCGCCTCCCTATCCATGCATCTGGCTCCCTAATCTAGATTTGGGGGCGCTGGGGTTACAATGGGGGTGTTTTTTTAAGCACACGATTACAGCCAGAGACTCTTATATGCTTCAAAAAAGGGTAGGCACTGTCTGCTGAGTTAATCTCCCTATCCCTGCACTCAGTGCACTGACTGGCAGCACTGATAGGTGCCACTGATTGACATTGATAGGCACCACTGATTGACAGCACTGATGGCCACTGATAAGTGGCACTAATGGGCACTGATTTGCCTCACTAATGAGCACTGATAGGCACTGCTTGTTGGCACTGATAGGCAGCAATGATTGACACTGATAGGCGACACTGATTGGTAATAATAGAAAGCACATAATGGAACTGATTGGCAGCACTGATAAGCAGCACTGATGGGCCCTGATTGGCACTGATTGACAGCACTAATGGCACTGATTGGCACTGATAGGTATCACTGATTGGCAGCATTTGGTGGTACTGATTGGCAGCACTGATGGGCACTTATTGTTAGCACTGATGGGCACTGACAAGCAGCACTGCTAGTCAACAATAATGAACACTGATAGGTGCTACTGATGGGCATTGATAGGCAGCAGTGATGGGCATTGATAGGCAGCAGTGATGGGCACTGATAGGCGGTACTGGTGGGCACTTATTGTCACTGACAAGTGGCACTGATTGGAAGCACCGATGGGCACTGATAGGCAGCACTGATGGGCACTGATTGGCAATGACAGGTGGCACTTATTGGAAGCACTAATTGGCAGCACTGACAGGTGGCACTGATTATAAGCACTGATTGGCAGCACTGGTGGGCAATGATAGGTTGCACTAATTGGCACTGATAGGCAGCACTGATTGACACTGATAGGTGGCAAGGATTGTCACTGATAGGAGGCACTGTTTGGCACTGATATGTGGCACTAATAGGTGGCACTGATTGGAAGCACTGATTGGCACTGATAGGCAGCATTGATGGGCACTGATAGGTGCCATTGGTTGGCACTAATAGGCAGCACTGATTGGCACTGTAATGTAGCACTGATTATCACTGACTGGCACTGACATGTGGCACTTATTGGCACTGACAGGTGGCACCGATTGGCACCAACTGGTACTGACAGGTAGCACTGATTGGCACTGACAGGTGGCACTAATTGGCACTGACTGGCACGGACAGGTGGCACTGATTGTCACTGACTGGAACTGGCAGATAGCACTGATTGGCACTGACATGTGACATTGACATGTGGCACTGATTGGCACTGATTGGAAGCAGATTTTCACTGATAGATGGCACTGATTGGCACTGACTGGCACTGGCAGGTGGCACTGACTGGCACTGACAGGTGGCACTGATGGATGGAACTGATTGGAAGCACTAACAGAGGAGAGCAGCTATTGTAAGATCTGCTCAGTGTGTGACACTGTCTTGTAATGTATCTGTGTGCAGGGAGAGAGAGAAGCTGTCAGAATTCAGCAGTGATGTCGGGTATGGGTGAGACTTAGCAGCTATCGAACACCAGCCAATTATTGGGCTGCTTAAGAATAGGGGGCGGAGCCATGTACATGTAGCGGCACACCCATTCCCCATCCTATTGGCTGGTGTTCGATAGCTGCTCGGCCCCACCCACCCCGACATCAATGCTGAAATTTTGACAGCTCCTTTCTCTCCCTGCACACAGATACATTACAAGACAGTGTCACACACTGAGCAGATCTTACAAGCCCCAATATCTGCTCAATGGGATACAGCCTCACGGGGTACACATTGCTTGGATCTGGATGCAGCATTTTACAGCAGCCCAGGCAGATCTCGGGAGACAGCGGCATGAAGCTACACAAATACTGCAGAGTAATTAGGGTGTGCCCAGGCACACCCGGCACACCCCGTGCGCACGCCTATGACTGGAACCATGTCTTGTGGTCTGATGAGACCAAGATAAACTTATTTGGTTCAGATGGTGTCAAGCATGAGTGACAGCAACCAGGTGAGGAGTACAAAGACAAGTGTGTCTTGTCTACAGTCAAGCATGGTGGTAGGAGTGTCATGGTCTGGGTCTGCATGAGTGCTGCCGGCACTGGGGAGCTACAGTTCATTGAGGGAACCATGAATGCCAACATGTACTGTGACATACTGAAGCAGAGCATGATCCCCTCCTTTTGGAGACTGGGCAGCAGGACAGTATTCCAACATGATAACGACCCCAAACACACCTCCAAAATGACCATTGCCTTGCTAAAGAAGCTGAGGGTAAAGGTGATTGACTGGCCAAGCATGTCTCCAGACCTAAACCCTATTGAGCATCTGTGGGGCATCCGTAAAAGGAAAGATGGAGGACCGCAAGGTCTTTAAAGCGGGGTTTCCATTCCGTTTTTACATTTTTATAAATATGACCTGTCATTTATCTTTCTTTCAATCTTTACATTACCGCTTACTACATCTAAAAGTCCCGCCGTTCCGCCAAATTATATTAAATAAATACCTTATATTTCTTTCTCCTCAGCGTTCCTGCGATTTCCCATTTTGCTTGTGGGCAATGTGAAACCCACAAGCAGTTACTTCCTGGATTAGTTGGGATGATGCGATAACACGCCCGAACGAAAGACCCGTCCCGCCCCAATCTCGCGTATGCGCAATACTGTTGCAGCGCCGCGCCATTAATGACTTGGGTTGCCATCGCAACGAGTGTCGGCTGCAGAAGTGTACGCTGTTATGATGGCAACAGATCAACAACAAGAAGGGACCGTACAGGATAGACATTTCCTGAATTCTTTAGTTCTGTATTGTTAAATTGCAATTGAAAGAGCACAGTATGTGCGCTCGTTCTCCGGTGCAGGCGGCAGGAAATCTCGGTGTGTACTGATGAAAACAAAGGCCTATGCCAGGTTTGAAAATGGCGCCGATATATTGAAGGAATCGAGTCACTTCCTGCCTCATAATAACACGATTCTAGTACAGGGGAGGCACAGGGGGGGTGCACGGCTGAATGACTCATCATTTCCCAGGAGCATTAGCGCTGTTAGAAGCCGAGGTAGCTGACGTCAGGATCCTAGGTGGATAGGAAGGCAGATTTTGTGGGACCGCATAGCAACAGGCATTTCAAGGTGGGTAAAAAATTTTTTTTTTTTTAGGTGTAAGCTACAGTTTAAAGCAAAATAGTTTTTTTTGATGGAACCTCCACTTTAACCACTTGACCACCCCCTTCCTAACCAGACCAATTTTTAGCTTTCGGTGCTCTCACATTTTGAATAACAATTACTCAGTCATGTGCGACATTGTACCCATATGACATTTTTGTCCTTTTTCCACAAAAATAGAGCTTTATTTTGATGGTATTTAATCACCACTGTTTTTTTTTTTTTGCGCTAAAAGACTGTAAAGACTGTAAATTCTGTAAAAAAGTATGCATTTTTCTTTGTTTCTGTTATAAAAGTTTGCAAACTAGTAATGTTTCTTCATACATTTTGGCCAAAATTTATACTGCTACATATCTTTGGCAAAAATAACCCCAATTGGTGTATAATTTTTGGTCTTTGTGAAAGTTATATAGCTAGATTCAGGTAGAGTTAGGTCGGCGTATCAGTAGATACGCCGACCTAACTCAGAATCTGCGCCGACCTATGTTTAAGTGTATTCTCAAACAGAGATACGCTTAAACATATCTAAGATACGACGGCTTGCGCCGTCCTATCTTAGATTGCAATATTGAGGCTGGCCGCTAGGTGGCGCTTCCATTGCGGTCGGCGTAGAATATGTAAATCAGTAAATACGCCTATTCACGAACGTACGCCCGGCCGCCGCAGTACATTTTTGCCATTTACGTAACGCATTACAGGCCTAAAGTTATTCCATCAAATAGATGGAATAGTAATGTTAAGTATGGCCGCCGTTCCCGCGTCGAAATTCGAAATTTTTACGTCGTTTGCGTAAGTCGTCCGTGAATAGGGATTTACGTTGTTTATATCCACGTCGAAATCAATAGGCCCGTGCGGTGGACGTAGCCGCAATGCACACTGGGAAATGTAGGCGCACGGCGCATGCGCAGTTGAAAAAAAAGTCAATTACGTCGGGTCAAGCCTCATTATGATAAAACACGCCCCCTTAGACAAATTTGAATTAGGTGCCCTTACACCCGCCCGCTTTAGGCTACGCCGCCGTAACTTAGCAGGCAAGTATATTGTGAATCATGTACTTGCCTCGCTAACTTACGGCGGCGTAGCTTAAATGCCTTAAGCTACGCCGCCTTAAAGTTGCGGCCATCTATGTGAATCTAGCTACTAGAGTCCACAAGCTATGGTGCCAATCTCTGAAAATTGATCACACCTGATGCACTGATGACCTATCTCATTTATTGAGACCCTAACAAGCCACGAGAGTACTTATGGTGAGTTTTTGAAGTTGTAATTTTTTCCCCACAATTTTTTTGGCCACACAATTGTCATATTAGCAGGTTATTTTTCACACATAGCATATGCATACCACAAATTACATCCAAACACATTCTGCTACTCCTCCTGAGTATGGCGATACCACATGTGTGAGAGTTTTATACAGCGTGGCCACATACAGAGGCCCAACATGCAGGGAGCACCTTCAGGTGTTCTAGGGGGCATACATATCTCAAATCTAATTTGGATGGCTGTGTACGGCGGAGTACGGCTGGGTATTATTATTATTATTATTATACAGGATTTATATATCGCCAACAGTTTGCGCTTTACATCAGGGGAGACAGTATAGTCACAATACAATTCAATACAGGAGGGATCAGAGGGCCCTGCTCGTTAGAGCTTACAATCTAGAAATGACTGAGTATGGCTGGGTATGGCTGAGTATGGCTGAGTATGGCTGGGTATGGCTGGATATGGCTGAGTATGGCTGAGTATGGCTGGTTATGGCTGAGTGTGGCTGGGTATGGTTGAGTATTGCTAGGTATGGCTGAGTATGGATGGGGGTGGATGAGATGGCTGAGCATGGATAGATGGATGAGTATTGCTGCGTATGGATGGCTGAGCATAGATGGATGGATGAGTATTGCTGAGTGTGGATGGATGGATAAGTATTGCTGAGTGTGGATGGCTGAGCATGGATGGATGAGTATTGCAGAGTGTGGATGGCTGAGCATGGATGGATGGATGAGTATTGCTGAGTCTGGATGGTTGAGCATGGATGGATGGATGAGTATGGATGATTGAGCATGGAAGGATGAGTATTGATGAGTGTGGATGGCTGAGGATGGATGGATGAGTATTGCTGAGTATGCATGGCTGAGTATGGATGGATGGATGAGTATGACAGAGGGATGACTGAGCATTGATGAATGGATGAGGCTGCATTGGGCACAGAGTAGCGCTGTGGGCATTAAAGATCCAGCCCACAGTGCTGCTGCACCCGATCTCTACTCTCAGACTGTACCGATGGGTACAGAGAGAGGAACAGGACATGAGGCAGTTTGTTTACAAGTGATCGGTCTGTCATTTGACGTGTGGGAGCGTGATTCCGGTAGGACGTCAATGTGCATCCTCCCAGAGTCATCGAGCCCCACTGTAGCCATCATTCGGCTATAGTGCGGTTGTTAAGTTGTTAACATCCACCAGCTGTGTGATGTCGTCATGAAGGAGTAGAAGAGGACTCCAGTGGCAACCTGTGTAACTCTGGTGAGCTCCATTACCAAGAGGGTTAAGGCAGTGCTGGAAAACTATGATGAACACACAAAATATTGACACTTTGGGCCCAATACAGACATTTTCACTTAGGAGTGCACTCCACTGTGTTGCCAGCGATTTAGACATAAATGACTGTGTGTTGAATTATTTTGAGGGGACAGCAAATTTACACTGTTATACAAGCCGTACACTCACTACTTTACATTGTAGCAATGTGTAATTTCTTCAGTGTAGTCATCTTTTAGGTATAGTGTGGATGTGAAGTGTTTAAAAAGACATAGTGAATAGATATCCAATAAAACAAATAAAAAAGCAGTAGAATTATTTTTAAATAAAAGTTGAAAAGAAGTAAAATGTTGCAGCATTGAAGCCCAATGACTGTATAGGTTTACTGTATATACATATATTTTCATATACAGTATGTGTCTGTACACTGAGATGTGGTGACACGTTATTTTATCTGGTCAGCACACTGTTGTTAAATTGTAACTTTTTAAATGTAAAGTTACTTTGGGTGAACAAAATGGTCAGGTAGTCAGTTGTGCCTAACGCGCACTCGCAATTTCTAAAAGCAAATCACATGATGATGCACAAAGACACTTTGTAAATATTCCAGCTAAAGAATCACAGCTTATTGTGTTCAACTAAAAGTGAAAAATGTAGCGTTGTGGGATTATGATTGTTTTAATAGTTGTATAATGGGTGAAGCAAATTCTTAGAAAAGCTTTCTCTACATTCTGCTTAAAGGTAATACCATGTCAGCATTACCTTTGACTTTACCAGACTTTGACATACACTATATAAAGCCCTCTGCTCTATGTGACGGCAGCAGCACAGCATAGCTGAACAAGACTACACAAGCATAATGGGGAAGGTAAGATACTATCCCAAACATCAATAAATATGGCTACAAAAGTCTGTTAATTTTTTTTTATAATATTACAATTTTATTTACTACTTTTTAGTCATTTTAAAGCGACGCTAAAGTTAAAATAAAAATAAATAAATATAACAAACATGTTATACTTATCTCCACTGTGTGGCTAGTTTTGCATACAGTGGCCCCGATCCATGTCTTCTGGGGTCCCTCAGCGGCTGTCATGGCTCCCCCTCCGCAAGAGCTTTCCACCTTCATGCGAGCGCATGGTGGAAAGCTCTTGCGGGCGCGCTCCCGTGGTACAGCGGCGGCCATAGCCACCGACCCCACCCCCCAGCACTCCGCGTCATTGGATGTGATTGACAGCAGCGCCAGCCAATGGCTGCGCTACTTTCAATCCATCCAGTGCAGCCAATCAACGGCAAGGCTGGGAACCGAAAAGGATGACGGGGACGAGCGCGGGACTTTCGAGGGGTCAGGTAAGTAAAACGGGGGCTGGGGGGGGGGGGCGCAACTGTCGGATGTTTTTTCACCTAATGCATTAAGGTGAAAAAACATTTACCTTTACAACCCCTTTAAAGGACTATGGTCTCTTTCACACAGGAAGACTCTGGCAGCCTGTGCATTTACATCCAATGTGATCCCTCATCCATCTGTTTTTAGCGTATAGGGTGGGATTGGGTGTCAGCGAGTGTCAACAGACAAATGTCTGTTGACTCCAACAGGGGAATTGATGATTCGTGTCTGTCTAAAAAGCTGACAGGCGGACCCAATTGGTCCGCCAGTGTTAAAGGGGCCTTTGTCCACCTAAATTAAATATTTATTATGCCATAAATGAAAAGCAGAAAAAAATTATGTTCAATACATTCCTTTAACAGATCATCTTCTACGAGGACAGAAATTTCCAGGGTCGCTCTTATGAGTGTAACTCTGAATGTCCTGATATGTCCTCATACTTCAGACGCTGCAACTCCATTCGTGTGGAAAGTGGAAATTGGATCCTGTATGAACATTCAAACTACAGAGGACACCAGTATTTTCTTCACATAGGAGAATATCCTGACTTCCAGCAATGGATGGGTTATAATGATTCCATTAGGTCTTGTCGTCTTAGCCCCCAGGTAAACATTTCATTTGTAAAATATCTCTAATTACAGCCATATTTATCTAAATAAATAATTTTCTATCATGGAGGAAGTTCACTATACTTTTATAAATCTTTATGGATGTTACTAACTGATAAATCTAAATTAAGCTTTTTTAAAGCATTGGCCACTTTTCTTACAGCATCAGGGTTCATCTAGGATCAGGATCTATGAGAGAGAAGACTTCAAAGGTCAGATGATGGAGTTCACTGAAGACTGTCCTCATATCTATGAGCGATTCCGCTATCATGATGTTCATTCTGTCCATGTACAAGATGGATATTGGATGTTCTATGAGGAGCCCAACTACAGAGGACGTCAATATTACCTGAGACCTGGAGAGTACAAAAGATACACTGACTGGGGAGCCACAGACCCAAGAATTGGATCCATCAGACGTCTTCATCATTCCTATTAGTTAACTATGTACATTTAATAAATTATTCAAAATAATGTAATGAGTCTGTTATATGCTTTATAAACATTCATTTACATTGATTATTGTAATATAATGATATGTTGCAAAAAGAAAAGTCACAAGAACTAATTATAAAACATTTTAGTACACACATTCATAGCCAGAACTAGATTGGGGGGGGGGGCAACTTATAAAATCATTGTACGTTTCATAAATGACATCTTTTGAAGTAATTGTGTTTATATATCTACCCATATCTTTTTTTTTTTTTTATATCTGTTTATAGTTTTTTTTCAAATATACACATTAACAAAAAACACAACAGTAAAATAAACTAAATTGCACAGTATAATATTCACAGTGCACCCTCGCATGGGTTAAAGAAAACAGTATTCCATGATCTACCTATATCGTTAAAATGTCCATGATAACTGGGACTGACCTGTCCTATAATCTAATGTATTGTTTACTTGACATGAGCTCAAATGGGTTTGACATCTAGGACTAAACTTGGAAATGTTTGCACTGTTAAAGTGCAAGTATTGTGCAGTACCTATTTACCTTTATCTTCGCATAAGATAATTCTTGCAGTCTTGCAGAAGGCCACATGCCCTCAACCTGGGGCATAGGGGGAGTACCTTGCCAAGGAGGAGTAACCTTTTGTTACTCATTCACAAAAAGTCAAATTGACAATAAATACACTGATACTTTTTTGTAAAAAAAAAAGACATAAACATCAGTGGCAAAGTAATTTATGTAAAAAAAAGCCCCACAACAAACAACAGACTGCTCACCATGAACGACAGCTGAGCCCCACAGGTGATTGTAACTAAAGGAATAGGGTATTTCAGGTGCTGTCATTAACCAAATAAGTACATGACCATATTTGGTCAATGACGCCCCAATCCCATTGTTACCATATAAAGTTTTGCTTGAGTAATGTATTCTTTAGGTATTCTGATTAGGGATGCACCCTAAACTCAACATTTTAGTACTTACCGATACCAATTACCGATACCTACCGCAACTAATTTGTTTATACTTCATCTCTCAGCAATGGTACAAAGCATTGAAAAGTTATTTACAAATTAAATAAATGTTTTTTTTTTTTTATTTGCACTTTTTTCAATGTAAAATGTGTAAATATATGTTAAATGTGTACAAATATTATCCACTTCAATACAAGTCACCTTTACCCCCTTTCTTTTGATAGCAATGTTCAGCTTTCAGCACTCCCACAATAACAATTACTCAGTCACGCAACACTGTACCCGAACAAAATTTTTATCATCTTTTTCAAACAAATAGAGCTTTTTCTTTGGTGGTATTTAATCACCATTGGGTTTTTTATTTTTGTGATGAATGAGCATAACATTTTGAGTTTCTATTATAAAATGTTGCAAATAAGTGAGTAAACCAAAATGTATACTGCTACAAATCTTTTTTTTAAAATAATCCAAATTAGTTTATATTATTTAGTCTATGTCAAAGCTATAGAGTCTACAAGCTATGGTGCCAATAATTTAAAATTGATCACACCTGATCACACCTGATGTACTGACGGCCTATCTAATTTCTTGAGGCCCTGAAATTTCAGGACAGTACAAATACCCCCCAAATGACCCCTTTTTGGAAAGTAGACAGTCCAAGGTATTTAGTAAGAGGCACGGTGAGTTTTTTGAAGTTGTAATTTTTCCCCAAATTTTTGGGGAAATGAAGTTGTTGTTTTTTGCAATTTTTTACACAAAAAAAAGTTATTTCTTACAAACAGCAAATGCATACTTTAAATTACACCCCAAAATACATTTTGCTACTCCTCCTGAGTATGGAGGTACCAAATGTGTGAGACTTTTACACAGCCTGGCCATGTACAGAGGCTCAACATGCAGGGAGCGATGTCAGGTGTTCTAGGAGCATAAATTACACATAGAATTTCCTGATGACGTATCACAATTTTGAAGGCCCTGGAGCATCAGAACAATGAAATTTCCCACAAAATGACCCCATTTTGGAAAGCAAATACCCCAATGTATATTCTAAGAGGCATGGGCTGCAGATATGTACTCAGGTTCTCTGATGGGCTGCAGATATGTACTTGGGTAGTCTGATGGGCTGCAGATAGATACTCTGGTATTCTGGACTAGAGACACGTCTTCAGGTACACTGATGGGCTGGTGACATGTACTCGAGTACTCCAATGGGCTGGTGACAGGTATTCGGGTACTCTGATGGGCTGGTGACAGGTACTTTCAGGTACAGGTACAGGTACAGGCCAATTTCATTGGCTCTTTAGCCTGATCGGGGATGGGCTGTGTCAGGGTGATATGCCTTACCCCTCATCGCCGCACGAGACTGGCGAGCATGGGCGGACATCATATGATACCCGCCTGGAGGGAGGGAATGTTTCTTCGGGCGTCAGTTTACAATGCGCCAGTAGGGAAGAGGTTAACAGGCAAAGTAAGCAGAAAACATTTTTAATTATTAATATTTTATAAAATAGAAGAGAACAAAAAAAATCAGCAGGAAAATAATAATTAAATGGAGGAGAATACAGAGTTATTTAAGACAGATTAGAGTAAATTAAGGGTCAATAAGCGGTTATATACTGGTATCCGTATCAGTCAACATGCAGGGAGCGATGTCAGGTGTTCTAGGAGCATAAATTACACATAGAATTTCCTGATGACGTATCACAATTTTGAAGGCCCTGGAGCATCAGAACAATGAAATTTCCCACAAAATGACCCCATTTTGGAAAGCAAATACCCCAATGTATATTCTAAGAGGCATGGGCTGCAGATATGTACTCAGGTTCTCTGATGGGCTGCAGATATGTACTTGGGTAGTCTGATGGGCTGCAGATAGATACTCTGGTATTCTGGACTAGAGACACGTCTTCAGGTACACTGATGGGCTGGTGACATGTACTCGAGTACTCCAATGGGCTGGTGACAGGTATTCGGGTACTCTGATGGGCTGGTGACAGGTACTCGGGTACTTTTATGGGCTGGTGACAGGTACTCAGATGGGCTGATGACAGGTACTCTAAAGAGGTTGGTGACAGATAGTCTTTTTTTATGGGCAATCAGTATGTTTTAGCGTGCACTGTAGGCGGTAACTAGCTGTTAGAGCAATCTCCTCCTCACACAGGATAAGTGTGTGAAGAGGAGAACCCAGTAACAGCTGGTTACCAGAGTTTGTTTGACATTTCAATCACAGCTGGTCACGTGGTAAAGAGCCAATTTCATTGGCTCTTTAGCCTGATCGGGGATGGGCTGTGTCAGGGTGATATGCCTTACCCCTCATCGCCGCACGAGACTGGCGAGCATGGGCGGACATCATATGATACCCGCCTGGAGGGAGGGAATGTTTCTTCGGGCGTCAGTTTACAATGCGCCAGTAGGGAAGAGGTTAACAGGCAAAGTAAGCAGAAAACATTTTTAATTATTAATATTTTATAAAATAGAAGAGAACAAAAAAAATCAGCAGGAAAATAATAATTAAATGGAGGAGAATACAGAGTTATTTAAGACAGATTAGAGTAAATTAAGGGTCAATAAGCGGTTATATACTGGTATCCGTATCAGTCAACCCTAATTCTGATATATGGGAATATAATTAAACCCATGGCTTCACTTAGTTAATGATTTCATGCTATATCCACCCATTTGTTTGCATGGCCACAAAATGAATAAATGGGCCGGTAAAGAAAATGAATGGGGTTGGGTGACGTCACTGGACAGAATGTTCTCCATAGCCAATTTAAAAGGAAAATTAGATTTAAAATGTGTCTGTTGAAACCCTGGGATGGTTAAATTTAGTGCTTTAGATTTATCCTAAAATTTATCCTAAAAGCTGCTGTTTATATTTAAATTCAATGAGTGAGTTAGGCAATAATGTCAACAGCTGTGTTATCTGCATTAAAGACTACCTTATTTTCTTATTTTTTTATCAAACAAATATTATTGTAATAAAAGAACAATACACGGTAGTGACATACTATAGGTACATTAATCTACAGTGAAAGTTACATATTAGAACATCATATACATCTTTTGTATGTGATAACATCTTAGACAAATAGTGGTCTGCATAGAATGGATTGTAGCATGAAAAAATAGGTTAACAGATACGATAAAGAACATATTGCGGAAGCCCCATTTCTGTGATAATGAAAACCTTGGTGGGAGAACATTATTCATGATAACTAATTGTGTGGTCGGGGGATAGCCTATGAAGGTTTTTCAATTAGTCTGACAAAAATTCAATGTGGTACTTTTAGGTGTTATGAGATGTTACTAAAGGCAAGGAGGGGGTTGAGTAAGGCGTCTTACTGGGTATATGGGGTTTGTATGGGGGTAAAGCACGAAAAAGGTAGGGTTTGTGGGAGTAATCAGGATAGGTGGGGAGGAGAATGGAGCCTCCTCCCCAGACAGGGTTATGTCTTCTATAAAGAGGTAATTATAGAATAGGGGATATGTAAGGAGAATCCTTTCTTGATGGGGAACCTCCAAAGCACAGCTCTTGGGAAGGGGCGGGACTTATATTCTACATCACCTGCTAAAAGCCCCAAATATTTGAATTGGATATGATGTGACCAAGAGATGCTTCCAAAGTCAAGGCAGATATTATTATTAATATTATTATACAGGATTTATATAGCACCAACAGTTTATGCAGCGTTTTACAATATAAAAGGGAGACAATACAGTTACAATGCAATATCCGTTATCAAGGATAACAATATCAAGGATAATAATGGGCAAACTTGTCTAATCTTATGTGCAGATCAAATGAGAGTGAAATCATATTAATAATTTTAGCCATGGCCAAGAGGTGGGAATATATAGCATTAATTAAATGTCTTGTATGTGCCCCAAGGCATAGACATTGAAGAGTGATTTTAAAGAATGTCCAATTTACTCTATGAAAGGATTTCTTGGTGGCAGTAGATAGGAGGATGATGGAGGTCCTCTTTGTCTGCTCTAGGTATATCGCATTTAGCTACTCTACATGGAATAACACCCACAACCCAATTTTCATAGCATGTCACATGAAGCACCCTTGTGGCTAACAGAGGAGAGAATTAGAAATAGACTTGAAAAACGTAACATAAATAACGTAACATAAATAAGTCACCAAGACCAGAAGGCTTGCACCCGAGGGTCCTTAAGAAACTCAGTCAAGTGATAGCCAGACCATTATTCCTAATTTTTGTAGACAGTTTACTGACTGGAATGGTACCAGCTGATTGGAGAAAAGCCAATGTGGGACTAATATTTTAAAAAGGGCCAAGCTATATCCCTGGGAACTACAGGCCAGTTAGCCTAACATCAATAGTCTGCAAGCTATTGGAGGGCGATGATAATGGACTATATACAAATTTTTAGCAATGAAAACTGTATCATTAGCAGTAATCAGAATGGATTCATGAAACATTGTTCTTGCCAGACCAATCTATTAACCTTCTGAAAAGAATTGAGCTGCTATCTAGATAGAGGACGACCTATGGATGTGGTGTATCTAGATTTTACAAAGGCATTTGATACAGTTCCCCACAAACGTTTGCTTTACAAACTAAGGTCTGTTGGCATGGACCATAGGGTGATTACCTGCATTTAAAACTGGCTACAGGGGCGAGTCCAAAATGTGGTGATAAATGGGCAGTACTCAGAATTGTCTGGTGTGGAAAGTGGGGTCCCCCAGGGTTCTGTTCTGGGACTAATTCTGTTTAAATCATTTATAAAAGATCTGGAGGATGGGATAAACAGCTTATTGCGGACGATACAAAGTTAAGCAGGGCAATAACTTCTATGCAGCATGTGGATACCTTACAAGAAGACCTAAACAAATTTATGGGGTGGACAACCACATGGCAAATGAGTTTTATTGTTGAAAAATCTAAAATAATGCATTTGGGTGCCAAAAATGTGAATGCAATTTACTCACTAGGGGGAGAACCTCTGGGGGAATCTAGGATGGAAAAGGACCTAGGGGTCCTAGTAAATGGCAAGAAATGCCAAGCTGCTGCAAGCAAACACAGAATATTGTATAAAAACAATAAATAGAGAGCAATCAATGTCCAATAGATTGTATTAGCGCTTTCCGTTCAGATTGAAATAAACAGACTTCTTTATGTATTAGTCCTCATAAAGGAAATCAACATAAAATGAGATGACAGTAAGAGTTGCTCAAGAAAGTGCAGTTCGTTAGTGAAAATGATGAAAGGATCTTCTTCACAATCCACCATTTCCCCATACAGCACCGCGTGAACACAGGAAGCCCCTTTTGGGATGCACTTACCCCAAGGATAAGCAAATAAAGCCTTGAAATCCGGACTTCGTCTGAGGGCGTGCTCAGACGAAGTCTGGAAGTGATGAAACGCATCAGATTCGTGGTCTCTATGCTACACCAGGAAGTGATGTTTTTGCGCTCCACAGAGCGGAACCCGGAAACGGCTATCGGATCCCTGTTGTGACCGTACAGACGGCTGCCCAAACAGGTATTTCAGGTCTCTTGAGTGACAGCACACGCACTTTAACTTTTGCTTGATTGAATATTGTATTAAGTACGTATATATTATAAGGGGGGGCTCTTGCGGGACATTAAAGTTTTAAACAATATTACGCTATGGTGTTTATTTTGATGTCATTTGCATGAGCCAACTAGATCCTTTTATTTGTGTCTTGTATGACGGTGTAAGGAGGTTCAAGGGAGAAGGAAGGTCTTTGTGATTTCAAGGCTTTATACGCTTATCCTTGGGGTAAGTGCATCCCCAAAAGGGGCTTCCTGTGTTCACGCGGTGCTGTATGGGGAAACGGTGGATTGTGTAGAAGATCCTTTCATAATTTTCACTAACGAACTGCACTTTCTTGAGCACCTCTCACTTTCATCTCATTTTCTGTTGATTTCCTTTATGAGGACTAATACATAAAGAAGTCTGTTTATTTCAATCTGAACAGAAAGTGCTACTACAATATCTATTGGACATTGATTGCTCTCTATTTATTGTTTTTTATACATCTTTTTACATTTAAGTGGCTGCTATATTTATAAGTGTGATTAAGAGTATTTATCACAGTTTATGACTACACCTACTTCATCACCAATACCTTGACACCCTAAGCGCTGAGCTGTGCTAAGATAGGAGGACCAATTTAGCATTTTCTACAAACACAGAATATTGGCATGCATTAAAAAGGGGATTCACTCCAGAGATAAAACGATAATCCTCCCAATCTACAAGACTCTGGTCCAACCACATCTGGAGTATGCCGTCCAGTCCTGGGTACCAGTCCTACAGAAGTATGTGCTGGAACTGGAGAGAGTCCAGAGAAGGGCAACAATGCTAATTAAGTGACTGGACGACCTCAGCTACGGGGAAAGACTACAAGCATTGGAATTATTCTAATTGAGGGGAGACACTTGAGAGGGGATATGATATCCATGTATAAATACCTTACTAGTGACCCTTGCATAGGGAAAAACATTTTGGTGAAAGCGAATTTAAAAAGACACGCTGCCATACACTAAAATTAGAAGAGAAGAGGTTTAACCTTAAACTGCGTAGAGGGTTATTTACTGTCAGAGCAGTAAGGATGTGGAGTTCTCTTCCACAAGCAGTGGTATGAGCGGGGAGCATCGATAATTTCCAAAAACTATTAGATGGGTACCTTAACAAACACAACATACAGGGGTATACAATGTACTATTAACATAAAAGCACTCACACAGGTTGGACTGGATGGACCTGTGTCTTTTTTCAACCTCACCAACTTTGTAACCAGGTCCAGACATATCAAATGTTGGACTATGGTTAAAAATCTATTGGCGTGTATTTAGGTAAAAATGTTTAGAATATACAGTTAGGAAAGAAATAGGATTGTAACTTGTAAATTGGGCAGGGCCCTTACACTCTTTAGGGATAACTATGCATGTCTCCCTCAGTAGGTCAGAAAGAAGCCACATGTAAAATACAGTTGTAGGCTTTTAAAAATGGTTAAACAAGAATGTCATGAAGCTGAGGACAATTTGGGGCTAGTGACTTTATGTGATTTTGTCTCTTTAATCACCCAGGCTAATTCTTCTTTCTTATTAGGGTACAGTACAGTGATAAGGACTTTGACGTCCTTTGGCAAAATACAAGGGGCACTAGAATCGATCATATTCTAAAAATTGAAGTTCATTTTCAGAGCAAAGTGGTTTATTAATGTTACCTTTTCTTCTAGAAAGCAACCTGAATACTCCCCCCAGCGCCCTTGCTCTCTTTTCTGGTATTTTGAGAGCTTTCACTTAGTGTCAAGACCATCCATTCCCTTTTATTCACCAACCATATTTATGCCCAAGATTATATAGTCCGAATGGGGACAGATAGGCAATTATTGATTATGGTGTGTGTGTGGGGGGGGGGGGAACAAAAAGAATAAATGGAAAGAGGGAAGGAGGAATGGTTTGGAGCAGATGTAAGGTAAGCAATAGGAGCAATATAGCACCATAATGACTTCAAACAAAAGAGGAGGAAAGGTGGGGAGAAGGTACATTAGAGATTAAAAAAGAGTTTCAGTATCCGGCAAAAACAGAAAGGAATACAGAAACAAATACACACTGCTCACCTAGGCTGCCCCCTCACATCACAGTGAAGACCAGGTGAAAATGAGCTCCCAATGTGGACTGTGAATGAATAAACCGCCACAAAACATTAATTTAAGTGCAAATATATGTGCAAAAATAAGGCTGTCCAATAATTGCAATAACTCCACCCTTTATAATTTCAGTGTGACATAAAATAAACAGTGTATATACATTTTCAATATCCAACAGCACCCGTCAGGGCTGTCCTCTCTCTCCACTCATCTTTGTCCTTACGCTTGAACCACTTCTGCGACGCCTTATAGCCAAACCGAATATTAAGGGAATTGATATCAACCATCACAACTATAAGGTAGCAGCCTTCGCCGACGATATTCTCCTTTTCCTGACAGAACCCATCACAACGCTGCCAAATCTACTCGCGGATCTTAAAACCTTTAACTCTCTGACTAATTTACAAATTAATTTTTCAAAATCCAATGCCCTTAATGTCTCTCTTCCCCCCGACGTATGTGCACAATGTCAGGCTAATTTCATGTTCAAATGGAACACCCACTCAATTACCTACCTGGGAATCCAAATCCCTACCTCCCTTTTGGCGTAAAATGAAGGATGGATGGCCGCACTCCAAACCAAACAGGTTGTCTTTATTTAAACGAACAGCAAAAACATACCAGATCACAGCAGTATGTTTTTGCTGTTCGTTTAAATAAAGACAACCTGTTTGGTTTGGAGTGCGGCCATCCATCCTTCATTTTACGCCAATGCTTGCCTAGTGCACTGCCAGCACCCTTGGAATCCTACACCTGTGTATGACCCTATAGCAGACCCACCTTGAGCGGTGATTTTCCTTCTTCCCCTACCTCCCTTTTGGACCTATACTCTGCTAACTATCTTCCATTATTATAAAATATACAGAAAGACCTTAAAAGCTGGAACACGGGGCTTTTCTCATGGTTTGGCAGAGCAGCCGCAATCAAAATTAATATCTTACCCCGACTCCTTTACCTGTTTCAAACGGTCCCAATCAAGCTACCACCAGCTTTCTTTGCCTAAGATACGTCGAATCACTGCCTACGACGTGAACGTAACCTACGCCTAGCCCTATTCAAGTACAACGTAAACGACAAAAGATACGACGGCTTGTGTTCCCTGGTCCATACCTTTGCATGAGTTGCGCCTCCTATATGGGGAATAACTTTACGCTGGACATACGACTTACGCAAACTGCGTATATTATGCGCTGGGCGCAACTACATTCGTGAATCGGCGTATCTCCCTCATTTGCATATGTGTATAGAAAATCTATGGGAGCGGCAAATGCGCCCAGCGTAAATATGCGCCCACGATACGCCGGCGTAGGAAAGTTACGTCTGTCGGATGAAGCCTATTTTCAGGCGTATCTCAGTTTATGGGCAGGGCGCATAGATACGATGGCGCATACTTACACTTACGCGGTGTATGTCGAGATACGTCGGTGTAAGTGCTTTGTGAATCGGGGCCAATATATTTTAAAAAAGTAAGACAAATTTAAAAAAAGTTCAGCACACATACTGTATCATGTGACCAATTAACAGTTGCTCTCTCCCTTTGAACAATAGCAATATCTTCGTCATAATAAACTGAATATATAAACACCACACTTGTGGAAAATTACAGTAAACTTGTTATCTGGAACACTCAAAAACATAATCCATGTGTGGAGTGAGAATCAAGTGCTAACTATCTACTGTGCAGACTATATCAATTTCAGTGCTGCCCCACAAGTATATACCACCTCTTTACCAGATAAGTTGACCTCCTAATGCGTATCGCCATATGTCTGTTTTGAGTGAATCTTGTCAGATCGATGGCAGGGGGGTGTCAGCGGACATATCTCTGCTAACATCTGCCTACCAGTGGCGTCTCCAGCTTTCATATTTAGGGGGGGCACATGGGGGGACAGGGACAAAAGTAGGGGGGCCAACTATAAAATGCAATTATATATATATATATATATATATATATATATATATATATATATATATATCCTGGGGCCCTTTACTACGATCCCACTATGGGCCCTTTCACATGTTCTGCAGTGAGCTCCCTTCCTACTATACTGGGGCCCCCCAGGGTGGCAGAAAACAAGAGATATATGTCACCAGCACAACAAGAAAATATAACTGTCCAAAGCAGTGGGAGAACTTTCAGGGTTGCAAAGGTTGTCTTGCCACCGGGCCCTGGTGTTCTGCCACAGTAGGGGATCCCCAGCTGTCCTGTCCCTGCTATTTACAGAGCTGGTCTGGCGTCTGTCTCCTTGGCAGCGGCGGCAGTCTATTAGGACCTAGTGCTGGTGACATTATGGGTGCATGCAGGGGAAGGCTGGCACTATTGGTTATAGAGAGCCGAGCCCCCAGCTGGTCACTTAGCAGCAGTAATGCTGTATAACCTTCTCTGTTGACATGCTGATCGGGTTGTGATCCAGGTGATGCTCCCAGTCAGATCTTATAAACACAGTATTTATTAGTATTAAGAGTACAACCACATAAATATAATCAACCGTATGATCAGCAGCCATGTGGGCTCTATGCCTGTAAAGTGTGGGCTTTGATCAATAAAATCACTGATATTTATGACTAGGATTTGACTAAGAGCATCACCTGGATTGCATCCCGATCAGCATATCAGAGAAGGGTCCACTGCTGCTAAGCAACCTGCAGGAAGCTCAACTGTCTACAACCAATAGAGATGGGCTCTGGTGTGTTTGAAATCCCACATGCTCGATCACGCCAGGAAGCCTAAGAGCTAAGACCAGCCATAGACAGTTTAAATCTCAGCTGGTTCAGCAGAAACTGGCTGAGATTTGAACCATTAATGAGCAGATTCTCTTATAATTATCACTAGTGGTTGCTGTATAGTCACTGGTGATAATCACTGTTTGTCGGGAGAATATAATTGCTGGGCAGGAGGGATATTCCCCTGTCACCACTGTCTGTTGATGAGGGAATCATGCAAGTTTCTTTCCTGCAATCTGTGGATGCAGGAAAGAAATTTGCACCGTATATTATCTGCCTAACTGAAAGTGAAAGTAAATTGTGAATGTTTTGAAAGAACAGGAGAGGGGGAGGGAGACAGATGGGGGGGGGGAGAAGGGATGGAGATAATGTAGTTCAGTGATTACAGTGTACTGCAGTCTGCAGTGCACACACTTAAACACAGTCCAGGCTAGAATATCTGGTTGTGTGAGCGCTCGCATTATGCAGTGTCGGCGAGCAGAGGGAGGGGGAGGAATCCCTCGCAGAGCTGACTGGGGACGCTCTCCCTCTCGGGGAGCAAAATACAAAAATTGCAAAAAAAAAAATTTTTTTGGGGGGGGGCACATGGTGGGGCACAGCATGATGTTGGGGGGGTCAGGGCCCCCTCTGGCCCCCCCTAGGGACGCCTCTGCTGCCTACCCATAGAAGTCAATAGGTGGCCTGCTTGGATCCGCCTGAAAAATGGTCAGGCGCATTGGAGCAGGCCGATCGTGTGAAAGGGGCCTAATGCCCCGTACACACCATCACTTTATGTGATGAAAAAAAATTACGTTTTTAAAAACGTCACTTTAATTGACCGTGTGTGGGGGAAAACGTTGTTTTATGTCTTCTAAAAAACGACCAAAAAAAATTGAAGCATGCTTCAATTTTATGTGTCTTTTTTCAAAACGTCAACTTTTACTTCACAGAAATTGACCGCGTGTAGTAAAAAACGTCGTTTAAAACGACGTTTTTTCACCCGCGCATGCCCAGAAGCTACTTATGAAGCAAGCTTCAATGGAAAAAGTGATGAAAACGTAACCTCACTTTGCTAGAACATTGTGAGAAAAACGATGGTGTGTAGGCAACTTCGTCTTTGAAAATTGAAGTTTCAAAAACGTCATTTTTTACTTCACGGAAAATGTTTTTTTTTTTTCATCACATAAAGTGATGGTGTGTACGGGGCATAAAAACTGTAAATAATCATAACTCATTAAAACAAGCAAAAAAATCTTCCTGTCCTGTTTAATTTTTTCAAAATGTTATATACTGTATAATTTATTCTCACTAATTACAGTCTAAGCAACAGGGTACTAAACATTGGTTTAATCTGAACACAGGTTGAATTTTCTAGAAATAAAACACATAAAGGCTTTTTGTGTATTATTGCCCTAAACTGCTAACAGACTATGCTCAGTACTGCAACAGAGACTATTCACACACTTACAAAATAGAATTTGTTTAAAAATGTTGTATAGCTGTTTAGGTAAAGCTTTGGGATATAGGTATCCAACAAAGAAAGACATTAAGCATACAGTATATACACACTAAGCACTAATTTACATAACAATGAATACAATAGCTATACATTTGTATCCACTAAAAAGATCAGCATTATTTCAAACGCATGCAAATATGGTACAGCATAAAAGGCTCACTCTTTCTAAGCAGAGCAGTTCACTTGAACAGATCTCGACATTCTATACAAAATGGGAAAGGTAACAATTATATTATAAAATGATAAGCAGATGATGAATATACATTTAGAAATAAGAATTTAAAGCTGAATTAAGATTAATAACATGTTACAATTAATACTCAAGCAATGCATAACATGTAGATGATAAAAAACATAATTTTAAATAATTAAGTAATGTTAAGGTTATTTAACAAGTGAAATAAATATCAATATAATCAGCACAAAGATTAAAGAGTAAATTTGTTTTATAAAATAATATTTGGAAATTTCAAAAGTATTTGAGTCAGAATTCTACTCTGTGATCAGTATGAGAATGAACAGTTTATTTTTAAAGTATACTTAGATACCAACATAATTTTTTTATTTGCTTCCTTTAAAGTGGAAAAAAATTCTCTAAAGCCTCGTACACACGATTGGATTTCCATCTGACAAATCCGTGTCTTTTGTGTCTGAAGGCGTTGGCTGTGAACTTGTTCTGCATACAGGCGGCAGAACTTTTTCAGTCAACATACATGAAATTGCGTGTTTTTTCAGCTCTTTAGTGCCACCCTTTGGGCAACTTCTGCTAATGTTGTCTGATGGTTAGCATTGGTTCGGAGCATGCGTGTTTGTACTTTGAATTTTAGTCCAACAGACTTGTGTACTGGATAATCTGACGGGACACATTTGTTATCGGACAATTTGAGAGCATGCTATCCAACATTTGTTGTTGAAAATTCCGACAACAATTGTCCGATGGAGGATACAGATGGTTGGATTATCCGACAAAATGGATAAAAAATGGGCTACAATTGTTGTCGGAAAATCCGATCGTGTGTACGGGCCTTTTCGCTAACTATTATTAAAAAATGTTCCCTCCTTCTACATATTCTGCATTCCCTGTATAAATAAATTGTGTGCACTTACCTATTTTTAATCTGGTTCAGACAAGTAATGTGACCCAGCAGGTTCAGCTTCCAACAATGGCTGTACCATGGGAGCCTAAGGGTGATGTTAGTGCTTCATGATATCACAGCCGTTGTCAAGCGCTCCCTTGCACAGGGGAGCCAGAGCTGCTGAATCACATGACTAGCTGGACAGATAAAAAAAGGTAAATACTTGATCTTTTTATACAGGATATGCAGAATAGGTGTGTGTGTGTGTGTGGGGGGGGGGGAGTGATATTTAGAGGTAACCTTTACTACCATTTTAGGTCTGTTTAATATACCAACAAAATAATATCGCTATATCTGTTTAATATATGAGAAAACTACCTACTGATTCCGCCAGAAAGCTTGTGAGCAGGGAACTTTTTGTGCTCTCTGCCTGTGGTGTTATTAGTTAGCAACATTCCCAACCATTTCTGTGGACTGCAAAATATCAACTATGTTATAGAAAACAGGAGAGTGAAAGGTGTTGTGTAGTCCTGTCCTTGGATGACAACACTACACCTCCATAGATAAAGTACAATGTATGAAGAATGGTGATCAATGTATCAAGAATGATGATTCAAGCTAACTTTGTTAGGCATTCATCTTTGTAGGAAGGGCATATTTTATACTACAGTGTCACTGAGTTCAGGTTTTGAGAGATGTTTTTGCATTTTTGTACTGCCAGCTTAGCTTTCCCATTCATCTCTAGAGATCTTGTAGTTGTGCCTGCACTTTGCAACACAAAATCCAGGAGGAGATTTAGATGTGGACATAGCCCTGCACAGCATAAAGCCAGGCAATATAAAATGTATCAAGCTGTATCTGATGACTGTCTTTTGATTCAATAGAAACTAGGTGGGATGGGGAATCTATACAGGATTTTTAGCGAATTTATGTATCTATCTATTTACAGTATATCTGTATTTAAATAGACCTGCACTTTAAATGTCCATGCCTGCTAGTGTATCAGAGGGGGTGCATTTGTTACTTTCTATGTAGTATCACCTTAGTATACATACACTATAGCTGACTATAGTGTGATGCAGTGCAGAACAGGAACATGAAAAACACCAATGTGCATGTAGCCATTGGGGGAGATTTACAAAAACTAGTGCACATGAAATCTGGTGTAGGTGTGCACTATAACCGATCAGCTTTTAGATTTTAATATCAAAGCTTAATTGAACAAGTTAAAGTTAGAAGCTGATTGGTTACTATGCACAGCTGCACCAGATTCTGTGTGCACCAGTTTTAGTAAATTTTTTCCCACTGTGTCTTATAAAATTAAAAGTTTAAAATAAAAACATAGGTTTAGATCTGATTATTGCAAAAGTAAAAAAATTGACACTAATTTACAAAAACGTAATTTCCTAGATCATCTTCTACGAGGACAAAAACTTTCAGGGTCGCTCCTATGAGTGCAACTCTGAATGTCCAGACCTGTCCTCATACTTCAGACGCTGCAACTCCATCCGTGTAGAAAGTGGAAACTGGATCCTCTATGAACATCCAAACTACAGAGGACACCAGTATTTTCTTCACAAGGGAGAATATCCTGACTTTCAGCAATGGATGGGCTACAATGACTCCATTAAATCTTGTCGTCTGAGCCCCCAGGTAATATTTAATAGTTTTGTCAGCTTTTGTTTAATAAATGTTTGTCAAGATGTAAAAATACCCAAACTCATAGAACATAGTCATATTATTGGTTTGGATGGTTTATTTCGATTTATGGACCCTAGCAGTTCAGATTCTGACCGTAATTATATTATGTCCTTTTCACATCAAAATGTTTAAACCAAAATTTGCTTAAAAAAATGGATGTTAATATATTAATTGTTTGCGTTATTTATAAATGGTATGCACATGGAGGCAGCTGTATATGCTCATTACATATGCCGCTTCAGTTTCCTTTGTGGTTTGCTGTTCCTCCACTACACGTCTACTCAAGTCTTTCTTAGTTACAGTACTTACATTTGTAGTTGATGGGTGGTAGCCCGAGATCATGTTATCTGGGTTTAAAAACCTGTTAGTTAGGAAATCACATTTTTGATGATTTGTCAATGTTGGCATCAACTTATTGATTAATTAGAAGTGAATTTTAGTGACAGGTCAATTACTCTATTACTCTCTACTACTTTTTTACACTTAAAGTATACTATGATGTTTTTGGAAATGTAATTTAATGTTAACTATTGTCTTTTATTAACACAGCATCAAGGTTCATTTAGGGTTCGAATTTATGAGAAAGAAGACTTCAGAGGTCAAATGATGGAATTCACTGAAGATTGTTCTAATGTTTATGAAAGATTCCGCTATCATGACATCTATTCTGTCCAAATACAAGATGGATACTGGATGTTCTATGAGGAACCTAACTACAGGGGACGTCAATATTACCTGAGACCTGGAGAGTACAGAAGATACTCTGAATGGGGAGCCACAAGCCCCAAAATTGGCTCCTTCAAACGTGTTCACTATTTCCACTAGATAAGCATTACATTGAAAACAGTTTAATTAATCATTTGAACAATGTTCTTGATTCATAGTTGACTCTTGTATTAGTTATTTCTTTAGCAAAAACAAAATTGCTGATTTACTGTAAATAAACTCATTTAAATACCCCAATGCGGATTCACAAAAATTATTAAGATGAACAAGGAATATTTTAAGTCATTCACATTTGATGGTGGGAAGAAATTTTAGGGGTGAGGACTTTTTAAAAAATCAGTAGAAGGCAACTAAAAGGAGGGCAGATAGACAGATGAAAAAAAAAAGAACTTAAGAGAAAGTGGCCCTGAATGTCCTCTTCTGGGGTCCCACGGCGGCTGTCTCAGCTCCTCCCCGCTTCTGATAACCCCTTCTGGGAAGTGCTCTCCCAAGGGGGTGACCTTGCGGGCGAGCTCCCGAATCATGTATTCGGCGTACTTCTGGCATGATTGCTGGGGAGAAACAGTTTGAAAGCAAGATGGCCAGAAAAATGAATCAGGGACTCGTCTACGCAGACAACTTGTTAGGGGTTTAGGGGCTAAAATGTTTTGGTTAAAATGATTTACAAGGGGCTGAATTTTGTGGAGTCGATCATATTCAGGGTCAACCCCAGGACGACAGAGTTCATTGTCGCAGAATTGCATAAATGGCAAAGTATTCTCGTATCTATGCCTGGCCATAGCAGCAGAAAACTTGGGCATATGATGTATTGGGTCTTTTTATTAATGCCCATGTTGAGGGTTAGGCCCAAAAACTTCTTGAATTTGCAAACCGAGAAGCGTTTCCGTTCGAATTGTCTGGCAAATTTGGGTTTGCGGCCATACATTGTTCATATAAATTGCTTGCGTCCACAATAAATCCATACAGATCTTCCATGAAAAATAGCTCCAAAGAACCAAGGGTGCTGTTTCCACCAGAATTCTGGGTTGGCCAGTGAATGGGGGAAGTATGAGCCCTGCATAATCTGTGGACTCGGAATCAGGATTTGCAAGTGCATCAGGAAGGGCACTATGGGCTTTAAATTATGGCTGTGGGACACTACTTGTGCTAGCTTGAACTGCACTTATGGGACTTCCCACATCACCAAGTGTTACTCCAGTGCTGGTGTTTCTGAGACCAGGTTGTAATAGGCCACTGGTGCTCTCCAGTTCCCCATAAGGTAGAGCGGAACTAGTACTACCACTCTGCTGCATACATGAATTATGTGATTGTACCACTTCAGGAACCTGGGCATGGGGTCCGGTATACCTGACCTTAGCAGGGACCTCTACTGTGTCTTTAGAGATATCACTTTACTAGTAGAGCAGACACTATACTACTAATAGAGGTGTGTGTGTGTGTGTGTGTGTGTGTTAGTATTAATAGCAATCACAGGGTTCAACTTTATTAGTGACTAGGTGGCGGGCAATCTGACGCTGTCAGGAATTGATGCTAACTTATGCAAACACTATCTTGTGTCACCCATGATACTAATACAGTCGACCTGTAGTCAGATTGGTGCTGGAGCAAATCGCGGCACTGATGGGTGGGTGGACACGCGCCCCCCTACCCGGAAGCGCCAATCACGTACTAGGTACCTAGTGGCCGCCCTGCTGCAGTAAATCTATGGTGGCTGGTCCCTAACTGGTTAACATAATAAAATAATAGAAACAAATAATTTCACCCAGTTTTGTATACCCAACCCTTTTTTTGCCAATTTATTTTTTGTTGTCTATGTGATAAGTAGGGGGCGCTATTTTAACAAAATATGTGTCTTAACTAAATAACAAAATAAATGTTAAAAAAATTCCTATTCGATAGGTGATAGCAATTACAAAACTCATGTGATATCAATTGAAAATTAAATAAATAAACAAACACATATCAACCAAAACTAAATTGCAAAGACCTAGTTAGATTGATAATGAAAGAAAAAAAGATTCACAAGAGAACCTCTAATGGAAGAGTGATGTGCTCCCAAAACCATAAATCAAGAACATTTTTTATTTTTAGTGATAGTAATAATGTCCATATATTTCTATGATAGTGGTGAACCACTTAGTAAATACAGGAGTGAATCTTTGCAATAATCCAGAAAGTAAACATGCAATCTCCTCATGGACGGCAGTGCTTCAAATTCCTTCCACCAAATCCGCAAAACAACACCCAAAAGTGTAAATATTAAATGCGCTTACCAAAGCGCTTTGACTTCTTTAACTAAAAAGAGAGTCAAACACGCTTGTGCAGTTGTTAATGTCTGCAAACATATAGTGCGTCCTCCAGTGGTTGACACAGGCAATTCTTCTCCCAGTAATCTCAAGAATGGAACACAAAACAGAAAAACTCCATAGTGCAACCGGTTTTATTTAAAAAATAGTATAAACAAATCATGGGCCAAGTGGCCACTTACATTAAAAGGTGCCCATCCCGGCACTGGGTCTGCGGGCCTTTAAATAGAGGAGGTAGCAACCTCAATTTGCGTGTGGCGTGTGTCTCCTCTCGCCTCGCCAGCTCACAAGGGTCGGATGATGGGAGGTAAGTAAAAAGCGCGACCAGGCTACGCCGCCGACGATCGTTTCGTATAAACGTCTTCAGGGGGGCGTGCCTGGTCACTGGGGTCACGTTTACTTATTTGGGAGGAAACGGAAGTATTCAGCTTGATTGACACACAATCTGGCCAGTTACAGCGCGGTTGCGGTCAGTGTGAAACACGGAAATGGCCGAAGCTGATGGACAGATGCTGCGGCCAATTGCAGCTCAGTATCGAGACACTGAGAAACGGAAAGACAAAAAAATGATGATTGACACAAATTCCGGCCAATTACAGCGCAGTCCCAGTGTTGGCTTCAGCACTTACATCTTAGAATTTGTTAATGAGAAAAAGACATTGCATCTAAACCAAAATTCATATACAGAAGAGCTCCAGGGCTTAGAAATCGGATAGCCCAAAATGTACCAGATCCCCCCAAAAAATTGAGTACTTTCCTAGATGGCTCTGGCTTCCATCATTGTACACGCTGCAAGGCCTGCCAGACTACAAGAAAACCTGGAGCCATAAAGAAAAGAACACATTTTCAGTCTAATGTAACGAAAGAAAAGTTTAAAATCAAACCACTGATCACCTGTAATTCTGATCATGTCACCTACGTCCTGGAGTGCCCTTGCTCGCTCCAGTACGTGGGTCGTACCACTCGTAAACTTAGAGTGAGGATAAATGAACATTTAGCGAATATAAAAAATACATTTCCGAATCACAGTGATTCACCCGAAACATTTTTGTAAGGAAGAGGGCAAGCGAAGACTAGAAGCAAGGGAAGACTAGAATGTAGGAATTCTCCTGCATTCGCCTGCCTTCGCAGCATTCTTCCTCAGCTGCTAAAGTGGATGAAAAAATGTCCTTTAATCACCCCCATGTCCATTGTCAAATCACCTTGGAAAAACTGCTGGTTTTGCAGCTGCTTGCATTCCAGCTTCTGGAATCCACCCCTTCTGTGAGTTTTTTAGCCTGTGTTACTACCCTGCTGCTATAATTTTGCATAGTATCAGAATGTGTAATTGAAGGTGTCTGTGTAACTGGGCCACACTGTCATTGGCAGGCACACACTTGGTCCAGTAAGAGGAAGGAGTACTACATAGCCTTAATGACACACTGGGCCAATCTTCTCATGGTTAGGAAGGATTCAGGATGGGGAACACCACTGAAATTGGTAGTACTGCCATGTGTCCTGTTTGATGGTGACAGCACAGTCTCTCTTAGCACCACTTCTTCCCTGACCTGATCCTATTCTCCAACATCTTGTAACTAGCTGTCCCCACCAAGCAACCCAGAGCATTAGTAACATCCTTGTATGCCTAGGGGACAGGAGTCTCACTGGGCCAGTGTTCCAGGCACAGGCTGAGAGATGACTGACTCCACTCCACCTTCAGCCAGATAAGGTTGTGTGTGATAATGGCACTAACCTGTTGGCCAACCTTTGCCTGGAAAAAGTCCCGCATGTACGCTGCCTGGCACACGTCATCAACCTGATGGTACAGCAGTTCATCATAAGGTGCTTTGGTTTCCTGGAGGTCCATTGTCGGGTCAGAAGGGTTTGTAGCTACTTTAAGTAGTATACCTTGGAGATTGGAGATTTATTTATGTGGTTTGCTGTGTGATTCCTGGAGGTCCAGAGATATCTCATATTACATGTCTATGGGTCACTGGGTGGCCAAAGCTATCTGGTGAGAGTTTAAGAATTATCACTTCGGGTGAAGCACTATATTGAAGCACTTTAGAAAGTCACGATTTCACAGAACAACTTTTTTCTGCTTTTTTGCACATATATGGACTGTATGTTTAACTAGATGAGCATAAGTTATCTGATGGGACACCTGTCATAGGGTATTTATTGGTAGTGATTAATTTCACATTATTTTGATTAATATATTTATGATCTTTGCACCCTTTATTATTATTTTCATTTGTCTATTGTCTATTAGTATACACTAATTAGAGGTGCAGCATTTCACAGACCTTTTATTTTTTATTTTATTTTAGCGAGGTTCACGCCAGTGGTGGCCCGTTCATAGGGGGCGCCCGGGTGCCGCCCCCCCCTCTTGTAGTCATAAAAAAAAAAACGGGCCCTTTAAGAATTTTTATTTTTCCTAAAATGTCGTTTTTACTAGCTGCAGTGATGGCGGCCGTCTATAGAGGGTGCTGCAGCGCCACCCCCTCTCGCAAATAACATACAAATAATGCATTGTATTGCACGAATGTATGTTATTGTTGGTTGCCAGCTGCCTGGTCTATTCAGATAACCGGACCTTAGGGCGCCGGTTACCTGAATAACGGCAGCTGGTTGGCTGAGCGGAAGTGCCTATCAGAGCCAGCGGCTTTCCAAGAACAGCCCTCGTCTCCTGGGAAAGTCTATTCTCGGAACGCACGGTGTGCGCGTTCCTTGAATAAGACTGACAGGCGTCTCAGCCAATCAGGTAATCTGATTCTGGTAATCAGGTTACCGATTGGCTGAAGCGTCATCGAGGGCGGGACGAGGGACATCGAGGGACGGTAGAAGCACGGCTGGGCTGACCCCAGAAAGGTAAGTGCCATGGTGTAATCTCCTTTTCCTAGCTGCTGTTCATATGTGGAATGAATTGGATACTTGCTAGATGGTATGGACAGCAACCAGCCACGAGACCTGTGGATTCCTCTGCTCTGCTGGGACTTGTAGTGCTGTGGTATGTTCTGGATCTGATGGGACTTGTAGTGCTGTGGAATGTTCTGGATCTGATGGGACTTGTAGTGCTGTGGTATGATCTGGATCTGATGGGACTTGTAGTGCTGTTGTATGTTCTGGATCTGATGGGACTTGTAGTGCTGTGGTATGTTCTGGATCTGATGGGACTTGTAGTGCTGTGGTATGTTCTGGATCTGATGGGACTTGTAGTGCTGTGGTATGTTCTTGATCTGATGGGACTTGTACCATAGTTGCCAACAGTCCCAGGTTTCCCCGGACATTCACGGATTTAGGACCCTTGTCCCGGATTGTTTTTGTCCCAATTTTTTTTCCCGAGACTTTGTCCCGGGAAATAAAAACATTTTTTTGCCAAAAAACGGCAACGGCTACACCAAAATGGCCGCCGCCGCCACTGTGTTGTTTCCTATAGTCCTCTTGTGTTCAGTGTAGAGGAGAGGGGCAGCCAATCAGCTTCTCTCTTTTGGTGGCCCCTCCCCGATATCCACTGAACATGTGGATGGGATGCGATCTTCCTCTACCCGCCGCTGCCCCCACCTAGTTCATGGGTCTGCAAAGTCCATGGGTCCCCGAGGTACGATTGATCATCCGGCCCGCTATGTGCTTTTATCCGGCCTGCAGAGTCATCAGACTTAGTGCAGGTACGGACTCTGGTCGAGTTGCGGGAGTCACGGGGCTTCTAACTTGGCCAGTAAGCTATTCACACAGATCTATAGCAGGCGATAGTGGGGAAAGGAAATGTGCGGGGGGGGGACAAGTGTGAAGGGGCTCTGATGACACAAGTGTGGAGGGGACTCTGATGACACAAGTGTGGAGGGGACTCTGATGACACAAGTGTGGAGGGGACTCTGATGACACAAGTGTGGAGGGGACTCTGATGACACAAGTGTGGAGGGGACTCTGATGACACAAGTGTGGAGGGGACTCTTATGACACATGTGTGGAGGGGACTCTGATGCGGACACAAGTGTGGAGGGGGCTGACAAATGTGGGGGGGGACTCTGATGTGGACACACATGTGGGGGCGCTGATTGGGACATGGGCAGGAAGGGTTTTAATGGGTGTGGGGAGGTGGCTCTGAGGGGACACAAGCGTGTGGCAGGAGTTCTGATGGGGACACAAATGTGTGGGGGGTGGCTGTGATGGGAATAGAAATGTGCAAGAGGGGGTGTTAATGGGGACACAAGCATGTAGAGAGAGTCTGATGAGGATACAATTGTGTGGGGAGATTATGCTGGGGACACAAATGGGCAGGGAGGCTCTGACAGAAACACTGATGTAAGGCCCCATGCACAGTTAATGTTTAGCCCTGGTGCCCGAGGCTCTGGCATTTAGGTGCAGGCAGAGGATACAGGTGCGCCATCCAGCCCCGCTGATGGCAGACTTTTTTTTAAAATTCTATTCTCTTTTATGGGGATTCATTTGTAAATAACTTTTTTCTTTTCGGCCCACGAATATCTGTAAAATATACAATGTGGCCCTTGAAGTAAAACGTTTGGAGACCCCTGGTGTAGTGTATTAATTTAGTGTAGTGTAGTGGTAATCAGTGTAGTAAACAGTGTAGTGTAGTGCGTGTTGCACCTGATGCAAGGACGGACTCTGCTGGGGATGCACCTGATGCAAGGACGGACTCTGCCTTATTTTTCTATTCGGGTGTGACATGCCTACAAACGAATGTCACGCCCCCTAATTATAGCAAGTCTCCGCCTACATGCAAAAAAGTCTCCCGGATTTATTTTTTGCAATGTTGGCAACTATGCTTGTAGTGCTGTGGCATGTTCTGGATCTGGTGGGACTTGTAGTGCTGTGTTCATCTATGTTCTGGCTCTGCTTGGACTTGTAGTGCTGTGGACATCTATGCTCTGGCTCTGCTGGGACTTGTAGTGCTGTGGACATCTATGCTCTGGCTCTGCTGGGACTTGTAGTGCTGTGGACATCTATGCTCTGCCTATGGCTCTGCTGGGACTTGTAGCTCTGTGGACATCTATGTTCTGGGCCTTGTGGTGCTGCCAATGCACAGTGACTGCATTTGATGGCATGGCACAGTGGTGCGAATTGATGGCACAGTGGCTGCATTTGATGGGCACAGTGAGGCTGCAATTTTTTTCTTTTTACGTTTGCGCCCCCCCCAAAATTTTGAGCACCAGCCGCCACTGGTTGATGCCAACATCCTATTATTCATTTCACAATGACTACCTGGTGTTTATAGTACCAGGACAGGCTCTGTGGAGCTTGAGCTCTTTTCACTGTTTCCATTATTCAATCAGGATGTGTGCAGCATTTTGGCATCTTTTAAAGGGACAACCAAAAGTGTGAGCTGCAGTGAGGAGATTGGTGATATGACCCCTCTTGTGTTTGTCATGAAACACACACTGCGTGGCCTGATAAACTGGACATTGGAGGCAGAGAAGAAAAAGGGAGAAGGGGGCTTGCTGCTATTTCAGGACCAGCAGGAGTCGGAAAAAGGGAAGGAGGGTTGGGGAAATGAGGAGGAGAAGGAAATGGGGCAGGTTTCATGAGAGATATTTCACCTTTTCCAAACCGTGTTTGTTATACGTGGGTGGGGGTGATATTATTGTATTGAGGAATGGAGTTAACTTCAGCAATGCGTCGACAGAGTTTTCTTCAGAAACACAGAGGACTTGGGGTTCTTTACTTTAGCTTAATTTGTGGCAACAGGGCCGTAGATAAAGAAAAAATCGTGGGGGGTTCAGGTCTTTCAAACTCAAAGGCATCATTTACACTTTTATGTTGGGGGATGTACGGTAAAAACATGTGAAAGCAGAGTGGGGCCATGAGGCTTTGCAATGAGACCTTTCAATATTTTCATGCTTTTCAGAGGGACCCCTTATTAAACTGAGGGGATTGGGCCCAAAAGAAGGGGGCTGCATTCCAAAACTCTGATTGCTTCTACTGTGCTGATACTGAGGCTAAACAGCAGGGACACTGTATGGGCATTTTGCCAGGATGCTCTGGGGGGGGGGGGGTTAAACACCCCTGACTCCAGACCTATCTATGCCCCTGTGTGGCAAATAGGGTTCTTTATGCAGCAGGAGGTTTTGTAACTGAGGGGCGAATCTCTATGTCCTTCGACAGTGTGGGGATTGTTTTCTGCAGGGTAAATCACATGTTTTACCTCAGAGATTTTGGGAAAACAGTTAAATTGATGGATTTAAGTCCACTTTAAATTTGAGTGTTCTTTTTCCGTTCTAGACAGCTAGCGGGAGTTCCAGGGGCTGACAAGATAGTTACATAGTTACATAGTTAGTCAGGTTGAAAAAAGACACAAGTCCATCCAGTTCAACCACAAAAAAAATAAACAAACAAAATAAAAAACACAGTACAATCCCATACACCCAACTCCATACCCACAGTTGATCCAGAGGAAGGCAAAAAACCCTTAGCAGAGCATGATCCAATTTGCTACAGCAGGGGAAAAAATTCCTTCCTGATCCCCCGAGAGGCAATCAGATTTACCCTGGATAAACTTTACCTACAAATCTTAGTACCCAGTTATATTATGTACATTTAGGAAAGAATACAGGCCTTTCTTAAAGCAATCTACTGAGCTGGCTAGAACCACGTCTGGAGGGAGTCTATTCCACATTTTCACAGCTCTTACTGTGAAAAAACATTTCCGTATTTGGAGGTGAAATCTCTTTTCCTCTAGACGTAAAGAGTGCCCCCTTGTCCTCAGTGTTGACTGTAAAGTGAATAACTCAACACCAAGTTCACTGTATGGACCTCTTATATATTTTTACATGTTGATCATATCCCCCCTAATTCTCCTCTTCTCAAGAGTGAATAGATTTAGTTCTTCTAATCTTTCCTCATAGCTGAGCTCCTCCATGCCTCTTATCAGTTTGGTTGCCCTTCTCTGCACTTTCTCCAGTTCTCCGATATCCTTTTTGAGAACTGGTGCCCAAAACTGAACTGCATATTCCAGATGAGGTCTTACTAATGATTTGTACAGGGGCAAAATTATATCTCTGTCTCTGGAGTCCATACCTCTCTTAATACAAGAAAGGACTTTGCTCGCTTTGGAAACCACAGCTTGGCATTGCATGTTATTATTGAGCTTATGATCAACTAAAACCCCCAGATCCTTCTCCACTACTGATCCCCCCAGTTGTAATCCCCCTAGCATGTATACATGTGTCTATGTAAATGAATTGTTCTACAACTTTTATCAATCTCCATTCACTAGTAAGCAGTCATGTGCTGTTTATGTGCTAAAATACTCAGTATTTCCCTTTACGTACATTAACTACAAACAAGAGGAGGAATTCAGCATTGGCATAAAAAGGGAAGTGGAGTGGAAACAGTACAGGCCGGCCATACATATCAGTACTTTTATAATCCCACCCGCAATACACTCCCCACTAACGTGTTTATAGCAAACATAGCAGCACTGAGAAAAAAAAGGGGCAGTGAGGGGACTAGGGAGCAGGCAAATGTGAATGGTCTACAGAACAGGAAAGAAGTATGACAATGCAAGGAAACATTAACTAGAAATGAGAAAATAAGTACGTTACTGCCAATATACAGATTGATTTTGAATTTTACCTGGAGTTGGGCTGTAAAGGCATCTCCCAAGCATGTCATTTAAAGTATTGTTAATTTGTTCATGTCTCCCTCATATTTGGATTAAAGGGCAATTTTCCCCAGTACAATAGTTTTTATATATACTATAGTATATACAATACTTTTTTGCATTGTCAAATGTTCTGCATCACAGTGAATTAACCCAAAACAATACCAGAATTTAGCAGCAGAATTCACCTAACCCTTAGTGAATCAAACCCGGGAAGATTTGCACTTCGCTAATTTCAACTAATGCAATTCAGATGGTAAAAAAGCATAAACCAAGAATTAAAGATCAGGTTTTATTTTTTTAAAATCAAACATAATGTTGTTTTAATTTTTACTGAATAAGTTGGACTCTTCTGAAGGAGCCAACTTTGGAATTTGAGGCACCCCATTCAGTATGTCTCCTGTATTCTCCAGGTTTCAGGTAATATTGACGTCCTCTGTAGTTTGGTTCTTCATAGAAAACCCAGTGACCATCAAATACATGGCAGGAGTGGATGTCATTGTATCGGAACTGCTCAAAGACATGGGGACAGTCTTCAGTGAACTCCATCATCTGACCTCTGAACTCTTCCTTCTCATAGATCTTCATTCTGAATGGACCACGGTGCTTTAAGGAAAAAAAAGAAGTTAGGAGGCGTGTTCATAAAATACAGCAACGTTTCTGGAATAATTTTACCTCATCATAGCAGAATGCTACTAATCACTAGCCAGTGTTTTCTAACCCCAGTTAGCAGAATCAAATCCATGTTTCAAGAGTCAGGATTGCAAACACATATCAGTACACTAATTACACACATTAACTGCCTACCGTTTGCCCACAGTACATTTACTGTGGGTGAGCAGCACAGCCAGGCCGGGTCACCTACCTGTACATCTTCCATCTCTTTCTGGGTTCAGGGGGCACATGTGCTCACTCGCTCTGTAACTGGCTACAGTGTAATTTTGTCAGAAGGTCCTGGCAAATGGCTGTAACTAATCACAGAACAGAGACCTGTGTTTAAAAACACACAGGACTCTGCACCCAGAGCAGCAATCTAGCTGCTTAGTCTCCCTGCAGGGAGAAAAAACAGCCAGACCTGTAAGTAAACGCAGCACATATTATACACATTACACTCGTTAGGCACCTGGTTAACCCCTTTGATTGTCCCAAGATGTTAACCCCTTCCCAACCTGTGTCATTAATTCACTATCAGTGTACAGTATTATATCTGATCACTATATTAGTGTTACTAGTGATGTCAGTGTCAGTTAATCAGATTACCCGCCACACTATCACAGTCTCGCTAGAAGTTGCATATCACTGTCATTACAGTATAGCATCTATAGCTGTGTACATTCCAGTATTTATACCATCATTTGTAGACACTATAACTTTCATGCAAACCAATTCATATATAGTCATTGGTATTTTTTTTTACCAAAGACATGTAGCAAAAAATGTTCTGGTCATGAAGGTGGGACAAACTTCCAGAGGTCAAGTGGTTAATTACACTGATCACTGCATTCCCTATTATGTTACAACAGCTTACATACTTCCCAATTAGCATCCCTAGAAATGCAGGACAACATGTGTATTAGTGAGTTTGAATTTAGTATGTATAGCAGAAATTATATTTGGACACCTATTCATCCATACTTCCAAAATATGACACTTCAGAGAGTCCTCACACTGGCAAAATATGAAAGTAGGCAATACTTTGTATTGGCCAACTGAATATATTTTCAGGTGCAAGATTTTGAAAACAATTAGATTTCTTCTTGAGGTTTTCATATAAATAATTGAAAATTCATAGTTAATTACACATGCAAGTATAGTGAGCACCAAGAACACAACCCAAAGTGCTACCAAACCCACAACAGTAAAATCAGTCTGTATACTGTATGCAATAAAGCATGCTTGTTCTACTCACTGTGGAACCTAAGCGGTTAATCCTCTGCATTGTGTAAAAAGGCTGTTTGATCCTGTCTTATGTGATCCTCCCCTTCTTCCACAGCCCCAATGTATCTACTGATAGAATATAGTCTTGGGGACACTCTGCACATGCTCAGTTTGGTATGTATTACTAGAGTGTTTTTTTTTTATTCTTGGGAGTGTGCATGTGATTGGCACAAGGCAAATCAGTACTGACCAGACAGAGGCTCATAGGACTGTCAGAGTAGAATGAAAATTCTGATTCTCATATTGCTGATGAGAAAAGGTGTTTTACAGTTTATATTTACTAAAATTTCCATGTTCTGTGTACTGTGGGAGGCCAGATAAAGTGAATGTGGGGTCCCGGGTTTAGTACCAGTTTAATTAAACCAACAACAAACAGTGAGGCAAAGATACAGATCAGTAGGGCATGGAAATTATTTAAAAATGAACCCAGGCAATAATCACATTTAGTTATGTTATTTTATCCTTGTACCTGTTGTATGCCTAGAAGTTGAAAGATGACATCTACATTGGGGTTATAGTGGCACATTATCCCTATTAAGGCCAAAATGTAGTGTCCTATTTTTCTGCTACATGTTCTATTTCCATTATTCTTCTCCCCTGCAACCTAAAGTTCCTCCTCAGAACAGTGACCCTTATAATAGGTACACACAAGCTTTTTTCGTTCAACCCAGCTGACTAAGAGGTCGACAGAACTAACTAAGCAATGTTAGTGTGGCAATCACCCCCACCGTGCGATTGTGCTCTGATGGGGTGTCCCCCCACACCAGATAACTCTGATTAGTGCTGCCAGCGCTGATCAGCTTCTGGTAAAATTGGCTTTTGTCCGACAGGTAGCTGTACACACTGTCCGAATGTCATCTGGTTCCTGAAGTCGAGTCCAATATTCGGATTGTGTAAACCTAGCTTTAGATCCTAAAATGTATAGTCAGGTCTTCAAATATGTTTTACAATAACTGATCCTGCTGTTAATAGTAAATTGATGAACGTTCTTCTGATCTTTATTTTACTCACATAAAGATCTGTGCTGGGGTATCACATACACCATATCTGATACACCACACTGAAGGACCTGCAGAAAAATGTTCCCTTGCTGAGATTATCTCAGCCTTGTTATATGTTTTATTTAACCTCCTTAGCAGTAATCCTGAGTGTGGCTTGGGTTGAATTTTCAGTACCAAAAGCGGTAACCCCGAGCCACACCCGGGATCACATCACAGGATCCATTGTACAGCTCTTACTTACCTTGTCCCCTGGATGCTGCGATGTCTCCCTGCTGTGTCTGTGAGCCGAGTCTCCGCTCGATTCACAGTACCGAGCTCCGCTCCCTGCGAGCGTTGCGACGCACGGGGACGGAGCTCGGCGCCAAATTCAAAAAGTGAAAAGCTCAGTATACATACAGTACACTGTAATCTTGCCGATTACAGTACTGTATCAAATAATTACATGTCCCATTTGTCCCCAGTGGTCTGTCCAGTGCCCTGCATGCAGTTTTATATTATAAATACTGTTCTATCTGCCTGGAAACTGGAGATTGTCCACAGCAACCAAAAAGTGTCCGTTTACGTCAAAAGTGTTTTTAGACCAGCTAGAAAACAGCGATAATAAATTAGAATCACTTGCAGAATTGAGCGATAGTGATTTGTGGGGAAATTCATCATCAAACCCTGAAAGTAATGACAGCGACAATGCTGCAACTGAGCAAATTTCAGTGTTTTTTGATTTGATTACATTATTCAATACTTTTTTTATTTGTTATAATTATTTATAGTTATTTATTATATTATAATTTATAATTTTGTGTTTTAAACTTTATCATACCCGAGATGTCTACTAGACTCTTGTTTGGACAGATTTAAGTGAGATTTTTAAGAATTACAGGCCTACAATACAAACGCCAAATTTCCAATGCGAAACATTGTACCACTTTCAGCATAAAAAATCTGACATAATCATACCACCAGGGAGGTTAAATGTCCCTATTGACCCATTCTGATAAATAGTATGCAATTCTTCTGGAACTTTAAATGTATGTACAAATACTCACTTGAGGGGTCAGGTGACATGACCTGATAGAATCATTGAACCCCATCCATTGCTGGAAGTCTGGGTACTCTCCTCGCCTCAGGTAATATTGGTTTCCCCTGTAGTTGGGATTCTCATAGAGGATCCAGTTTCCACTGTCGACTCTAATGGAGTTACAGCGGTTGAAAAAGGAGGTCATATCAGGACAGTCAGAGCTGCACTCATAGGAGCGGCCCTGGAAATTCTTGTCCTCATAAAATATGATCTGTAGAAAAAAAAGTTATAATATATTGTGACTTGTGCTTCATAATATTTAACTTCAACACAAATTATTTGTCAAATTATTAGTACCAAGGATCCCCTACTAGCTCACTGGGACTCAATGTGGCATTTTACTTATAAGAACGAAGTAAACAATTTATAAACATGAAACACCTGTATGTACGGCTACAGAGGAAGTGATTATAGTAGCTTTGTTTTGACACTGTTTCAAAAAAAAATAAAAAATCACAATGAACACTGCTGCTGAAAATAATCTAAAATAATATAAATTATTAATATGGTCTAGTAGACCTTCCAGTGCCAACACTACGTCTGCATTGCAGTGTACGTTTAGCTTATACTATTTTTTATTTTTTGTTCTAAATACTAAAGAGAAGGTTTTGAACCCCTGTCTATTTGCCCTGGTGACCATTGTCACTGTAACATAAAATTATGGAAAATCAAACATTTTACAGTTGTTGCCAGAACAGGAGATGAGGTGAAATCTTCCAATGGAGACATTTGTTTGAGTGGCAACTACTTAAGAGGGGATTTACCCTTCCTTTGAAGAGATTTCCTCTCACTTCCTGTTCTGTCTCTGGGATAGAACACAAATAAAAATCTAGCCAGTTAATTCTCATCAGTTCACCTAAAGCTAAAAAGAAAACGAGAGATACACTTTAACCACTTTCCATCCCACATATATTAATATGACGGCCGCAAGGTGGCTCTGCCATCCTGGGAGGCCGTCATATGACGTCCTCACAATGTCTGCCAGGCACCTGCGATCGCCTGTTACAGAGCCATGGACGTGGATCTGTGTGTGTAAACACACAGATCAATATCCTGTCAGGGAAAGGAGACAGATGGTGTCTTCCTTGTACATAGGGACACCGATCGGTCACCTCCCCCAGTCAGTCCCCTCCCCCACAGTTAGAATCACTCCCTAGGATACACATTTAACCCCTTGAATGAATGAATGAAAACTTATATAAAGCAGCACATGCAAATTTAATCGCCTCTGGGCGCTTGTTGTTCCTGTCTCCTTTGGTATCAAAAGAGATGAGTCTTGATCTTTCTCCTGAATGCTAAGTGATTCTCCTCCAACCGAATGCTGGTTGGTAAAGCGTTCCATAGTCTAGGCCCTTGGACCGCGAATCTCCTTTCTCCTTTGGACTTGTATCTGGCTTTTGGTATCTGGAGGAAATTTTGATTGGTGGAACGCAGAACGCGTTTGGGTTTATGAGCTTTTATTTTTTCACATAGATAATGGGGAGCATTCCCATAGATACATCTATGCGTTAGACAGAGTGCTTTAAAAGTGATTCTGTCTTTTACTGGTAACCAGTGAAGGGCTCTCAGTGAAGGTGAGATTGATTCCCAAGGTTTTTTCCCAGTCACAAGTCTAGCGGCCGTATTTTGAACGACTTGTAGACGAGTGATTTGGTACTTGGGGAGTCCGAGGTAAAGGGCATTTGCATAGTCCAATCTTGAGTTTACAATAGCTCCCACCACGACCGCTATGTCTTCCTTGGGAATAAAAGGAGTAAGTCTGCGTAGTAGACGCAGCAGATGGTGAGATCCGCTGACTACTGACCCTATTTGTGCGTCCAATGTCATGTGAGAGTCAAAGATGACCCCGAGACTTTTGACTTTGGCGCTAGGGGTGATGATTTTGCCCAAAATGGGCGGGGGGGTCCAAGTTGTTGTAGGTTGATTCATACGCTTGGCGTGAAACAGAAGAAGTTCTGTTTTCTCTCCGTTGAGTTTAAGATAACTCTTTGTCATCCAGTCCTCTATCAAAGAGAGGCATGTCTCTAGATTGAGGTGATGATCCTTTTTATTGCAAATGCGGAAATATAGTTGCGTGTCGTCTGCATATGAGTGGTAGAGCAGTTTTTGACTGCTAATAATCTCAAAAAGAGGGCGAAGATAGATGTTGAATAACACCGGCGACAGGGGGGATCCTTGAGGGACTCCGCACGATACCGTGCGTTTCTCAGAAGTGAAAGGTCCTAACTTCACTATTTGCGATCGGTTTTCCAAAAAAGAGGAGAACCAAGATAAATCGCCTTCTGCGACTCTGGCTACTTCAGCTAGCCGAGTCAATAAAAGCTTGTGGTCTACTGTGTCGAAGGCTGCGCTCAGGTCCAACAGAACCAGAAGACAAGATTCTCCTTCATCTGCGGCCTCGAGAGCGTCGTCCCATATTTTGAGCAATGCGGTTTCTGTCCCGTGTCCAGGCCGGAATCCCGATTGAAATGGGTCAAGTAGGTTGTGAGTATCTAGATGATGTTGCAGCTGTTGTACCACTACTTTTTCCATTACCTTTGAGAGTACATTTAGACCTGTTATTGGACGACAGTGGAGTGGGTCCTTGGGGTCCAGGTTGGGTTTCTTCAAGATGGGTCGAATTATACCCTCCTTCAACTGGGAGGGCACTATGCCCTCCCTGAAGGATTGGTTGATAAGCTGCGTGATAGGAGGTGCCAGGATGTCGGCGCATTCCTTCAGCAGTTTAGTGGGGATGATATCATTCGGCGCGGTGCTGTTACGCAGAGTTCCGATGATATTTTTAGTGGCATGGATAGAGATAGGTTCCAGCGTGAACTTACCTGGTTGTGGTGAATTACTGCAGGTATTGTGTAAATCATTACGGGGAGAGTTGAGGGGGGAATTATTTTGCTGAATGCTTTGTCGGATCCCCTCGATTTTATTAATGAAGTAATCCGACAATTCACTGCAAAATTCTTGTGAGTCCGAATTGGGGGCTTCAAGACATCTTGGATTCATGGTCTGAGTGACCAATTTAAAGAGTTCGCGTGGGCGATTAAGGGCGCTGTTGATAGCCTCGGAAAAATAGTTTTTCTTGGCTTTGAAGATTTCTTTGTGGTATTTTCTTGTTGTTGCTTTGTAGACGATAAGGTTCTCATCTGAAGAGCTTCTTTTCCAGGCGGCTTCCGCCCTTCTACGCTCTTGCTTCAGTAATGCCAGTTGGTTGTTGAACCAGCTGGAGTTATTTTTCCGGATGCAGGTTTTACGTTTCGGCGCTATTAAGTCTGCTGACTGTAATAGGGCTGTGTTTATGGTATCCAGCGTTTCTTCAGCCGTTTGATGCGGCTGAATTGTATTTATTTTTTTCCTTAACGTGGCTTTGAAGAGTTCCGAGTGGAGCTTCTTCTGACATCTAGTCCAGTGTGTTGTCACTAGATTTGATGTTTTAGTTAAGGGTGGGAAATCTGAGATAATGAATTTAATTGCATGGTGATCTGTCCATGGCAATGGTTCATTATCCAAGATTTTTATTTCCAGATCTTGTCTGAAAATAAGATTGAGTGTGTGACCTGAAGCATGTGTGGGCCCACATACTAGTTGTTGTAGCCCTAATCCTTCGAAGTGATCAATGCAGGCGTCGGCAACGGGGTCTTGCGGGGAGTTGGCCCAGAGATTGAAGTCCCCGAGCAGCAAAAGGTGTTTGCTGTTAAGGCTATAGGTGGAGATAAAGTCCGTCAATGATGGGAGAAACTGCGATTTTGGGCCAGGTGGCCTATAGCAGAGTAGAATCCGGACGGTCTCCTGGGAGTTTGTTTGTAGTTGCAGGGTAAGGGTTTCCATAAATGGAAGAGGGTTTTGAAGGACAGGTTTAGTGATTGCAAGATGAGTCTTATGGATCACCGCCAGTCCTCCTCCTCTTTGCCCTATTCTGTTTTCAGTTATGATACAATAGTTTTCTGGCACCAGTTCTCCAAGAATGGTGTTACAGTCAGCTGTAAGCCAGCTCTCTGTAATAAAGAGGCAGTCTAAATCATATTGTAGAATGAAATCATGGATTTCCAGTCGGTGTTTTACTGCTCAGTTCTTAGGGCTTTTTTAGTGATGGCTGGTAGTATTGTCTCAGATCCCCAATGGTTTCTGCAGAATATTGCAGATTAACCATAGTCGCCAAACACCAGGGGGAGGAGGGAGGGGGGATTAATCAAGGATTAACTTAATCCTCGATCCTGACTTGGTCCAGAGGAAGGCAAAAAAACCCTGGTTGTGCTACGCCAATATGCTACAACAGGGAAAAAAATTCCTTCCTGACCCCTTGAGAGGCGATCGGGCGAACCCTGGATCAAGTACAAATGGCATTTGAGAGAGGGGGAGTGGGGCTAGGGTGTTGCAAGATGGCCACCACTCCGGCTGCAAAGAGCCAAGGTGGTGACTTCGAGGGGGGGGGGCAGGGATAGCCAACTGGTAGTTATTGAGATAGGAGATGGTGGTAGGTGACCCAATTACAAGGGGGTATCAGGCTGGTATCTGGAGGGGAGGAGTGGGGAGCCACTCGGTCGCGGTGATGAAGGGAAGGGGGGTGGGGCCCTACCTATCTACATCCCGTGGGCCACACGTCCTACTCCTAGGAAGCGTGCGCCGGTAGCTGCCGGGATGCAGTTCTGGCCCTAGGGAAGTGGGGGGTCCTGCTGGTGTCAGGGGGGATTGATGTGCAGCTGGCAGGTGAATGGTGTATCGGGGGGGGGCGCCAAGCCGGGGAATACAGAGTTGCCGCCAGGGGATCTCGGTATATCAAGAGTTCCAACTTTATTAGCTGCAAGCTTGTTCTGGATCAGTGATTGAAAAAAATAATGAAGACTCCTGTCTTACCTCCTGTTTCAAACTCCAGGTTTTTAACTCCGGCACTTTTGATCAAAGAATGCACTTCTGGTCAGAGAATGCACATGTGAGGCCACCATCAACTGGGAGCCAGCTCCTCTGGGAGCTGGTACAGCCACTTTATACTCACCTGTGAAGACCTGTGAACAAACCCACACCTGTGAACAATTAAACCCTCCCCTTAATTAGCAGAAAGGAAAAAGAAAAAAAGCTGTTTAAAAAGTGTCAGAGAAAAAGAGGGGAAAAAAAATCCACCCTTGCAAACAGAAGCAGTTGATAGCAAACTCCAGGTTTTTAACTCCGGCACTTTTGATCAAAGAATGCACTTCTGGTCAGAGAATGCACATGCGAGGCCACCATCAACTGGGAGCCCCCTAGTCCCCTTGATTGCCCCCTAGTCTTAACCCCTTCCATTCCAGTCACATTTACACAGTAATCAGTGCGTTTTTATAGCACTGATCGCTGTATGAATGTGAATGGTCCCAAAAATGTGTCAAAAGTGTTCGATATGTCCATCGCAATGTTGCAGTCCCAATAAAAATTGCAGATCTCTGCCAATCCTAGTACAAAAAAAAAACTATCCCCTATTGTGTAGACGCTGTAACTTTTGCGCAAACCTTTCAATATACGCTAATTGCGTTTTTTTTTTTTAAATATGTAGAAGAATACATATCGGCCTAAATTGAGGAAACAATTTTTTTTTCAAAATTGTCGCTCTTCTTTTGTTTATAGCGCAAAAAATAAAAACCGCAGAAGAGATCAATTACCACCAAAAGAAAGCTCTATTTGTGGGGGGGGGGAAAAACATAAAAATTTATTTGGGTACAGTTTGGTATGACCGCCCAATTGTCATTCAAATTGCGACAGCGCTGAAAACTAGAAATGCCCTGTATTGAAGTGCTTAAAGTTGGCATGAGAACCCATCTGGGGGCTATCTGTGTCCATATAACGTGAGAATCACAATCAGGGCAATTAATATGTGTATAAACAAAATTACCAAATTTAATTGTTGCCCAGCCAAACACTGTATAGTGATTCCACAACACTGACAAATCAAGATGTACCAAAAAAACTGAGTAGTACAACACCTCACCAAATGAAAAAGTGAAAAACAAAACAAAACAATGAATATATGGTAAATATGGTAAAATCAACGGGTATTTTTTTTCACTAGATACGGTAAATCAGATTTTTTTTCAACAGATATTACAAAAAACTTTTAATGGTATATTTAGCACAGAAGAGGAGAAATTCATTGTCATGGTTTAAAAACATTTAAAAAAATGTTCATAGGCCTATAACTAAAATTTTACAACTCTATAATAAAACCACAATCATAACTATTTCTCACTGCCGCATATTCATTTAGAACTGCTCATACTGTTCATATTTGTTTCTCATCCTCTTTCGGACATAGCTTTATATATCACACAAATTAAACTGTGATTCTAAATATATTTGTACACTGGTGATACTTCTAAAAAAAAAAAAATCATATTACCTTCCCCATTTCTGTTGATGGTGGAGTACGTTCCTGACGATGCTTAGTGCAAAGTACTGTATATCTATCTGTCCTTATATACAATTTCAATTGCTGATGCCTGAATGCATTGAATGTCAGATGTCAACTGTTTTTGTGTTTAGTAAGGTAAATGTATGGGTCTTTCATTCATTGTGGTTTAGACTGTTCTGTGCTTACATAAGGTCATTGTCTCTAATTGCTTACTAAGAATTCCATGTAAAAAAAAAAAAAAAGTATAAAAAGAATGCAGAACAAAACCTGATTTTGCCCTTTGTAAAACAATTTTTAAGTGTATAGACATATAAATGTCAATTAAATGCATTGCAATTATGGCAGTAGTTAGGAAATTCCATACAAATACATAATTTGTAAACTATGCAGTTATTTTAAAGTGACCCAATCATGAACCCAACATGCCCAATTAAGCTGCTGCCTGTAAGAAAATAAATTGAATATTTATCTCTCCTGTTGCTCACACCACTGAACACTTTAATCAATTCAAATGAGAAACATGGAACAGCATGAATTATTTTTTTAATGAATACATTTCTAACAGTGAAAGGGGTTTTCATTAGGGGAAAGCCCATTCATTCTGAAATCAAATGTTAAAAGCAAAAAAAAACTTTTTAACCACTTTTTTGTCAAGTCATCATATGACCATTTGAAAATCTACTAGTGGTGTCACTCCGCTGTGTCCCATGCAGATCTCACTGGTTCCCCTTGCTGAACTCTATATTACTAAAGAGGACTATAGTTGGCCGAATGGTTCAGGACAAGCAAAGGTTCAGACCCAATATTACTTGTTTACCTGTTCAGCGAACACTGCCAGCTAAAGAAGAGGATAACTGTGACGCTCCTGTCTTTATGTATTCAATTTGATTAAATGGATCTCAGCTGCAGAGGTTTCTCAGAATACAAACCAATTAGTCACTCTATATAGATATTTTAAGAGTTAATGGTTTTATCTCATCACAACCTCTAATGAAGTGCCAACATGACCAAAGAGCTTATTAACTCATAAGCTTCTATATTTCAACATACATATGTGCCAAACTATGTAATAACTCTAGAGAGTACAGTAGTATTAGGAAAAAGTCTATGGTTTCATTCAGTGTTTATAGAATCCAATAATTGAGCATACAGCTACTTCATATGTGTGTTCAGACAGATCTCCTCTAAACAATTTAGGTAGAGTGACAGGTGAGTCCATGAACTAACAGCATACAATAGCCTTATACAGGAAAGTATAGTTAGAGATACTTGCGGTACAGCTGGTATAGATGAAGGAAGTGTATGCTGGAATCCTGGAGGCTGAGTGTTAGGAATCCTCCCTGTAGAAAGTTGTTTTGTAGTTTGGGATGTAATCCTTGTAGTGCTGTAGCCTGGAGATGGTCAGCTGATTCCTGGAGGGGGTGAGCTGGTTGCTGGAGGGGGTGAGCTGGTTGCTGGAGAGCTTGACCTGATGGCTGTAGTAGCAGGTTCACAGGGGTGTCAGTGCCAGGTCCTGGGTGACGGCAGGGGTCCAACAAAATAGCGGAACACCCTGCCGTCAGTGTAGTGGGTTTAAATAGCCCGCGAACCGCGGGAAAGAGCTATCCACGCTGGACGCACTTCCGCGTTCCAGCGTGGAACGCAAGCGCGGCGCACCGGAAGTGACGCTGGGCTAAGCGAGAGAGGAGCGCAGCTGAAGGAAGTAAACACAGCTGCGCTCGTCTCACAGTAAATAACGCCAGTGGCGTTACATACTCCCCTCCTCAAGGGGGCTACACCAGTGCCCCTAATAGAGGATGGACGATTAGGATACCTATGATGAAATTGCCTGATGAGGCGAGGAGCATGTAAATGTGAAGAGTCTTCCCAAGAGTCTTCAAGTTGCGAGTAACCTTTCCATCGTATTAAATATTGAATTACAGAGCCTTTCTTTCTAGAATCTAGAATCTTTCCAATTTCATATTCAGTTTCGCCCATGATTTCAACCGGAGAAGGAGGCCGAGATATTCTGTTGGGAAATGGGTTAGGTATGAATGGTTTGATGAGGGAAACATGGAATGAGGGATGTATTTTCCAATCGGAAGGTAACTGTAATCTTACTGCGTTAGCATTAATTACATGAGAAATAGGATAGGGTCCCATGAATTGACGTCCAAGTTTTTTCGAGGGTATTTTTAAGCGTAAGTTTCTGGTGGAAAGCCACACTAAATCACCCACCTTGTAGACTGGAGGTGTTGATCTGTGGGCATCATAATTACGTTTTTGTCGTAACTGGGCGTTCTCTAAATTAGAACATAAAGTAGGAAGAACCTTCTTTAAACTATCAAGATAATGCTCTACTGCAGGAACATTGCTTGAGAGGGAAGAGGATGGTATACTATTTGGGTGAAACCCGTAGTTCGCATAAAATGGTGAAAATTGGGATGAGGAGCTGGTAGAGTTATTGTATGCGAATTCCGCGTGGGGTAGTAGTTGAAACCAATCATCTTGGAGATGGGTACAATAGCAACGTAAATACTGCTCTAAGATTTGATTAATACGTTCCGTCTGTCCGTTTGTCTGCGGATGGTAAGCAGTAGACATACGATGATCGATCCTTAAAGTATTACATAAAGTCTTCCAAAATTTGGAAATGAACTGAGATCCTCGGTCCGAGATAATTTGAGAAGGTAGTCCATGAAGTTTGAGAACATTGTTGATGAAGGCTGTTGCTGTCTGCAAAGAGGTTGGTAGATTTTTTAATGGAATAAAGTGTGCCATTTTTGTAAGTAGATCTACAGTGACCATGATGGTGTTGGCACCATTTGATCTAGGAAGATCAACTATGAAATCCATTGACACAACCTCCCAAGGTCTATTTGGTATTGGAATAGATGCCAAAAGTCCGAATGGAGGTCTTCTTGAAAGCTTGTTAGTGGCACAAATGTCACAGGAACTGACGTAATCATGAACCATTTTAGGTAAATGGGGCCACCAGTAATGTCTTTTCACAAGATGAATCGTCTTAGTAATTCCCGGGTGACCAGCTAGTGGGGAATCATGTAATTGTTTGAGTAAGGTCAATTGTAATTGTGGGGGTACGTATAACTTACCCTTGTAGGTGTATGACCCATCTGAAGTTTTTACGATACCTTTAGGTAGATTAGGAACATTCTCAGAGATGGACTGAACGAGCAATTCTTTAAAGGAGGAGGTTACTCCGATGAAGCGTTTTGAAGGTATGATGGAGAGTGGTATGATTTCAGTGCTGTCATCTTCATACATGCGAGATAGAGAATCAGCCTTTAAGTTTTGTGAACCAGGCCTATAGGAAATGTAAAAGTCAAACCTGTCAAAAAATAAACTCCACCTCACCTGTCGAGCGGACAGAGTCTTGCAAGATTTTAAATGTTGTAGATTACAATGATCTGTCAGTATGGTGATTGGGTGTGTAGATCCTTCAAGAAGATGTCTCCAGTTGGCTAGCGCATCTCTAATTGCCAAGAGTTCTTTTTCTCCTATTGGGTAGTTCTTTTCTGCAGAGGTTAGAGTTCTAGAATAGAAAGCCACTGGGTGTAAGGGATCAGACAAGGTTGATTGTTGGGAAAGTACTGCACCTAAAGCGAAGTGAGAAGCATCTACTTCCAAGGTGAAATGAAATTGAGGGTTTGGTAGTTGAAGAATAGGAGCCGTAGTGTAAGAAAGTTTTAATGAATCAAAAGATCTTTGTGCTTCATCTGACCAACTGAAAGGTGTGTTTTTGCTAGTTAAAGCATTTAAGGGTTTGACAATCTCTGAGAAATTTTTGATAAATTTCCTATAATAGTTAGAGAATCCAAGGAAGCGCTGCAAAGCCTTCCTTGAATGTGGAATAGGCCAGGAGAGAATAGAATCGACTTTGGAACGGTCCATTTGAATGCCTTCGGGAGTGATTTGATATCCGAGGAAAGAGATAGATGTCTGACTGAAAACACACTTTTCGAGCTTGACATATAGACAATGAGTCCTGAGTCTACCCAAAACCCATCTTACATGTTTAGTGTGTTCTTTGGAAGTGTCGGAGAAAATCAAAATGTCGTCCAGATAGATTACAACACAAATGTCTAATAAATCACGGAAAATGTCGTTAATGAAACGTTGGAAAGTTGCGGGTGCGTTACATAACCCGAAAGGCATTACCAAATACTCAAAAAGTCCATAACGAGTCTTGAATGCGGTTTTCCACTCATCCCCTGGACGAATCCTGATTAAATTGTATGCACCTCTGAGATCTAGTTTTGTAAAGATCTTGGAGGTTTGCAACCGTTCTATCAATTCAGGGATAAGAGGCAGGGGATAATGATTTTTTACCGTGATGTTATTCAATGATCGATAATCTATTATAGGTCTGAGGGAACCATCTTGTTTTTTTACAAAAAACATGGCGGAACTAGTGGGAGAAGTGGAGGGTCTAATGAAACCCTTTTTTAAGTTATCGTCAAGATAATCCTTAAGATGGACGAGTTCTGGCTGAGATAATGGGTAAATTCTAGCAGTTGGATAGGGTCTATCTGGAATAAGATCAATGGGACAGTCATATATTCTATGAGGTGGAAGTATCTCTGCATTAGTTTTGCTGAAAACATCGGAAAAATCATGTAAATAGGTTGGAAGACCCTCACAGTTCACACTAGCTAAAAGTATGTTATGGATGGGAAAGCAACTTTCTTTACAGAACGTAGAATCAAAAGTAATTGCGGTGTCGGACCAATGAATAGTTGGGCGATGAAGATGTAACCATGGTAGGCCTAACACGATTGGAAATAGGGGTGACGGAATGACATCAAAAACCAATGTCTCAGTATGTGCATTACCACAAGTAACCAGTAGGGGTACAGTTTGAGATTGGACTGGGCCAAAAGATGAAGTAGAGCCATCAATGAAAGTGACAGACAAAGGAGTATGCTTTACCACACAAGGGATTTTATTTAAATTAACAAAACGTAAATCAATAAAGTTGCCACAGGCACCAGTGTCGACCATCGCGTCAATGGTTGTTCTATCTTGATCCCACTGTAAGGTAAGGGTGAGATATATATAATTATTGGTGGTAGATCCAGATGAAGTACTAGTTACATTGAAATTATTAATGTTAGAGTTATTACCTTCAGAACGATTCTTTAAGATTGGGCAAGAAGAGACCATGTGATCAGGGGTGGAACAGTAGAGACAGAGATTCTGTGCTCTTCTTCTTTGTTTCTCAGCTGGAGATAATGGGCCTCTAATAGTACCAACTTCCATAGGAACTTCCTTTGGGGGGGACCTGGACCTCCTAAAGGGTGTAGGTAGATAGGATAGAGTACGTTCAGCCTTCCTTTCTCTGAGTCGGCGATCAATAGAGAGAGAGAGATGCATAAGATCCTCTAAGGATGCGGGAATTTCAACACGAGCAAGTTCATCTTTCATAGACTCAGACAGCCCAAGACGGAATTGATTTCTGAGGGCTATATCAGTCCACAAGGTTTCACGACACCAGCACTTAAACTCTGAAATATAGTCCTCTACGGGTCTTTTCCCTTGCTTAAGGTTGCGGATGGTATTTTCTGCTGTTAATTGTTTGTTAGGATCCTCGTAGAGGAGAGACATCTCATCTATGAAGGTGTTAAAAGCACCCAGAAGATCACCGTGCTCATCTACATAGGCATCAGCCCAAACTCTTGGTTCACCTTTAAGGTATGATATCAAAGTCAGGATTCTGACTCTGTCAGAATAGTAGGTGCGGGGGCGTAACTCAAACATAAGACGACAAGAACTAATAAATTGGCGAAAATTTTTTCTGTCACCTGAAAAAGGTTCCGGAGGGCAGACCTTGGGTTCAGGTCGCTCCCTACCTTGAGGAAAATTTTGATTTCGGAGAACGTCATTCTCTAAACGGAGATCATTCAAATTAGTGGTTAGGGTGTCCACACGCTGTGAGAGTCCCACTAAATGGTTTGCAAGCTCCGCTGGATCCATAATTAATTTAACGGTTCCGCTATTATGTGACGCTCCTGTCTTTATGTATTCAATTTGATTAAATGGATCTCAGCTGCAGAGGTTTCTCAGAATACAAACCAATTAGTCACTCTATATAGATATTTTAAGAGTTAATGGTTTTATCTCATCACAACCTCTAATGAAGTGCCAACATGACCAAAGAGCTTATTAACTCATAAGCTTCTATATTTCAACATACATATGTGCCAAACTATGTAATAACTCTAGAGAGTACAGTAGTATTAGGAAAAAGTCTATGGTTTCATTCAGTGTTTATAGAATCCAATAATTGAGCATACAGCTACTTCATATGTGTGTTCAGACAGATCTCCTCTAAACAATTTAGGTAGAGTGACAGGTGAGTCCATGAACTAACAGCATACAATAGCCTTATACAGGAAAGTATAGTTAGAGATACTTGCGGTACAGCTGGTATAGATGAAGGAAGTGTATGCTGGAATCCTGGAGGCTGAGTGTTAGGAATCCTCCCTGTAGATAGTTGTTTTGTAGTTTGGGATGTAATCCTTGTAGTGCTGTAGCCTGGAGATGGTCAGCTGATTCCTGGAGGGGGTGAGCTGGTTGCTGGAGGGGGTGAGCTGGTTGCTGGAGAGCTTGACCTGATGGCTGTAGTAGCAGGTTCACAGGGGTGTCAGTGCCAGGTCCTGGGTGACGGCAGGGGTCCAACAAAATAGCGGAACACCCTGCCGTCAGTGTAGTGGGTTTAAATAGCCCGCGAACCGCGGGAAAGAGCTATCCACGCTGGACGCACTTCCGCGTTCCAGCGTGGAACGCAAGCGCGGCGTACCGGAAGTGACGCTGGGCTAAGCGAGAGAGGAGCGCAGCTGAAGGAAGTAAACACAGCTGCGCTCGTCTCACAGTAAATAACGCCAGTGGCGTTACAATAACATGGTTATGGTAGATAGCTGCAGCTATAACATCTATATTTTTCTTCAAAGTACCAACGTATAATGATGGCGGGCGGTCCGTAAGTGGTTAAAGTGGAGGTCCACGCCTGTTGCTAGGCAGTTGTCTTAATCTGCCACTTGCTACTCCGCAGAGCTCCTCGGTCACTTCCTCTCTCGCCTGTGTCTTCCAGGACCTGTGTGTGTCCTAGAACAGTGGTCATCAACCTTGTCCTGCGGGGCCCACTAACAGGCCAGGTTTGCAAGATAACTAAAATACATCACAGCTGATATCATTTGCTCCTCAGTGATTGCAGTATTCTAGACTGCATCTCCCCAAGGTAATACATAAAACCTGGCCTGTTAGTGGGCCCTGCAGGACAGGGTTGATGACCACTGTCCTAGAAGACAAGCTGGCCATTCACGACGCGCCACGCGACTCGCGCATGTGCTGTAGTAAACGGGCAGTGAAGCCGTAAGGCTCCACTGCCAGCTTCCCTTAGTTGGAATGGTGGCGCCGGCACCCGATCCAATGGACCGATCGGCCTCGGGGGGGCGACATCAGGGGCTCCCTGGACAGGTAAGTGTACTTATTAAAAGTCAGCAGCTACAGTGTTTGTAGCTGCTGACTTTTAAAGAAAAAAAATACAGGTGGAAAACAGCTTAAAATATGAGATCTGGGGTCAAAAAGGTCTCATATTTACACTAAAATGCAATAAAGAGATTCTGCCGCTGAGACCACTTTTATCTGAAAGTGGACTGCCCGCTGAAGAAGTGGATACTGGGGTTATGGCAGCTAGCTGCTGCCATAACAACAATATTCCACTTCAAAGAGCCGCCGTATAATGATGGCGGGTAGTCCGTAAGTGGTTAATTATGCACTTTATATGTTGTTTGTTTCAATGATTTTTGATATTTGTTTATATTTCATGATTCAGGGCTGCACTTTTATATATTGACATATTGGCCCAAATTGATGAAAAGTTAGATATTTTACATTTTTTATTGGATGTGTTTATTGCCTCCCGCTGCTGTCATTCACAGCCAGTGAGGAGGGAGTGGGAATAGGACTGGGACACACAGAGGCAGCCCAATCTCAAGCAGTGCTCCCAGAACAAACAGCTTGCTTTGGTGGCACTCGGCAGGGGGGAGAGGCCCGGAAGCAACGGCAAGAGCCTTTAGTAGACTTTATTGATAACCTAAAAAAAACTGTTATGTTATTCATCATAACTGGTTGAAGCACACTTAGCATCTTTCAATTATAAATTTGTATAATGCAAGAAACTCTTGCAAATGAACAGTTAATAAAAAAATCATGGAAAAATAAATCATGGAAAATTCATGGGAAAAGGGAGACAGATAGTCTTACAGAGGAATTTCACTTTTATCTTAAAAATCAAAACAATGGCACCTTTAGAAATGTTTAATATTGTCAAACAACAAACAGACACCTAAAGATAATTGCAGGCTCTTTATTCTTTGCATACCTTATTTTTCTTTTGTCCTACCCCCGAGATCTTCAGGTCTGGTATGGATTTTAAGGGGAACTCCGCACCCAAAAAAAATGGCGTGGGGTTCTCCCCCAAAAATCCATATGAGACCCTTATCCGAGCACGCAACCTGGCAGGCCACAGGAAAAGAGGGCAGACAAGAGAGACGGCCCCCCTCCTCCTGAACCGTACCAGGCCACATGCCCTCAACATGGGGAGCATGTCCCCATGTTAATGGGGACAAGGGCCTCATCCCCACAACCCTAACCCGGTGGTTGTGGTGGTCTGCGGCTCATCGGAATCTGGAAGCGCCCTTTGACAAAGGGGAACTCCAGATCCCGGCTCTCCCCTATGTGAATTGGTAACGGGGTACATTGTACCCCTACCATTTCACAAAAAAATGTCAAAATGTTAAAAACCACAGGAGACAGTTTGGGACAAGTCTTTTATTAAAGCGGGATTTCACACGAAAAAATATTTTTAACATTAGATTGATGCTCATTTTGTCAAGGGGAATCAGGTTTTTTTTTTAAATCGAAGCAGTACTTACTGTTTTAGAGATAGATCTTCTCCGCTGATTCCGGGTATGGTCTTTGGAACTGGGCGTTCCTATTTGATTGACAGGCTTCTGATGGTCGCATACATCGCGTCACGAGTAGCCGAAAGAAGCTGAACGTCGGTGCGGCTCTATACGGTGCCTGCGCACCGATGTTCGGCTACTTTCGGAAAATCGTGACGCGATGTATGCGACCGTCAAAAGCCTGTCGGAAGCCTGTCAATCAATTAGGAACGCCCAGTCCCGCAGCCCATACCCGGAAGCGGGGGAGAAGATCTATCTCTAAAACGGTAAGTACTGCTTCGATTTAAAAAAAAACACCCGATTCCCCTTGACAAAATGAGCATCAATCTAATGTTAAAAATTATGTTTTTGGGTGAACCTCCACTTTAAAAATAAAAAGAAAGGTTCCAATGATGTAATCCTGTCTCAAGCGATCTGAAAAAAAAACCGCCCCCTCTCTGAGGCAAGGAGTAAGCCCGGGGTTGCCCACTGATGTGTACGGGTGACCCTGCCCCCTCTGGCGCATCAAAGGAAACCTGTGTTGCGCCAGAAGGGGCGGGGTCACCCGTACACATCATTGGGTAACCCCAGGCTTTCTCCTTGTGTCAGAGAGAGGGCGGGGTCACTCGCGCACGTGTTGGATTGCCCCGCCCTTAGCTATAAACTGTCACATCGGTTCTGCTGCGAACCGAACCAGGGGGTGTTTTCGGCTCATCCCTGATGGTAAGTAAAGGAAACATTTTTTGGTTCACTAATGATCCCCCTGAGCCAATTATGGCTCAGGGGGACCAAGTCGACGACCCACACTATATAAGGCCGCTTGCATGACGGCCCTGTGTAGTGTGTTGCTGGCGTGGACCGAGAGAGTGTCATTTAGATTAAGCATGCAGGCAGTTTATTCACTTAGCTGCAGTGTATACTGTATCCAGTGTAGACTATATCTGACTGCAGGCTGTTCCAGGTAAACTTTTTCTAATATACTTCAGGCAGGCAGGTGAATTAGTGAGCTGTAGTGTATTCAATAAATATATATACAGTCTCATATATATATATATTGTAATGTTGGGGTGATTTAGCATCTGGGTAGAGCATACCAGTGAGCAGCAGAGTCCACGCCAGTTGTACTTTTTAAGGGTTTGTTGACCCACTTTTATTAAAAGAAAGAAAAACGTCCATCCAGACTTTCCCACGCAGGGGGTTTCAAGTTTCTACAGCAGTAAAGAAATGGTCAAACGAAAATGCCAAGCCACATGGCTCTCTTCAGAAATACAGCCGCCTAGGCTTACACTTCAGCCCTCTTGGCCACGTACCAAAGTACCTGTACAATCACTGTACCTTCTCTCAGCTTCTGTGCTGCTCAGCCCACAGCTTTGGGTCCTCTGTCTATACCATGCAGACATGCATGCTTCTCCCTTGCTTGCCTGGACTCCTCGGGAGGGTGGAGTCCAGAACACTGGTCTTGATTCTACTATAAGCCCAGGACCCACCTGTTCAATCAACCAGCCAGACTCCTGGCTGTTTCCAAAACCCGGTCCCAGGATTGGAGATTCCTGCCTATTGGAGAGTCCTGGGCGACCATTACCAGGACAGGGAACTGTACTATCACATACCCCCCCCCCTTTGTTTCGATCCAGAGGGAGGAACACCAGCACCCATCATCATGGTTGGGACACCTCTGTGCTGGCTGTCAGCCACATAGGCCCAACCTTTTTTCCGGGTGCGCTTCCAGGTACATCCCACCCTGGATCTTAACCAGCTATATTTCCCTACACTCAGCCTTCTCCCTCTTCTTTTGGGGTTCCATAAGCACTTCCTCTTTTGAAATTTAAACAGGGCACCCCTGGTCTTTCTACCAACCCTTCTGCCTCCACGCTTCAGGTTCCCAGGTTTCCCAATACCTTTGGACACCACACTGTCATGTACCTTTAACAAATTATTTGGTTCATCATTGATATACATATTCAAACCAACTTTACACCTCTCAATGTTGCAAAAGTCACCAATGCCTTTTTTCTCAGTATTTGCTAGGGCAGAGTCTGCAGAGGGCACACATACCAGAGGGTTGCCATCACCCACGGGAACCTCAGAGGACGTCACCTCCCCGGGGTTCACCCTCTCTGCAGGCAGCTGTCCTACCACTTGACTTGTTCTGATGCCATTTGTATTTTTATCCACCTGAAGAGACAAGTTCTCTTCTGATCCACATACAATTTTTACTGCACTTATCTGTTTGTCACCTAAACCAAACATTGGACTGGGGACCCCAGTCTCTTTAACCACCTTCGGTTGGGCCCCAGTTAGGATTTCTGCTGCTTTCTGGTCCACACTTGGCCCTTCCATCTCATGTGATGGTACCACTGGTACAGTATACACGCCCTTCACCGACAACTGACCAGTACTAACTTGAACCATAGCAGCAGAAATGCCTTCTACCTGGCTGTTAGGTGGTGAAACCTCAGACACTTTCTTTTCGCCAAAGCCTCTCCCATAAACCTCTTGTACAGGAAGTAACCCATCAGCATACCTAGAGGCAACTTTTAACACTAGTAATACAGTCATAAATAAACCATTTTTGTCTTGTCTTCCTTTGTGCTGTACCACCTGCCACTCAGGGGTCCACCTAATGGTACTCCGCAGTACCAGACTGTCTGACTGTGGTGGAGACACCCCAGTATAGACTGGCTGTACATCCCAAAGTTTAAGCATCTCCTTTAACACTTTTGTTAGAAACCATACCCTTGGCTTCGGATTGAAATCCTTCCTGGGGACTTTCCTGACACTGGGAATGCAGACAGACTCAATTGCTGAGACGCGAGAGGTTGCAAGGTTTAATGAAACCTTCTCCCAGCTGGAGACGACCACAGCCTGGTGCTCTACCAGAGCGCTGCCAGGTGCTTGACTCACACTCAACTTCTCAGGTTCAGCACCAATGAACTGCTTCACATTACCATTGACAACATCACTTTGACACGCAACGTCAGCATCATTTTTGTAGGTTGCGGACAAAGTGTCTGCTGTGTGCTCGCCCTTATGTGGTCCATATTTCTCACGAGGGTTAACCCCTGCAGCAGCCACCGCGCCCTCAGGTATAAGCTGTTCTGCCATCCCTCCTGCTGGCACAGCAGAAACTTTGTCCACCTTACTTTTATGCATGAAAGCCTCATCTATCAGGGACATTAGATTTTTACCCCAACTATCCCAATCTGTTGTACCTGTGCTCCATTCATCGGCGCTCCTTAGCCCTGATCCATCCGCCCAAGGACACACATTAGAACAGATGGGTTTAGTTGCAGATTCATTACCCAAATTACAAATCATGGCAGACTTCGGTAACACATGTTCTAGCACCACAGGTTGCAATACACCACAACCACCACCACCTTGCTCGGGCGGCGCTTCATAAGCCTCACACACCTTTGCATTTTTCACATGTTGTTTTAACCCACCATTTACCTGCACATTTTTAGTACTAGCAGCTTGCACTAACACATTACCATTATACGGTACAGTTCCACTCTGTCCCACCAGAGTGACATACCAGTTGTCCATGGCAACCTCCGACTTCAATACATGAAGTTCCCTGGAGATTTCTGGGGACAACTGTGCGGTCTTACCATCAGTTGCTACAGGCAACGGCCCATTTGTGACAACAGCTTTTGCTCTGAAAGAACCTGGGGTTTTCCCAACAGCAGCAAACTTTTCATTAACCATAACACTTATAGCATTTTTAGTTTTTGCAGGCTGTCCTAGCCCACTGCCTACTTGAGACTGGCAGACATTAGACACAACACTTTTAGTCATCAATACCGGTTCTGTTTGGACTTTAACCCCTGCATTCCCACTTTGTAGGGAGAAGTAATCTTCAAGCACACATTTAGTGGCCCCACTAACTGGGGTCACTCTCACATCATCATGGACAGTCTCGTAACCAGTTCTTTTATACCTGCAATCAGCAGTCCCAGACATCATTTCATTAAAGACAGTCTTACCCACCGCAGTAGTTGGGATCACCATCTTCATTTGAGTACGTTGTCTTAAACAGTCCTCAGCCACACATTTACTGGCCAACTCCCCCTGGTGGCCACGGGATGAAATCGCACCCCCTGCAGACACAACAGAAAACTCCTCCTTGTTGCCAGGGGTGACGGTAAATATATTTTTACAGGAAACTGGCTCAACATCATTACCTCCAGGTGCACCCCAGAATCTAGGGCAAGACAATATTTCGTGCCCCAGCTGGCCACATTCCAGACATGGAACAGGACGACTTTTCTCCAGTGCGTTTCTCTCCTGGCGATTCCCAGCTGGCAAGAACGCACAGGGCTTTTTGTGGGGACGTTGAGGCAAATCTCTCCTGCAGCTCTTCTCTCCAGGCACAACTTCCACTCTTGTTGTCATGGGAGATCGCACTCTCCCTGCAGAGCTTTGCTGGTTCTCTCCAACATGCTGTATTGGCTCCTTCGGAAGCCACTTGTCACGACCCTTGCAGGCAAGCACACCCCATGGTCCACAGACAGCCCGACTGGTCTCCTCTGTGTTGCTATGGGCAACCACTCTCCGTCCTGGCTTTTGGTCAGCCTCTCTTCTGGCACATAACATAGGATTCGTAGACCTTTGTTTTGCTAGGTAGCTTTGCATTGGAGCCAGGGACAAAGGACACTTGGAGACTGCATGCCCCCACTCGCTGCACCGCAAACAGCGCACTTGGTTTGCTGTCTTGTCAGGGTTTCCCACACTGCATCTGCTGGACCCTGTCCCAAGCTGTGTCACTTTCACAATTTTTACAACAGCTGCTGGTTTAACTGCAGCAGTGTTGCCAGGGGCAACAACATCCCTCTCCCAGGCATGGACATTTGGCAGATGTCTCTTTTTATCAAAGGTTGGCTTCGCTTCCACTTTAGCTTGGTCCAATCCTGCCAGGTGTCGCTTGCACCAATCCACTGCAGATTCAAACGCTGGTGGATGCTCCACATTAGCCATCTGTGCACTCATTGCACCAGGGTTGCTAGGGACAACAGCAGCCCTCTTTTCCCTTGGAAAACTCTGTTCGGGTATGTATGGGGTTCGATCAGGCGGTAACAACCCCTCCAGCCTCAGAGCTCTATCTATCATCTCAGCCATCCTTGCTTCTTTTTGGCATCTTGATCGCCCCATACTCACAATCACTCCCAAAAAAAATTTGCACAGTTCAGCAACAAATTAGAGCACTGTCTCTTTAAGGCTAATCACCTTTCTCTTGCAGGTTCTCCTCACCTGCACACACACAGATTATGCAGTTTCTGGCAATAGCTCACTGGTATTTGCAAGGATCTTCAGTCCATTGCCCGCATTCGAGCACCAATTGTAATGTTGGGGTGATTTAGCATCTGGGTAGAGCATACCAGTGAGCAGCAGAGTCCACGCCAGTTGTACTTTTTAAGGGTTTGTTGACCCACTTTTATTAAAAGAAAGAAAAACGTCCATCCAGACTTTCCCACGCAGGGGGTTTCAAGTTTCTACAGCAGTAAAGAAATGGTCAAACGAAAATGCCAAGCCACATGGCTCTCTTCAGAAATACAGCCGCCTAGGCTTACACTTCAGCCCTCTTGGCCACGTACCAAAGTACCTGTACAATCACTGTACCTTCTCTCAGCTTCTGTGCTGCTCAGCCCACAGCTTTGGGTCCTCTGTCTATACCATGCAGACATGCATGCTTCTCCCTTGCTTGCCTGGACTCCTCGGGAGGGTGGAGTCCAGAACACTGGTCTTGATTCTACTATAAGCCCAGGACCCACCTGTTCAATCAACCAGCCAGACTCCTGGCTGTTTCCAAAACCCGGTCCCAGGATTGGAGATTCCTGCCTATTGGAGAGTCCTGGGCGACCATTACCAGGACAGGGAACTGTACTATCACAATATATATATATATATATATATATATATATATATATATTGTGACAGGAAGTCAGGTAAATCTGTGGGTGTTGTCACAGACGGGACATAAATTTCTGCCTTGTTTAGACAATACACCAATTGTTATTAGGTGTCGGCTGAACAGGTAGCCAGAAATGGTCTAAGGGCGTTGGAAAACTTCAGCTGTTCGGAATGAGGCAATTAAGGCCTCTATAAGTAATCCAGAGGATTACCACTGATTTGCTGCATCCTGAGGCTTTCTGAGTGAAAGAGAGCAGTAGCTGAAAGTCTTCTGGGGAGGTGAGGAGGAAATTGATTTTTTCTGTGTGATAAAAATCAAAAGACTATTGTTTTTCTGCTGTATGACCAGCAGTGTCTTCCCAGCACTAGGCTGTGCCAGACTTCATTAGATAGGTTCCTGTGTGGTGAAGATAGACGCCCCAAGTGGCCAGGGTTTATTTTATGTTTGATTTTGTTTAAGCTGTTTTGGATGCTTGCACTTGTTTCCAGCAAGATGGAAGAATAAACCCAAATCTTTGTTTTCAACCGTCTTCGAGTGCCTGTCTGTATAAATTCAGTGTGTAGTGAACCCATCCAAGGGGTCACACACCCCGCTACGAGCTAACCCCTTACAATATATATATATATATATATATATATATATATATATATATATATATATATATATATATATATATATATATATCCACTGCATTCAGTGTAGCTAGATCTGACTGCAGGCTGTTCTTGGTGTACTTTTTCTAATATACTTCAGGCAGGATATATATATATATATATATATATATACACACACACAGTCTCCTCCTACACACACATATATATATATATATATATATATATATATATATATATATATATATATATAATCAACTGCTTCCCAGTCTCGCCAAGCCTATATCTGATTGCAGGCCATTACTGGTGTGCGTTTTCTAATATACCATTAGGCAGGCAGGTGATTCAGTAAGCTGTAGTGCATTAACTATATATATATATATATATATATATATATATATATATATATATATATATATATATATATAGTCTACTCCTACATATATGTATCCACTGTATCCAGTCTCACCAAGCCTATATCTGACTGTAGGCCATTACTGGTGTGCGTTTTATAATATATCTTCAGGCAGGAAAGTGCTTCAGTGATCTGCAGTGCATTAAATATAAGTATCCTACATATGTATCCACTGCATCCAGTCTCATCAAGCCTGACGAGGAGGAGGCGGCGCTTGGTTACACTGCGCGGCCGCCGATGACACTGAATGTATCACAGCGCCAGGGAATTAGGCTGCAGACACAGACTCTAAGGGTTTTTTTAGCACAAAAAAAATGTGCTGAAAAACTCGGCTTATACTCGAGTATATACGGTATATATACAGTCTCCTCCTACATATATATATATCCACTGCATCTAGTCTCACCAAGCCTATATCTGACTGCAGGCCATTCCTGGTGTATGTTTTCTAATATCCCTTTAGGCAGACAAGTGCTTCAGTGATCTGCAGTGCATTAAATATATATACAGTCTCCTACATATATATCCACTGCATCCAGTCTCGTCAAGCCTATATCTGACTGCAGGCCATTCCTGGTGTAAGTTTTCTAACATACATTCAGGCAGGCAGGTGCTTCAGTGATCTGCAGTGCATTAAATATATATACACAGTCTCCTACATATACTGTATATATATATATATCCACTGCGATCAGTCGCGCCAAGCCTATATCTGACTGCAGTCCATTCCTGGTGTACGTTTTCTAATATACCATTAGGCAGGCAGGTGATTCAGTGAGCTGCAGTGCATTAACTATATATATATATATATATATATATATATATATATATATATATATATATATATATATATATATTGTAGTAGTGTGGTACCCCAAAAGTGTAGTGACCCAGAAGTCTCAACTGGACTCCAGGGAGCTTACATTTTACAGAGGAAACTGACGTTTCAATTTCCTCATTATTTAATAATGTCCACTTTGGGACCTGGAGCCCAGGAATTTCGTAGAGATCCGGGTGGGATGAAATCCCCAGTCCTGGGTCCAGATTTTCAGATTTACCAGCACACTGACTGGTCAGGTGTGTGCTGGCCTATTTATAGACACCTGACCATGGTTCTGTGCTCCACCCTCCCGAGGAGTCCAGGCTTGGAAGGGAGAACCCAGAGAGTGCAGGTGTGCACTGAAGTAGCTAGAGAAGCTGGAGAGTGCAGGTGTGCACTGAAGTAGCTAGAGAAGCTGGAGAGTGCAGGTTGCACTTTGAAACCCAGAGACCCAAATCTGAGGTTGCTGACAGGCGTCAGGAGGGCTTCATGCGGGAGCCTGAGCAGTGGTGCTTCTGCTGAAGAGAGCCAGGTGGCTTGGTATTTTCTTTTGCATATGTGAGCCAGGAGGCTGAAGTTATTATTTTGTTCGGACTTTTATTTTTGCCTTTTTATAAAAATGGGCTACCATGCCCTTAAACATAGTTCCTGGCTGGCGTGAATCACTTAAAAACCGCATATACCACGAGAGCTAACAACCCCCAACTTTACAATATACAGTGGGGTTCAAATGTTTGGGCACCCCAGGTAAAAATTTGTATTAATGTGCATAACGAAGCCAAGGAAAGATGGAAAAATCTCCAAAAAATGGTGTCTGTAAAAGTTTGGGCACCCTGCAGAATTTATAGCATGCACTACTCCCTTTGCAAAGCTGAAACCTGCCAGTGTCATGGATTGTTCTCAATAGTCGTCTGGGAAGACCAGGTGATGTCAATCTCAAAGGTTTTAAATGCCCAGACTCATCTGACCTTGCCCCAACAATCAGCACCATGGGTTCTTCTAAGCAGTTGTCTAGAAAACTGAAACTGAAAATAGTTGACGCTCACAAAGCTGGAGAAGGCTATAAGAAGATAGCAAAGCGTTTTCAGATGTCAATATCCTCTGTTCGTAATGTAATTAAGAAATGGCAGTCATCAGGAACAGTGGAAGTTAAAGCAAGATCTGGAAGACCAAGAAAAATATCAGACAGAATAGCTTGCAGTATTGTGAGAAAAGCAATTCAAAACCCACGTTTGACTGCACGATCCCTCCAGAAAGATCTGGCAGACACTGGAGTTGTGGTACACTATTCCACTATAAAGAGAAACTTGTACAAATATGGTCTTAATGGAAGAGTCATCAGAAGAAAACCTCTTCTACGTCCTCACCACAAAAATCAGCATTTGAACTTGAACATATAGACAAGCCTGATGCATTTTGGAAACAAGTTATGTGGACCCATGAGGTTAAAATATAACTTTTTGGCCAGAATGAGCAAAAGTACATTTGGAGAAGAAAGGGCACATAATTTAATGAAAAGAACCTCTGTCCAACTGTTAAGCATGGGGGTGGATAAATCATGCTTTTGGGTTGTATTGCAGCCAGTGGCACAGGGAAAATTTCATGAGTAGAAGGAAAAATGGATTCAATAAAATTTCAGCAAATTTTGGATGGTAACTTGTCGCCATCTGTGAAAAAGCTGAAGTTAAAGAGAGGATTGCTTCTACAAATGGATAATGATCCTAAACACACCTCAAAATCCATGGGGGATTACATCAAGAGGCATAAACCGAAGGTTTTGCCATGGCCTTCACAATCTCCTGACCTCAACATAATTGAAAATCTATGGATAGACCTTAAAAGAGCAGTGCGTGACAGACAGCCCAGAAATCTCAAAGAACTGGAAGACTTTTGTAAGGAAGAATGGGCAAAGATACCTCAAACAAGAATTGAAAGACTCTTGGCTTGCTGCAAAAAGTGTTTACAAGCTGTGATACTTGCCAAAGGGGGCAGTACAAGATAATAACTCTGCAGGGTGCCCAAACTTTTGCAGAGGCCATTTTTTTGTTTTGAAAATGTAAATGATGGAAATAATATCTAACTTTTTTTGACATATTATAAGAATGTCTAATCTGTAATTTGATGCCTTTTGGAGATTTTTCCATCTTTCCTTGGCTTTGTTATGCACATTAATACAAACTTTTACCTGGGGTGCCCAAACTTTCGATCCCCACTGTATATACACATACACATATACATACATACATACATACACACACACAGTCTACTCCTACATATATATATCCACTGCATCCAGTCTCACCAAGCCTATATCTGACTGCAGGCCATTCCTGGTGTATGTTTTCAAATATACCTTCAGGCAGGCAGATGATTCAGTGAGCTGCAGTGCAATATTTATGCAGTCTCCTCCTACATATATTTATCCACTGCATTCCAGTCTCGCCAAGCCTATATCTGACTGCAGGCCATTCCTAGTGTACGTTTTCAAATATACCTTCAGGAGGTTGGCAGGTGCTTCAGTGATCTGCAGTGCATTAAATATATATACAGTCTCATATATATATATATATATATATATATATATATATATATATATATATATATTCACTCTGCATCCAGTCTCAACAAGCCTATATCTGACTGCAGGCCATTCTTTTTCTGGTAGACTTCAGGCGGTGTTTTGCTAATCAAATTGTACAGTATGTCTGGAATGCCACCAAGGAGAGGCAGACCCTCACAGGCCACTAAAAGTGGGCAAGCAAGCTCTGTGTCTACAGCCAACAGCGCAGGTTGTGGACACGGTGCATACTCAGCACGTGGCCATGGGGCACGCTTGTCCTTTTTTGCTGCAGCTGGCCATGTTATTGAGTCACAACATGCAGAAGAGTTGGTGGAGTGGATAACAAAGCCGTTGTCATCCTTCTCATCCTCTGTCACCCAGGCTCAGAGTACTTTGCCTGGCAATGCAGCTGCCAAAGCGGCCTATTCCATCAGCTCAATGTCATTAGTCACTCCTTCCCTAGCCCAACCATCATGCCCTGAGGGGTCCCCCCAACTGTTCGACCACAGTGTCGGGTACATGCTGCAGGAGGATGTGCAGCGTTTTGAAGGCTTCGTGATGGTACCCAGGTTTAGGATGAAGGCAGTAACGTGAGCCCAGAGAGAGGGGGTGCCCAAGAAGGACAAGAAACTGGCAGTCATGTTTTCCCAGCTGCAACACACTGCCAAGTTTGCTTCAGTAACAAGGATGGAGGGCATGATTAGGTCACTGTCTCTACATGGGTGACTGATAGAAGAGAGGAGGAGGAGGCACATCTCCAACAAGGCAGGATGCCCTCTAGGGGCTAGCTTAAGGGCAGCCACCCAACTGCATCACACCACAGAACTACACATGTGCAGGTTGCTGCTGACTCCCCGCGTATTTTGAAAAGTTCTTTGATGTGGGCCTTTTTTGAAACGTGTGCATCAGATCGCACCATTGCTGTTTGCAACATATGTCTGAAGCATGTCAAGCATGGCCTTAGGCTGGCGTATCTACTGATACGCCAGCCTAAGTCTCTCTGAATCTCGCTAAATGACTAAAACCTGCATGAGAAACGTAAAGTTGCATGAGAAATTTAAACACCCGAGAACCTGAATAGCATGAGAAATGTAAAATTGCATGAGAAAACGAAAAAACATGAGAACATAAATTGCATGAGAAACGTAAAAACTTAAAAAGTATCTCTATACAGTTGAAGATTAATATTTATCAATTGTTTCCAATATATAAGCGTAGGAGTATGAGGTTTCTTCCAATATAATGCAATAGATTTTCTTGCATAAAATAATGTTGTATTAATAAATATTTGTTCTGTCACTATAGGGGTAATATCCTCTACTAAGCCCAGCAGACAGACTGACACTGAAACCGGTAAAGTAGCAGAGGTGATAGAGTTTAATAGATCCACTACCTCCATCCAAAATGTAACTATATATGGGCAGGACCAGAAGATGTGTGTTCTGCACCTCCAGCACTTAGAGGAACAAGCAGGATTTATCTTTTGGAGTCTATGTGGCGTAATATATGCTCTGTGTACCAGTTTAAATTCTTTGTTAAATGGGTCTTCCAGATTCCGATAAGCCCCCCACCCGCAGACCCCCACAACCACCGGGCAAGGGTTGTGGGGATGAGGTCCTTGTCCCCATTAACATGGGGACATGGTGCTTTGAGAGGTCACAGACTCCCAAAGCATCCTCGCCATGTTGAGAGCATGTGGCCTGGTAGGCCGTGTACACACCAGCAAACATGTACGATGAAACCGGTCCGCCGGACCGTTTTCACCGTACATGTCTGCCCGGGGCTTTCTGTACGATGGCTGTACTAACCATCGTACAGAAAGCTGCACGTAAACAATACGCGGGGCGTGTCCGCGGTGTCGCCGCGTCGATGACGCGGTGTCGCCGCGACAATGACGCGGCGACGTGGGTGGGCCTGCCAGTTAAATGCTTCCACGCATGCGTCGAAGTCATTCGACGCATGCGAGGGATGGCGGGCGCTCGGACATGTACGGTAGGTCTGTACAGACGACCGAAAATGTCCGAGCGGGCAGGATTCCAGCGGACTGTTTTATAACAAGTCCAGGAATATTTGTCCGCTGGGAAAAGGCCCGGCGGGCAAATGTTTGCTGGAATCCTGCACGCTCTGGCCTACACACGACCGAACATGTCTGCTGAAACTGGCCCGCAGACCAGTTTCAGCAGACATGTTTGGTCGTCTGTACGGGGCCGTACGGTTCAGGAGGGGGGCGCTCTCTCGTCCCGCCTCTTTTCCCTCGGCCTGCCAGGTTGCGTGCTCGGAAAAATGGTCTGGTATGGATTTTTTGGGGTAACTCCACGCCACTTCCATACCAGGCACTTACGCACCTTCCTGCCCAAGCCAATTTTCAGCTTTCAGTGCTGTCGCACTTTGAATGACAATTGCGCGGTCATGCTACACTGTACCTAAACAATTTTTTATAATTGTGTTCCAACAAATCGAGCTTTCTTAAAGTGATATTTGATCACCTCTGTGGTTTTTATTTTTTGCGCAACAACTAAAAAAATACCGAAAATTTTGAAAAAAATTAAGTTTTTATTTTTTTCTGTAAATTTTTTGTAAATAAGTAAGTTTTCCTCTTCAATTATGGGCACTGATATGACGGTACTGATGTGCACCGATGAGGTGGCACTGATGAGCATCGATGAGGTGGCACTGATGGGCACCGATGAGGCGGCACTGATGGGCACCGACAGGCGGCACTGATGGGCACTGATAGGTGGCGCTGGTATGCGGTACTGATGGGCACTCATAGGCGGCACTGATGGGCACTCATAGGCGGCACTGATGGGCACTCATAGGCATCACTGGGCACTCATAGGCGGCACTGATGGGCACTCATGGGCAGCACTTATGGGTGGCACTGATGGGTACTTATGGGTGGCACAGATGGGCACTGATAGGTGGGCACTGGGCATGTATGGGCACTGAAAGGTGGCACTCATGGACACTGAGGGGTGGCACTGATGGACACTGAGGGGTGGCACTGATGGCATTGCTGGGAATCACTTATTTTCTTACTAATTTTTGACAGTGCCCATGTTGCCAGTCAGTGCCCATTTGTGCTTTTTTTTTTACATGTGGATGGCCATGGGGATGTACCTGGCCATCCACATGTTGCCCCCTTCCCTGGTGGTCCTGGCGACTTCCCTGGTGGTCCAGTGTGGGCATCCGAGGGTGGGCTACGCTGATAAACAATCAGAGCGAACCCCCCCTTGTCAGGGGAGCCGCCGATCGGCTCTCCTCTACTCGCGTCTGTCAGACACGAGTGAGGAAGAGCCGATCAACGGCTCTTCCTGTTTATATCATGACCAGCCGTGATTGGACAGAGGCTCTTTACCGAGATCAGAGATGCGGGGTGTCAGACTGACACCCCGCATCACCGGTCGCCACGCTGCGCGCCCCCATGGGCGCGCGCCGGCATGTTATCCTACTGGACGTCCAGTCAGGATTAATAGACGTCCAGTCAGGATTGCACAACCACTTCCCGGACGTCAATTTACTATTGACCGGGCGGGAAGTGGTTAAATTTGGGGTCTAGTATGGATATTTGGGGGGAACCCCACGTAATTTTTTTTTACATTTGGGGTGGAGTGCCCCTTAATATCAATACCAGACCTGAAGGGCCTGGTAATTGAATTTGGGGGGACCCCTATGCATTTTTTTTATCAATGACTTTCAAAGTCTTTTCTCTGTAGTGCCGGGAGCCGACAATTCATTATAGCCGCGAGTGGTTTTAAATGACTCTTTTTCCTTCAGAAATTACACTTTGCGCAGGGACAGTTCTAAGCACAGGAAACAAGCGCTGCTTTACAGACATACTATGCACAAACCCTAGGTACGAAATTTAAAGGAATATTTCACTTTTATTTTTTCCCTTTAAGCACTATTAAAATCACTGTTCCCGAAAAAACGTCTGTATTTAAAACTTCTTTTTGCATTGGTACATGTCCCCTGGGGCAGGACCCGGGTCCCCAAACACTTTTTATGACAATAACTTGCACATAAGCCTTTAAAATTAGCACTTTAGATTTCTCCCACCCTTTTACAGGGTGTTCCGTGGCTTTTCGAATTTGCCGCTAACACCCCAAATTGTTCGTTGTTCGGCGAACGGGCGAACAGGCAACTCGAAGCTCATCCCTAATCTACAAGGTATTACTATTATATATTGTATTTACCAGCGTATAAGAGGACTGGGCGTATAAGACGACCCCCTATTTTTCCAGTGAAAACTTAGGTTTTGGGCTATACTATACTACTATAAGACGACCCCCTTCCGAGGCAACACCATTTAAAAAAAACCTCAGAAACATAAAAAAATAAAAACATCAGACTTAACATCAGATTTGATTTAAACACTGTAATTTATTACTTATTACATTATTACTTACTGGTAAACTTTTGATGGGGCTTTTAAATAAATGACCTTTGTTATTACTGTATAAAGATGTTTTTTGTTACTGTTCCAAGAAACCCACTCCAGGTCTTTATCACCTTCTTAAATCTGCTTTAAACGGTTGCAGTCTTATCACAAGTACATTACTGGTACAGTACAGTAGTGCCAGGCAATAGTAACACTCCAGAATACAATGTGCACCGCTGAGCCAATCACGGCAGGCAATGCATTTTATTAATCTGTTGATAAATGCAAAGCCTGCTCAGATTGGCAGAGGCTGTGACATCATCAGCCCGCGCCGCTCCAATCCAAGCAGGCTTAACAAGCTCTGTTTTCAGCAGAGTGCATCGCCCGCCGGGATTGGCTGAGCGGCGCATACTGTATAAAACAGTATTACCGAGCACCCGGCGGGCTTCAGATCCATCTGGCAGTGGCATCTGCACCCGGAATCCATCTGCACCCGGCGTATAAGACGACCCCCGCTCTCTGGCAGTGTAATTAAGGCATAAAAGGTTGTCTTATACGCCGGAAAATACGGTATACACTGAGCAAAATTATAAATGCAACACTTTTGTGTTTGCCCCATAGGTGTGCGCAGCCTATGGCATTAAGGTGTGCACACCAAAGCTCAAACACACATGCGTGTGTAATATACCGTATATGGCAGTGGGCAAGTCAGTAGGGCTTTGTCAGCAGGGCAGAGATTGGTGTCAGTGTCTTTATTTGTATTATTATTATTATTATTATTATTATTATTATTATTATTTATTATTATAATTTTTTTACTATTTTTTTTAATTTATATATATATATATATATATATATATATATATATATATTAGGAGCCCTGTTGGGGGGCTTTGGTGAAATATCAGTGGTCTAAAAAGACCCCTGATGTCTAACTTTTGAGACAGAGAAAGGGACTCCCCAGTCCCTTTCTCTACAGCCAGGCAGCAGGGGGAATCTGCACAGTACAGGGTGATTAGGGTGTGCCCAGGCACACCTTACACCCTATGTGCGCACGCCTATGGACTTTGCCCCTATTTATTATGAGCTCAACCCAAAGATCTATGACTTTTTCTATGTACACAAAAGGCCTATTTTCTGTCTAAATCTGTGTTAGTGAGCACTTCTCCTTTGCCAAGATAATCAATCCACCTCACAGGTGTGGCATATCAAGATGCTGATTAGACAGCAGGATTATTGCACAGGTGTGCCTTAGGCGGGCCACAATAAACACCTGAAACACCTCTGAAATGCTTATTGTAGAGAAACTAAAATTCAATTCAAGGGCAACAGCACTGGTGGACATTCCTTCAGTCAGCATGACAATTGCATGTTCCCTCAAAACTTGCAACATCTGTGGCATTGTGCTGTGTGATAAAACTGCACATTTTACTGTAGAGTGGCCTTTTATTGGGGCAAGCCTAAGGCACACCTGTGCAATAATCATGCTGTCTAATCAGCATCTTGATATGTGACAACTGTAAGGTGAATGGATTATCTTGGCAAAGAAGAAGTGCTCACTAACACAGATTTAGACAGATTTGTGAACAATATTTTAGAGAAATTGGCCTTTTGTGTACATAGAAAAAGTAATAGATGGACTGGCAGAGAGGCTGTATTGATGGGCACAGTGAGGCTGCATTGATGGGCACTGGTGAGGCTGCATTGATCTCCTGTAACATGCCCGCAGCCTCCGACATCTCCTGTACCATGCCCGCAGCCTCCGACATCTCCTATAACGGCCGATGAAAAGATGTTATATGAGTGTAATTATGGCGCAATAATTGTAGAAATAACAAAAGACCTGAATAGATGGAAGGGAAACACACTAACATGGTTTGGGATTTTGAGTTTAGCTCATGATAAATGGGGCAAACACGAAAGTGTTGCGTTAAGACCCCTTTCACATATAGGCGCTTTGCAGGGACTATAACGCTAAAAATAGTGCCTGCAAAGTGCCCCGAAAGAGCTGCTACTGTCTCTCCAATGTGAAAGCCCCAAGTGGCTATACTGCCAGCAAAGCGCAGATGCAGTGGTGTTTTGTGGGCGGTTTTAACCCTTTTTTTGGCTGCTAGCAGGGGTTAAAAGCCGACGCCCCAGTGTGAAAGGGGCCTTATAATTTTGCTTGGTGTACTTCAAATCTGTTGGTTACGAGGGGTAAATATTTTTTATAAATATTTTTCTTTTTACCGTGGTAAAGAGAAGTGATGGAACTACCTCAGAACACCAGAGATCATTGGCAGGTGGTAGATGCTGCTGATCCCCCTATAGTTATTTAGGGCTACTCGCCCATCGAACTGCAGCTCAACATACTATTTCATATGTCTTGGTGTCAAAAGCTTGACACCTTATTCCAGCACCTGGTGCCTGTAACAGACTGTGTTACATCAACAAGATAAGGTGTGCTGTCCTGTAAAACAATGTACGAAAGAGAAACTGTGTTGTATTTGGGCAGTGCATACTATTGACCAAGAAAGTGCACATTGTTAGTGATTCCCATTGTTTGAGTGGGATTCTTATCATGTACTTGATCTGACATATTTGACCCCAGGCATTAAACGTTTTGGATTTTAGAAACACATACCTCTTAGAAATAAATGTAGAAAGGAAGTACAAAGGTTTATGCCCCAGTAGGAAAGGTTAACACATTTGCTAAACAAAAGATCAGCAGCAAAAACTGTGGGGACTTCACAAGACCAAGGAAGGCTCTGTCAGAGGGGATAACACTAGAAGCCAAACTACAAGAGATAAACACCAATAACCAAATTTCCTTCAACCAGTTTAAATGCTTGGAATACTGTTTGTTATGGAAATTTTGCACCAGATATAACGAAAGCTAAGTGACTTTTAGTGCACCCTTACTGCATGCATACTATTGCCAATGTTTATTTGCTAGGAAAAAATAGTTTGTGTGTGCATGTGTATGTATGTTTGTAGTGATCTGTTTGTCTGTATGTCGTATTCCTGTGTATGTAGTTTGTATATGCATCATTCTTCTTTAGTAAAAGCACACTTATACTTCTACAGGATCAGTTTCCTTTACTGCAGGAATATGACAAACACAACAATTGGGATTTGCATATGTTTCCAATTTAAACAATTGAAGCTCTTGTTTGAGATTTTCACCACTCTATTGGGTCTCTCAATCCGAAATGTGGACCCAAAACAAAAAACAGATCACATCAACTTGTCCACACCAGACATGTGAGAAATCTATTATTTTTTAAACATTTCAAGTTTATTAGAACAAATGAAAAGCAAAACAGAGCAAATCAAATGCAGATGCAACTGCTCACAGGATGAAAAAATGACATGCGTAAAAATATTACGGTGCACAAAAAAGAGAAATTAGTATCTACACAACAATGTAAATATATCATCAACCGTAAACTGCTAGTAATCCACTCGAGCCGAAGTTATTCTTCAGCCATACTAGCAATGTAAGCAAACACATAGATCAAACATTTCTATGCCTACCTTTTACGGATATAAGTATTATGAGATAGCAGCATAATAGTTCCAGCAAGCAGCTACCGCAACATCTATTGTTTAGAGCCAGGGTAAGAAAGAAATAGAGAAAGAGAAGTATAGAAAACAAAGAGAGACGGTGACAGTCGTTGTACTGAGGACACAACTTGACTCATCTAGTCAGAAAGATCCGGGACACTGAGGAAAGCTTGGGTTTTCCCAAAAAACATGGTCTCAGACGGTCGATTGCGACATGTTATCAGAGTAGGCAGTGGAATACCTGAAAATCAGCCAGGGTTGCCAGATTTTGTGAAATTTTTCCACCCTATCGTTAGATTGAGTTAGAGTTTCCTCCATGGTATAGGTATAAGAGACCCTTTTCAGCCATTCAGCAATGGACGGAACCCTTTGTGATTTCCAGTATAGGGGGATTAGAGATTTTGCCGCATTCAGTGATGTCTAGTCAACGAGTTCTTGTATCGCCTCAGCAAGACATTCGTGATATGAAGTAAGCATGAGGCTGAATTCAAAATGAATCTGGTTTCCGTTATTTGCTTAATTAGAAAATAACTTTCTCCCAAAAGTGTGCTATTTGCGGACATTGCCACCAAATGTGGAGCAATGTGCCCCTCTCTTTTCCACATCTCCAACACACATCTGGAATTTTAGGGTTCCATCCATGCATCTTGGCGGGCGTGTTATACCAATGGGACATGATTTTGTAAGCAGTTTCTTGCATTTTAGTACTAATAGAACACTTATGAGTCAAGATACAAGCATACCTCTGTTAAGACCTGCAGTGGTTATGGTACTGTGGCCTTCTTTCCATCCCTCAATTGCCGAGCATAAGTGATTATCGCTACCATAGGAGGTAGAGGGATAGTGGAGATGAATGCAGTTTCCAGGTTGATTCTTCCAATGGCTAGAATATTCCCCCAAACATGAGCCAAGACTTCATGAAGGTTACCAGGCATAGAATAGCTTTATTGAGAGGCAGGTTCTTATATACACCAAAAGGAATACTTTAAGTAATCAGATGAACAAGGACAATCTCCTCCCACAACATCATACAATGGTTTTACTAACGAGCCCCCCTTCAATAGACCTCTTAGGAGACAGACGTCCTGTCTCCGATATAATCTACATGAGTTAATTACTGGTCATTTACCCAGACGAGGTGATTCAGAGGTAAGCTCTTCTCACCTGCTAAACAATAAAAATTCACACAATGAACGCTTCTTGAGAGACAGACCAAAGTTCATTTACATGACACTGCAGACGATATTATCACAGCAAGCTCTGCCTGGGAGATATTGAGATCAGTTAAAGAATAAACCAATTATCTCCAGGCAGAGAGCACCCCAAGTTTCCCAAAAGTTGAAACACCCCTTTCCACACAAGGTATCCCTACAATTACATATCCCCTGATAGCCCCGATCTGGGGGACCAACATATCCAATTTTCACCCAGATCGGTCCAGGGGTTCTTAAAAAAACAAACAGAACCTATGAGAAAATACAGAATAAAGTCTATTTTCTTCACAACCTCCTTTGACGATCTCACTCTGAGCTCGTCAGCAGCACCAGGCCCCAGGTTTTGCAGCCACGCATAAGCTTGGGAAGTTGTTTTCGTGCAACGAACACCCTCTAGACAGATTGACTCCAGGACTGTGGGGGGCCTATGAAATTAGCTTTTTCCTGCCTGCCTACCCAAGTAACTATGAAGCTGTAAATAGGCCCAAAAAGGTAAGTAGTGTGGCATATTCGAATCCCTTTTAGGTATTGCCCACTCTTTCACTGCCCCCTTGTTGAAACAGTCCCCCGCCAAGAGAGGCTTCAAACCGTCTAAGGATCTGAAATGAGGATTATTCAGGCACGGTTCAAAGTCTGGGTTGTCCTTCATGGGCGTTAGGGGGCTGCTTTGAGAGGAAATATCTAAAGTCTTAATCAGCTTGTGGAAGTTTCTTAACGTGGACCCTGTGACAGGGTGGTTTTTAACACTAGTCGGGTAACTTCCCCACGGAATCCATTGAGAGAATTTAAGTGGGAGTGGGCTTAAATCTGCTTCTAAGGTCACCCAGTCTTTTGTTGAACCATGACAGGGAAATCTATTGTTACTTTCTGTTTCTGTTTATGTGTCAAAGAGTCACATGACAAAGTTGCAAAGGGAGTCTAATGTAGACTTCCTAAATGTGCTCTATGGAGCCCGGGGTAGAGGTCTGAAAAAGTTGTGGAGGAATGACAGTATTAATTAAGAAGAAAGGGGGATAATATATGACTGAAAGTGATAAAGGGGGAAAGGGGTCTCATCTGGGGTCTAGAGGAGGAAAAGGGGGCTGATCTGAGGTCTGAATGGGTTTAAAAGGAAAAAAGGCTAATGTGAGTTCTGAAGAAGTTTGGAAGAAGGCAGGGTTGATTTGAGGTCTGAAGGGGTTATAAAGGAAGGGGGAGACTGGTCTGAGGTCTGAAGGGGTTAAGGAAGAAGAGGTTAGTTAGTGTACACACATACACACACCCTCCACCAATGGAGGGACATTTTTCCTTCCACTAACTTTGAGATGGGGATTTTTTTTATCCCAATGATGCAAGACCTTTTCTTTTTTCATGCTAACGTAAGGACATCTTTTTCAACAACTTACCCTGGGCTATTTTTGTTACAACCCCAACTATGGATGCCTTGCCATTTTTCCAACTGCTTATGACAGAGCAATTTTTTTTCTACCACTAATGCTGGGGCATTTATTTCCACTCACTGACAATAAGCACCAGGCATTTTTTCTTTTACCGATCAATGGTGGCAGGATTTGTATTTCACCCACAGACCACCAACAGCAGGCCATATTTTTTCTTTTTTTCTTCTACAGACCTACTGCTATTTTCCTCAACTTGCTAGGATTCTGCCCATTTTTTACCCACAAACCATTAACATGCAAGCATTTTTTTCTTTTCAAGGGTCAGCATTGTAAGGTGCACTGGTTTACATAATCCTAACCACTGAACAAGTACAATTTACAATGTTACATACTCCTAACCAAGCTATTTCATTTCTGAACAGTTTGTGGTTGCTAAGTAATCATAATGAAATACAATTCTTCTTTGAGGTAGGCTCAGTCAGAAATATATATACTTTATATAATGGAAGTATTTTGTCCTAAGCTTTATGCATGACTGTAAAACCCTTGTGGCCAGGGGCGGACTGACCATTCGGTCATTCGGTCATTGCCCGAGGGCCCGTGGTGGGGGGGGGCCCGGGCTGGCTCAGTCCGTCCCTGGAGGTGCCCGCAGCAGCTTCAGCTTCTAAACAATTAAAAAAACGGAGTCTGCACTCTGTATCCCCGAGATGCCTTGTATAAGAGGCTCGCTCGGGAGTTATGAGCTTCCCAGGATGGATGGCTCATCAGAGCCGTGAGCCGTGCGTTGTGGGGATGTACAGTGACAGGCGCTCCGGCCACCTCTCTCCCCTGTGGAATTCAGCTGAGGGGGGCGGGGCCATAAATCACTGCCTCGGAGGACTGCATGTGAAGGAGCTGCTGCTGCTGGACTGGAGAGGCAGAGCTGACTGAATTGCACAGACACAGGAACGAATGGCATTCACAATGACCTGCCTTGTGTTGTGTGCAGATTAGCAGGTCAGTGTGATAAATAATGAAAGCCCTGTGATTGCAGTTACCGTGACAGTGTCTAATCTGTGTAATAAGAGCCATGCCCATGCTGATTGTTTCTTTACCTTCTTGCCCTGTGCTGTGTCTGTGCTTATTTACCAGGTAGCAGGTCATGTCAGGGGCTATTCATCCAGCCATCCATCCCGTTGTCTTGTCAAGATGGTTCCCCTATCGGATAGGTTCCCACCTCGACTGCGCAGGCGCTGCACTTGCGCAGTCGGAGGCTACGAAAATCTCCAAGCCCGAAGAGCTGTTTGTTAGCTGTAAACAGAGCATATGCAATGAACACTGCGCTCGCTCCCGACCCAATGCTTGGTGCTGGTTACACACGCCCCCAGTTTGTTGATATTCTCAATATGACATCCACCCCTTTGACAAAAGCACTGGACATCGAGTGGAGGAGCCGTGTATAACCAGCCCCAAGCATCGGGTCGGGAGCGAGCGCATTGCGCATGCTCCATTTACAGCGGACAAACAGCTGTTCAGCCTCGGAGATTTCCGTAGACTCTGACTGAGCATGCACAGTTGAGGTCGGAAACTATCAGATAGAGGAACCATATCGTCAGGACACCGGCCAGCTCATACCTCCCGACCCCCTCATATACAACAGCCACATCAACCTAGCTAGTGGGATTTAATGGTTCAAGGCACTGCTTTCTCGGGGGTACAGACTCTTTTTTTTATTGTGTATGATAAGCTGCCACTGCTGCGGGCACCTCCAGTGGCAGACTGAGCGGGCCCTGCCACCACGGTGCCGACTGACTGGTCAATCCGCCCCTGCACACTGATATCTGGTACACTGAATGCCACTCAGTGTATAGATATCAGTGTTATATATAGGGAATAGCACTTAGACCTGGTTCACATTGAAGCAATTTACCATGCGATTTGACATGTCAAATCGCATGGCAATGGCACTAACCGAATCGGTGTGATGCCCCATTCGTGGCGCCGATTCCCAAAAGTAGTTTCTGTACAACTTTTGGCGACTTCTTGGTGCAATTTCCATAGACATCTGTGCAGCAACCCTCACAGATGTCTCTGAAATCACCCGCCAAATTCACACTGACATGCGGGTATGAAATCATGCGAGTTTAGCTGAACTGTCTCGCACAATTTCATTCCCACTGTCAGTGCGAACCTGGACTAAAGCTGATTCACACCTATGGCATTTTTTGTGCATTTTGCAGATTTGCACAACAATCCATTTAACATGGTTTCCTATGGAACACGTTCTGTAGTGCAAATCTGCAAAATGCAAAAAGCACTAAAAATGCCATAGGTGTGAATCCAGCCTAAGTGAGTGTTATTCCCTATATATATTCCTTACATTGGTGATCAGTGGGAAGAATGCCCCTTACATTGGTGATCAGTGGGAAGAATGTTCCTTACATTGGTGATCAGTGGGAAGAATGTCCCTTACATTGGTGATCAGTGAGAAGAATGTCCCTTACATTGGTGATCAGTGAGAAGAATGTCCCTTACATTGGTGATCAGTGAGAAGAATGTTCCTTACATTGGTGATCAGTGGGAAGAATGCTCCTTACATTGGTGATCAGTGGGAAGAATGTCCCTTACATTGGTGATCAGTGGGAAGAATGTTCCTGACATTGGTGATCGGTGAGAAGAATGTTCCTTACATTGGTGATCAGTGGGAAGAATGTTCCTTACATTGGTGATCAGTGAGAAGAATGTTCCTTACATTGGTGATCAGTGGGAAGAATGTTCCTTACATTGGTGATCAGTGGGAAGAATGTTCCTTACATTGGTGATCAGTGAGAAGAATGTTCCTTACATTGGTGATCAGTGAGAAGAATGTTCCTTACATTGGTGATCAGTGAGAAGAATGTTCCTTACATTGGTGATCAGTGGGAAGAATGTTCCTTACATTGGTGATCAGTGGGAAATATGATCCTTACATTGGTGATCAGTGAGAAGAATGTCCCTTACATTGGTGATCAGTGGGAAGAATGTCCCTTACATTGGTGATCAGTGGGAAGAATGTCCCTTACATTGGTGATCAGTGAGAAGAATGTCTCTTACATTGGTGATCAGTGGGAAGAATGTTCCTTACATTGGTGATCAGTGGGAAGAATGTTCCTTACATTGGTGATCAGTGAGAAGAATGTCCCTTACATTGGTGATCAGTGGGAAGAATGTCCCTTACATTGGTGATCAGTGGGAAGAATGTCCCTTACATTGGTGATCAGTGGGAAGAATGTCCCTTACATTGGTGATCAGTGAGAAGAATGTCCCTTACATTGGTGATCAGTGGGAAGAATGTCCCTTACATTGGTGGTCAGTGGTAAGAATGTTCCTTACATTGGTGATCAGTGAGAAGAATGTTCCTTACATTGGTGATCAGTGAGAAGAATGTTCCTTACATTGGTGATCAGTGGGAAGAATGTTCCTTACATTGGTGATCAGTGGGAAATATGATCCTTACATTGGTGATCAGTGGGAAGAATGTCCCTTACATTGGTGATCAGTGAGAAGAATGTTCCTTACATTGGTGATCAGTGAGAAGAATGCTCCTTACATTGGTGATCAGTGAGAAGAATGTCCCTTACATTGGTGATCAGTGGGAAGAATGTCCCTTACATTGGTGATCAGTGGGAAGAATGTCCCTTACATTGGTGATCAGTGGGAAATATGATCCTTACATTGGTGATCAGTGGGAAGAATGTCCCTTACATTGGTGATCAGTGAGAAGAATGTTCCTTACATTGGTGATCAGTGAGAAGAATGTCCCTTACATTGGTGATCAGTGGGAAGAATGTCCCTTACATTGGTGATCAGTGGGAAGAATGTCCCTTACATTGGTGATCAGTGAGAAGAATGTCCCTTACATTGGTGATCAGTGGGAAGAATGTCCCTTACATTGGTGATCAGTGAGAAGAATGTCTCTTACATTGGTGATCAGTGGGAAGAATGTTCCTTACATTGGTGATCAGTGGGAAGAATGTCCCTTACATTGGTGATCAGTGAGAAGAATGTCCCTTACATTGGTGATCAGTGAGAAGAATGTCCCTTACATTGGTGATCAGTGAGAAGAATGTCCCTTACATTGGTGATCAGTGAGAAGAATGTCCCTTACATTGGTGATCAGTGGGAAGAATGTCCCTTACATTGGTGATCAGTGGGAAGAATGTTCCTTACATTGGTGATCAGTGGGAAGAATGTTCCTTACATTGGTGATCAGTGAGAAGAATGCTCCTTACATTGGTGATCAGTGGGAAGAATGTCCCTTACATTGGTGATCAGTGAGAAGAATGTCCCTTACATTGGTGATCAGTGGGAAGAATGTCCCTTACATTGGTGATCAGTGAGAAGAATGTCCCTTACATTGGTGATCAGTGGGAAGAATGTCCCTTACATTGGTGATCAGTGAGAAGAATGTTCCTTACATTGGTAGTCAGTGGGAAGAATGTCCCTTACATTGGTGATCAGTGAGAAGAATGCTCCTTACATTGGTGATCAGTGGGAAGAATGTCCCTTACATTGGTGATCAGTGAGAAGAATGTTTTAATTCCTATAATAAACATTTATTTTGAACAGTGTGTAGAGAAATTCTTTGAACGCCTGCAATGTGGGCAGTGCAATATGTAGGTGGGACTTTGTGTGAATGTAGCTTTAACGTGGGCAGGGACACATGGGCGGAGACACAGGGGGCCCCATGATCTCCTTTTGCCCGGGGGCCCCATGAACTGTCAGTCCGCCCCTGCTTGTGGCGCAGTAATTGGAGCATATTATGGTACAGAGACAGCAGCAAATGTGTGTAGTATCTACATTGAGTAGGATCAAATTATATTTTATGAATACTCAAGTATGTGTGTGGATACCAACAGCAGACAGAAATCTGCAATACGGCAAAGTTTACTGTCTGCAAGACTAAGGCCCCATACACACCATAGAATCTATCCGCAGATAAATCCCATCGAATGGGTTTCAGCGGATAGATTCTATGGTGTGTACACTCCGGCGGATATTTATCCGCGGATATTTCCGAATTCCAGCAGATAGATATTTGTCGACATGCACAGAATATCTATCCGCTGGAATCGGATCCCACGGATGGATCCGCTCGTCTGTACAGACTCACCGGATCCATCCGTCCAAAGGGATTCCCCGCACGCGTCGTAATGATTTGACGCATGCGTGGAATTCCTTATATGACAGCGTCGCGCCCGTCGCCGCGTCATAATCGCGGCGACGGCGCGACACGTCATCGCCAGAGGATTTCCGCGCGGATTTCAATGCGATGGTGAGTACACTCCATCGCATAGAAATCTGCGGAAATCTTTGAGAGGATTTATCCGTGGAAACGGTCCGCTGGACCGTATCCGCGGATAAATTCTCTCGTGTGTATGGGGCCAAAGTGTCGGCAACTGTGGGATTGGTGGTGTCACCCTCCCTCACCCCACACATCTGTACTAACCTCAGTATCATCAACACATCCTCTTCAGTTCTTCATCACCTGCCATGGTAATTACAGTGTTGTACAATAGTATGTTTCTGGGCTGGTGGTTGGCAGTATGTGCAGGAGAGACATGTTGAACGTATGATGGTGAGGAGTATGTGCATATAAAGAATGCTTAGTTTAAGGTGGTGGGTGGTGTGTGCAGGAAGGGAGTGTGGAGGGTATAGTGGCAGGTGGTATGCACAAGAGAGGAGTGCAGAGGGTATGATGGTGAGTAGTATTATAACGAGAGGAGTTTGAAGGGTATGACAATATGCAGCATGTGCAGGGCAGCGGTGTTTAGACTATGACAGCAAACAACGTGTGCAAGTTAGGAAATAGGTATGATGGTAGGAACATGTGCAGAAGGCTAAGATGGTGGGAATTATTTGCAGTGGAGGACTGCAGAGAAAATAACAGTAAACAAAACATTTTAACAAGTAGTATGATGGTGGGCACTATGTACACAAATTAAAGACTAACTATGGAGCAGAACAGTGGGACTTTATATGAAGCATACAAGGTAAATGGGTACAAATATGTCTGGCTAATAACTAGTAATATGACAACTGCTATATAATAATAAATTGTAAACAAGGAATAATTTTATATAAAGATAAAATATTTATTCCATACAGTAATACATTCAATTATAATAGCATAATAAAATAGTAGTGCATAGTATTGCCAGAACCCTTTGTTCCATATGAATAACAAGAATGTATAACATATACATAACGTCAGCATAGTATAGTAAGGTTGAAAATTATTCCTAGATGGTAACAACGTGAGTAGCATCCAATTGCTCCACGCGTTTCGTTGAATAACTCCACTCATCAGGAGTGGATGCAATATGGGTATCTAAAGATGGAAATAGATAGTGTAAATTATAGATAAACACTATGGCCCGGATTCAGGTAACACTTACGCTACGTATCTGCAGATACGCCGCGTAAGTGTCAATGTGCGCCGTCGTATCTATGCGCCTGATTCTTAATGCAAGTTACGCCTGAAATGTGGCTTTGTCCGGCCGACATAAGTTCCCTACGCTGTCGTATCTTGGGCGCATATTTACGCTGGCCGCAAGGGGCGCTTCCATTGAATTACGCGTCGAATATGTAAATGACCGAGATACGCCGATTCACGAACGTACTTGCGCCCGTTGCAGTAATATACGCCATTTACGTAAGGCGTACGTCCGGCATAAAGTTATTCCACCTATAGGAGGCGCATCCCATGCAAAGGTATGGACGACGGAACAGCCGTCGTATTTTACGTAGTTTACGTAGTAGTACGTGAATAGGGCTGGGCGTAGGTTATGTTCACGTCATAGGCATTGAGCCGTCGTATTTTAGGGAGTATCTTCGACGTGATTCTGAGCATGCGCGCGCATGTGCCGTTCGTTCGGACCATCATTTGCATGGGGTCACGGTTCATTTAAATGGAACACGCCCACCGTCCACCTACTTTGAATTAGGCGGGCTTACGCCGAATACTTTACCTTACGCTGGCGCAACGTAGGGAGCGAGTGCTTTGTGAATACTGTTCTTGCCTCTCTATGTTACATCGGCATAGCGCATATGTGATGCGCTACGCCGGCACAAAGATGCGCCGCTCTACGAGAATCCGGCCCTATGTCTCAGCATGGGAGGGGGGATACAAAAAGAGGGTGGTGGAAAAGTCTAGCACACTGATTAAGACATTTACCCCACATATCTATTTAGCATATTACATCATATTATCATATTCATTTACTCTACATAGGTTGTAGTGATGTAATTTATATCACCCTCATTCATGGGATATCACACTCCTCAAAATATCCGTTCCCTGTTTTGGTTGTCATCCTTGTGCTCTGGGTTTACCACCTTAGCTCCCACTGATGATTACTTTGGCTGGCCTCCAGTCCTCACCGCTTCACACCTAGGCTCCTAGTTGATCCCTAGCCAGGTTGGGTCCTTTTCCACTACCATTTTTTTGTATCCCCCTCTCCCATGCTAAGACATAGTGTTTATCAATAATTTACACTATCTATTTACATCTTTAGATCTTTAGATCATCTTTAGATATCGCATCTGCTCCTGATGAGTGGAGTTATTCCACGAAACACGTCAAGCAATTGCATGCTACTCACATTGTTATCATCTAGGGATAATTTGCAATCTTACTGTACTATGCTGACGTTATATATACTGTATTTATTGGCGTATAACACTCACTTTTTTACCCTGAAAATCGATAAACTGTGCCTGCGTGTTATACGCAGGGGTCTGTGGAAAGTTATTTTCCTGAAACTTCCCTCTTAAAGTTAGGGTGCATGTTATATACCTGTGCGTGTTATACGCCGATAAATACGGTATGTTTTACATTCTTGTTATTCATAGGGAACAAAAGAGTCTGTCAATACTATGTACTACTATTTTATTTTGCTATTATATGTGTATGTATTACTGTATGAAATAAATAGTTTATCTTTATATAAAATTATTCCTTTTTTACAATAACAGTTTGCATATTACCAGTTATTAGCCAGACATATTAGTACCCATTTACCTTGTATGTTTCATATAAAGTCCCACTGTTCTCTCACCTAGTTAGTCTTGCAATTTAGGCATGATGGCTATAAACTATTATTTGTTATAGCCTCATATAAAGTCCCACATGTTTTTATCCTTCATCATGTACACAAATTAGTTGTGGAGGCTATTAAAGAGGACAGTGCATGAAGAAGAGAAAAGCAGAGAATATATTGCAAGGCAATTTGTGCACAAGTGGGGTGTATACAGTTTCAGGGGAGCAGTAAATGCAAGAATTGCACGTGGAGGGTATGAACAAGGGAGTAATTGCATGGAAGGAATGCAGGGGGTATGCAAAATCAGTCTGTAGTTTTTGACCAGTGTAGGTTTCACTGCTAATAAGGTGGTCAAGGGGTGTTGTAGGTTTTTATAGAACTGTGAACCAGTGACTGCAGTAGCAGTGGAATAGTGGCATGGGAAACGACAAAGCAAGAACAAGAACTGAGAAGAGGTGACTGGGGGACTATAGCATGATAACAATGGGGGTTTAGGGCAGATGGGAAGGGAGGTCTGTCAGTGTATGGGGAGGGGCGTGTTGGTAAATGTTCTTTCAGATAAAACTTGGAAAAAAAATGAATACTGACAGAGAAAGTTAATAGCTGTGAGAGGTGGGCCAACAACAGTAAGAGTTAAGGGATAAGTGATTGAGGAATGGCTGAACTTGTGTAGACAGGAAATGAAGGCGGGCTCAAGACGTTGCAGCTTCAAAGGGTTATATTTAGGAACTGCAAGTTTCCAGAGAATTGAGAGTAATCAGTTTCAACAAATGAAAGGACTTGCTACCAATCTGCAGAAAAAATGGAAGGCTGAAGTTCAACTTTAATGAACATCTTTATTGTTATTCATATACAGGTATGGACTTTTTAATGGTAATAAGGTTTAACACAAATGAAGGAACCAATTTTAGGGTTTTCAGCTCCCCACTCAGTGTACTTCCTGTACTCTCCAGGTCTCAGATAATACTGACGTCCTCTGTAGTTTGGCTCTTCATAAAAAATCCAGTAACCCTCAAACACGTTGCAGGAGTATATGTCATTATAGTTGAAGTCACTAAATACATGAGGACAGTCTTCAGTGAACTCTCTCATCTGACCTTTGAAATCTTCTTTCTCGTAAATGCTGAGCCTAAATGATCCCTGATGCTGTTAGAAAAAAACAAACAAAACATTTAATTAGCATACAACTAAGAAATGTTGTAATTTATACAGTATTTATCTACTAGTTATAAATAAATTGTTGTAAAATGTACACTAAAACAGGTTCAACGTTCAGCTGCAATGGGAGAAATTATAGTTATTCTGGAGCAAATATGCAGCAATATAAAAGGCACAAAAGCCAGAACTTGTTATGTCCTTATTTGTTCTGGGCCAAAGTATTAATGCCAAGCCCCATTTTAGAAGGAGGTTAGTAATAACAGCCTCCATGTTTTTTCATGGCAGCTGTTTTTAATTAAAACCTGCTAGTACCCTAACTGTGCGAAACATGCTACAATACTACAATACAGGAACCTATTAGTCTAAACACATTTCTACAGATACCATCTTCACTGTTCGTAGTGCCTTGAACCCAGAGCCCTGTAACATATAACACTTCCTTGTAGTGGTCCATTGGGAATTTGTTAGAGGAAGGAGAACTAACAGGAAGTGTCAAAATATGTATTTTAGGAGAGGTAGGAATCCAGTGCAAATGTGCAGAAGACTTTTGATTATACTTTTGACTTTATTCAGAATTTCTTGATCTACATACATGTTCCATGGCTATGACTCAAACTACTAAGTCAAAGGATCAGTTTAATAGGTACTGTATTTGCTGGCGTAAAAGACTACCTTTTACACTTAAAAAAACTGTCCAAAAAGCAGGGGTTGTCTTATACGCCGGGTCAGCTGCTCGGATGCCTGCTGGATGTGCGGTAATACTGTATGTAGCTTTAGCTACATACAGTATATACCGCTTAGCCAATCCTGTTGAGCGATGTGTTCAAATGAATACAGAGCCTGCTTGGATTGAGGTAACAACCTCTGCCAATCCAAGTGCCTACATACAGTAGGCTGCCTCGGATTGGCTTTGAGAGTCGGAGAGGCGTGGGCTGATGATGTTACAGCCTCTGCCAATCCAAGCAGACTTTGTATTCATTAATAGAATACATCGCTCTCCATGATTGGTTCCATCTCCAGCAAGAATGAAGAAGAATATTGCTCAAGAAGAAAGAAATATGAAGCATCGGAATGGGGGTCGTCTTATATGGTGAGTACAGGCAAAAAAATCTTTAAAAACTGTAAAATTAGGGGGTCGTCTTATACGCCTGGTCGCCTTATACGCCGGCAAATACGGTAGTTAACTAGAATCTAGTTTCTTATATGTGGTCCTGCAAATGATGACATACCACTTATTTCTTTCTCTTCCACTTGAAAGATATTCTTTCTTTTTTCATATTTAACTATTCCTTATGTATTCATTTTAGATGACTTTGTGAAATGCAAGGTTCATCTGTTTTACTGACCCTTTCACTTTACCAGTAAAAAGGAAATGTTATCTAGGAATATGGCTACTTTTTCTTTGCTTAGTCAAGGGAGATGTCACTGGGTCTTCTAATGAGATCCTGAGAAAGCTAAGGATCCATATCCTGTAAGAAGTTGATCTGCATTCCACAAGAAGGCCCAGTAACATTATAATCCTTTATTGGAAGCATCCAGAAACCTATGCATAGCATTACAAATCTTTCTTCTTGACTGGTAATGTATTTAAAGTTTTTATATAGCAATTGTACATAAGGGGGGGGGGGGAGAGGGACTGAGTCAAATAGCCAGACCTTGCTATTTAAAGGGGTTGTAAAGGTAAAAAGAATTCCCCTAAATAGCTTCCTTTACCCTAGTGCAGTCCTCCTTCACTTACCTCATCCTTCAATTTTGCTTTTAAATGTCCTTATTTCTTCTGAGATATCCTCACTACTTGTCTGTAACTCCACAAAGTAATGCAATGCTTTCTCCCTGGTGTGGAGTGTCATGCTCGCCCCCTTTCTTTTGAGGGGGTGAGCAGGAGAGTCAGGACACTCTCTACGTTGCAGATAGAGAAAAGAGCTGTATTAGTGGGTGTCCTGTCTCTCCTGCTCGCCACCTCCCCCCTCAAGGGAGGGGACAAGTACGACACTCCACACCAGGTAGAAAGCTTTGCATTACTGTGTGGAGTTACAGACAGAAGAACAGGAAGTGAGGATTTCTCAGAAGAAATAAGGACATTTAAAAGCAAAATCGAAGGATGAGGTAAGTGAGGGAGGACTGCACTAAGGTAAAGGAAGCTATTTAGGGGAAAAATGTTTACCTTTACAACCCCTTTAATGCATGGTTTGCTTTACTCATCGTCCATTTTCAATTACATTGCAGAAATTGTTAGTTTAGCATGGTTGTACTGGCAGATTCAAACGTACTTTAACATGCATGGAAGCATGAGCCAACAAGAATTTTTTGAAATGTTTCTACTCCTCTGGGAAGATAAAGGCCTTGTCAGGTTGCTTAATATACCAATTCCCACCCATAACATGAATTTCACAATAATTTCATCAAAAGTTGATGAAATGCCTAGGTAATTACTTTGTATAAAGTATACCTGAGGAATTAGTTGACAAGATCTAATAGAGTTATTAAATCCCATCCAGTGTTGAAAATCAGGATATTCTCCATTACGAAGGTAATACTGGTTTCCCTGGAAGTTAGGAAATTCATATAACATCCAGTTTCCTGTAGAGATCCTTATGGAGTTGCAACGGTTGAAGTAATAGGAAAGGTCACGAGAGTCTGAGTAAACTTCATAAGACTTGCCCTGAAAGTCTCGGTCCTCATAGAATATGATCTGTGCGGCGAAAAATATAAAGTCTTAACGTAGTCGACATTCATTATAACAACTGAAAACTGAGTAAAAGTAACACATATTTGTTATGTTCTTTTAAAAGTCTAAGCTCCTAACATATCAATTAGTAATTGATAAGAACCCAGAAAAATGTATTGATCCGCATATGTTTCTTAACCCCTTCAATACCAGGCACTTACACTCCCTTCCTGCCCTAGACAGTTTTCAGCTTTCAGCGCTGGCGCTTTTTAAATGACAATTGCGTGGTCATGCTACACTGTACCCAAACAGAATTTTTATCATTTTGTTCCCACAAATAGAGCTTGGGATCATCTCTGCGGTTTTTATTTTTTGCTAAACAAATAAAAAAAGACCGAAAATTTTGAAAAAAATAAAAGTTTTTCTTTTGTTTCTGTTGTAAAATGTTGTAAATAAGTTTTCTCCTTCACTGATGGGCACTGATAAGGTGGCACTGATGGGCACTGATAAGGTGGCACCGATGAGGTGACACTGATAGGCACCGATGGGCACTGACTGGCACTGACGGTGGGCACTGATAGGCATCACTGATGGGCAACACTGATATGCAGCAGTGATGGGCATTGATAGGCGGCACTGATGGGCACTCATGGGTGGCACTGGTGGGCACTGATGGGCACTGATAGGCGACACTGATGGGCACTGAAAGGCTGCACTGATGGGTACTTATGGATGGCAATGCTAGGAGGCACTGCTGGGCACTGATAGGCAGCACTGCTGGGCACTGAAACATGGCACTGATGGGCACTGATATGCGGCACTGATCGATGGCACTGATAGGCATCACTGGTGGCACTGATACTGGAAGGCATTGTGGATGGGCACTGATTGGCAGCTGCCTGGGTATTGATTGGCAGCTGCCTGGGCACTGATTAACATATACCTGGTAGTCTAGGGTGGCATATCTGGTGGTTCAGTGTGGGTGGCTCTATGCAGAGCTGTGCCAGATTTTGCACTCTCAAGTTTTAGTAAATCAACCCTATAGTGTTTACTTTTGGTAGTGACCTGGACATTTTATAGATAGGCAACTCTTAACCTCATATTGATTAGTGGTTCCAAATTAATAATAACTATGGCCGGATTCAGAAAGAAGTTACGACGGCGTATCTCCAGATACGCCGTTGTAACTCCGAATGCGGGCCGTCGCAACTCGGCGCCTGATTCATAGAATCAGATACGCCTCACAGTTGCCTAGATACGAGCGGCGTAAGTCTCTTATGCCGTCGTATCTTAGTTGCATATTTACGCTGGCCGCTAGGTGGCGCTTCCGTAGATTTACGCGTCGAATATGGTAATGAGCTAGATACGCCGATTCAGAAACGTACGTGCGCCCGGCGCATTTTTTTACGTCGTTTGCGTAAGGCTTTTTTCAGCGTATAGTTACCCCTGCTCTATGAGGCGTAGCCAATGTTAGGTATGGACGTCGGGCCAGCGTCAAATTTTGCGTTGTTTATGTCGTTTGCGTGAGTCGTACGCGAATAGGGCTGTGCGTAAGTTACGTTCACGTCTAAAGCAATGACTATTTGCGGCGTAATTTGGAGCAAGCGCACTGGGATATTTTCACGGACGGCGCATGCGCCGTTCGTTAGTAACGTCAATTACGTGGGGTCACGACTGTTTAGCATACAACACACCCCCTACCAGCCTATTTTGAATTAGGCGAGCTTACGTCGGCCCATATACGCTACGCCGCCGTAACTTTGGGCGCAAGTTCTTTCTGAATACAGGACTTGCCTCTCAAAGTTACGGCGGCGTAGCATATATGAGATACGCTACGCCCGCCTAAACTTACGGCAATCTTTCTGAATCCGGGCCTATCTTTTTACATTTATGGTAACAAGGGGCGTAACATAGGCAGACTAGTTCTAATCAGGACTCGAAAGAATGCAAACACGTAATGAAAACATTATTAGTGTTGTGTGCACAGTGAGGACAGTGTGCAATACATACAAAATAGAATAAAATTATATACAGAACTAACAAATTTCCTTAACAGTCTTATTTAAGAACCAGTTTGTTTGTTTGTTTTACTTTATATATTAAACAAACATAAAAACAAGTTTTCCTTATACTTCACAAATCCACCATATGACGGTAGGTGGTGCAAAAGAAGCTGTAGTCTTTTTCTAGCCTAACAGTAATAAATCAGCAGGGATCGGTTTCAAATAATTTATGTTGATACTCACTACCTTGGCTCTCACACCTTTACACCCCCTATGGACTAGAGCAACTTTTTATTTTCTGCTATGTGTCCATTCATTTGAAAATTACTTTGTCATTACTTAAGATAAAAAAGTAGCACATACATTGTTATTTTAAGACAAACATAACTTTCTTTAGAAGATGTTGTCCTGTAATTATAGTTAAAAAACACACAGAACATTTTAATTTTTACAATGATTCTGGTACAGCGTTTGTTTTTTACAAATGAAAAAAAAAATATGAAAAAATAACAAACAATTAATAAAAACCCCAAAAGTTTTAAAATTAATGATTAAAAAATAAAATAAAAAGATCAGCAGGAAAATATATTATTAAAAAGCGGAGGTTCACCCAAAAGTGAACCTCCGCTTTTCGGAACCCTCCCCCCCTCCGGTGTCACATTTGACACCTTTCAGGGGGGAGGGGGTGCAGATACCTGTATAAAACAGGTATTTGCACCACTTCCTGGTATAGACTCCCGCGGGAGTCCGGCCGCTCCGTGTCGCCCCTCCGTTGTGTTCTGGGAAACACTCGGCTCCCAGAACACAACGGGGACACCAGTGGAACGGCGCAGCGCTACTTGCGCATTCGCAGTAGCTTCACTTCTCGATTCCCTCACCGAGGATGGCGGTGGGGAAGCCGAAAGCCGAGCTACCGCTTGGCTTCAGCTGCTGACGTCACTGGCGACCTGGACAGGTAAGTGTTCATGTTTTAAAAGCCCGCAGCTGCTGTATCTGTAGCTGCTGGCTTTTAATTTTTTTTTTTGCTGGTGAACCCCCGCTTTAAGGAGAGAATGGGGAGAATGAGTTATTTAGTGCAGATTATGGTTAACTAAAGGTTAAAAATGGGTTAACTAGACATGATACTCAGCACTGAGAAGCTCATCATGCGATCCGAAAGACCGACAGCCACACACAGTTATAACATAACCTTCCTCTGCACTTGTTCTCCTGGTCTTTCCTTCCCTCCCTCTACATTTAGATTCCCTGTGGCAGCAGACAGGATGGAGAGTGGGGGAAGAAAAGACCAGGAGAACGAATGCTGAGGAATGTTATGTTATAACTGTCAGTGTTTGTCTGTCTTTATGATCATATGATGAGCTTTTCAGCTCTGAGCATCATGGCTTTATTCAAAAGAAGTTGAGCACAGTAGGGGACCAGATGAGCATGGGGGGGGGGACAAGAGGAGCATGTTGGGGAATAGAGGAGTACAGGGGAAAAGAGGAGCATGTGGGGCACCAGAGTAGCACAGGGGTACCAGAAGAGTATGGGGGGAACCAAATGAGCAGGAGGGACCAGAGGAGCAAGTGGGGGACCAGAGGAGCATGTGGGGGGGACAGAGGATCATGTGGGGGACCAGAGGAGCACAGGGAGACCAGAGGAGCATGGGGGACCAGAGGAGCAGGGGGACCAGAGGAGCACGAGGGACCAGAGAGCACAGGGACCAGAGGAGAATGTGGGGAAAAATAGGAGCATGGGGGAATAGAGGAGCACAGGGGACCATGAGGAGCCTGTGGGGGACCAGGGGAGCACAGGGGGGGCCAGAGGAGCATGGAGGGGAATATAGAAGCACGGGGGGCCAGAGAAGCATGTGGGAAACCAAAGGTGCACAGGGGGGACCAGAGGAGCATATGGGACCATGAGGGGCATGTGGGGGACCAGAGGAGCACAGGGGGACCAGAGGAGCATGGGGGAGCATGTGGAGCATGTAGCAGAACAGAGGAGCACAGGGAACAGATAAGTATGTGGAGGGGGCAGAGGAGCAGGGGGGGCCAGAGGAGCACAGGGGGACCAGAAGAGCATGTGGGGAACAGAAGGACCAGAAGGGGACCAGAGGAGCATGTTGGGGACCAGAGGAGCATGGAGGGGCCAGAGTAGCACGTGTGGGACCAGAGGAGCAGAGGGGATACAAGAGGAGCATGGGGGTACCAGAGGAGCAGGGGTAACAGAGAAGCAGGGGGGACCAAATGAGCAGGGGGGACCACAGGAGCATGGGGGGACCAAAGGAGCACAGAGGCACAGAGGAGCATGGGGGAATAAAGGAGCAGAGGAGAACAGAGGAGCAAGGGGGACCAGGGGAGCACAGGGGGCAGAGAAGCACAAGGGGGAGTGGACAGACAGCTGACTCGACAGCTATGGCCTGGGAGTTTCTCACTTTCCTGCCTAATGTTGTCCTGTTACAGGGGGAGGGGGGCGCCAAACAAATTCTTTGCCCTGGATGAAAGAATGTATAGCTTCGCCACTGGCTGTGTCCAATCACAGTCATCGTGTGATGTAAACAGTTGCTAGGCAATCGGCTCTGCTTCTCCTCACACGGAAACTGTCAGGAGAGGAGAAACAGAGACAGTCTGTGTTCCCGCAGGATGCACTTTACACTCACTGATCCCTAACAGTAAAACACACAGGGCCCCCACACAGTAAAACACATGTCACAGTGATGAAAATCTGCACACATCTGTACCAGTAATCAACACCTGCACACAACTGTCACGCTGATCAACATCTGCACACATCTGTCACAATGATCAACATCTGTACCAGTGATCAACATCTGCACACATCTGTCACAGTGATCAACATCTGTACCAGTGATCGACATCTGCACACATCTGTCACAGTGATCAACATCTGTACCATTGATCGACATCTGCACACATCTGTCACAGTGATCGACATCTGCACGCATCTGTCACAGTAATCGACATCTGCACACATCTGTCACAGTGATCGACATCTGCACACATCTGTCACAGTGATCGACATCTGCACACATCTGTCACAGTGATCGACATATGCACACATCTGTCCCAGTGATCAAAATCTGCACACATCTGTCCCAGTTAACAACATTTGTTGAATAGGGTCATTTTGTGGGTAATTCCATTGTCTTGGTGCTCTAGGGCCTTCAAAATGTAAATAACTAGTCAGGAAATTAGATGAGTAATTACCACAGGCTGTATAAAAGTCTCACACGTGGTATCGCCATACTCAGGACGAGTAGCAAAATGCATTTTGGCGTGTAATATTTGCTATGTACATGCTATGTGTTAGAAAAATCTTATAAATTGACAACTTTGTGTAAAAAAAAATGTGTATTCATTTTTTTTCCACATTTTCCAGAAACTTGTGGGAAAAAAATGACAGTAAAACACATGTCACAGTGATGAAAATCTGCACACATCTGTACCAGTAATCAACACCTGCACACAACTGTCACACTGATCAACATCTGCACACATCTGTCACAATGATCAACATCTGTACCAGTGATCGACATCTGCACACATCTGTACCAGTGATCAACATCTGCACACATCTGTCACAATGATCAACATCTGTACCAATAATCAACACCTGCACACAACTGTCACACTAATAAACATCTGCACACATCTGTACCAGTGATCAACATCTGCACACATCTGTACCAGTGATCAACATCTGTACCAGTGATCGGCATCTGCACACATCTGTTACAGTGATTGCAACATCTGCACACATCTGTCACAGTGATCGACATCTGCACACATCTGTCCCAGTGATCTACATCTGCACATATCTGTCCCAGTGATCAAAATCTGCACACATCTGTCCTAGTTAACAACATTTGTTGAATAGGGTCATTTTGTGGGTAATTCCATTGTCTTGGTTCTCTAGGGCCTTCAAAATGTAAATAACTAGTCAGGAAATTAGATGAGTAATTACCACAGGCTGTATAAAAGTCTCACACGTGGTATCGCCATACTCAGGACGAGTAGCAAAATGCATTTTGGCGTGTAATTTTTGCTATGTACATGCTATGTGTTAGAAAAATCTTATAAATTGACAACTTTGTGTAAAAAAAACATGTGTATTCATTTTCTTCCCACATTTTCCAGAAACTTGTGGGAAAAAAATGACATGTTTGAAAGACTCATTATGCCTCATAGAATATACTTTGGGGTGTTTTCTTTCTAAAATGGGGTAATTTCAAGGGTAATTCCACTGTCCTGGTGCTCCAGGGCCTTCAAAAGAGTGATAGGTAGTCATGACATTAGATGGGTAATTTATGCTCCTTGAACGCCTGAAGGTGCTACTTGGATGTTGGGCCTTTGTATGTGGCCAGTCTCACACATGTGGTATCGCCATACTCAGGAGTAGTAGCATAATGTATTTTGGGGTGTAATTGCAAGTATGCCTATACCATGTGTGAGAAATAACTTGTAATTATGATTTGTGAAAAAAAAATATATATTTTTAAAAGCATTGTGGGAAAAAATTGCAACTTCAAAAAACTCACTATGCCTCTTATTAAAACACCTCGGACTGTCTTCTTTCCAAAAGGGGTAATTTGGGGGATATTTGTATTGTCCTGACATTTTAGGGCCTCAAGAAATGAGATAGGCCATCAGTGAATCAGGATTGATCAATTTTTAATAATGTGTAGCATAGCTTGTAGACTCACACAAACAAATTAACATACACGTATTAGGATTTTTTTTTACCAAAGACATATAGCAGAATACATTTGACCTAAGTTCATGACAAATTTTTTTTTGGGGGGATTTCTTTTAAAAAAGAAAGTAAAATATATTGTTTAAAAAAAAATGTTTGCTGTTTTTTCACTTATATCACAAAACAATAAACCAACTCAGTGGTGAATAACTACCAACAAAAGAAAACTCTATTTGTGTGACTAAAATTATAAAAATTTCATTTGGGTACAGTGTACCATGACTGAGTATTTGTCATTCAAAATGCGAGAGCGCTGAAAGCTGAAAATTGGTCTGGGAAGGAAGGGGGTGAAAGTGCCCAGTATAGAGCTAGTTAACCACTTCCCACCTGGCCTATAGCAAAATGACGATTGGGCGGCGGTTCAGTTATCCTGACTGGACGTCATATGATGTCCAGCAGGATAACAGCCGCCACACACGGAGGCTCTTTACCACGTGATCAGCCGTGTCAAATCACGGCTAATCACGATGTAAAGAGGAAGAGCTGTGGATCGGCTTTTCCTCACTCGCGACAGACGCAAGTAGAGGAGAGCCGATCAGCTGCTCTCCTGACAGGGGGGGTCTGTGCTGATCATCAGTGCAGCCCCCCCTCAGATCCCGCCCAGGACCACCATGGCCACCCCACTGGACTACCAGGATGGCCACCCCATTGGACTACCAGGTATGCCCCCCTAGACCACCAGGGAAATGCAAATCTGTGGCCAGGCAGTTGTCAGTCAATGCCCAGGCAGCTGCCAATCAGTTACCACCCACAGCAGACGGGGTAAAAAGCAAGCAGGGCACCTCTGACCAGGGAGAGGCAGGATGATATACATGTATGTGATCCTGCCTGCCAGTGCCACGCCACCCTGATACAGTAAATGTACTGTGCAAGTGCGGCAAGCAGATAAAAAAATATAATTTAGACCCCTTCCTAAAAATCTGCTTTTAATTTAAGATATTGATATCTACCTCAAGTGGTAGTTGTGATCTTACTAATGTCTTTAATGGTGGACTGGTCATATTATATTTCATATTCCATTTCTTTCTTTATTTGTTTCTCACATTAAAAAAGCTAATTAGCATTAAAAATATAATATACCCCAATTATCCAGCCATGTGAAAAGCATCTGCACATGACAATCAAAGTGAACATAATTCAATAATTCATAATTTAAAAAATTAAATGAACATTCACAAGTTTTTTCCTATTTCCCAAAGCAGAATTTAATTTAAAATATAGATGAAAAAGCTATTTTCACAACCAAAGTGGACATGTTGTCATTTTGTAACAACTGACTAGTCTACGTCACTTCAGTAGCCATAGTGTTCCTAAAATATTCATAACTTTCATAAATAAGGAAACAATCTAAAACCAGGCTAGGCTATTTGAGAGGTATACATTTTTTCTCAGTCCTAGCACCCCAAGCTTTGTACCAGTCATACCTGTTGTGACTAAGTGGAGTTGATTTACTAAAGCAAAATAGACTGTGCAATTTGCAAGTGCAATTTCACTCATTTTCCCCAGAGCTCAATGAATGAGGTGAAGTTCTGTCGATTTCCATCATCCAATCATGTGCAAAAAAAATTATGTTTCTCTATTTTCCTACCAACCTATTTAGGTATTCTTTACAAAGTGAAATTTCACCACATTTACTAAACTCTGGGAAAAATGAGTGCAACTGCAATTGCAAAGTGCAACGTCTTTTTGCTTTTATTAAACAACCCCTCTGTATCTACTACACTTGCACGATCCGGATGTATCACATCAGATATGTTGATTCGGTATTGTTAGGCTGTAAGCTACCATATTTGTTAAAGCATTTTCTACTGCAATCAGGCAATTAAAAAAATAAATCATTATTTCTTATTGCAAATAAAAATGCTCTTACCTTGCCCATTGTAGGAAACATTTTAACTTCAATCTCCAGTAATATAACTAGACAATGCTAAAGCCTTTAAATACATGTTCTAGTGCTGATGTCTGCATTTAAGATGGATGATGTCAACTTATTTGTGTTTAGCCATGTGTGTGAAGAGCTGTTACATACAAAACCATGTAAAACTATTGTTTTCATATGTGGCTGTATGAATAGCTACTGCTAACTGTGTAATGCACTCTGAAAGAATAGAGCAGGAAGCAAAGTATAAAGGCGTGTGTTACTTGTTCACATCATTTTTCAAAAGAGAAACTATCTATCTATCTATCTATCTATCTATCTATCTATCTATCTATCTATCTATCTATCTATCTTTTTATAGTTCTTTTCTGTTGTTACATTAGGATTTAAATTATTTGCAACCCTTATTCTGTGCCAATTTCACTATTTATGACCGGGCAAAGATCAGAGGAATATCCTGCTTTTTGATATACTACGGGAGAGCTAGATATCTGACAGGTTTTCCTTTCAGTCTGTGGATCTGTAGGGAAGACTCTTTTTATATCTGAGATGCCTGTAACATGAATAGGGTGATCTATTGTACATGCAACGGGAAGGTATGAAAAGCTATACAAAATAAACCCTTCCATACTTATAAAACATGACTTTTAATTACATTTTATTTATTTAAAAATAAATAATAGTAAAGATATATGGGAGTAATGGAACTATTTAATGCCCAACAATAGATAAAGGGAATAAAGTTGGAGTTCCAGGCAAAAATTTAACTCCTTTGTAAACATAGGTCCACAAACCAAACCCCCCTCATTTTTGGATATTTTTTTGGTTTTATTTTCATATCTTTTTTGTAAATTTTATTAGGGACTTCCGTCCCACATTGCCGCAGCAAGGTATGCCACTTCCTCTTCCCCCCTGTCGCCTTCTGTTTGTGCCAGAAGACGACTGGACCATTCAGAAAGCACATGTATGCAGGGAGTTCTAAATCCAATTTGAATTCAGTTAGTGAAGTTAGTTAGTAAGTCAGTTACTCAAACTTTTAAAGGGAGCGACATTCAGGCAGCCAGGATTCTTAGAAGAAGACAGCAATGGCAGCCTCCGTGATTCTCTCACTTGGGCTCTTCTGGGGTGGGGATAGTGTAATCAGGCTGTAGAGCCACAACAAATTCCATAAAGCGATTGGATCCAGGTGTATATCTCAAGTTTATGAATGTAAGAAAAACCTGACAGTCTCTCAGATTCTGTGAACTAATTACTGCCTCTCAGATTCCATGAATTAAAATATAATTTATTGTGAGAGTGAAACATCATCTTGATTAAAAGTTACATAAGGTCTGCCAACCCAGTGAAACAGTCTAAGTCCACACTGACCAGTGGCTATAAATGCATACCTGCCCTTTAGAGGAGAAGGGGTTCTGGATCTGTCTCTGTCATGGTGACAGGACCATGCTATTGGCTTGCCACCCTGGTGTCCTTCTCTCCACCCTTTCCACTGGCTTCTGTGCTGTCCTTCTGGGGCAGTGAGTGATGTCATCGCTAGCTTCCGGCCACCCCTGCACGGTGTCGCTGTGGGGAGACCTGCCATAGCCCCTGGTCGACTGCACTACTCTCTGGAATGGCACACGGCTCCCCTATTCCATCCACCTCCCCTCTGCCTCCAGATCAATCGAGCCACCACACACCGATGGTGTTATTGGCAGGTACAGAGGCACATCCATGACTCTTACATCTGAGGGCAGGTATGCATTTATAGACACTGGTCATTGTGAATATAATCATGGATTATATTTAAATCATGGAATCCAAGAGGCTAAAATTACTTCACGGAATCTGAGAGTTAGGTTTTTTTCACATTAATAAACTTAAGATATACACCTGGATCCAAGCGCTTTATGGATTTTTTTTGTGGCTTTTCCATGACACTCCTTCCCAGGAGCTACCTCTAGCAGATAAGGTCTATAGGATTGTCATTATTTCAGATTTTCCTCCTATGCAGGCCTCCACAGCAGGCGCCTGATCAATGTTGTTGTTTTATCCTTGATCAGGCTGTGGAGCAGAGGGGATTAGCCCTTGGGCCAACACTAATTAGGTACAGTTGTGCTCAGAAGTTTACATACCCTGGCAGCATTTATGATTTCTTGGCCATTTTTCACAGAATATGAATGATAACACAAACACATTTCTTTCACTCATGGTTAATGTTTGGCTGAAGCCATTCATTATCAATCAACCTGTGTTTACTCTTTTTAAATCATAGTCACAACAGAAACTACCCAAATGACCCTGATCAAAAGTTTACATACCCTGGTGATTTTGGCTTGGTAACACAAGTTGACACAAAGGGGTTTGAATGGCTATTAAAGGTAACCATCCTCACCTGTGATCTGTTTGCTTGTAATTAGTGTGTGCCAATGAGTTTCTGGACTCCTGACAGACCCTTGCATCTTCCATCCAGTGCTGCATTGAAGTTTCTGGATTCTGAGTCATGGGCAAAGCAAAATAATGTTTAAACGATCTGCGGGAAATTGTAGTTATACTGTATAAATCAGGAAAGGGATATAAAAAGATATCCAAGGAATTCAGAATGCCAATCAGCAGTGTTCAAACTCTAATCATGAAGTGGTAAATGAGGGCTTCTGTTAAAACCAAACCATGGTCAGGTAGATCAACTAAAATTTCAGCCACAAGTGCATAAGGAGGCACTTGACGAAATATGGGCTGCATGGTCGATGTCAATAGAAAACTATAGTGTTCCTTTATTAGAGTATGTAACAACAGATCTACAACTAATATTTGTAAATAAAAACAAAGTGTGTCATGGAAAATTTGCAATTATATTTATTGCTGCTATCACATAGTGACTACTTTAGAGTACAGGCACTAATTGAAATCCAGAACTCTCCTGAAGGAGCCAACTCGAGAATTGCTTGCACCCCAATCAGAATATCTCCTGTACTCTCCAGGTCTCAGATAATATTGGCGCCCTCGGTAGTTGGGCTCTTCATAGAAAATCCATTGTCCTTCAGGAATGCTACAGGATTGAATTTCATTATAATGGAATTGCTCATGGACATGTGGGCAGTCTTCTGTGAATTCCATCATATGGCCTCCAAAATCTTCCTTCTCGTAAACCTTGATTCTGAATGTACCTCGATGCTGGAAGACAGAATCATTTTCATAATTTGTTTTTGTATTTATTGTTTGTAAATACAATCTACTGTGTCTTTATACTAGCAAGATGTATTGCTTTAATCTGCTATAGCAGAAAGGGCTCCTACTTGTGGGGTCAAGCGGCAGGACCTGATGGAGTCATTAAAACCCAACCACTGTTGATAGTCAGGATATTCCCCTTTCTTCAGGTAGTATTGGTGTCCCTTGTAGTTGGGATGTTCATAGATCATCCAGTTTCCATTCTCCACGCGGATGGAATTGCATCTGCTGAAGAAGGAGTGCAAATCAGCAGAGTCACAGTTGCACTCATATGAGCGACCCTGGAAGTTTTTATCTTCATAAAAGACGATCTGCAAATAGAACATATGAAATTTATGAACACTTAAACCATAAGGATAATATAATATTGCATACTTGTATGTGTTAACCACTTGAGCTCTGGAAGGTTTTTCCCCTTTCATGACCAGGCTGTTTTTTGCTTTTCAGCACTACACTACTTTAACTTGACAACTGCACAGTCATGCAATACTGTACGCAAATTAAATTTGTATAATTTTTTCGCACAAAAATAAATTTCTTTTGGTGGTATTTGATCATTTGGTATTTGAAAGTTATAGTGTCTACAAACTATGGTATATACAGTATATATTTGAAAATTGATCAATTCTGATTTCTTGAGGCCCTAAAATACCATAACAGTATGAATTCCCACCAAATACCTTTTTTTGGAAAGTAAACAGTCTGAGGCATTTAGTAGGGGCATGGTAAGTTTTTTTAAGTTGTAATTTTAAAATAGCTTTTTTTTCTGAGGCTCCCCTTATATATTTATAATGTCCACCTTTGCTTCCTAAAATGTGCCATAACCTTGAGGTAGCTTAAACATCCTCTACCCATAGGGATCACTGCTAAAAAATAGAGACTGTTCACTTAGCTGGGTAAATAATAATAAACTGTTTTCACTTTAATCATCCAATGATTCAATTATATGCAAACACAATCCTATTTTTGTTTTAATTTTGTTTGTGCATAACCGAGTATTCAAATTGTACACTGTTTCCATATATTTACTAAGCAAAGTGAGAATTCACTTTACAAATTCAAAACCAATTGCTCGTAGTAAAATGACCTTCATATATATGAAATATGAAAATGATTCAGCTGCTGATAAAAGACACTGTGCAGATTTGTTTTTGTTGCAGTTTACCTCATTGACTTCTATGTCCCCTATTTCAGAATCCGGCATTAATAATTTGTTAGACTAACCTGCAATTTTAGCTGGTGTCCATGCAATAATGTAAATGTAAACATATAGACAAACCAAATTAAATATATCACAATATATGCTACATTTCACTTTCTTTATCAAAAAGAACTATAAATAAAATGAATACTTTTAAAATTGCCTAAATTTTTACAACACTGGGATTATATTAACTGTTAATGTTATCTGTAGAAACCAATTGTCTTCCAGCTGAAATTTTTCTAGAAAAAGGTTGGAAATTGATTGGAATGCAAAACAGATGTCCCTTTAGAAAATGTTCATAAATACAAGATTAGTTGTAGATACAGTATGGTAAATTGTGTAATCTAAAGTATTCCAAGATTAAAATAACATTATTTTAACATAGATTTTTTTTCGGTAGAATACTTATAAATAATATTTTATCAATGATTTTGTTTTCTAGTAGATTACATTTTCATTTAGCAAAAATATAGTCATAAAAATTGCAATAGTTATTTTTTCACAGATCACCTTTTTATATAACTAACTACTGTATAACATAATAAACATTTACAGATGAAATCTGTAATCTGAAATCTGGTGAAATCTACACATTATACGTTTTAATATTTACTGTTGTAATGTAATTAATTAGAAAGGGGATTTCTAATGACATTTTCAGTGCTGCATATTGTTAAGAAGAAAAATATATATATTGACATCCTGTATTGTACGGGTAAATAAAATAATACTCTGGGAATTATTTTACTGAAAACAATAAAAAATACTCAGCTGCATTGTAAGTGCAGATTTTCTTACATGATACATAATTGTTATAAATAGTATTTTTTTGCTTACCTTCCCCATTTTGGATGGACTTCACAGACTAACCACAGTATATCACAGACATTTTTTCTGCTTCTATTTAAATGTATCACTACAATGCTAAGATTTGCATGTATGAATAAATTACAGTGTGGATTAACATATACAGTATCTACATCGTATCAAATTGTTGTGTTGCTCTCTAGGCATCTATTGTTGATTCTGCTTATGACAGCTTTTCTGGTTCGCAATTGTTTGATTGGTCAAAATCCTCTTTTGAACCCTTGTATAGAAATCTCTAAAATAAATGCAAACACATTCACTGTAAACTAGATTGTAGCCTTTTATCCCATTACAAAGAAAAGCATTAATTCCAATGCTTCTCTTGATTTTTTCTGTTGCTCTAAGCAGAAAATGCATGCACAGAAAATACAGGAGCCTGCATGTCATATCAGGACAGGCTCTATTAAACTTCCAGAACTTTTAACCCAAGCATCGATGCAATGTTGCAGTGTATTTTGTCATATTTGTCATAATTATTTTTGTGAATTTCAGTGTGACAATCTAACTTATAGATTGTATAACTCTAATGAAATTGGAACCATTGTCCACATACAACACAAATACTATATATTATTAAATAGTATTATTATTTATGAAAAAAAGTGCAATAGAGCAATTCTCTAGGGGGATGTGTTGAACTGATAGTTTTTACCCTTGGTGGGCAGCCAATACAAAAAACATTCGAAATGAGTATAGCTAAAATGTAATACAATCACTCTAGTAGCACTCCACCTCTTTCATTCCAACCACCTTCCATCCCCAGGTGATGAAGTAAGAACAAAGGTGTACGCTTATTAAACTGAGAAGTTTTCTCTAGGTTCAGTTCTTGGCAGTTCTCAGAGGAAAATTATCTCCTTTGCAGCCTGTTTATGAATCTGAGAACGTCTGTTCTCAGAGGGAGAATAGAGGAGAAGTTTTTCTCCTGAAAATGTCTGAGATCTGTGAAATGTATTCTATTGGGATTTTATGTGATAGACCAGCACAAAGTGGTACATAATTGGGAAGTAGAAGAACAATTATAAATGGTTTTCCACATTTTATTACAAATAAATATGTGAAAAGTGTGGCGTGCATTTGTATTCAGCCCCCCGAGTCAATACTTTGTAGAACCACCTTACGCTGCAATTACAGCTGCAAGTCTTTTTGGGCATTATCTCTACAAGCTTTGCACATCTAGAGGGTGAACATTTTGCCCATTCTCCTTTGCAAAATAGATCAAGCTCTATCAGACTGGATGGAGAGCATTCATGAACAGCAATTTTCTTGCCACAGCTTCTCAAATGGATTTAGGTCTGGGCCGTTCTAACACATGAATATGCTTTGATCTAAACCATTCCATAGTAGAGCTGGCTGTATGTTTAGGGTCGTTGTCCTACTGGAAGGTGAACCTCTGCCCGAGTCTCAAGTCTTTTGCAGACACTAACATGTTTTCTTCTAAGATTGCCCCGTATTTGGCTCAATCCACCTTCCCGTCAACTTTGACCAGCTTCCCTGTCCCTGCTGAAGAAAAGCATCCCCACAACATGATGCTGCCACCACCATGTTTCAAGGTGAGAATGGTGTGTACAAGGTGATGTGCAGTGTTAGTTTTCAGCTACACATAGCTTTTTGCTTTTAAGCCAAGCTGAGATTTAGTCTCATCTGACCTGAACACCTACTTCTATAGGTTTGCTGTGTCCCCCACATTGCTTCTCACAAACTGCAACAAGACTTCTTATGGCTTTCTTTTAACAATGGCTTTCTTCTTGTCACTCTTCCATAAAGACCAGAGTTTATTAGAGAACTTGCCCTTGACAGGCGCAATCGGACTGACTGGTTAAGGTGACTGTGGGAAGGGGCCGATGACGAAGCCTCTGTCCAGTTCCCTCTGTACTTAGGAGTCTATTGCCTGTTCATCGATGGCCACCGACTGGAGGTTCCTGCATTCGTGGGCAGTGAGGGGTAAGGTGATGAGGCCGGTGTGCTACCACGCTGTGAAGCTATGCACCAGAAATTTGGCCAGTGAGGGGGTGGGGTGTCTAGAAATGTAGAACCCCAACCAAATTACATATATCTCGCCTGGTCAGAACTTTCCCTCCTGTTTCAGTTGGCAGGTGGCCTTCGGGGATGCTTTGTGGCATGTTGTGCAAACATGGAGTAGCCTGCACTGGTCATGGAAGCATCCACCCTGATAGTAGTTGTTACATATGGTGGCACCCCCTACAGAAAAGACAGGCCATCCTAGTCTTTTGAGTAGCTGTGACTGACTGGGGCTGGCAAGCCCTGACCAGTGGCGGAGGTAGAAGGAGCACCTTGTGGCTGCATCAGAGCACCAATTCGCCATGTGGGTGGGGAACTGTCAAATAGTACAGAGCAGGAAGCAGAGGCCTGTGAAGTGGTGGCAGAACAGCTCTGTGTCAGAAAATCTCCAGTCTGTCTTGACCTGAAACCAGCTGAGCCTGGCAGCTGCCTTGGCCTGAGACGATAGGTGGAAGTCATAAATATCGTGCCCTCCTTACTTTTATCCTAAGTCCGTTACTGTAAGGACCTGGATTTGAACCTGGGACCTCAGCTGTGTCTGGCAGTGAACCTTCTCACTGAGCTATCTGATCTGCTGGACAAACCCATCTGATCCATTGAACATTCCTGCCTTGTGTATTGATTGTCTTGAACCTTGAACCCCTTGCTTCTCCCACGAACTTCCTGATATAAGCCATGTCTCTGCACTTCCTCCTTGCCAGAATATTGTGCTATCTCCAGCCTGTATCTTGCTCCTGAAAACCCAAAATTCAGTATCTCAGAAAATTAGAATATTACATAGGACCAAAAAAAAAATATTTTTAATACAGGAATGTTGGCTTACTGTAAAGTATGTCCATGTACAGTATAGTATGCATTCAATACCCAGTCAGGGTTCCTTTTGCATGTATTACTGAATAAATGGGGTGTGGCATGGAGGCAGGTTGCTTTGATAGCAGCCTTCAGCTTGTCTGCATTGTTGGATCTGGTGTCTCTCATCTTCCTTTTGACAATACTTCACAGATTCTTTATGAGGTTTAGGTGAGTTGAGTTTGTTGGCCAATCAAGCACAGTGATACTATGATCATGAACTCAGGTATTGGTACTTTTGGCAGTGTGGGCAGGTGCCAAGTCTTGTTGGAAAATGAAATCAGCAACTCCATAAAGCTGGTCAGCAGAGGGAAGCATTAAGTGCTCTAGAATTTCCTGGCAGAGGGCTGCACTGACTTTGGACTTACAGTAATAAAACACAGTGGAACAACACCAGCAGATGCCATGGGTCCCCAAATCATCACTGACTGTGAAAAAACGTTACACTGGACCTCATGCAATTATATTCTGTGCCTCTCCACTCTTCCTCCAGACTCTGGGACCTTGATTTCCAAATTAAATGTGAAATTGACTTTGATCCAAAAAGAAAACTTTGGACCACTGAGTGGATACAGCACTCTGTTAACCCTTTGTGACTTACCCTCCTTGTGGAGGGTGCCAATGACTGTGTTCTGGACAACGGTCAAGTCAGACCTATGATTGTGGAACCTACTGAACCCGACTGAGAGACTATTTAAAGTGGTTGTAAACCCAATTACACCACTTGTACCTACAGGTAAGCCTATAATAAAGCTTTCCTGTAGGTACTGTAAATATCTCCTAAACCCACATGGTTTAGGCGATATTTGGCATATACGCTTGCACCAACGTCATGGCGCATGCGCACTGAAGAAACACCTCGATCGTGCCGTTTATAAAGGGCTTGTGCTGTGACCGGCGGCTCCCGCACGCACGGGAGTGACATGATCACGGCCTCAGGCAATCACAGAGCCGGAGCCCGCGAACCCGTAAATAACTCTGTGAGACATGTCGCCAGTCACAGCTGTGTTCAGGGGACTACTGCAATAGTTTCAATCTAAGTTAAGTTTTTTTTATTTTTATATGGGTTTACAGCCACTTTAAAGGCTCAGGAAATCTTTACAGGTGTTTAGAATTAATTAGCTGGTTAGAGTGTGACACCATGAGTCTTAAATATTGAACTTTTTCACAATATTCTAATTATATGAGATACTGAATTTGGGGCTTTCACTAGCTGTAAGCCTTACTCAGTAAAATGAAAATAAAGAAATACTTGAAATATATCACTCTTAGCTGGATTCAGAGAGACCGCTGCATCTTTAAGGCGGCGTAGCATATCGTATTTACGCTACGCCGCCTTAAGTCAGAGAGGCAAGTACTGTATTCACAAAGCACTTGCCTCCTAACTTAAATGGGGCAGGCGTAAGCGTGCCTATTACAAATGAGGCTGGGGGGGCGTGTTTTATGGTAATGGTTGATGACCCGACGTGATTGACGTTTTTTACGAACGGCGCATGCGCCGTCCGTGTACATATCCCAGTGTGCATTGCTCCAAAGTACGCCGCAAGGACGTATTGGTTTCGACGTGAACGTAAATTACGTCCAGCCTCATTCACGGACGAATTACGCAAACAACGTAAAAATTTCAAATTTCGACGCGGGAACAACGGCCATACTTAACATTGACTAGGCCAGCTATTTGTTGGAATAGTAACAAGTGAAATATTTGCGCTGTAAAGTGTTATACAAATTAATGTGTGTGTGCATATAACCACATACATATACAAGTACAAAAAATGGGTGGGGAAAGTCCAAAAAAGGGGGAGTGACACTAATATACCAGTAAACAATATTGTTGAATAGTCATTAATCGAGGGCACAGTGCTGAAGAGGTCCAGGTACAACAAAATCCAACCATGTAGGGGTGCACTTCATCAATACTTTATCCAATCAATAACGTTGTGAAGTGAAAAATGTTGAAAAACACAACAATAAAAATAAAATATAAAAATAGAAATAAAAATAAATATAAAAATAAAAATAAAAATAAGAATAAGGGTCAAAGTATTTCAGAAGAAGGAGGCCTTGTATTTGTTGGAATAACTTTACGCCGGAAAATGCCTTACGTAAACGGCGTATCTTTACTGCGACGGGCGCATGTACGTTCGTGAATCAGCATATCTAGGCATTTACATATTCTACGCCGAACTCAACGGAAGCGCCACCTAGCGGCCAGCCTAAATATTGCACCCTAAGATACGACGGCGTAGGAGACTTACGCCGCTCGTATCTTAGCCTAATTTAAGCGTATCTGGTTTTCAGAATACGCTTAAATTTACGACAGTGCAGATTCAGAGTTACGTCTGCGTATCTACTGACTCTACTGACGCCGACTTAACTCTCTCTGAATCTGGCCACCTGTGTGTAATGAATTTATATAATATGTGAGTTTCACTTTTTGAATTGAATTATGTATACTCTGCAATAGTCAAACAAAGCAAAAACAACTTCACTTTTAATTTCAAAATTAGTACAAACATTTGGAACATTAATGTGCTTTGGCCAAAAAACATAAAAGGCATGGAAATTATGCTGCAGCATTTGACAATATAGTTAGAAGGACCCTGCTCAAAAAAGCTTACAATCTACAAAGTAGGACACTAAAAAATTTACACAAATAATGCTAATAACCTTTTTTGGTGATCAAAAGTCCTCACCCCAAACCCCACAAAAGTTACATGGCAGGATTATCACAAGCAAAAACAGACATAATTTAGACAAAAGCCAAAAAGGCAGCGCACAAACTACATTGACACACACAGCAGGAATGAATTAGCAGGAACCTTCCTTTTCATCTAAACCATTACACAGCAGTTGTAAGTCTAACATGTGATATTTAGAAGCAATCATCAAACCAAAGCCTTAGTGGGGTGTGGGTCTGGAATTATGCAGCCCCCCCTCCCCCCCCCCAAAAAAAAAATCTATTTGTAACCCATTTTTTTATTTATTTTTTAAAACCACTTCAGTAAACTTCATCTAGAGACAACTTTCAGGTTGATAGTCATGTATGTCTCTAACACAGTCACATCATTGTGGCTTTTCAAACTTTTTTATTAGTGCTCTCCACTTTTTAAATTTCCAATTTCCTTCGGCATCAATACCCTCTCTTCACCCATGCAACACATAAAAAACTGCAGCTTACTTACCATAAGCCAATACATTGCTCACTGTTCAAGCAGACATTTTTATACACCAATAAGTTTCTCAACTTCCACAATACCCCTATTCTTCCAATCTCACTAATCCATACATCATACCTTTCCACCCACTCAATCTCACACGCGTCAATTCTTTCACCAAATCTTGACATTTACCAATTACCCCTCTTGCAAAGTCACACCCCAAAACACATGTTCACAGTCTTCCACAAACCCCACAATTCCCTCTTGGACACACATCACAAATCCCTCCTCTTTATAAACAATCTCATAGTGAAACACTCTTTAAGCCCTATCCATATAATCTCCTTCTGTTAATTCGTCACCCCACACACATTCATCTTCTTCCACACTTCACAAGCTCCAGTCCATCACTAGACTCCCGCTCCACTCCCACCTGCACACATGTTCTCTCTTTATCCTCTCCATTTTAGATCCCCTCAAAAAAGGTAAAGATCAACTTAATATTTTTTCTCAGTCTTGCCAGCCCTGGAGGGCAGATGTTACTCATATACAAGACCATGGGTAAAATTACCACTTTAATACCCTACCATAAATTGATAGTTTTCGCACACAGTTTTTGAGAGTTGAAGCCACGTCCCTGCTCTGTGATGAGCAATCGCGGGTGCCCGGTGGACATTTTGGCCGATGGGAACGTGCGCTCTCTACAATGCCGGGAAGCCAAGGACGTCACATGATGGCCACCCGGAGGGACAGAGGGTTCCTGCGGCCATCATATTACAATGGGACGGATGGCAAGTGGTTAAATTAGCATTCCTGCAGGCAGAAGATATCACCCCCATTTTCTTTAAGTCTTCAAAAATAGCCTCTTGCCTGGCAGAAGTCCCCAAAACCCTCACATTGATACATACAAGCTTAATGTTCATTCATCTGCATAGAATACTACTCCTATCCAGTCCCATCACTTGCTCCTGAGAATTGGCATTTGTTCCTCAGTACCACACTGCTCTCACCATCAAGATATTTTATGCCAGGCGTGGACTAGCAGGCTAAAAAAATCTCTGGTGTCCCAAGGCTTGCTAGCGGGGACTCAAACCCAACTCTCTTGTGTTTGGGACTGTCCAGTGCATCTGCTTTTGTTTTAGCCCCAACTGTCTCCATATGATCTTCCTCCACATTCTCCTGGTCCTCTGGTTCCCACTGCAATTCAGCCTCCAACTCACCCACAATGGACTCCACCTCCTTCTCCATCTTAACTATGACTTCTGTAAGCACTGGCCCACCACAACCACCCATGTTTCTGCCTCGTCCACCTCCTCAGCCACTACCTCCTCTTCTGGCCTCTCGGGGTAGTCAGATAGCACCTGTGCAGACACTAGCTGCCCATTGTCAACAGCTTAACAGCGTCTGCATTGGAGACATAGGTCCCCATGACTCGCTGACAGTTTTTGACTGCGTGGTCACACTTCTTACACACTTCGCAAGCTTGCTTCACCAGACAGGCCTCTGCCTCATGTTCCTCCTCACCACAATTCCAGCAGTTTTTCTGGACATTACAGTTCTCTTTAGTGTGGCCAAAAGTGAAGCATTTCCTGCAGTATGTAAATAATGGTAACAAAGATGAATCCGCCCTTTCTGTGTTCCCACCACTGCGCTTATAAACAAATAGTGATAATACAATTGGCAAAAGAGTGAAGCAGCTACTTTAAAAAAATCAAATTGTAAAAAACATATTCTAAAACCCTAAAATTAGTGTAATAAAATATAAGTAGCACTGTAAACAATGTAAGATGAAATATCCGTTTTCACAGGTATTCAAAAATAATGCTAATGTCCATAAACATCACATGTGACAAAAGTGAATATGTGCACAAATTCCAAAATATATATATATAAATGTGTTTAAATATTAATTAAATATAGCTCCATATATCACATGAAGTAGGTTTGTGAAAAAATAATGATAATAGCTTCCAATCTTCCACCACACCCGGTGTCAGTGAATACTTTCCTGTGGGATGCAAAACTCACCAACTTCAATTGCCTTACACTCTTGTGTTCGGCGTGTAAACATTTACAAAAAGACCTCACTGGTAGGTATAGCAGATAATCCCAGTTATTTATCTATTCGTGAAGGGTAAAATAGGAGGAATAGGGGTAACATTCGCAACAGTATATGCTCCAAATGAACATCAAGGAACCTTCCTAGACAAAACAATTAAACGCCTATTAGAATTTACAGAAGGACATTTGATTATGGGAGGAGACTTGAATATTCCCTTAGATGCTAAAGAGGACACCTCATCGGGAAAGTCATCCACATCTTTCAGTGTGAGAAATCATATTATGCAAACTCTGTATAAAAGTCAACTGATTCATATGTGGAGGCTGCTACACAATAAAGAAAGAGACTACATGTTCTACTCTGCTCCACATAAAATATACTCACGGAAAGATCTTTTCCTCATTCCACATGCCCAATTACACTCTGTACAGTCGACCATGCCCCGATCTTCCTGGTATATGAGTTAAAAGATTTAAGACAGTCCAGAACAAACCAGTGGAGACTAAATGAAAGCCTGTTGGAAGATAAGGAGGTCCTAGAAGATGTAATTTAAGAATTGAGGTTTTATTTCAATTCTAATGACACACCAGAGTGCGACCCTGGAATTATATGGGAAGCACACAAGGCGGTTATTAGCGGTGTGTTAATTAAACATGGATCTAGGATCAAAAGGAAACGTACTGAAAAGTTAAAAAGGCTATTAAAGGAGCTAGCCATCTTGGAAGGTAAACATAAGCAAACATGGTCAACAAACATAGAGAAAGAACTAGCTAGTAAAAGAACTAAAATTACAGACCTCCTGTACTATAAAGTAAAAGCGGCAATGCAGAGATGTAAAAAGGCTGAATACGAGTCAGGGAATAAGTGTGGGAAAAGACTGGCGAGACTACCACGAGAACAGAAGCTGAGTAACTATATTCCACATATTAACTCACCCAAGAAACAGAGGGTTACAAAACCAAATGATATAACGAAGGAGTTCCAGGAATACTATCACTCTCTTTACAATATACAGAGCAAGCCCCCGACTAGAGAACAAATTGATTTGTATCTAACAGAATCTGCAATACCAAGACTATCAGAAGAGGATAGACAGAAATTAGATGACGTTATAACCGAGGAGGAAATTAAAGTAGCAGTAAGCATAATGAAAAGGGGGAAATCCCCGGGACCCGATGGTTTTACAGGTCAATATTATAAAATTCTGTTTCCCTCGATATCAGGATATATGGTTAAACTATTTAATGCCTTAGGGACATCGGCCAGTTTAGCCAAAGATACCCTGCTAGCGTATATCTCAGTGATACCAAAAGAGGGGAAAGACCCAGCCCTCTGTGGAAGCTACCGACCAATTTCGTTATTAAATTTCCGATGTGAAGATTTTTGCCAAGGTCTTAGCAAACAGGATACAACAACATATCCCAGACTTAATAAACCTGGACCAGGTGGGATTTGTCCCTACCAGGGAAGCATGAGACAACACAATCAAGGCAATTAACCTGGTTCAGTTAGCCAACTCAACACAGACGAAATGCGTATTTCGGACGCAGAGAAGGCCTTTGACAGGGTGAGGTGGAGTTACATGAGGGCAGTCCTAAAATACGGCGGCTTTGGGAACAAAATAATACTGTGGATATTCTCCATGTTTTCAGGCTTAACAGCCCAGGTACGGGCCAATGGAATTCTGTCTGAGCCCTTCACGATCTCAAATGGGACAAGACAGGGCTGCCCTCTGTCTCCACTTCTATTTGCCCTGTCACTAGGGCAATAGGGAAATGATTATATGCCATCTATTAGATGCCGCTAAGGCCTGTATAACGAAGAGGTGGAAGTCACCAGTTCAACCAACAGCGGAGATGTGGATATGTAAAGTTAGGGAAATGAGCAAATTAGAAGAGTTAGTCCTGACAACACAATATAAAAGGGAAAAATATTTAAGAACTTGGACTCCCTGGAAGTCCTATATGGACCACAGGGGGGAAGGTTAAGGGGGATACGGCTGGATGGTATAGAAGGAGCCCGGGAACTTGGATTGGGTATATGTGGGATTTAATGAGAAACCACAGGAATATGGAGAAGGGTCGGAGGAGAGGGAAGTAGGGTGGGTTGTTTTTTTTTCTCCCTTTCTTCTTCTTTCTCTCTCAGGGATGTTTGGAAAGGGGAGAGATACGTAAGAAGGAGATATATGTTTGATTTTGACAACAAGGTAAAAGGGGATGTATAATAATAAGATGGACTGTGACTGTTGTTTTGTAATAATGTTCTGTTATGTATTTTTTTTTATATATATATGTGTTGTACTGATTTGCTTTAAAATAAAAAAAGAATTATAATCGAAACCTCATTTCACAGAGGAACAGTACCTTCTCAAAATGCCACAATCAGAGCATTTCTGTGTAAGGGTTAAAGAAATGAACCACCAAAAGCTTCTCCTCCATAATATATAGCAGATCAATCCTGAAGGGCCTAATAAGTTTATTACTTTCTTTCTGCAGTTTCCTGCATTTCTCAAAGACGTCCATACAATAGTATGAATAAAGGAGACATCGTAATACCTTGATGCTGCATGATCTTGAATGCAAAAGATATGGTATATCTCCACTCCAATGGTCTTCACCAGCAGTTCCTTCACAAGGTAATCCAAATTCACCTTCCGAATATAATCAGCCCAAACCTGAAAGTATTCTGGATACCATCTTTCTCCATCTTCCTCTCCATAAGATGATCGCAACTCAACTCCTTTCGGCAGCCTTTCTACCTTATTGCAATCTATATATTGCAAAAAAAGATTCAGGCCTGTTCTTAGGCCAAAAACCCACCACAAATGCAGGCCTTTAAATAACCTAGCTACTGTATGTTTTCTAGCACACTCACCTAGACCAACCCAGTACACACCCACCAGTGTAATTGTTTATGTCTCTTCATGTATACCTCAAGTTCTCACACCAGTTCATCAGAAATACATACTCTTTACAAATTAAAGAATGCATCAGCATACATATCTGTGCAGGGTAAACCTCAAAATAACAAATGACCATGGTTCTGGCCATGATTAGTAATCCCAAAAATCTCCAAATTAAGCTTGTACATTGTTGGGCATGTGGAGGGTACAAAACCGTAAATTCAACTCTGTGAGGGCTGTTTCACACAAATTGGTGACAATGCACATTTTTCATTCATCATCAGCACACAACATAAAAATTTGAGTGCAGGATCACACCAGACTTATGCCCCATACACAAGATCGGAATTTCCAATGGAAAAAGTCAGACAGAATTCCATCGGAGTTTACATAGAGAACATGTTCTCTTTTCTTCCGATGGAATTCCGTCTGAAATAAAATTCCGATGTGAATTTGGTCGGACAAAGGTCCGATCGTGTGTACGGTGCATTATACATCCATATCTGGCCCAAAACACCACCGTTCTAGATTTGGTGCAAACTCACACTTGCTTGTTTTATAAGGTTATTTCTTGGGGTTCCATTATGTGAAGCCCATGAAAAATGTAATCACTGGTGAAAAAGAAATTTTAACACCACAACAGAGGAAGAAAATAAAAACAAGGTAGTGGGATTTGAACCAAGAACCTCAGTGCTGCTAAGCAGAAGTGCTAACCAGTTAACCACTGTGCTGCCACATGTATGCAGGCTGCTTCTCTGTGGTGTCACAGTCCTAAGTCCCAAGGGTGCAAAAAGTTAATCAATGCAGATGTACTGTGGAAGGCCAGAGAGCCATTTAACAACCTGTTTCTGGCATATGCCATCTGTTTTGAAGGCTGGGTATGGCTGAAAACTGTCAGTATGCTGAGAGTTAAACAGCTGTCATTTTGTGGGTTTAGGCTTGGTAAGAGGCTTCAATTAGTGCTCATGGGGAAATGTTAAAGCTGAATATAGTCCTTGCCCATGGAAAACATATGATATGATTTACAACTGTGGTGGAACCCTTCTACACATAAATACTGCATTGTCAGAAACCATGAATCAGACCGAGACAGAAGTACAGTTAAATCACACTTGTTTAATAATAAAAATAAAAAGTTAAACAGAGTAAGCGTAGTTAAAACATAGCCAGAGTTCTGTAACCGGATAGGGTAGTTGGCCAAGCCAATGTCCAAGAGCCAGCGATAAAGTTAGTAGTACAAAAAGCAAGATCTGTAGCCAGAGGGAACGTCAGTCAATCAGGTCTTCAACAGGAATGCAGGAGAAAGTCTCTTGTGATGTTAACACAGGTGAAGGCAAAGAGCAAATGAACTGGAAGGCTTTAAGTAGGCAGAGCTAACGAGCAGGATCATCAACAGGTGAATCACTGTGAAGAGATGGGAGCTGGCAATTAGCTGTCAGCACAGAGAAGGAAGGGCTGAGCCCAGCCCTGACATACATTTAGACATAATTTAGTTAAGGACCTGAGTCAGGAGCTTTGTTTAATGACATAGGGAGAACAGACAACCTCTCTACATGAAGCTGCATGTTTGGGATATGAACCAAGAACCTCAGTGCTGCTAGGCAGAAGTGCTTACCTGTTAGCCACTGTGCTGCCACATGTGGGACCCTCCTATACAGAAATACACATAGATACTGCATTTCTTTGGACATATAGGTGGTGGAACGACATTTTTAGTTATTCTTGATTTATTCTGTGATATTTGGTGGTTCTTGGGGTATGAGTGTAGTTACCCTCTGTATTTTGGGAATTACATTGTTATTTCTGATGTTGGTACACATATCACATGTGTGGGCTCAAACTATGATCATTTGGAAATATTAAACAACACACACATTTTTTACAATTTTTTAATTTGCATCAGCAATGGTATTGTTTGTGGCTTGTAAAGACACCTGTGTGAGTTTGGGTAAATATTTTTGTGAGATGGAAAGCAACAAGTGACAGAGACAGAGAAAAATATATTTTACCAAAACATGAAAACATTCCACATTCTAGCATTCTTAAAAACAAATAGATGAAGAAGCAACATTGTTGCAAGGACAATTTATTTGAGAGAAAGATACAGTTCATCTCAACATTAAACATATTTATTTGGGAAAGTTACAATTGTACCATCATAATCAATGGCTGAAACCTGCATTTTCACTCTCAAAAACCCTTTTTAGACCAGTTTGAATTCTGGTATTTACTATAACTCTTGGTAAAAAAAAGGCCTGGGAGTTAAAATGAGAGTAGTTGACATGTCTGAGCATGCTCAGTTGTGCTGGCAGATCGTTGTAAAGAGAGGGGGGATTTATCTCTTCACATACTTTTAAAGATATTTCAGTGTTTATATCCCTTTTTAAAGCAGTTTAAAAGCAGATTATCTTTAAACAATATACCACATATTTAAGTACCATTTAGGTCAGGGGTGCCCAGCTTTTTGAAGCGTGAGGGCCACTTTAGCCACTTAGTAATTTGTCACGGGCCACAATGAGCAGACAGGTCTGTGTACACTCTGGATATGTAAAAGAGACACAGACATGGCCCACTCTACTCTATGGGCCCTCTGATCCGATCAGATGAAAGGGGACGGATCCACTTCTGTTTTTTTAGCAGATCGGATTGGAGGTAGGTGGGTGTAAATGGACACAAGTCTGTTTACATCTGCCGCTCCATAGAGGTGAATAGAGGGTCCAATTGGGTCGGACCAACCAAGTGCACCAAAGCCGCAAGTAAAACCAGAAGTCTATGGCTCAGTGCAGATAGCCTGCAGGTGCACTGCGCTAAACCTGCAGATCAGTTTAAAAGAAGTTTAGAAACCACTGCAGAACAGATATGCTCATATGTACACTGTGATTTCAGTAATAAATATACCTTTAATAACAGTCTTCCATTCAGGTATCACCGGCTGTTGCTGTCCCAGGCAGAGTGCATTTGGTATCACTACGTCTATGATAGGAGCCCATGCTATACAGGAAGAATTGGCTTATGTGACTCTGCTCCGCAGCTGATTGCTTCCTCTACTGCTGGCTTCATTCACAGCACTGATGCTCTGTCATGGCAGGTCAGCAACCTGCAATCTAGGCTTGCCAACCCATCATTCCAGAGCAGGAGGTCACGGCCACATCAGAAGGCTTCGCGGGCCACTGGTTGGGCACCCCTGATTTAGGTCATCATATCATTTTTTAAACATTATTTCCATGTGCATTACTCCAGGTTCTAGCAGAGTAAGGGTTTGGGTGCTATCTGTTGTATAGTAAATTCAATTTTGGGAGTATTTTTCACCAGCGTTATAGTGAATTACTTTTGGGCGCTAATTAACGTGATCACGCTATTTTGAGAGTATTTAGCGGCGCTATTGCATATTAGCTCTATAGTAATTGACCCCCAGTGTGTTCATTAGCCATTTCTGCATTGCTTTGCTTTGTTCCTACAACAACAACTATAACTTCTGTCACCTACAGTGGGCAGCAAGTCCACTGAACATGACCCAGTTAAGTGAACAGGGTAGCGCCGCGAATGCTTCACAACTATGTTCAATGCACCTGTGTTTTTTTTTTCTTCTGCATGAAACTTAGGGAGCTGCTTCTGTCACTGCCTGCTGTCCCTCTCATTGCCTTTAACACTTTCAGCAAATTGTTGAGGAGGAGTTTCAGAGGGCATCCCTGGGTTCTGTGCTATTCTAACTTCCTGCCCTGCAGAAATCAAAAATGTTGCTTGCCCCACAAACCCAAAACATTTACCTTGTATCTGCTGTTGAGTGTCCCAGGTCTTCTCGCTGCTACTACTCATTATTTTTTTCTACAATTTTTCACTAGGGAAGCATTTGAATTGCATGCCTGCCTGCTCTCTCTTCTGTGGTCTTTCAGACCTGTAGCACATAGCCGAGGATGTAACTCACTGGTAGGGGTCTGGTGAGTACATTTCAGGTAGAGAGGATGTAAGTTATGCTGAATGCTGTTTTGTCCAGGGGTGTTGGGGGAAATTTTTGTTGAGATACACTCCTAACTCCTGCACTCTGTGCCTTATGCAGTCCTAAACTCTGCACGCTGTACAGTATGCAATCCTGACTCTGCACTCTGTGCATTACTGATTCTTGACTAGGGATGAGCTTCGAGTCGAACTCATGTTCGACTCGAACATTGCCTGTTCGCCGAAACAACGAACAATTAAGGGTTTTCGCAGCAAATTGGAAAAGCCGCGGAACACCCTGTTAAAGTCTATGGGAGAAATCTAAAGTGTTAATTTTAAAGGCTAATATGCAATTTATTGTCCTAAAAAGTGTTTGGGGACCTGGGTCCTGTCCCAGGAAACATGTATCAATGCAAAAAAAGTTTTAAAAATGGCAGTTTTTTCAGGAGCAGTGAATTTAATAATGCTAAAAGTGAAACAATAAAAGTGTAATATTACTTTAAATTTCGAACCTAGGGGGGGTGTAAAGTCAGCATGTGAAATATCGCATGTTTTCCGTACATAGAACTGTCCCTGCACAAAGTGTAATTTCTGAAAGAAAAAAAGGCATTTAAAACCGGCTTTGCGTCTCTAATGAATTGTCGGCTCTGGCAATTCAGAGATGATTCATTCTTAAAAAATAAAAATAAAAAAGCTGGGGGTCCCCCCAAATTCCATTAACAGGCCCTTCAGGTCTGATATGGATATTAAGGGGAACCCCGCCGTCAATTTAAAAAAAAATGACGTGGGGTTCCCCCCAAATATCCATACCAGACCCTTCAGGTCTGGTGTGGATTTTAAGGGGAACTCCACCCCAAATTTAAAAAAAAAATGGCGTGGAGTTCCCCCAAAAATCCACACCAGACCCTTATCCGAGCACGTTAACATGGCCGGCCGCAGAAAAGAGGGGGGGACAGAGTGCGGCCCCCCTCTCCTGAACCGCACCAGGCCACATGCCCTCAACATGGGAAGGATGTCCCCATGTTGATGGGGACAAGGGCCTCATCCCCACAACCCTTGCCCGGTGGTTGTGGGGGTCTGCGGGCGGGGGGCTTATCAGAATCTGGAAGACCCCTTTAACAAAGGGGACCCCCAGATCCTGCCCTCCCCTATGTGAATTGGTAATGGGGTACACTGTACCTCTACCATTTCACGAAGGAAGTGTAAATAGTTAAAAAAAAACACACAGACACCGTAGAAAAAAATCCTTTATTAATAAAAAAAAAAAATCCAGCGATGTCAATCCACTCTCGGCCCGGCCCCCCGCTCCAACGTGGTCTTCCATCCAGCGATGGATGATCTCTCCAGCGACGGGTGATCAGCGGCCCGGTCCAGCGATGAGAAGATCCATCCGTCCAGAGCGCAGCAGGCGAGCTCCTCTCTCCGCTGGACACAGCCCAGCGGAAATTATGCGCTGGAGCTGTGACATTTCTTATATAGGGGAAGCGGCCACCCGTCACGTGACCCCGCCCCATCTGACGCACCCTCGTACGGCACTGGGAAAGCCGGGTCTTTCCCGGTCTTTCCCAGTGAGGTACGAGGGTGCGTCAGAGGGGGCGGGGTCACGTGACGGGTGGCCGCTTCCCCTATATAAGAAATGTCACAGCTCCAGTGCATCATTCCGCTGGGCTGTGTCCAGCGGAGAGAGGAGCTTGCCTGCTGTGCTCTGGACGGATGGATCTTCTCATCGCTGGACCGGACCGCTGTTTACCAGTCGCTGGAGAGATCATCCGTCGCTGGAAAGACAACGTTGGAGCAGGGGGCCGGGCCGAGAGTGGATTCACATTGCTGGATTTTTTTTTTTTTAATAAAGGATTTTTCTCTACGGTGTCTGTGTTTTTTTTTTTTAACTATTTACACTTCCTTCGTGAAATGGTAGAGGTACAGTGTACCCCATTACCAATTCACATAGGGGGGGGCGAGGATCTGGGGGTACCCTTTGTTAATGGGGTCTTCCAGATTCTGATAAGCCCCCCGCCCGCAGACCCCCACAACCACCGGGCAAGGGTTGTGGGGATGAGGCCCTTGTCCCCATCAACATGGGGACATCCTCCCCATGTTGAGGGCATGTAGCCTGGTGCGGTTCAGGAGAGGGGGGGCGCACTCTGTCCCCCCCTCTTTTCTGCGGCCGGCCAGGTTAACGTGCTCGGATAAGGGTCTGGTGTGGATTTTTGGGGGAACTCCACGCCATTTTTTTTTTACATTTGGGGTGGAATTCCTCTTAAAATTCACACCAGACCTGAAGGGTCTGGTATGGATATTTGGCGGGAACTCCACGCCATTTTTTTTTTACATTTGGGGTGGAATTCCCCTTAATATCCATATCAGACCTGAAGGGCCTGTTAATGGAATTTGGGGGGACCCCCAGCTTTTTTATTTTTATTTTTTATGAATGAATCATCTCTGAATTGCCAGAGCCGACAATTCATTAGAGCCGCAAAGCCGGTTTTAAATGCCTTTTTTTCTTTCAGAAATTACACTTTGTGCAGGGACAGTTCTATGTACGGGAAACATGCACGTTTTCACATGCTGACTTTACACCCCCCCTAGGTATGAAATTTAAAGTAATATTACACTTTTATTGTTTCACTTTTAGCATTATTAAATTCACTGCTCCTGAAAAAACGGCAGTTTTTAAAACTTTTTTTTGCATTGATACATGTTTCCTGGGACAGGACCCAGGTCCCCAAACACTTTTTAGGACAATAACTTGCATATTAGCCTTTAAAATTAACACTTTAGATTTCAAATGTTCGAGTCCCATAGACTTTAACGGGGTTCTAAAGTTCACAAGAACATTTGGTGTGTTCGCAAGTTCTGATGCGAACCGAACAGGGGGGTGTTTGGCTCATCCTTATTCTTGACCAAGAGCAGAGTAGGTTCAAGTTTACTATAACCATACACCATTAAGCTTCTCTAACTTATACCATAACTTGGCCACCATTCGCAGTGGTGTCACTACACATGCTTATCATTACTCAACTCTAGGTGATCAAGGGTCTCCCAGGTCTTTCACAATCCTGGCAATGCTCCTGACAGCAACCAGCCCAAATCCAGTTAAGCCCTCAGGACTCCACCCATGAGCAATATTTACTTCCTCTACAATCCCAAAATACCTCACTCTCCTTAGCATGATGTAACACTACCTCTACAGAATACCTGTCAGAGATACTTAGACTTTAATAAGGACTGTAGAGGGATTGCACCAGCAACTTGAAAATAGTAATGAGAGGTTAAGGCAGGGGAACCTTTTATATCACATGATATAATATTAAGTGTTCAGACTTTTTTTAATCTCAGATGGCTTAAACACTGTTGCTGTGTCTATACAAGTTAAAGCGGAGGTTCACCCTAAAAACAAGTATATACCATTCAATCCAGCATACTGCCGACATGTACAGTATGCTGGTTTTTTTTTTCGGTTTACATACCGTAGTATAGGTATTTTCCCCCCCGACTTCCGGGTAGTGAATCCCGCGGGAGTGGGCGTTCCTATTCAGAGACTAAGTGATTGACGTATGACAAAAGCTTCACCCCCGGCGCAAAAGGCGCGTCACCAACTTCCGAAAAAAGCCTAACGTCGGTGCACAGGCGCCGTATACCGCCGTATAGAGCCGACTCGGCGTTCGGCTTCTTTCGGAAACTGGTGACGCGCATTATGCGCCGGGGATGAAGCTTTTGTCATACGTCAATCACTTAGGCCGCATACACACGGTCGGACAAAACCGATGAGAATGGACCGAGGTTCAGTTTCATCGGTCCAAACCGACTGTGTGTATAGCCCATTGGTCTGTTGTCCTTCGGTCCAAAATTTTAAAACATGCTTTAAAATCGAACCGATGGCCCGCTGCCCGATCGGTCCAAACCGATGGTTAGTACAGAAAGCATCGGTTCAAAACCCGTGCATGCTCAGAATCAAGTCGGCGCATGCTTGGAAGCATTAAACCTTGTTTTATTCAGCACGTCGTGTGTTTGACGTCACTGCGTTCTGACCCGATCGGTTTTTGGAACGATGGTGTGTACGCACATCAGACCATCAGGCCACTTCAGCGGTGAACCGATTGAAATGGCCCGTCGGACCATTCTCATCGGTTTGGAACGACAGTGTGTACGCGGCCTTAGTCTCTGAATAGCAACGCCCACTCCCGTGGGATTCACTACCCGGAAGCCGGGGGGGAAATACCTATACTATGGTATGTAAACCGATAAAAAAAAAAAACAGCATACTGTACATGTCGGCAGTATGCTGGATTGAATGGTGTATACTTGTTTTTAGGGTGAACCTCCACTTTAAATTGGGAGTAAGTAAAACAAATGAGGACAATCATTTCTAAAAATAAATTTCACTGATTTAAAAATAGCTAATTTTTCTTTAATGAATTCATGTTTAGCATACCCATTTTAATATTGGTACCTTATTTTTTTAATCTTCATTTTATTTTTATCTGAAAAATGTTAAATAGACATTATGACCAATTTGACCAATTTGACTTTATTTAAGAATGTGCAGAATGATGTGTTTTATTTAATAAAATTCCTGAACTCGTCTGAAGGAGCCAACTCTGGAGTTCAATGCACCCCAGTCAGAGTATCTCCTGTACTCTCCAGGTCTCAGGTAATACTGGCGCCCTCTGTAGTTGGGTTCATCATAGAAAATCCAGTGGCCTTCTAGTACATTGCAGGAATAAATATCATGATATCTAAACTCTTCGTGTACATGGGGACAGTCTTCAGTAAATTCCAACATTGCTCCATTGAAGTCTTCCTTCTCGTAGATCCTGATTCTGAATGTGCCACGGTGCTGAAGAGAATAAGAATATGTTATTAAATCAGCGATGGTCTACTGTCCTGGCATAGGGTGCCTCAACCTGACATCACCATTTTATTAGGTAAATGTACAGAAAACTGTCAAAGACTAAAAGAAAGTTTTGAAGAGATGGTTAGAGACTGCAGTCAGGCAAAAGTCTATGGGTCATGAACGTGAAAAATCAAAAGTGTTAATTTTAAAGGCTTATATGCAAGTCATTGCCATTAAAAGTGTTTGGGCACCGAGAACTGCCCCAGGGGACATGTATCAATGCAAAAAAATGTTGTTAAAGGGGTCTTCCAGATTCTAACAAGCCCCCCGCCCGCAGACCCCCACCACCACCGAGCAAGGGTTGTGGGGATGAGGCCCTTGTCCCCATTAACATGGGGACATCCTCCCCATGTTGAGGGAATGTGGCCTGGTACGGTTCAGGAGAGGGGGGGCGCACTCTGTCCCCCCCCTCTTTTAGGCGGCCGGCCAGGTTAACATGCTCGGATAAGGGGTCTGGTGTGAATTTTTGGGGGAACTCCACGCCATTTTTTTTTAAATTTGGGGTGGAGTTCCCCTTAAAATCCACACCAGACCTGAAGGGTCTGGAATGGATATTTGGGGGGAACCCCCACATAATTTTTTTTTTAAATTGACGGCGGGGGTTCCCCCTTAATATCCATTCCAGACCTGAAGGGCCTTTTTTTTTGTTTTTATGAATGAATTCGCTCTGAATTGCCATTTTTTTCCTTTCAGAAATGACACTTTGTGCAGGGACAGTTCTAAGTACTGGAAACATGCGCTATTTCACATGCTAACTTTACACCCCCCCCCTAGGTACGAAATTTAAAGAAATATTTCACTTTTATTGTTTCACTTTTAGCATTATTAAATTCACTGCTCCTGAAAAAACTGCAGTTTTTAAAACTTTTTTTTGCATTGATACATGTCCCCTGGGACAGGACCCAGGTCCCCAAACACTTTTTAGGACAATAACTTGCATATTAGCCTTTAAAATTAGCACTTTAGATTTCTCCCATAGACTTTAACAGGGTGTTCCGCGGCTTTTCGAATTTGCCACGAACACCCCTAATTGTTCGTTGTTCGCCGAAAAAGGCGAACAGACAATGTTCGAGTCAAACATGACTTCAACTCGAACTCGAAGCTCATCCCTACTCTCCACCAAACGATTTGGTCCAGTGAGAACTTGTGCTGGTGAGGTTCAGCAACCAGTAGCTGGGAACAGATGTAGCAGAGATCTTTGGAGTGGTGTCAAGTTCAATTTTTTGCCCTTTTCTCTCTTACAGTCTAAGGTAAGCTGGGCTCTTAATAAAAGTGTCTGCTCTACCATATTGTAAGGAGTTGCCTGTGTTGTGTACTTTAATTTGATAAAACGTTAGGAATAATGTATAATTCACACCCCGGGTGTAATTTAGTAAGCCAAATAATTAAATTTGCTAACAGCTTTAAAATGATTGTACATTTTTGTGTAACTAAATATTACTAAACCTCATATATAAATATGAAAACAATGGGGTTGATTTACTAAAACTGAAGAATGCAAAAATCTGGTGCAACTGAGTTTGGTACCCAATCAGCTTCTAACTTCAGCTTGTTCAAATACACATTTTTATATGCAGAGCTGCACCAATTTTTTCGTTCCCCAGTTTTAGTAAATCAACCTCAATAAATATTGTTTTTGTTATCTTTCATAACCAGTTTAATATTTGCTTTCATCTTCTAACCCAAACTAAATAAAAAGTATAGTTAAAATAAAGCTGATTGATGTGGGTAACATGCTGTTCTTTTTCTTTTTTGCTAATGCAAATAGAAAAAATATAGACATACAGTACTTGGAAGTTACATTATAAAAATTGGTTAGATGAAGGAAAAACTATAATCAGCAGTGGCACTTGAAGTATAGTTTAATACAAAACTTACCTGTGGAATTATGCGGCAAGATCTAATGGAGTCATTGTGACTTGTCCAGTGAGAAAAGTCAGGATACTCTCCCCTTTTCAGGAAATATTGGTTTCCCTTGTAGTTGGGGTGTTCATAGAGCATCCAGTTTCCATTCTCCACGCGGATAGAGTTGCAGCGGCTAAAAAAAGAGTTTAGCTCAGAGCAGTCAGAGCTGCACTCGTAAGAGCGACCCTGGAAGTTCCTGTCCTCAAAGAAAATTATCTGGAATAGACGCAAAAGATTCCACCTAAGAATGTGTATCGGAAATCACCCTTTAGTTTCACATAACAGATATAAATCAAGTACAGATAGAGGCTTTGGTGTAAAAACATAATTATGTGTCCCATTGGGTATCATAATACTTTCTAGCTGTGAATCCTGACACCAAAATTAAAGCCAGACAAATGGATTCTGATTTAAAGAGTAACTTTCCCCTCTGGATGATCTATGTTCATTACAAGGATTTTAACTAACTTTGTTGCAGATTCCTACCTTTTGTTAATTCTGAAGAAATCCCTGTGTGTTTATCTGTGTCCATGTGGAAAGTGAATCTAATGAGAGTGGTTTCATAATTATCAATCAGCTGCAGCACCTGCAGGACTCTAACAAGGAAAGCTGCTGGGCCTGCATACCTTCAGATGTGATTTTCTATTGGGAGTATCTCACCAAAAATAAAAATTTTATTGCAGGGATGCCTAAAATCTGACTTGTATCTTAGTGCAGACTTCTGGGAAAATTATTAATCCAATCGCACAAGCAGGAAATTATGTTTCTGGTGGGCGTTCTGTACACATTCTGAGTACAAACCACCTCCATGTAGCCATATTGCATTGCATTTTACAGAAATTTACAGAGCTTCAGTTTGAAAAGGAATGGTAATTTTTAACATTCAATTACAATATGACTTGTGTCGCAATTGCATATACTATATCTTTTTTTTTTTATTTGCTATTTTTTCCCCCCACAAAAGTGGAGTTACCCTTTAATATAGCTTATTATCTCTTGCAAATGTTTTAGGGCCACAATTAGCTGTAGGATTTAAACTTTAATTAACGTTACTCTTGAACTTGCTAGTACTGATGCTACATGCTGTGGTACTTCTCCCTGGATATGTAATATTCTATTTGCTTTGAAGGACCTCCAATACACTTTTAAAGTTAGATGTAAAGAAGTAACACATGCATTGCACCTATGTCCATGGTATCTGTTAAAAATATGATAACTGCTCTCTTTGTGCTTTGAACACATGGCCTAGAAGCTCCCAGTGTTCCTGCACTTTACTCTAGATTAACTGTAGTCAGGCCCCATAGGTCTACACTGTAAACTAGAGTTCAGTGTGCATGTACTGTAGGTGTACAGAATAGAACTGGAGCTTTTTAACCCAAATATCTTGCAAGAGAATCCACAGTAGTAAGTGTTATTAACATTTTTGACTTACATCCGCCTATAAAAAAAAAGAGACTGGCAAGTCTTTAGTAAATGTAGCCTTTTCCTTGATTGCAGAGGGGCCTAGAAGAATTTAGACATTGCAGTGTGTAACAGCAAAAGGCTATCAAGTATACCGTAATTAAAGAAACTTAGTAAGAATAATATTACTGCAGTCAAGTTTGGCCAACTTGATTTGCATAGTGTTTGTACAAATGGTGCAGTAGAGTGCTTTTTTTTCAAGCTTTAAGAAGTTGTGAATACCACAGAGAAGTCATGGCTTTATTGTATACGACAAAAGTATAGTTTCAGGACATATATATTTTTTGTTTCCTTTATGATGAAAATGACTTAAATGTGTAAGCCTATACATGACAGATTATCTATTTTACCTGACTGAGCATTCTGGGGTTAAAGAGAAGAAGAGTATACAGTGTGAGATAAATTAATTAATTGTTTAAAAATCTACTGGCAAAAAACATTTGCGTACTACATAAATTATATGGATATATTTCATTCATGAAAATTATTCCCATTACAGTAACTACAAGGCCTAAGATGTGGAAACTTCTACCAACATCTACTAAATATAACGAAAAGGTACAGTGTATACATGTTAAAAGGTTAAAAAGTTATTGATTCTAGTCTCTATAGCTTACCTTTCCCATGGTGCTCTATAGGGGAGATACCAGACCAAAATCTAACAAACAGAACCTGGATCTCCTTTATATAGTGTTTTTTTTTTAATTTGTGTTGAACCTACAGAATTTGCATATGAATAGATGCTGTATGATGTAAAAAAAGAAACTGTATAGTCTGCTGTTTGAATGCCGGACTTAGACTTGTGCTGACAAAGTTTAATTCCTGCCCTGAATGCATTTAGCCAGGCACCAAAGCCAGTTTTTACATTTGAAGTAGCATAAAGCAGGAGAGTGAGCATAAAGTGAATGACATTCTAATGCTGTATGATTTATGTGTTTGCATGTTTCAACTGTTTTATATACAGGATATTTAGTGGTATAAAAATTTACAGAAAGTATTTTAATTCATATACTTTTTCATTTGTGTTTTATATTAAGCATAGTATTCCATCTATCAATTGAGATAATTTGAATTCAATGATTACTTAATAATAAATGTAAACTGAACAGATAAAAGTGTACATAAAGCCCCCCCCCCAAAAAAAACGGTTTTAGATTGAGTGGGAAATGGTTAGAATACCTGTCATATTTTAATTGCTGTCTGTTTCCTAAAGATGAACTATGGGTTAGATTGATCAGGAGTTTGACCCGAACCCAGCCTTTTCCTACTTTGGTAAATAGCCAAGGAAATTGATCACATTAATTTGTAAAGGAACATTAGCCAGAGATATGTCATTTTTCAGTGATAGCACTACTGCTACAAATTGACAGATCCCTGGTTATCCTGAGTAAGGTCAAATTTAGTCATGACCATATTTGATCAATGGTGTCACCCAAAATCATTAGTCTGCCTGTTGAGGTATGGCAGCTTGCTGGGGTTCTGTCATTTTGCAGCAGAAATGCTCCAGGTGAACATCATTGGGCAGCATTGTGGTTAACGAGGACCTACAATACTGGACTGTGTGATTGAAATTGGATTTACATTGAAGAAATGTTGTTATTTTTTTTAAATTACTTTGTCACACTGTATGTGCGTGTGTGGTTGTATGTGAGCATGTTTATTTATTAATAATATACTGATTCTTCTGGGGAGTTGAAGATATCTGGGGGCCTGCTTATCATAATGAGAGCTTCCAGACTCCAATAAATCCCTCCAACAAATGCCCACTTCTTTTTGGGTACTGGGCATGGGAAAGAGGCCTTTGTCCCCTCAACATAATGACAAGGTGTCTTACAAATAGGGGAGGCTTTGCCCTCCTGTCTTTCAAGGTACCTTCCCAATGTTTAAGGTATGTGGCCTGTAATATTTTAGAATGATGGGGGGGGGGGGCACACTTGTTGCCCTCCCTTTCCTGTCAAACCATGCTGCATGCCTAAATAAGGGCCTGGTATGAACTTTAGTAAGAACCCCATGCTGTTTTTAACCACTTGCTTACTGGACACTTAAACCCCCCTCCTGCCCAGACCAATTGTCAGCTTTCAGCGCTGATGCACTTTGAATGACAATTGCGCGGTCATACAACGCTGTACCCAAATGACATTTTTATCATTATTTCCCCACAAATAGAGCTTTCTTTTGGTGGTATTTGATCACCTCTGTGGTTTTTATTTTTTGTTAAAAAAAATCAAAAAGACTGATTTAAAAAAAAAATTAACCAGCATATATCTTTTTTAATTTTGTTATAACATTTTGTAAACAGGTAATTTTTCTCCTTCATTGATGTACACTGATGAGGCTGCACTGATGGGCACCGATGGGCTGCACTGATGGGCATCGATAAGGTGGCACTGGTGGGCACTGATAGGCGGCACTGAGAGGTGGCACTGATGGGTGGCACTGAAGAGCATTGATAGGTGGCACTGGTGGGCACTGAGACGTTGCACTAATAGGTGGCATTGATAGGTGGCACTGATAGGTGTCAGTGATAGGCATTGATAGGTGGCAGTGATGGGCACTGATGGGTGGCAGTGATGGGCACTGATGGGTGGCAATAATGAGCACTGGTAGGTTACACTGATAGGCAGCATTGCTAGGTGGCACTGATGAGGCACTGATTGGCATCACTGGTGGGCATTGAGAAGTGGCACTTGTGGGCATTGATAGGTGGCACTTGTGGGCATTAATTGGTGGCACTATGGGCATTGATAGGTGGCACTGTGGGCACTGGCAGGTAGCAATTGGCAGCTGGCACTGACAGGCATCTGCCTCCTTCCTCTTCGGGACCGATGTCCCTTGTGCACGAGCCGGTGATCAGCTTTTTTTCCTCCTCACACTGTCAGCATGAGGAGAAAAAAAACGATTACCGATTCTTTTTTTACATCACGTAATCAGCTGTCATTGGCTGACAGCTGATCACGTGGTAAGGGGTCGGGATCGGCCCCTTACTCGGATCGGTGATCACCCGAGTCTCAGTGACTCGAGTGATCACAGCGTGCGATGCGCGCACCCTGCAGGGGCGTGCGGGAAGCGCGCGAAGTGGAGGATGTCTATTGAAGGCCTCCTGGATTTTCAAGTAGTTAAAGGGACAATACATATTTAAAAATGGGGATACAAGGGCAGGGAATCCTGACCTAATATGGTCATGACCATAATTCATTAGTGATGTCACCCAAGTTCCCTAGGCAGTTTGTTTACAAGCAGAAATCCTCCGGGAATATGTCATTCAGTTTCAGGAGATTTGTCACTTTTTTAAAGGAGTTACTAGTACTGTTTTTTTAACCTCACAAAAAGTTTTAGGGCATCTGGTGGATGCCCTAAAACTTTTTGTGAGGTTAAAAAAACATGCTATTTGAAAAATTTGTGTATTTGTAATGTTGATCTTTTTAATGAAACCATTCTAAACACCCCTCAAAGCTAGGCATGTGCAAAAGGGAACATTTTAACGTTTTAATTCGTTATTTAATTAATTTCATTAAGTTAGGTTCGTTACATGTGTTAAATTCGTTTTCGGAACTCGTTCGTTTTCGACCGAATTTCGAACAATCCGGTCGAATTCGAAAATATTTTGACCGTTTTCGGAATTCGTTCGTTTTCGACCGAATTTCGAAAAATCCGGTCGAATCGAAAGTATTTCGACTGGATTCGACAACAAATAGTCTCTTTTCGAATATAATTTAGAAATTCGATCGGAATTCGAAAAAAAAAAAAATTTGAATTCCAAATCGAAAACCCGCGGACGAAATTCGATCGGAATTAAAAAAAATTTTTTTTTTTTTTTCGAATTCCAAATCGAAAACCCGGGGACGAAATTCGATCGGAATAAAAAAATAAAAAAAAAAAAAATTTGAATTCCGATCGAATTTCGTCCGCGGGTTTTCGATTCGGAATCGAAAACGTTCGTTCGGATTCGGTAAAATTCATTAATATTGCAATTCGGGAATTCGTATGCATCCGAACGACCGAATAATGAAAAATGTGTCCGAATTTCGATTCGGAACAAAACGAAATGCACATGCCTACTCAAAGCTGAACAGCGTTTTTTGCAAAATGTCCACGTTGGCAGTGCCCAGCTACCTGTGCCCTTTTTAACCACTTGCCTACCAGGGAATATTTTTAATAGTTCCACATACATGTTAAATTCATAATTTTTTTGCTATCACAAGGGATAAACATGCCCCTTGTGATAGCTTTGGGCAGTGACAGGTACTCTTTATGGAGACATCAGGCATCCATTAGACCCCCAATGTCTTCCCTGCCTTTCAAAGCATCTGTACCAGCAAGGGAAACACAATAATGAAAACGTAAGTGACTAAATCCTTGACACTTTTAGCTTCATTTGTCACAGGGGTGATCAGGGAATAGATCTTCTTCCATCTCCTCTATGTGCAGCCAAACTGATTACCACTGTCTCAGGCTCCCCAGTGGAACGGCCCAGGAATGGCGGTGTCAGCGGCAGATGGGGGACCCCTTCAAGGCACTGTAAAAGTGATAAGGTGGCTGTAAATTTGCTCAGATCACTTTTCCTGAAAAGCTGATCACCGGCTAAAGAAAACGATACCATGACGATGGCTGCTGTTGCGACCATGTTTCTGTATAACAACTTGTTGCTGAGACCACATCTATTCAGCTTCTGGGTAGCAAGCAATTAATAAAAGCTTGCAAATTAGACATGGGCAAATGACAAGATTAGGGGCCTATAGATTTTCAATATGGTGTAGGGTTATGTTCAATGACCTAGCTATGATCACTAAGTTAGTCAAACCTCCTGCAAATTAAACTTTGCAAATCGAATTGAGCCTCTTGTGAAATTAACTTTTCTTAGGTAATTAATCCCTACTGTATCCCTGTTGGGGAGATTCACTATCACTCATTCATTTTTGTCCAGATGACCGTTGTCTCTGGGGCTGAAAGTTAGAGAAAATCCAAAATTTTTAGTTGTTACCTGAACAGGATGAGGTGGAAATTCTTCCAATGTGGACAATTGTTCAAGTAACAAGTGTTTAAGATATTTCCTCTCATTTCCTATTGTTTATAAAGTACATGAAGGAAATGAAATATAGTACAATAAGGAGAGAAGAAATCTCGCCAATAGGAAATGTAATAGCCAAAAAATGTATATAGTTTTAACCATTCCCTACCCTATCCAAAATGAAAAATACTGTTTGAGATTTGTATTTACTGTTGTACTTTATGCAGAATGTATTTATATGGTTGTAAAGTTCTTTAGTATTGATGGCCCTTAGTATCCAGGAAAATGTGGTCAATTTTAACTAGAGATGAACTCCCGGTTTGGTACAAACCCATGTTTAGGCATGAGGACCCAATCTGTACCATACCAGGCTACATGTACTCAACATGCAGAGGGTACCTAATATAAGGAATCCCCAGGTAATGTCTCCTTTCACATACATTTTAAGGAGAGCCCTAAACATGAAAAAATGGGGGATAAGCGTGTGCTCTTGAACAAGACCAGACAACATGCTATCAACATGGAAGGTAAACCTTGCCAGTAGGCCCCTCCTGACAAAGCATGTTGTTCCTATGTTGATGAGGACAAGGACCTTTTCTTCACTCTTGTGGTTGTGGGGGTCTGCAACAGGCGGCTTTTTAGAATCAAGAAGCCCTCTTTAAAGTGAGACCCATATGCTGGCTCCCCGAAACAAAAAAAACAAGAACAAAAGTGTGGTGTTCCCCCAAAAATCCATATCAGACTCTTTTCTGAGAATTTAGCCTGAAAAGGCAAGGAAAAGTGGGTAAATTAACGTGAGCCCATGTAACTGAACGACATCAGGCCATACGTGCTTAATATGGGGAAAGTATTGACTTGTCTGTCACTTGCACTGGTAATATATGTCGAGAAAGGGGGAAAAGACATAGAAGAGCTAAATGTAGATGTAGTAAACAGATTTATTATGTATTGCTGTGATCACTCGTCTGGACACTGGAAGCTGGCTGAAGAAAATGGAAGGCAAGAGCAGAGGGCTGGAGCACTCATGGACCACATCACTGGGTCTTTCTGAGCAATCTGCTTGACAAAAGAGCTTGACAAAAGAGCAAGCCTGTCACTCCACTCACAGTGCACATGCAAGACACCCAGTGACTGTGTGGACCGCAGCGCTAGGAGTAGTGATGTCACAGATGTCTTGCAATGCATTTCATTCTTCACATGACTAGGCTAATAATATTTCTGGCTATGCTCTCTTTCTGGGAGACATGGTAAAATAAAAAGGTGGTGGTGTATGTCTGTATGTGAGAAGTGATCTCAAAGAAAGTGTGAAAAGTGTGAAAAGAGGACCTTGTTGATGGAGAATGTGATGATGCTGAAGCATTATGGGTGGAGCTGCATATGGGTAAGCAGTAAACGACTAAATGTAAAACATGTAGCTCACATGGTTAAATAGTTATAAATAATAAAAAAAGATCATTTACAAATATAAAAATGAAGGAACACTATCATCATTTAAGTTTTACAAAGAATACAACAGAATATGTAAATTTTTTATCAAGGTTGCAAAAACTGAAAATGAAAATGAATGCCAGGTTGCAAAAGAGAGTAGGACAAACCCCAAAAAATCTTCAAATATATCAATAGTAAAAAAACTTAGGCCTCAGCATGTAGGCCCTTTATAATATAATTTTGAGTTGGTGACTGGGGACAAAGAGAAGGCAAATTTATGAACCACTTCAGCCCCAGAAGGTTTTGTCCACTTCCTGACCAGGCCATTTTTTGCGATACGGCACTGCGTCGCTTTAACCACTTGCCAACCAGCCACCACAGTTTTACTGTGGCAACATGGCTCGGCTGGGCGAAACAACGCTATGTTATGTCGCTTTGTCCTGTGGCCACTAGGGCCACACGCACGCCCGCTGCTCGCCCCCAGAGCTGATGCGAGTGCCTGGCAGGCGCGATGACTGCCGGGCAGCTGCGATCGCTCGTGACAGAGCGAGAAAAACACATAGCTCCCGGTTCTTTCAGGGGAGAAATTACTGATCATATGTTCATACAAAGTATGAACAGCGATCTGTCACTTCCCCTAGTTAGTCCCCCCCCCCTTAAGTTAGAGCAAAAATTAGGGAACAAAATTAACCCCTTAATCGCCCCCTAGTGTTAACCCCTTCACTGCCAGTGAAATTTTTACATTAATCAGTGCATTTTTATAGCAATGATCAATCTAAAATTGTCAATGGTCCCAAAAATGTGTCAAAAGTGTCCGATCTGTCCGCCATAATGTCGCAGTCCCGATAAAAAGATCGACGCCATTACTAGTAAAAAAAATTATAATAAAAAATGCCATAATTCTATCCCCTATTTTGTAGACACTATAACTTATGCGCAAACCAATCATAATACGCTTCTTGTGTTTTTTTAACCAAAAATATGTAGAAGAATACACATCGGCCTAAAAATTGTTTAAAAAAAATAATTGGATATTTGTTATAGCAAAAAGTAAAAGATACTGTGTTTTTTTCTAATTTGTCGCTGTTCTTTTGTTTATAGCACAAAAAGTTAAAACTGCAGAGGTGATAAAATACCACCAAAAACAAAGCTCTATTTGTATGAAAAAAGGACGCAAATTTTGTTTATGTACAGCATACTAGTAATGGCGGCGATCTGCAATTTTTATTTTGACTGCGACATTACAGTGCACAGATCAGACATTTTTGACACTATTTTGGGACCATTGACATTTATACAGTGATCAGAGCTAAAAATAGCCACTGATTACTGTATAAATGTCACTAGCAGGGAAGGGCTTAACACTAAGCGGCGATCAAGGGGTTTAGTGTGTTCCCTCAGTGTTTTTCTAACTGTGGAAAGATGGGACTGACTGGGGAAGGAGACCGATCGCTGCTCCTAAGTAGTAGTAGCAGACGATATGTCTCTACTCCCCGGATGGCTAACACCCAAGGGTCATTGTGTTTTTAGTGTTTAGTGTGTTCCCTCAGTGTTTTTCTAACTGGGGAAAGATGGGACTGACTGGGGAAGGAGACCGATCGCTGCTCCTAAGTACTAGTAGCAGACGATCTGTCTCTACTCCCCGGATGGCTAACACCCAAGGGTCATTAAAGAGTTGAGCTCTGTTATTTGTTAATCATTGTTGCTAATTTTTATTGACTCTTTATTGACTACCATGATACCACTGGATTGTCATACGGTCAATGGGATGCCTATATTTAAACAGGGATCAAAGTCTTTACCAAGAAACTACAGACCAGTTAGTTTAACTTCAATAGCCAGGAAGATAATTGAGAGTTTAATAAAGTCATCATGGATTCATGAAAGACCAAAGTTGTCAAACAAATCTGATTTTTTTAATGAGCAGGTCATCAAAACCTTAGACAAAGGCGTGAATGTGAACATAGTATACTTGGATTTAGCCAAAGGGTCTGACACAGTTCCCCACACATGGCTAATATGTGAATTAAAGTCTACAGGTTTAGAAAATTCAGTTTGGAAATATAGAAAACTCGCTAAAAGGCCTACCTCAATGCACTATTTTTTGGGTTACTATGTGACAAATGAGGTTTAATGTTGACAAATGTAAAGTTATGCACTCAGGAGCTAAAAACATGCATGCATCATATATATTAGGAGAAAGAACAACTGGAGAGTCAGAGGTGGAGAAGGATCTGGGTGTTCTGGTAGACCATAGACTTAAAAATAGCATGCTTTGCCAAGCTGCAATTGTAAAGATAGAAAAACATCTGCTTGTATTAAAATAGGTATAGCCTGCAGAGAGCAAGAGACATCATTGTACCCATGTACAAATCATTACTAAGCCCTTATCTGGAATGTGCAGAGAACTGGAGAAAGTGCAGAGCTCAGCTATGAGGAAAGATTAGTCAAACTGGATTGATTCTCTTTTGAGAAGAGACAATTCAGTGGGGATATGATCAATATGTATAAATACATAAGTGGTCCATATAGTGAACTTAAAATATTTCACATAATTTCAGGTCAAGGGGGCACTCTTTGAGTTTGGAGGAAAATAGATTTAACCTTCAAATGCAGAAATGCTTCTTCACAGTAAGAGCGGCAAAAATGTGAAAGAGACTCCCTCAAGAACTAGTTTTGGTTTAGTAGATTGTTTCAAAAAAGAGCTAAAAGAGCTCCTAATTGCACAAAATATAACTGGTTACTAATTTTTGGAGGTAATAAGGCCACGGTTAGTGAATATCCAATTGCTTCCTGGGAGATCAGGAAGGATTTTTTCCCCCCCACTGGAGTGAATTGGATCATGCTTTATTTTGTGTTTTGCTGTTCTCTTGATCAACTGTGGGTACAGGATAGAGTATATGTCCTCTTGGAGAGATTTCATCTCACTTCTCTATTCTAGTGACAAGAAAGCAGAAATAAAAACGGAATAATAATAATATCATTCACATCTAGGGAATCACTAAGAGGGCGAGAGAACTGTCCCAGGTGGAGGCATAGAATTCAATATAAATACAAATTAGTAAATAGTGTCACTAAAAATAATTTACAGTGCTGGCAGAACTTTCTCATTGTCTGTTACCATTCCTCAGACTCCTCTAAAATTGTACCTTTCTCAGAACAATGCTCGCTCATGACAAAACCAAAAAGTTATGCAATGTTTCCTGTAATATTATTATGTCAAAGAATGAAATATTCCAAGGGTTCAAATGGCCTCAAGGTTGAGTACAGAAATACAGAGAACAAAGAAAATAGACCTTACAAGAAACTTAACTGCTAGTTATAAAATACACTACTATACTTTTTACAGTGTATACATTTTCTTAAAATACAACTAACAGAAACGTATTAACTGAGCCAGTGCCCCAATTGACCAATATCTGAAAATGCCTGACAGCAGTGTTTTAAATGCATTTTTTGCTGTGAAAATGACAATGGTCACAAAAATGTGTCAAAATTGTTCGAAGTGTCCCCCATAATGTCGCAGTCATGAAAAAAATCGCTGATTGCCGCCATTAGTAGTAAAAAAATTTTTTTTTTTATAAAAATGCAATAAAACTATCCCCTTTTTGTAAACGCTATAAATTGTGCGCAAAACAATGAATAAACGCTTATTGTGTTTTTTTTTTACCAAAAATAGGTAGAAGAATACGTATCGGCCTAAACTGAGGAAAAAAATAATGTTTTATATATTTTTTGGGGATATTTATTATAGAAAAAAGTAAAAAATATAGAATTTTTTTAAAAATTGTCACTCTATTTTTGTTTATAGCTCAAAAAATAAAAACCACGTCGCACGACAGCGCAATTGTCAGTTAAAACGACGCAGTGCCGAATCGCAAAAACGTCCGGGTCTTAAGTGGTTAAATTAGAAACTTATATTTCTTTGTCCATTGTTTGAATTTTCTGCCTTGCAGCCATAAATTGTTCATTTTTCAAACTCCTGTGCCCATTTTCTCTCCTTTTATGTGCTCAAAATTGGATGTTGTACTGCTTTTCCCTTGAAGGTACTTCCTTCTAGTCATCACTGCTTTCTGCACCATACTGTCAATCCAAACATTCAGACTTTTTTTAACCCTGCCATTCTCTCTGTATCTTTAAAAAATTGATATACAACATAGGCAGGAGGAGCTTCTAGTGCTCTGATGCTGGTCACATGTTCAAAATTAAAAAAAAAAAAAAAAACCTTTGGAATACAGAGTAAAATAAATAATTAGTATCAATAAATTGTTTTAAATTGTCATACAAATATATATTTAAAATAAAAATCTTTATCATTTTTTGCCAAAAACATGGTGTGGGTGGATTTTTTAGAGTTACATGCTGTGTCATGCCACTCCAGCCTGTGTCTTAGAAACAACAGGGAGGTGAAGCCTCCATTAATCTACATATAATAACCACCCCTATTGTGTTTAGCTGGTTAGTGAGCATGAAGGACTGAGTCAGTATAAACAGTGTGTAATAAAGCATTTATTATTATGTTTTTATGATGTAGGATTAGTGACACTGAACTCCAGGGTAAAAACAATATTGGGGCATTAAATTGGGGTACTAACAGAATACCTCTATTGATGTGTGTCACTTGCTCTGCAGCTCTTCTATTCATAAATTGACTTGTATGAAGCAGCAGCCACTGGAGATACAAACATCACTGGGGGTACATTATTGGTACCTAGCTAATGCTCCAATATTGTTTTTTGCCCAGAGTTTATCTATTAATAAAATGAATAGTCTGAAAAATGTAGCCGGTTATTATTTTTATTTGTATTTACACATTCAACTAGATGACATTAATTACACGACGGAAAGAACTCACTCTCCCATTTAATCCACCCCAGTTACTGAATCTTTTATAATCTCCAGGTTTCAGGTAATACTGGCGTCCTCTGTAGTTGGGCTGTTCATAGAATATCCAGTATCCATCAAGCACTTTGCAAGAATGAATATCATGGTGGTGGAATTTTTCAAAAACGTGAGGACAATCTTCACTGAATTCCATCATCTCTCCCTGAAAGTCTTCTTTTTCATGCAGCCTGATTCTGTAAGAACCACCATACTGAAGTGGAAAAAGAAAAATACATTATGTATTATATCACTGCTGTAATTGGTTGGATCCCATCCATGTTTTTAAATATAACAGCAAGCAATAATATGAGCTAATGTGAAGCATGAATACTGACTCATAATGAAAGAACAGAAGCAGTTCTTCTTATGACTAAGCTAGCTGTCCAAAATAATTCTGACTTTTCTCAATCACTCATACAGTAGATGTTACATGCACACTGACACATATAAAGTACTAATACCCTGTGATCATTTGGTGGCAGTCCCCTGCCTGTTGCCTTTAGCCCCCATTCACACTTGAGTTCTTCTGCTCTTTTCTCTATGCCTGGCTACACCTCACTCACTGCACATGATCTTGGCAGAATTCCATTGTTTCTAATTGTTCCTGTTCACACGTGCATGCTCAATCATCTTAGGTGCAAAATGGTACATGAACAATTTTTGAGCATATTCAGGCATTTTTGGTCCCAAAAACTTCAATGTCAGAGTCTTTTTTTGCATGTTTTGGTGCATTTGTACACCTGAAAAATTCCCTCTCCTCTGAGGCCCCGTACACACGACCAAGTTTCTCGGCAGAATTCAGCCAGAAACTCGGTTCAGAGCTGAATTCTGCCGAGAAACCCGGCCGTGTGTACACTTTCGGCCGAGGAAGCCGACGAGGACCTCGGCGAGGAAATAGAGAACATGTTCTCTATTTCCTCGTTGTTCAATGGCAAAAGTCGGCCCGCCGAGTTCCTCGGCGGCTTCCACACTGAACTCGACGAGGAACTCGATGTGTTTGGCACGTCGAGTTCCTCGTTCGTGTGTACGGGGCCTTATAGGAATGCTTTTCTTCCCATGTCAAGCCCAGAAAACAATCTGTAGAAGCTGGATAAAACATGTAAAAATTCAAACGCAAAATATTCCCAGCACTACCAACTGCTAAAAAGCAGAAGAAAATACTAATAGGTGCTGTGCACTGTCATGGTTTCCTACATCAACAAAACGTATTTACAAAATTAGTGCAGTGCAGTAAAAAAGTTAAACTCTGTGCTATTGTGAAATAATAACACGTTGTATACCATTGTATATACATGTGCTAAAGTATCCACGGGGCAGAGCTACATGACGTCATCACGTTTTACCTGGAATCCAGAAGTAGAGCTTTTTTTCCTATGTGGAATGATGCTGATGCAATGCCTTAAGGAGAAAGTGTACTGTTAAAGTGGCAAACTATTCCCAGTACATAGGAAAGTTGTGTGCTGTGTATGTATTTGTATTTCCATAGGTCTTTAATGTTATATGTCCAATAAAGTATATGTTTTTTTAACATATTACATGATGATGTCTTTCTATTTCTCCTGCGCAATACAGATTAATGAAGAGGCTGGCTGGAGTTTTGGAGATGAGGATGTCTATTTACTAAGAGGAGATTTGTTTATACACCTGAAGATTCCTGAGGAGATCAGTAGCCCAAATTAAAGGGCAAGGAGCGGTTTGACCTATTTTGAGTGTAGGTCAATTTATAATGGTGATTATTATTATTTAAGCAGCTTAGCTCATTTCCTATTTGCCCTCGCTTGGTCTATGATCTCTACATTCCTAAACTGTGTTATTTTTGTCATTTCACTAAAGGTGTGATTTTAACTGCACTTTCTGCCTCCGTCTGGTTTATGATTCCTGACAGTTATGTGCAAACACATGTGATTTGGACTGCATGAACAGTAATGTATTTAAATAATGATTGTATTGATTATTGATTGAATTTACATAATACACGGAATCATGGTTTAAGCACTTGATTTTGAACCTTAAACCTTACAGATACAAACGCATGTGATTCAGACGTTATAAACATTAATTTCTTAAACCCTTTACTGAATACACACATATAATATGTAGAATGCAAGTATGTATAGTACGCTGCAAAAAATGTAGGCAGGTGTGAAGAAATTATGTAAAGTAAGAATGCTTTCAAAGATATATATTTTAATTGTTTATGTTTATTAATTTATAAAATGCAAAGTGAGGGAACAGAAAAAAAAATTGTGTGACTTCTATTTGTCTCCATACCTGCATCAATTCTTCTAGGAACAAACAGTGCTTGTGCATGCAGTTTTTGAAGGAACAAGGCAGGTAGGTTGTTGCAAATATCTTGGAGATCTAACCACAGATCTTCTGTGGAGATAAACTGCCTCAAAGACTTCTGTCCCTTCATGTAATCCCAGATAGACTTGATGATATTGAGATCAGGGCTCTGTGGGGGCCAAACCATCACTTCTAGAACTCCTTGGCTCTTTAGGCTGAAGATAGTTATTAGACATTGGCTGTATGTTTGGGGTGTTTGTCCATCTGCGTGATACATTTAGGGCCAATTACACACCTCCTTGATAGTATGGCATGATGGATAAGTATCTGCCTGTATTTCTCATCATTGAGGACAACATTGATCAGGATACACTGAGGACCGTAGATGCAATGGTTGACCAAGGAAACTTAATGCAGTAGATAAAAGACACATCATGCTTACGTCCCTTCAAAATCAAATGATGTCTAACAGCGCCATCAGCACAGAAATGGTGGAAACCAGTAGGACTCAGGTATACCAATCTACTGTCCATAGTAGTCTGGCCAGAAGTGGTCTTCATTGAAGAATTGTGGCAAAAAAACTATACCTCAGATGTGGAAACAAGGCTAGGCGATTCAACTTTGCATGAAAACAAGGAATGCAGAAAAATTGCAGCAGGTGCTCTGGACTGAATCAAAATTTGAAATATTTGGCTGTAGCAGGAGGCAGTTTGTTCACTGATGGGCTGGAGAATGGTACAATAATGTGTGTTTGCAGGCAACAGTGAAGCATGATAGAGGTTGCTCGCAAATCATGGGCTGAAAATACAGAAATACATGCAGATACTTAACCATTGTGCCATACTATCAGGAAGGCATGTGATTGGTCCCAAAGTATTCTGAAGCAGCACAACGACCCCTAACATACAGCCAATTTTATTAAGAACTATATTAAGAACTATATTCAGCGTTAATAAGAACAAGAACCCCCAGAAGGGATGTTTTGGCCCCCCACAGAGCCCTGATCTCAACATCATCAAGTCTTTCTGGGATTAAATGTAGGGACAGAAGGATCTAGGACATCCTATAGCCCCAGAGGATCTGTGGTTAGTTCTCCAAGATATTTGGAAGAGTCTACCTGCTGAGTTCCTTCAAAAACGGTGTACACAAGCAGTTTCTGTACCTGATGCTGATTTGAAGCCAAAGGGTGGTCACACCAAATATTGATTCTATTTGGATTTTTCTTCCGTTCATTTATTTTCCATTTTTTTAACTGATAAAAAATAAACTATTAACACTTCTATTTCTGAAGGCATTCGTAATTTACAGCATGTTTGCCCTTCTGCCAAAAACTTTTGCACAGTACTGCATATTTGATTTTCTGGGCTATTCATTGAATGGGAATTGAGTGCTTTTATCTATTATATGTATGTACTTGGAGGTGGCGGCTCCTCTTTTCAACTTGTATGATGGGCTAAAGGCTGCTGGAGTTATTTTATATTTAGTTTATTCTTTATATGAAATGCCTGTAAATACCTGGAAAAAGTGCTTCAAAATCACAAGGAATATACTCTGTTTAGGTGTGAATGATTGAATATCACGAAAATGGTAACATATTTCAAATTTTAGACTATTGCGAGGGTTCCCTGCATTTAATTTGTAATAGCAGGAGATTTTGACTGACTTTCTATGGGGCAGGTTCACATATCTCGTTTCAGGTCTGAATTCAGCCAATAATTTGGGCTGAAATAGTGAATGAGGATGCACCGGACCCTTGCGGTGAGCCGCATGCGAAGATGGGGACAATGCATCCTTTTAGTTTATTAGATGCTGAATTGCGAAAACTCACAATTACAGACTTGGGGCACCCTGTCAAAACCACATGCATTGAACATAGTTGCAGGACATTTGCGGCAAACCCCCATTCACTTAAATGTGTCACATTCAGCTACAGGGAGATAATTTTTGCCACACCATGATGCAAACCATCATTCCCATGGCATATGGAGGTCTCCAATATTCCCCAATAGCTACTTTTGCAACTTGGGGAAGGGGTGTGTATTAAAAGTGCATCTCAACAGCCTGTTTTTATCACCCTCCCAACCTTATAATAAGTAATATGTAGGCTGACAGAGACAGGCTACAAAAATGGTGAAGGGTCTGATAAAAACAAAATATCAACTGAAAGATGATTTACCATACACAAGCCACATATCATTAAACACATTTTGTTTGGGTTTTTTATACTTGTAAAAACGCAGAGCAACAGTGTGTATATCATACAGTACTTTTTCTATAAGGACCACAAAAAAAGGGTAGAAATTCCCTTTTCTAATTTCTAATGGTACACTCTTGGTTAAGATGCATGTCTGAAACCATGAAACTCAATTCTGCTCTCATCATTCAGCCAACTTTTCACAAAAACATGAATGATTATATTGATATCATACCTGAGGAATTATGCGGCAGGACTTAATGGAGTCATTATATCCCATCCAGTTTTGATAGTCTGAGTAGTCTCCGCGTTTAAGGTAATACTGAGAACCGGAGTAACCTGGACGCTCATAAATTACCCAGCAACCATTTAACACTCGAGCTGAATTACACCTACTGAAAAAAGACTGCAAGTCACTATGGTCACTATTACATTCATGGGAACGCCCTTGGAAGTCCCTATCCTCATAGAAGATGATCTGAAATTTTAAAAAAAAAACAATGGTTACACATAAGTGCAATACATAAAAAAATCATATAAATAAAATATAGCAAGCACAACCATGCTTAGCATCGTAGGGCTGTAATAATACTTAAATTAAACTGCACCACCTGATATATGCATATATATAGTTTATACCTAAAACTTGCATGTATTATGCAACAACGAGAAATAATATAATAATAGTGACCAATTTTCATTAAAAAAAAAGAAAATAAAGTGAAAATTCTTACTTTCCCCATGTTTATCAGCATTAAACACACCTCAGTGTTTGGTGGAATATGGCCTGGCAGCCTCTTTATATATCACATGGACTGCCTAAGCTGCATAAATCAAACAAAACTTTCTGCTCAGTAAGGATAATGTATAGTTCTTTTAATTCTATATACCATGTTAGCATTATTTATTCTTTTTTCTGTTTGTGTTATTGCTAAATGGTGACAATGGGTATACAATTGTTTTTTACTGCCTCACAATAGACATCAGTAATTAGCCAACAGCAGTAGAAATGTGTTTGCCTGTGAATAGAAACAAAATTACACATGGTAAAGGTTTTTCTAAAGTTGAAGCAAACCTTTCACTTACCCATACTAGGGATATACCAAAGAGAGGCTCTGTTCACATTTCACAAGCTTCCCCTTTTTCCTGAACCAGCCATCTGAGCCCCTGAGAAATATCCAGTACTCTCAGGTATAGGGGAACAGATGACACTCCCCCTGTTTTGGAGAATTCATTCCATTCATTTGTACAATGTTTATTAAAACACATCACAGTTATGGGGAGGGGGGGTGGGGAATAGCCAACAGGAACCCCCCTTTTTTCTTCTTCTTTTGGGGTAAAGGGAAGGGGAGGGGGAGGTGAGGGCAACAAGATTTAGAAAGAAAGAGAGGAAAATGACAAGTATTGCGAAATAAGGACGGCGGAGGAAGGAGGAGGGGGGGGGCGATGGGGTTCTTTTCCATCACTCTCTTAACTCTCTGAAATAGCTCAATTAAGTAGATGAGATGAAATGTACTATCCTGTAAAGCAATTCTTGAAACAAAACAAAAAAAAACACATCACAGTAATCATATTTGTAAAATTCACAACACTATATACATTATCAATTATAAATGTAGTTACTGTAACTCTGAACTGTTTATTTACAAATGTCTAAATGAGATATAACTGTGTTAATGTGAACTTGACCCGACCTAAAAGGTACCTAAAGTAACAAAAGTGCTAAAGTGTAGGCATCTTGGGGTCCTTCTGCTTCTTTGGACCATTTTGTATCCTTTGCCCAGGCTGTGCACAGAGACTTAAAGCGGAGGTCCACACAAAAATGGAACCTCCGATTTTTGGAACCCTCCCCCCTCCAGTGTCACATTTGACACCTTTCAGGGGGGAGTGGTGCAGATACCTCTATAATACAGGTATTTGCATCCACTACAGGGCATAGACCCCCACGGGGGATGCAACACTTCCCGTCCCACTGTCTTCTGGGAAACATACAGGTCCCAGAAGACAGCAGGGGCCAGTGGGGACATGCAGTGTGATTTGCGCATGCACAGTAGGGAAATGGTAAGTGAAGCCGCAACGCTTCACTTCCTGATTCCCTCACCGAAGATGGTGGCGGCAGCATCGAGGACCGAGGAACGGGTCGGCCTTGGGTGCCGCCACAGTGGGCACCTTGGACAGGTAAGTGTCCATTTATTAAAGGTTAGCAGCTGCAGGATTTGTAGCTGCTGTTTTAAAAAAAAAATTAGGCGGACCTCCGCTTTAACCTACCGCCATGGATGTGTGCCAGCCCTGCTGCTAACAACGTTAAAGTGGAACTAAAGATCACAAATACTTAACTTTGCTCCAATAACCTGATGTCCGTGTGATGTCTTCTCTTTGGTTTTTCAAAATGATCTGATATAAACAAGACCAAGAATAAATCCAAGGAAAGATCCAAGCTTTACTCACTTTCAAGATTATCTGCCATCTTGATAGGCCAGTGCATGATGTCATAACTAAGTTAATTTAACTTCGCACCAAGGCACATGCCAAGAATTTACAATAAACTGCACATGTACAACTCAGTGTAAATGGAAAAGGAGATGGCAAACAGGCAATTAAGTTGGTCTTATTGAGAAAATAAAGATCCTCGCTGCTCACAAATGTTTTTTTCCCCTATCTTAAGTTTTGCTTTAACCCCCTATTTTCTGTCAATCAACGGTCAAATTCCACGGCAATTTGTAAAATCCAAACCGGCATGGGTTCCCCCCCAGGAGCATACCAGGCCCTTAGGTCTGGTATGGGTTGTAAGGAGACCCCCCCTCCGCCGAAAAATCGACGTAGGGTGTCCCCCTACAATCCATACCAGACCCGTATCCAAAGCACGCTACCCGGCCGGTCAGGAAGGGAGTGGGGACGAGCGAGCGCCCCCCCTCCTGAGCCGTGCCAGGCCGCATGCCCTCAACATGGGGGGGGTTGGGTGCTCTGGGGCAGGGGGGCGCACTGCGGGCCCCCCCACCCCAGAGCACCCTGTCCCCATGTTGATGAGGACAGGACCTCTTCCCGACAACCCTTGCCGTTGGTTGTCGGGGTCTGCGGGCGGGGGCTTATCGGAATCTGGGAGTCCCCTCAAATAAGGGGGCCCCCAGATACCGGCCCCCCACCCTAAGTGAATGGATATGGGGTACATCGTACCCCTATCCATTCACCTGGAGGCAAAAAGTAAAAGTTATTAAACACACAACACAAGGGTTTTTAAAATAATTTATTATTCTGCTCCGGAGGCCCCCCCTGTCTTCTTTATTAGCTCTATTACCAGGGGGGGCTTCTTCTTCCGCTCTCTGGGGGGGGGCTTCTCCGGACTCCGGGGGTCTTCTTCTATCTTCTCCCCTCTTCCCCTGTTGACTCGGCGAACCCCGGTTCTTCTCCAGCTGTCCGGTGCCTTCTTCTTCAGCGCTGGCTGCCTGCTATCTTTGTGTGTTAGCTCAATTAGTAACAGGCAGCCGGCGCGGTCTTCTGTGACGTCAGGGTCTTCTCTTCTGTTCTTCTCCCCTCTTCCGATGTTGCCTCGTCGCCTGTTGTCGCTGTAATGATGGAAGCGCGCCTTGCATCCCATTTATATAGGCATCACCGTCCCATCATGCTCCGGCAGGTACCCACGTGGTGGGTGCCTACCCACGTGCACCCACCAAGTGGGTACCTACCGGAGCATGATGGGACGGTGATGCCTATATAAATGGGATGCAAGGCGCGCTTCCATCATTACAGCGACAACAGGCGACGAGGCAACATCGGAAGAGGGGAGAAGAACAGAAGAGAAGACCCTGACGTCACAGAAGACCGCGATGGCTGCCTGCTAGAAATTGAGCTAACACACAAAGATAGCAGGCAGCCAGCGCTGAAGAAGAAGGCACCGGACAGCTGGAGAAGAACTGGGGTTCGCCGAGTCAACAGCGGAAGAGGGGAGAAGATAGAAGAAGACCCCCGGAGTCCGGAGAAGCCCCCCCCCGGAGAGCGGAAGAAGAAACCCCCCCCGGAGAACGGAGAAGACCCCTGGAGAGCGGAAGAAGAAGCCCCCCCTGGTAATAGAGCTAATAAAGAAGACAGGGGGGGCCTCCGGAGCAGAATAATAAATTATTTTAAAAACCCTTGTGTTGTGTGTTTAATAACTTTTACTTTTTGCCTCCAGGTGAATGGATAGGGGTACGATGTACCCCATATCCATTCACTTAGGGTGGGGGGCCGGTATCTGGGGACCCCCTTATTAAAGGGGACTCCCAGATTCCGATAAGCCCCCACCCGCAGACCCCGACAACCAACGGCAAGGGTTGTCGGGAAGAGCTCCTGTCCTCATCAACATGGGGACAGGGTGCTCTGGGGTGGGGGGGCCCGCAGTGGGCCCCCCTGCCCCAGAGCACCCAACCCCCCCATGTTGAGGTCATGCGGCCTGGCACGGCTCAGGAGGGGGGGGCCCTCGCTCGTCCCCACTCCCTTCCTGACCGGCCGGGTAGCGTGCTTTGGATACGGGTCTGGTATGGATTGTAGGGGGACCCCCTACGTCGATTTTTCGGCGTGGGGGGGTCTCCTTACAACCCATACCAGACCTAAGGGCCTGGTATGCTCCTGGGGGGGGAACCCATGCCGGTTTTTTCTTTGAAAATTGGCATGGAGTTCTCCCTCAGGAATGCATGCTGAGCGACGTTATCATTTTTTTTAATAATTATTTGTTTTCCCGGCGCGTATATTTTTTTTCACCCGTCGCAACTTTAGTGTCCCGTCGCAATCCACAAAGCCGCCCGGCGTCAATTACGTTCGCGCGCTGCACGTCGGGAAAATTACGTCACACGCATGTGCAGTACGGCCGGCGCGGGAGCGCGCCTCATTTAAATTATAAACGCCCCCTGGAGAGGAGGACCGCCTTACGACGGCGGCACTTAAGTTACACGGCCTGAAATTTCTAGGTAAGTGCTTTGTGGATTAGGCACTTAGGTAGAAACTTTAAGTCAGTGTAACTTAACTGCTGAAAGTTAAGTTACGCCGCCTGGCTGAGGATTTGGCCCTTGATTTTTATTCGCTGTATTTCACGGAAGATCTCTATAGATCTATTGTGGACCAGAGTCATTTATATGCTGGTACCTACATCGCCGCTAATCCCCAGTCTCTCCTTGCCAAAGAATGGAAACCTATTGAGGTTTCCGAATTTAAGACCTTTCTGGGCCTTACCCTCAACATGGGCATACACCCATTTCCGTCGTTGCGGATGTATTGGTCCACACATCCAATTGACCATATGCCCGTGTTCTCTGCTCATATGGCCAGGAAACGATACGAGGCGATCCTGCGGTTCCTGCATTTCAGTGACAATGCACTTTGTCGTCCACGTGGAGACCCTGAATTTGACCGGCTCTACAAAATTCGGCCCCTCGTAAACCATTTCAACGAACGTTTTGCAGCCTTGTTTAATCCCCAGCAGGTTGTATGCGTTGATGAGTCCCTCATTAAATTTGCTGGCCGCTTGTCTTTCAAGCAGTACATTCCCAACAAGCGTGCCAGATACGGGGTCAAGCTCTATAAACTCTGTGACAGGGCCACAGGCTACACATGGAGCTTTAGGGTTTACGAGGGCAAAGATAGTCAGGTAGAGCCGGAAGGATGCCCAGATTACATGGGGAGCGCTGGCAAGATCGTTTGGGACTTGGTGTCACCCTTATTCGGAAAGGGGTACCACTTGTATGTGGACAATTTTTACAGCAGCATGCCACTTTTTAGTCACTTGTTTGATCAACAGATTGGAGCATGTGGCACCGTGCGACCTAATCGCCGGGGCTTTCCCCAGAGGCTTGTAGATTCTCATCTAAGGCTGGGGGCGAGAGCCTGCTGCAGATGTAAAAATTTGCTCGCTGTGAAGTGGCGGGACAATGGGAATGTTTTCGTTTTTACCACCCTTCACGCAGACACGACAGTACAAATTCGTACGGTGACTGGTGTTGTGGAGAAACCCCTCTGTGTCCACGAATATAACCAAAATATGGGAGGGGTGGACCTCAACGACCAGTTGATGGCGCCGTATCATATTGCCCGCAAGACGAGACGCTGGTACAAAAAAGTGTCTCTACATTTATTTCAATTGGCTCTACTGAATGCTCATGTCTTATACAGAGCTTCAGGACAGAATGGATCCTTTCTTGCATTCCAGAAGGAGATCATCACAGAACTCCTGTATCCAGGCGGTACTGTACCTCACCATCCCCAACCAAATGCAGTAAGCCGACTGCATGAGAGGCATTTTTCATATGCCCTCGAGAGTACCCCTACCCAACGAACCCCCCAAAGAAGATGTTGTGTCTGTACCAAGCCCGGATTTAGGCATGACACCCGTTATTTTTGTCCCAAATGTCCTGCCGATCCTGGTCTTTGTATTGGTGAATGTTTTGAACGCTTCCACACACAAGTTAATTATTAGTGTAGGGTAAAACATTTCACAGGCTAGGCTCACTTACACAGGGTCTCCCAAGATGCCATCGCATTTTGAGAGACCCAAACCTGGAACCGAAAAGTTGAACAGTTACAAAAAAAAGTGTTCAAAAAAAAAAAAAAAAGGAAAAAAAAAAAATAGTTGTCATTTTATTGTTCTCTCCCTCTCTATTCTCTCTCTATTGTTCTTCTCTTTTTTACTGTATTCTATTCTGCAAAGTTTTATTGTTATGTTTTTTCATGCTTGCTTTTCAGGTATGTAATTTACTTTACTGTTTTCAGGTACGCCATTCAGCTGTTGCGTGGACTTATTTATCTTGACAGCAAAAGCGTTTGCTCCCACGATATATAAAGCCGCGACTCCAGTGCTGTAGGAGGTGATTTCACCACCACAGTTAAAAAAAAGAGCATATATGCCGAAGCATGGGGGCATTAGGGGCGGAGGAGCGATTTTGCTCCTAATGCCGCGTACATACGGTTGACATTCCTACGGAGGCTTTCCCGTGGAAAAGTCTGACCATGTGTACACGGCATAGAAAAGTCTGACCATGTGTATGAGGCATAGAAAAGTCCGACCGTGTGTACGCGGCATAACTTTTTTGCGGGAGGATGCCCCCATGCTTCGGCATATATATATATATTTTAGGCACAGGTTGCGTTAAAAAATGTTTTATTTTTTACTATGTTTTTTTTATTGGTATTTGCTTTGCAGGTATGGTATGATCTTACTGTTATACTGGAATGTTACTTTGTTTTAATGTTAACCATCATTTGCTTAGCAGGTACGCCATTCAGTTGCAGCGTGGATTTATTTAGCGTGACAGCAACAGCGTTTGCTCCCACGATATATATAAAGCCGCGACTCCAATGCTGTAGGAGGTGATTTCACCACCACAGTTCAAAAAAGAGCATATATGCCAAAGCATGGGGGCATTAGGGGCCGAGGAGCGATTTTGCTCCTAATGCCGCGTACATACGGTTGACATTCCTACGGAGGCTTTCCCGTGGAAAAGTCTGACCATGTGTACACGGCATAGAAAAGTCCGACCGTGTGTACGCGGCATAGAAAAGTCCGACCGTGTGTACGCGGCATAACTTTTTTGCGGGAGGATGCCCCCATGCTTCGGCATATATAAATGGTGCATGTATGCCCATCATTAGAAGTGGGTGGATGAAGGGAGGTATTCTAATGGTGGGCATACCCACCGATCAATCTTTTTTTTGTTCAGCCAACAGGTTGCATGAAAAAAAAAGGTTACAATACATGTCCAACAAGAACCATCAACGTACTGGTATGTTGCTGGACTTTGAATAGTTATACCAGAATGATGCCTGCGGGTTTAGGCATCATCTTGGTATCATTCTTTTCAGCCAGCGGTCGGCTTTCATGTAAAAGCAGTCCTAGCGGCTAATTAGCCTCTAGACTGCTTTTACATTCAGTGGGAGGGAATGTCCCCCCCCCGGATATAAACGACGCCATTGAGAATATGGGAAAGCATTTTATCACACCGATCTTGGTGTGGTCAGATGCTTTGAGGGCAGAGGAAAGATCTAGGGTCTAATAGACCCCATTTAAAAAAAAGAGTACCTGTTGCTAACTATTGCTATCATAAGGGATATTTACATTCCCTGAGATAACAATAAAAATGGTAAAAAATAAAAAAAATGGAAGGAACAGTTAACAAATAAAATAAAAAAAGCGAAATAAATATATATATAAAAAAAAGCATCCCTGTCCCCCCCTGCTCTTGCGCAAAGGCGAACGCAAGCGTCGGTCTGGAGTCATATGTAAACAGCAATTACACCATGCATGTGAGGTATCACCGCGAAGGGCAGAGCGAGGGCAGTAATTTTAGCAGTAGACCTACTCTGTAAATCTAATGTGGTAACCTGTAAAGGCTTTTAAAGGCTTTTAAAAATGTATGTAGTTTGTCGCCACTGCACGTTTGTGCGCAATTTTAAAGTATGTCGTGTTTGGTATCCATGTACTCGGCCTAAGATCATCATTTTTATTTCATCAATAATTTGGGCAATATAGTGTGTTTTAGTGCTTTAAAATAAAAAAAAGTGTATTTTTTCCCAAACAAATGCGTTTGAAAAAACGCTGCGCAAATACTGTGTGGAAAAAAAAATTGCAACACCCACCATTTTAATCTGTAGGGCCTTTGCTTTAAAAAAATATATAATGTTTGGGGGTTCAACTTAACTTTCTTGCAAAAAAATAATATGTTTTTATGTAAACAAACAGTGTCAGAAAGGGCTTTTTCTTCAAGTGGTTAGAAGAGTGGGTGATGTGTGACATAAGCTTCTAAATGTTGTGCATAAAATGCCAGGACAATTCAAAACCCCCCCCAAATGACCCCATTTTGGAAAGTAGACACCCCAAGCTATTTGCTGAGAGGCATCTCAAGTCCATGGAATATTTTAGATTTTGACCCAAGTTGCGGGAAAAATAAATATATATATATATATATTTTTTGCGCAAAGTTGTCACTAAATGATATATTTCTCAAAACGTTTTGGGAGCCTAGCCGCGTACGGGACCCCAAAAACCAATCACCGCCTTCGGGCTTTCTAAGGGTGTAAATTTTTGATTTCACTCCTCACTACCTATCACAGTTTCGAAGGCCATAAAATGCCAAAATAGCACAAAAAAACCCTAATGACCCCATTTTGGAAAGAAGACACCCCAAGGAAACTGCTGAGAGGCATGTTGAGTCCATTGATTTTTTTTTTTTGTCCAAAGTGATTGAATAATGACAAAAAAAATAAATTGTCACTAAATGATATATTGCTCACACATGCCATGGTTATATGTGGAGTTGCACCCTAAAATACATTCTGCTGCTTCTTCTGAGTACGGGAATACCACATGTTTGGGACTTTTTGGGAGCCTAGCCGTGTACGGGACCCCGAAAACCAAGCACCGCCTTCAGCATTTCTAAGGGCACAAATTTTTGATTCCACTCCTCACTACCTATCACAGTTTCGAAGGCCATAAAATGCCAAAATAGCACAAAACCCCCCAAATGACCCCATTTTGGAAAGTAGACACCCCAAGCTATTTGCTGAGAGGCATGTTGAGTCCATGGAATATTTAATTTTTTTGCCCCAAGTGATTGAATAATGACCAAAAAAAATAAAAATAAAAAAATGTACAAAACATTGTCACTAAATTATATATTTCTCACACATGCCACAGTTATATGTGGAATTGCACCCCAAAATACATTCTGCTGCTTCTCCTGAGTACGGGGATACCATGTGTGGGACTTTTTGGGAGCCTAGCCGCGTATGAGACCCCGAAAACCAATCACCACCTTCAAGATTTCTAAGGACATACATTTTTGATTTCACTCACACAAATCTTGAAGGCGGTGCTTGGTTTTCGGGGCCCCGTACGCAGCTAGACTCCCAAAAAGTCCCACACATGTGGTATCCCCGTACTCAGGAGAAGCAGCAGAATGTATTTTGGGGTGTAATTCCACATATGCCTATGGCATGTGTGAGAAATATATCATTTAGTGACAACGTTTTGTAATTTTTTTTTTTTGGTCATTATTCAGTGACTTGGGGCAAAAAAATTAAATACTCCATGGACTCAACATGCCTCTCAGCAAATATCTTGGGGTGTCTTCTTTCCAAAATGGGGTCATTTGGGGGGGTTGTGTGCCATCTTGGCATTTTATGGCCTTCAAAACTGTGATAGGTAGTGAGTAGTGAAATAAAAAATGTATGCCCTTAGAAATCTTGAAGGCGGTGCTTGGTTTTCGGGGTCCCGTACGCGGTTTCCAAAAAGTCCCACACATGTCGTATCCCCGCACTCAGGAGAAGCAGCAGAATGTATTTTGGGGTGGTGTAATTCCACATATGCCCATGGCATATGTGAGAAATATATCATTTAGTGACAACGTTTTGTAAACATTTTTTTTTTTTGGTCATTATTCAATCACTTGGGGCCATGAAATTAAATATTCCATGGACTCAACATGCCTCTCAGCAAATAGCTTGGGGTGTCTTCTTTCGAAAATGGGGTCATTTGGGGGGGTTGTGTGACATCTTGGCATTTTATGGCCTTCAAAACTGTGATAGGTAGTGATAGGTAGTGAGGAGTGAAATCAAAAATGTATGCCCTTAGAAATCTTGAAGGCGGTGCTTTGTTTTCGGGGCCCCGTATGCGTCTAGGCTCACAAAAAGTCCCACACATGTGGTATCCCCGTACTCAGGAGACGCAGCAGAATGTATTTTGGGGTGCAATTCCACATATAACTATGGCATGTGTGAGCAATCTATCATTTAGTGACAACTTTGTGCAAAAAAAAATCAGTTTGTCATATTCCTGCAACTTGTGTCAAAATATAAAATAATCCATGGACTCGACATCCCTCTCAGCAAATAGCTTGGGGTGTCTACTTTCCAAAATGGGGTCATTTGGGGGGTTTTGTGCTATTTTGGCATTTTATGGCCTACGAAACTGGGATAGGTAGTGAGGAGTGAAATCAAAAATTTGCGCCCTTAGAAATGCTGAAGGCGGTGCTTGGTTTTTGGGGCCCCGTACGCAGCTAGACTCCCAAAAAGTCCCACACATGTGGTATCCCCGTACTCAGGAGAAGCAGCAGAATGTATTTTGGGGTGTAATTCCACATATGCCTATGGCATGTGTGAGAAATATATCATTTAGTGACAACGTTTTGTAATTTTTTTTTTTGGTCATTATTCAGTGACTTGGGGCAAAAAAATTAAATACTCCATGGACTCAACATGCCTCTCAGCAAATATCTTGGGGTGTCTTCTTTCCAAAATGGGGTCATTTGGGGGGGTTGTGTGCCATCTTGGCATTTTATGGCCTTCAAAACTGTGATAGGTAGTGAGGAGTGAAATAAAAAATGTATGCCCTTAGAAATCTTGAAGGCGGTGCTTGGTTTTCGGGGTCCCGTACGCGGTTTCCAAAAAGTCCCACACATGTCGTATCCCCGCACTCAGGAGAAGCAGCAGAATGTATTTTGGGGTGGTGTAATTCCACATATGCCCATGGCATATGTGAGAAATATATCATTTAGTGACAACGTTTTGTAAACATTTTTTTTTTTTGGTCATTATTCAATCACTTGGGGCCATGAAATTAAATATTCCATGGACTCAACATGCCTCTCAGCAAATAGCTTGGGGTGTCTTCTTTCGAAAATGGGGTCATTTGGGGGGGGTTGTGTGACATCTTGGCATTTTATGGCCTTCAAAACTGTGATAGGTAGTGATAGGTAGTGAGGAGTGAAATCAAAAATGTATGCCCTTAGAAATCTTGAAGGCGGTGCTTTGTTTTCGGGGCCCCGTATGCGTCTAGGCTCACAAAAAGTCCCACACATGTGGTATCCCCGTACTCAGGAGACGCAGCAGAATGTATTTTGGGGTGCAATTCCACATATAACTATGGCATGTGTGAGCAATCTATCATTTAGTGACAACTTTGTGCAAAAAAAAATCAGTTTGTCATATTCCTGCAACTTGTGTCAAAATATAAAATAATCCATGGACTCGACATCCCTCTCAGCAAATAGCTTGGGGTGTCTACTTTCCAAAATGGGGTCATTTGGGGGGTTTTGTGCTATTTTGGCATTTTATGGCCTACGAAACTGGGATAGGTAGTGAGGAGTGAAATCAAAAATTTGCGCCCTTAGAAATGCTGAAGGCGGTGCTTGGTTTTTGGGGCCCCGTACGCAGCTAGACTCCCAAAAAGTCCCACACATGTGGTATCCCCGTACTCAGGAGAAGCAGCAGAATGTATTTTGGGGTGTAATTCCACATATGCCTATGGCATGTGTGAGAAATATATCATTTAGTGACAACGTTTTGTAATTTTTTTTTTTGGTCATTATTCAGTGACTTGGGGCAAAAAAATTAAATACTCCATGGACTCAACATGCCTCTCAGCAAATATCTTGGGGTGTCTTCTTTCCAAAATGGGGTCATTTGGGGGGGTTGTGTGCCATCTTGGCATTTTATGGCCTTCAAAACTGTGATAGGTAGTGAGGAGTGAAATAAAAAATGTATGCCCTTAGAAATCTTGAAGGCGGTGCTTGGTTTTCGGGGTCCCGTACGCGGTTTCCAAAAAGTCCCACACATGTCGTATCCCCGCACTCAGGAGAAGCAGCAGAATGTATTTTGGGGTGGTGTAATTCCACATATGCCCATGGCATATGTGAGAAATATATCATTTAGTGACAACGTTTTGTAAACATTTTTTTTTTTTGGTCATTATTCAATCACTTGGGGCCATGAAATTAAATATTCCATGGACTCAACATGCCTCTCAGCAAATAGCTTGGGGTGTCTTCTTTCGAAAATGGGGTCATTTGGGGGGGTTGTGTGACATCTTGGCATTTTATGGCCTTCAAAACTGTGATAGGTAGTGATAGGTAGTGAGGAGTGAAATCAAAAATGTATGCCCTTAGAAATCTTGAAGGCGGTGCTTTGTTTTCGGGGCCCCGTATGCGTCTAGGCTCACAAAAAGTCCCACACATGTGGTATCCCCGTACTCAGGAGACGCAGCAGAATGTATTTTGGGGTGCAATTCCACATATAACTATGGCATGTGTGAGCAATCTATCATTTAGTGACAACTTTGTGCAAAAAAAAATCAGTTTGTCATATTCCTGCAACTTGTGTCAAAATATAAAATAATCCATGGACTCGACATCCCTCTCAGCAAATAGCTTGGGGTGTCTACTTTCCAAAATGGGGTCATTTGGGGGGTTTTGTGCTATTTTGGCATTTTATGGCCTACGAAACTGGGATAGGTAGTGAGGAGTGAAATCAAAAATTTGCGCCCTTAGAAATGCTGAAGGCGGTGCTTGGTTTTTGGGGCCCCGTATGCGGCTAGGCTCCCAAAAAGTCCTACACATGAGGTATCCCCGTACTCAGGAGAAGCAGTAGAATGTATTTTGGGGTGCAATTCCACATATAACCATGGCATGTGTGAGAAATATATCATTTAGTGACAACTTTTTGTAATTTTTTTTTTTTTGTCATTATTCAATCACTTGGGACCAAAAAAAAAAATATTCAATGGACTCAACATGCCTCTCAGCAGTTTCCTTGGGGTGTCTACTTTCCAAAATGGGGTCATTTGGGGGGGTTTTGTACTGCCTTGCCATTTTATCACCTCAAGAAATGAGATAGGCAGTCATAAAATAAAAGCTGTGTAAATTCCAGAAAATGTACCCTAGTTTGTAGACGCTATAATTTTTGCGAAAACCAATAAATATACGCTTATTGCGATTTTTCTTACTAAACATGTGGCTGAATACATTTTGGCCTAAATGTTTGACAAAAATTTAGTTTATTCGATATTCGATAAGAAAAATCATTTTTTTTCCAAATTTTCGATCTTTTTCCGTTTATATGGCAAAAAATAAAAATCGCAGAGGCAATCAAATACCATCAAAAGAAAGCTTTATTTGTGGGAAGAAAAGGACGCAAATTTTGTTTCGGTACAACATTGCATGACCGCGCAATTACCAGTTAAAGCAGCGCAGTGACAAATTGTAAAAACACCTTGGGTCTTTAGGCAGCGTATTGGTCCGGGGCTTAAGTGGTTAAAAAACGACGTTGCCTACAGACCATCGTTTTTTCAAAATGCTCTAGCAAAACGCGGTTACGTACAACACGTACGACGGCACTCTGTTCCATTCAAGCTCGCGTCATTACTTGCTTCTAAGCATGCGCGGGTTTAAAAACATTGTTTTAAACGTCATTTTAGCCCACACGCGATCATTTTTTATGACACCAAAAACGTTTTGAAAAACGACATAGAAAATTTAAGCATGTTCAAATTTTTTTTGTCGTTTTTCAGAAGACATAAAACAACGTTTTGCCCACACACGATCATTTTAAATGACGTTTTTAAAAATCTCGTTTTTTTCATCACAAAAAACGACCGTGTGTACGCGGCGTTATGCTGCGTACACACGGTCGGAATTTCCGACAGCAAATGTTCGATGTGAGCTTGTTGTCGGAAAATCCAACCGTGTGTATGCTCCATTGGACATTTGCTGTCGGAATTTCCGACAACAAAAGTTTGAGAGCTGGTTCTTGTTGTCGGAAATATCGACCATGTGTACACAATTCGACGCACAAAAATTCTACGCATGCTCGGAATCTATTCAACGCATGCTCGGAATCATTGAACCTAGTTTTTCTCGGCTTGTCGTAGTGTAGTACGTCACCGTGTTCTTGACGTTCGCAATTTCCGACAACATTTGTGTGACCGGGTGTATGCAAGACAAGTTTGAGTGAACATCCATCGAAAAATCCACGGTTTTGATGTCGGTATGTTCGATCGTGTGAATGCGGCATTAGGATCACCATACATTTTACTATCTGGCTGTAAAATCTCTGTACAATAAACTTTAGATTTACCAAATCTATTTACTATGAAGACTTACCTAATCTATCCAATCAATTTGTTTTCAATCAGGCAGCTCCTTGCACTACATAGTTGTTGGTAAATCCACAGGAGATTATACAGTCAGATTGTAACATGTGTGGCAAAGTAGTCCACATAGACACAGTTATTTCATAGTTAAAGTATAATGGGTGGAGTTACTGTCAAGAGTGGGTGGGGCTTAATTTTGAATTGAAGAAATATCAAGACCCAGTGTGGTATATTGGAAATCGGGTACCCCGACTGAGACTTTAGTTGTTTGGTCAATACAAATGGGACTTGTTTTCAAATCATTTACAAGGTCGATATTTTCCCACAGAAAAGGTGGCAGCCTCACACTAGACAAAGAGGTCACACAGAAGCCAAGAGGACTAATACAGGACCAATACAAGAACTTTTAGGTATCACATTGTTTGTATCACATATTGTAGGTATGTGCTTATATACAGAGCATTATTTTAAATGTAGGCATTCTTTTTTTCATTGTTGTGTTTGGGACAATGAAGGGTTTGACCTTAACTATAGCTGTTTGAGGTTCACCAAACAAATTTCAAATGTAATTGACATATTTGACCTGTTCACTCGCACCGAAACTCTGGATGCCTATATCTCTCAGCATCACTGGCCAGTTTGTTTACATTGACCAGCTGGACTGGGAGCCATCAGATGCAGAGGAAGTCTGTCAGGAGCAGGATCATATGCAAGGGTTTCATATTTTTGCGACGGGTCACTGAAGCACCAGTTCATTGTGATTGACGATGGATCTGCATAACTGGATGATTAGAATACGTTTTTTTTTATCAGCCCACAGAGTGGTACTGTGGATACAAATAGATTAGAAGGTGCCGTGTCCTGAAACTTGAAATATAAATTGAAAAAATGGGACTATGGATAGTCCCATTTTTCCAATTTATATAACTGGATGATTGTTTTAAAGTTTGGTATTCTGGATGTTCAGGTAATGTCCTGCAAACCAAACTTTGTTTAGTTTGCTCATTATTCGTGAACTTAGGTTTGGGCCAAACTCAGCTTCATGTAACAAAAGGGCAGAGATGCTGGTGATATTATTGTCCTTATATGGTCAAATTGATAGCGATTGACCCCTGATACAACCTCAGGGTGAACCCCATTTCTGCCGTTTGATTCAAATTATAAGGTGAAATATGCGGACCAGACAAAGATCTACATCTCACCTTTTTCAGCGTCCAACTCAAAGAGACCCCAGCTGGGCCGGAGCATCTACTTTTTATTGGCAAATGACATCACAAAACATATGCATTTAATTAGTTAGCTTACACATTTCAGCCCCCTTATTACACGCCCCCCGTGACGTCTGTACTTGGCATGGAGCCCTCATAGGTCAGTTCATATAAGGATGGTTTCTTCTTGGAAGCCTTTTTTTGGGCATGCTGCTCACATCATCCTTGTAAATCCACGTGTCGTTCAGGCATAAAGAGTCCATTGTCAGCTCTGCAAGAGTTTTCTTCCAAAGTCACACAAACTCACACGGAGATCTGAGTGAGGAGAAGGGGGAGGGGCGGTTTTCCTCTTACAACTGAGTCCATATTTAGCATAAACAGAGCAAGGAACAAGAAGGGGGTTTTGGAATGAAGCCATTTAGGAATGCAGTAGGGGGAGGATGAAGTGAGTGGGGGTTTGAACACATCTGAAACATAATGGAGAAAAATGGCATCTGCTCTCGACTTCAGTCCTTTTTTCTTCATTTGCAATGCTGAGTTCATAACTTTTAAAACTTAATATCATATCTGACAAATCTTTTCAAGGAAAATAAACACTATTGTGATACATATTTTTCACACATGCATATATAAAAAGAAATTCAAATAATATAAGAAGAGAAAACATTTTAGTGGTTCTAATAAAATAATTAGCCTAACTTAAAAATAGGAATTTTAGTATAATCTATCACAACATGGCCATATTCAGTCAATAGCATTGTCCATGTGTCCATGTAGTCATAATAGGTCAATAATAGCACCAACATCCCCACCTATTTTTTTACATGTGGGGTAGGGAATTTTCTGGCTGTAGCTGACTGGGCTTATGGTCTGCCATCATGTGACAGTTTCCTGCATAAATGTTATTTATAGCATGGTAGAGGAGTGCAAATAATATGTCATGGACTCCTGATGAGTAAATGAATCATTTAGAGTGGGGCTATGAGCTGTTACTGGCTTTAATTGGCTGCTTTGTTTTCTGAATTCACTTTTTTTTTTAAATCAAAGAGTCAGTGATAATTGAAGTAATATGGACCCCTAGGTATGTAAACAAAGAAGTGATCGGAACAGGAAAAGCCACAGATACTGACTTCCCTGATCTGTCATCCAACAGTAATGAAGCTGTCTTCATACAAATAATAGTAGGCCCTAAAAAACGACCATCTGCATCTTTTCATGCAAGTCACCATAGAGAAACCTTGTCATGGATGGATTGGCACGGATCAAGGTAGCCAGGGGCTCGATGGAAATTGCCAAAAGCAATGTGAATTTTGCAGAATTTCCTCATATCTGGTGTAAATTTCTATGGGCATGCCCAGGGGACTTACAGGTAGGAAAGAAAACAGCTTTCTGTAATGCCTCCAGAGTCAATGGAGAGTCAAGTTTAGTACTCTAATGTGGGGATAGTGTGGGGAGTGTCAAATATTGAAGGTAATGATTCAGAGAATCCACAAAGTGCTGACTCTGCAATTGGTATAGTGAAGCATAGAAATTAGCTTGTTTCCTGGTGACTTGATCAGGGTTGTTAACTATATGGCCAGCAGGGGAGCATATGGCTCCAATGACTGGAGAGGACTAATGGGACTTACTACATTTTGCCACTAAACGGTCGGTTCTCTCCTCCCATTTCACTGAAATAGTAAAACACTATTTTAGAAAAGAATTGCTTACACTCTGTGGCAGAAAACTTCAACCTGCCAAGGAAATCTTGAGCCGAGATCCAAGCCTCCCTGGCAGATAAGGATCCAGTACCATTTCACAGCTCTAACTGTCGCACCTGGCTTTCCACCTGAAAAAATTAATCAAAGGAAGATTTCTGAACCGCATTTATTTCAGCAATGAATTGTCCCCCAAGGGTAGGCCTTAAAGGCTTTCCACTTAGGCTCCATACACACTGGGCTTAAAAAAACGTTTGTTCTCTTTGGAGTAAACGTCCATATAGAGCATTTTTTGTACAAAGTTTAGACGAGTTTAGGAGAGTTTTACGTTTTTCCTGGCAGTCAGCTCCAATCAGAAACACAAATGAGAAGGTTTTTTTTCTGCCTCTTAACGTTGATCTCAAAATATGCCTGTAAATGTCCTAAAGTGCATGAATACATAGGATAACATTGAGTTGCTTCTACAGGCAGAACACAAAACTACTGTAGAAGCAACGTTTTTTGAAGCCAGTGTGCATGGAGCCTTAAAGTGGATGTAAACCCTCACATATACCCAGTGAAGTGAACAGCCTCAGATGATACACAGGTATGAAACACATCTCCCTACATAAGTTTTACATGTATATCTGCAGTCTTCATCTTTATATACTGTTTAACACTGCAGTGAGGCCTGGGCATACAGTCAAGGCAGCTGATTGGTGGAAAGGTACACACCCCTCTCCTCATAGGTAGAGGCTTTAAGCTCTGTTTGTTGAATTGTTCAGCTCTGTTTTAATTTTTTTATAGCATCCTCCCCAACACAAAATTCAGGCTGCTTTTATCATATGTGACAGAGAATTTGCCCAGAAATATCAGGCTGATAACAGAAGAACAGAGCAGGAGACATCTACAGCACACAGTGCTTTGAAGAGAGATAAAAAAAACACTGCAGATATATGTACCCAGATCAAATTTCATGAATCGGATTTACATCCACTTTAACCACTTAAGGACCGGACCAATATGCAGCTAAATGACCCAAGGGGTTTTTACAATTCGGCACTGCGTCGCTTTAACAGACAATTGCGCGGTCGTGTGACGTGGCTCCCAAACAAAATTGGCGTCCTTTTTTCCCCACAAATAGAGCTTTCTTTTGGTGGTATTTGATCACCTCTGCGGTTTTTATTTTTTGCGCTATAAACAAAAATAGAGCGACAATTTTGAAAAAAATGCAATATTTTTTACTTTTTGCTATAATAAATATCCCCCAAAAACATATCTAAACTTTTTTTTTCCCTCAGTTTAGGCCGATACGTATTCGTCTACCTATTTTTGGTAAAAAAAATCGCAATAAGCGTTTATCGATTGGTTTGCGCAAAATTTATAGCGTTTACAAAATAGGGGATAGTTTTATTGCATTATTATTATTATTATTTTTTTTTTTACTACTAATGATGGCGATCAGCGATTTTTTTTTCGTGACTGCGACATTATGGCGGACACTTCGAACAATTTTGACACATTTTTGGGACCACTGTCATTTTCGCAGCAAAAAATGAATTTAAATTGCATTCTTTATTGTGAAAATGACAGTTGCAGTTTGGGAGTTAACCACAAGGGGGCGCTGAACGTGCTAGGCTTCACCTAGTGTGTGTTTACAACAGTAGGGGGGTGTGGCTGTAGGACTGACGTCATCGATTGTGTCTCCCCTATAAAGGGGATGACACGATCGATGCGCCGCCACAGTGAAGCACGGGGAAGCCGTGTTTACATACGGCTCTCCCCGTTCTTCAGCTCCGGGGAGCGATCGCGACGGAGTGGCTATAAACGAATAGCCGCGCCGTCGTCCCGGATCACTCCCTGAGGGGATCCGACCGCCACATGTAGCGGGGGGAGGGGGTCCCGATCGGACCCCTGACCCACGTCTAGTCAGGCACGTACAGGTACGTTGATGTGCCTGTCCGTGCCATTCTGCCGACGTATATCTACATGCGGCTGTCGGGAAGTGGTTAAGTAAAGCATCCTCAGATTGAAAGCATTTATTTGTTCCTCTATATCTTCATGGGAAGGAAACAACTGCAGCCAAAAGGCATTCAATTTCCAGGGAGCCCTGGGGAGTTTCGAGGGTGGTTGGGCCTGAAGCCATGTTACTAGAGGGGAATGATCTGACACCCCACAGGGTAAGTATTCTATGCGGGACACGAGAGTGGTAGCCTGAGTATTTCCAATACAGAATTCAATTCTGGAGAGCGATCCATGGGATTTAGAGAAACATGAACACTGTTTATCCAAGGGGTACTTAAACCAACCACACATTTACCCAGCCTACTTCTGAGAACAGTCTACATTGGACTGGAGGGCAGGTGGGTGAATATCTAACTAAGCGTCTAGGTAGCAATTAAAATTCCACATAATCAGTTAAGGGACATCAGGTTTATCAGCCAGGTACGACAGAAAAACCTGCAGCACCTGCCTAGAAAATGGAGGCGGTATATACACAAAAGTTAACAAAACAGTAAGAGTATACAGTATATCTTGCAGTAAAGAAAGACAAATCGTCCACATGAGTCCACCTTAGAATCAAATTCTTAAAAGGCAAACGCACTATGTACCTGGACGCTCACCCCACCAGGGTACACTGTATGTGTCGAATGATAGGACTTAAAGAGTCAGGAATAATTTAGGCAGGAGATCGACTCTGGAGTGAGGTTAGTCTCCTGGATTCATACAATGGTGGTGGAAATGTGCGTAGGCAAAAGGAGATCATGGACACCACAGACATTCCATGACACCAGAGGGATATCAGTCATGGTAAATTATAAATCAATTCATATACAAAAAGAGACTGAGGCAGTTAACGCTATGCCTAGCAGTGTGATCCAAGACATTAAGTAGATGAAGTTCATAAGTGGGGAAAAGTCCCCCAGACGGCCATCAGGGAGCAGACCAGTGTGACAGCAGATGAAAACTGTATATGGAGAGCCCCGTGCAAATGAAGTAAAACAAGCCAAAAATGGTTGGGTGCAATGGCACCAGAACAGCTCAGATTGAGAACTCTGGAGTAATAGGTTCACTAGCAGTTCTGATCCAGGCAGTCCAAACACAAGCCTCCATGTCATGCTTCAACAACAGAACAAATATGAACAAAAAGGAGTCTGGTGTCTGGGACGCAGCAGTCACTCAGTAACAGTGTTAATTAAAAACAAATGCTTGTAGTGACTGATAGCTCATGATAATACAGCCAGGAAATGGCCCTCTGAAACAAAGGAGAGGTATTCATCTGGTAAAGGCAGCAGCACACCATCCAGTGCAAGGCACTACAAAGCAGGTTAACCTTCTTCCATAGTGGCACAATGGTTATGTAGGCTATGCTCATTATGATCCAGCCAAGAGGCCACATCAAGTGCAGATTCAAGGAACTAGGTTTGACCCCGAGTGGTGACTTTTAGTCGAGCAGGGTACAGCATGGCATAGAATAACTGTAGGCATTGGAGTTGCTTTTTTACATCCTGGAACTTTACCTGTTTGCATTCAACCTCCTCAGAGAAATCTTGATAAAAGGATTCTTTCACATCATTATATTGGATGTTTTCTTTTTCTCTGGCAAGATGCAGGATAATCCCACAGTCCCTGTAATTAAGAATACAAGCCAGCATGGACCAAGGTTTATTTCCAGGAGGTAGTGGCCACGGAAGTGTAAGAAGGGCCCTCTCCACAGGAAACATGGAGGGTAAATGCCTCCTTCCCAATGAGCTCCAAAGGCCACTACTCCACAAAGACAGTGGGATTGTGGCCCTCCACTTTCTCCAGCAACCCCACTATGCGGACAATGTTGCAACAGTGGTGATTTTCAATTACGTCCACCCAGTCAGTAGCAGCAGAGACTTACTGAGCATTCTGGTATCAGGGGAAAGTGATGGGAGCTGATCTTTCAAGTCTCGACTGTGGTGAAACACTCTTATTTTTTGTAAGTCCTGGTGGGGGAGGGAAACTTCCTCTCCTGTCCCATCAAAATGCTCCTTTAAATCACCCACCGATGTAGTGCATTTCTGCACAGCATGCAGGATTTCACTCATGATAGGTTGCTCAGTATCATCACTGCACATATCATTGGGGACTGTAACTGTATCCTGCACCCTATCGGTAAGTTGACTATCCTCAAAAAATGGCTGCACTGTCCGCTCTCACATCTGCAAAGAGGAGAGAAGGCTCGGGTTCCTCAGAGGCTGGAGAGATTGGGCAAAGTAAAGCATATCCCAGCATGGTTCATTCTTCATCTGATTAGTGGGTTTGGGGTTTTTACTCAGAGTGTCCTTGGTTTTCTTGGCACCGCTTGGAGCCTAGTGTTGCAGGGACTGCTGGGTGTCATCTTGGAGCTCTGAGGCGATGAGGATGTAGCTTCCTCCCAGCCTTTTTGGGTCATCATGCGGGTGTCTGCTGGTGTAAAATGGTGCCGCTGGATCCTGGGAACACAGGCTATGAGGCTGAGGCTGTGTGGTGCCAGTCAGAAACAGAGGGAAGGATCAAAGCAGGATTCAGCGTGGAAGCCTAGTTAAGTGCAACTGCTCACATGCCTATGCAGGCAACCCCATGATTTTCCCTATAAGTAGTCTTATTACCTCTTAGTCCTGAAAGTAGATCCCTTATTATTCCACTTCAGTTTGAAGGTTGGTTGTTTGTTCTGCAGTGAAATTGAGCAGCAGTGATGTCACCTTGTGAATATGATAGCCTTAGATGGACATGTAGTTTTATATGGACTTTAGGTAATCAACAAACAAATCAAAACCTAACTACAGCTACAACAAACAAAAATATCTTTTGACAAAAAAAATTAAACCACATGGATAAAAGCTGACTGTTATAAGCATGGCTGTCAGAATTACGATTTGTCCCAATTCCTTTAACTAACGTTACTGCAGCTTGGTTTCATGTAACAGTGGAGGACTCTTTACACTGATAGATAAATATAATTTATTGTCATTGTATACATACAACAACATTTATCCGGATACTCTTTAGAGCAGCAATAAAACACTTCTCAACAAAACCACACATACATACTCCCAGCACATGCCCACATATCTATTTAAATATAACAAAATATAAAATGTTATTTAAAGAAAAACTAACATTCCACATAAAATTTATAAACCAATGTACCTGATGGGGTTATGGACAATACAGCCCTAGGGAAAAAAATATACTTTACTTTTTACCATTAGTGTGCGTTTTAAGTGTCCTATATCATTTCCCTGATGGCAATAGGACAAACACACTGAAATCTGGGTGGGTTCGATCATTATTAATAGCTTTGCCCACTTTTTTAATCGGCTTGCATATGCTGTGTCCAAATTCAGTAGCTCTGTTCTTATGGTAATGTATAGGAAAAAAATACTGCGCAGGTCTCTGGTGGTGAATATAAAGTAATATAAATCGTAAAGTTAAATTGTGTAAATCAAGCTGCTGCAACAAAAAAATGTCAGATAAAAACATCAATAGCATAAAAATAAAAAATTAAGCTGCGCTGCGTGATTAATAAATAAATAATTATGCTTCCGAAAGCGGCGGCATGCACACAGGAATTACATCATACCCCTCCAGGAAGTTGGTCTTACTGCTGCTAATTGCTTCCCACCACAATGCCCTGCTCACTGTTTTCTGAGGAAGAGATGATCCTCATTTGCAAAGTCACTGCCAATGGGAGCTTTTGATTGAGTGAACTAAGGAGGATCGCATATAGGGACTACATACAGGAGACTCCAGGAAACTGTTATTGGGCTGTTTAGCCACATGCGCTTATGATCTCATTCATAGAGATCCATTGCAGCTGGTAAGCAGATGTGAAATTAGAGGTGGAGGTTTCATCTATTTCCCCCCCCTTGGCGCGGTTTTCTCTTGGATCTGCTGTTTAAGATTTATTTGGATTTTCACAGAACTGGACTTCATGGACTAATCTTAATTAGTTTATGATTACACACAGTCACAGTGTTTTGTTTTTGCATGCTGTTCTTATGGTACCCTATGCTGTTTTTACTACAGGCCCTAAGTAGAGGGCTGCTCTGTGCAAAACCACTGCACAGAGCAGGTAAGTATAACATGTTTGTTATTTTTAAAAAACAAGACTTTAATATCACTTTAAGTAAAAGACAAACACATGATAGGTAAATTCCAGCTAACATTTATGTTTTAGAAGGGATAAAATGAAACTGATGCTTTAATGCTAGTGACAGACTACATTAAACAGTATCTCACAAAAGTGAGTACACCCTTTACATTTTTGTAAATATTTTATTATATATTTTCATGTGACAACACTGAAGAAATTACACTTTGCTTCAATGTAAAGCAGTGAGTGTACAGCATGTAAATTTGCTGTCCCCTCAAAATAACGCAACACACAGCATTTAATGTCTAAACCGCTGGCAACAAAAGTGAGTACACCCCCTAAATGAAAATGTGCAAATTGGGCCCAAAGTGTCAATATTTTGTGTAGCCACAATTATTTTACAGCACTGCCTTAACCCTCTTGGGCATGGAGTTCACCAGAGCTTCACAGGTTGTTACTGAACTACTCTTCCACTCATCCATGATGACATCACAGAGCTGGTGGATGCTAGAGACCTTGCGCTTCTCCACCTTCCTTTTGAAGATGCTCCACAGATGCTCAATTGGGCTTAGGTCTGGAGACATGCTTCGCCAGTCCATCACCTTTACCCTGAGCTTCTTTAACAAGGCAGTGGTCATCTTAGAGGTGTGTTTGGGGTCGTTATAATGTTGGAATACTGCCCTATGGCCTAGTCTCAGAAGGGATCATGCTCTGCTTAAGTATATCACAGTACATGTTGCCTTTAATGGTTCCCTCAATGAACTGTAGCTCCCCAGTGTTGGCAGCACTCATGCAGCCCCAGACCATGACACTCCCACCACCATGCTTGACTGTAGGCAAGACACACCTGGTTGCATCCACACACACTTGACACCATCTGAACCAAATAAGTTTATCTTGGTCTCATCAGACCACATGACATGGTTCCAGTAATCCATGTCCTTAGTCTGCTTGTCTTCAGCAAACTGTTTATGGGCTTTCTTGAACACTGTCTGAACACTGACAGGTTGACCCCCCACCCCTTCAACCCCTACAGCAATGCTGGCAGCACTCATCTGTCTATTTATCAAGTACAACCTGTCATGAATCTTGAGTAATACTGATGTCCCGCTACCCACAGATGATCCTTTGCAGGGCATAGTCCACAGACTAGAGAACCAGGAATCTAATCAGACTCAGGTGATGTAATTCCACCAGGATTTGGAATCCCGCTTTGAGCCGCTTCAGTCCTCCTTAGGAACCTTGATTCAGCAACCTTAATGACAGTCGCTGCAACTGCCAGCTCCGTCCCATTTCTCTGGGGACTCCAAGGCCTGTTGGGGGTTCTTTAGCTAGTACACCATTAATTTTTAACTGACAATTGCGCAGTCACGCAATGTTGTACCCAAACAAAATTGACGTCCTTTATTTCCTACAAATAGAGCTTTTTTTTGGTGGTATTTGATCTGCGTTTTTTATTTATTGCACTATAAACAAAAAAAGCAAACATTTTGAAAAAAAAAAACACAATATTTTTTACTTTTTGCTACAATAAATAAATTGCAATAAGTGAATATTGATTGGTTTGCTCAAAATTTATAGCATCTACAAAATAGGGGATATATATTATTATTATATTTTTTTACTAGTAATGGCGGCGTTCTGCGATTTTTATCGGGACTGCAACATTATGGCGGACACATCGGACACCTTCAACACATTGGGACCATTAGCATTTATACAGTGATCAGTGCTATTTAAAATGCACTGATTACTGTAAAAATGGCAGGGAAGGCGTTTACACTAGGGGTGATCAAGCTGTTAACTGTGTTCCCTAGTGTGTGTTCTAACTGTGGAGGGATGGGACTCACTATAGGAGATGACAGATTGGGGTTCCTAGCTATTAAGAACACACAATCTGCATCTCCTCTTCTCCCAGAACAAGGGTATGTGTGTTTACACATACACAAATCCCTGTTCTTCCGCTGCGTGCACGCGCCTGTGATCCCACTTAAAGGAGCCGACGTACAGCTATGATGGCTTGTGGGATCGTGCCAACCTGCCGTCAGTAATGACAGGGGCAGGCAGGCAAGTGGTTAATGTACCATAGTTTGTCGCCATTCCACTGGCGTACTCAATTTTAAAGCATGATGTTCGGTATTTATTTACTCTGCATATGATGTTTTTTTTTATATTTTACCAAAAAAATTGGGTATTATATTTTGTTGGTGTTCACTAAAATTCATTAAAGTTTTTTTTTCCTTGCAAATTTGCATTTGATAAACTGCTGTCCAAATATCTGGTGACATGAAATAAAACCATTTTATTCTACAGGGGTTAGCTTGCACATGATTGGATGATAAAATCAGCGACTTGTAGTGCAAAGTGGATTTGCCTTTAGTAAATAACCCCCAATGTCTCTATACAACAGGGAGAGATTGTAATTAACCCACTGGTGCCGAGCGGATGCAAATACCCACTGGAATGGGCTTTTTTTTCCATGGGGCAACATATTTGCATATGCCAGCACATAGCACCGGTGTCAGGTGACCTCAGATTGGCTGTCATAATGATTAGTCACTGTGTTTTCTCTCTCTAAATGGAGGAGAGAGATACATCGTATTTCTCTCTTTCTCCTTGCAGAGACCAAAAAAAACAACTGTGTGTAAAAAAAAAAAAAAATACTGTATTTATCGGCGTATAACACGCACAGGCGTATAACACGCACCCTAAGGCCTCGTTCACACGACGACGAGTTTCTCGGCAAAAACCAGCAAGAAACTTGCTGGAATTTTTTTTTTGCCAAGGAAACCGGTCGTGTGTACATTTTTCGACGATCCCGTCAAGCCAAAAAGAGAGCATGTCTTCTTTTTCCTCGACGGGAATGGAGAAACATGCCTTGTCGAGTTCCTCGACAGCCTAACAAGGAACTCGACGAGGAAAACGATGTGTTTCGCCCGTCGAGTTCCTCGGTCGTGTGTACGAGGCTTAACTTTAAGAGGGAAGTTTCAGGAACAAAACTTTCCACAGCTCCCTGCGTATAACACTCAGGCACAGTTTACCCTCTATTTTCAGGGTAAAAAAATGAGTGTTATACACCAATAAATACAGTAATAATAATAATAATATAAAAAAAATAATATCTTAAAAAAAAAAAAGGTTTGATCAAGATTAGTGCCAGGGTTAGTGTTTGGGTCAAGTTTAGGGTCAAATTAGTATCAGCGTCAGTTAGTGTCAGTGTCAATGTGTAATACAAAAAAAAATGCAAAATGTGCACTATTGTTTCTGGTCTGTACTACAGGTACAAACAATAACTAACATACACAATCGTCAGGAGCATTTATTTTGGGTTGTTCTTTGGCATTAACGTTATGGTAGTAGCAAAAAAATATACAGCTAAATAAAAAATAAAAGATTTTTCTTTTACTATTTTGGGCCAGTTTTCCTTGGATAATAAAAAAAATGAAAAAATCAGGAGATATCCATTACCATTTACCATCAAATAAGAGCCAAATTTGTCCTGAAAAAACATGGTATTATCCACCTGGATGCACAAAGTAGTTGTTATGATATGTACGGCTTTACTAACACATGTCCAAGTTGCAAAATTGTTCTTAGGTATTAACATTAGTTTTACCCTTAGGCGCGAAGGGGTTCATATAGAATAGTTATTGCATCAAAGGGGGCTTGAGTTACTCTCCAGTGACTTTGATGGGAAATATATGTTTGTACATATTGGATCTATTAGAGATTCCTCCATGATAGCGAATCAAAATAATTATTATAAAAATGGGAGAGAGATGGCACACTGAGGGGAGAGACCTGAAAGGAACACACACCTGGAGGACAGGTTCAGTCACATAGGGAGAGCCATAGAGAGATACCAGCCTTTGTTCAATCCCTTGGGATTGGTATTATTTTATTTGCTTGTTGGCTACTAAGTTATCTAGTTTTCAAAGGTTTGAATGTATTGCATTTGGTTCTATGAGTATTTTGTCCTCTTTGGGGCAGAGGCTTTATTATTTAATAGTATGTTGTTGCTTTTAATCTTTACATGTGATTTATATGCCACTTAGGGTTGGTTCTGTTATACTATTTTCTTACCAGTAACTAAACTGTCCTTTGTACGATACATACATTTTCACTTACAGTTTATGTGTGTTTCAATGCTGTCTATCTATCTATCTATCTATCTATCTATCTATCTATCTATCTATCTATCTATCTATCTATCTATCTATCTATCTATCTATCTGTCTATCTTTTCCTCTCTTTCTATCATTTTTGTCTTTCTCTTTCTCTATATACAGTATATACCTTTTATGCAGTACCAATAGTTCAATTACCTTCTCTTAATTTAAGGCAAGCGATCATTTAAGGTGAGTGTATTGTTATGTAAAATATTTATCTTATTAAATATGATATTAAATTATACCACACTGTTAGGCAAGTGAGACAATGACAAACACTGTGAACATAGTCAGTTGCATATATTTATTTTATTTTGTCAGGAAGAACACATTCTCCTGATCATTAATTATCAGGAATTTAGCATGAATCCAAGACTCTCCTGAAGGAGCTTACTCTAGCATTGAGGGATCCCCAGTCGCTAAATCGCTTGTATTCTCCAGGTTTTAGGAAATATTGCCTTCCACGATAGTTGGGCTGCTCATAGAAAATCCAATGACCCTCAAGAACGTTGCAGGAATTGATGTCATGGTTTTTAAAGAGCTCAAAGACGGATGGACAATCTTCCAAGACTTCCAGCATTTGGCCTTTCAATTCCTCTTTCTCATAGATCTTCATTTTGTGGGGACCTTTTTGCTAAATAATAAAAAAATATATAAATTATTACAATGGCATTTAAATATGTGCTACAGAGAAATGAATACCTTCATTGTAGGAATGTAACCCAAGTAACTGCAGCCAAATCCTGTTTAGGAAGCTGAATGTTATTTTGCACTAACTAGCTTCCTTTCCTGAAACAGAGTTTAATCCTTTTATGGGAAACTCCTTTTGAAATGGACATGAACTCAGCAAAAACTATTTGGTATCTAGTGAGAAATAATAGCAGTGTTGGAAAAACTCACTCGCTTCTTAGATGCAGATCTTCTTTGGTATCTCTATTTGGTATTTAGGGAACACTTTGACTTATGCTTAAGCAGTATCCTATACATTTTATTTTGCCTTGAATTCCTCCTGGAAAAAGAAGTGGACTTCCTGGTATGTGACTATGCTTAAAGACTCATATTGTATATCTGCAGTGTAAGATCATCTAAGATACTGCTGCCTGTGGCTGCTCCCTTCAGGCGATTTGAAATTAGATTTGGTGATGTCACTAATATGCCAATTGCTGGAGAGGAATCTGTACTGCATGCATCTCCCTGCTTATTCATTCTGTATATTTGTAGACCTTTGCTACTGCTTCTTGCATCACCCTACCAATCATCAGAGCACAAGTCATTAGTAGGGCAGCTCAAGACATAAGGAATTAAAGTCCTGCTTCTCTATCAAAATGCCCTCCTACATGCAGAAACAGTGTGTGTAGTGTGTTGGTAAGAGGAAAGGATCAGCTGTAGGAAGCCCACAGGCAATACTGGTGACTAGTCCTGTACCCTCATCCTGTCTTTTTTTTGCACACCTTCCTCGGTACAAGTCCACTTTAGGAAAAAAATGGTAATTTATTTTATATTTTTAGTTAAAGTTGTATAACTCATAATTTAAAAAGGCATGCTGGACTCTCTAATAACAAACTGCCTGCATATTTTTTTTGCAGTGTGGATTAACCTGACTATTTAAGACTTCATTTATCACTAGCAATATGTGCTGTGTTATTGTGCAAGTGTCATATTAATTAAAGGGACACTGTCACAAGACATTACTAAAGTCTGCCCTTACTAAACTCCCCCTCTAAAACCCTTATGCCCTGTACACATGATTGGACCTTTGTCCGACCAAATTCACATCGGAATTCCAACGGAATTCCATCGGAGCAAAAGAAAACATGTTCTCTATGTAATCTCCGATGGAATTCATCGGAATTTTCAATGGAATTTCTCTGATGGGGCATAATGTACACATGGTTGGAATTTCCGATGGAAAAAGTCTGTTATACTTTTTCCATCGGAAATTCCGATCGTGTGTACGAGGCCTTCGTTTTCTGGCTGTCATTATGATACTTATGACTTCAATACTCACCCAAAGCAATATTTCTGACACTTTTCTGACACTCATTTACAGCATGCTTGTTCCAGCAGGCATCTAGCATTGTCAGAAAAAGGCCTGCAATGGCAGTCTCCCTATTCCTCTCATGACAGAGCCATTTAAAAAAAAAGTTTGAAATGAGAGAAGGCGGTCATTGCTGACATCTCCTTCTACAAGTGTTAGTTCCCTTGCTGTACCTGTCTTTAGCACATTCCGAGTGACTGACCCCAGAAATGTGCAGATAAGAACTCCTGACTTTCCTGATCTGCATGCTTGTTTTGGGTAAGTCACTTAGAAAGTATGATAGCCAGAGGCAGTCAGGGAATCAGCATTTTCAAAAGCAAGCAATATAATCTTCATTTTTTTCTCTTATGACAAGTTTTTCCGTAGTAAACAAGACCCCCAGCTATACGTGTGTTTAAAAAAAAATACTAAACCTGAATTGTGGGACCCTGTCCTCTTTGTATTCCTAAGTTCATCTCTTCCATGCTCAATAAAAACGACTGTGATTTTTTTTAATAACTAAGGACCAATTTTTTAAATACATTTTATTTTATTCCCTATGAAGGGGAGAATGTATGCTGGAGCTGCATGTCGCAATTGACAGGGGAACTAAGAACTACGTTCCCCATGTTTCAATAGAAAATATAGAGCATGATGTGTATATGGGTGGACCTTGGAGCCATTCTTTGGAAACATGTAAACACCCACACACATTTTGCTTAATACTCTATACAGTAAAACCTTGGTTTGAAAGTAACTTGGTTTGAGAGCGTTTTGCAAGACAAGCAAAATGTTTTAATACATTTTGACTTGATATACAAGCGATGTCTTGATATAAGAGTAGCGTCATGTCACAACTGAGTATAAAAAAGAAGAGAGGAGCCTCCAAGTGTAGCAATATGGTTACATTTAATGAAGGTACATAATTTAGCAACTTATTGCTACACTTACAGGTGCCTCTCTTCTCTTTTATACCCTGTGAAAAAATGCTTTGATATACAAGTGCTTTGGAATACATGCATGTTTCTGGAACTAATTATGCTCGCAATCCAAGGTTTTACTGTATCTGCCAATCAGTGATTGTGGGTAAGTCATGACCAGTTGCTGTTGCGATTATATCCATACACAGAAGGAAGCATGATACTTCTCCTTCTGTAGAACACAACAAGGAGGAAACACAATCTGGAGCCATTTCTCCAAAGGGAGATAATAGCAGTGCTTGGTCAAGCAAACAAGACACAGTGGGGTTGATTTACAATAAGCAAGTAGACTTAGGCCTCGTACACACGATCAGTCCATCCGATGAGAACGGTCCAAAGGACCGCTCTCATCGGTTAACCGATGAAGCTGACTGATGGTCCGTCGCACCTACACACCATCGGTTAATTAACCGATCGTGTCAGAATGCGGTGACGTAAAACACAATGACGTGCTGAAAAAAATGAAGTTCAATGCTTCCAAGCATGTGTCGACTTGATTCTGAGCATGCGCAGGTTTTTAACTGATGCTTTTGTATACTAATGATCGGTTTTGACCTATCGGTTAGGCGTCCATCGGTTCAATTTTAAAGCAAGTTCCTATTTTTTTGACCGAAGGTTAACTAACCGATGGGGCCCACACACGATCGGTTTGGACCGATGAAAACGGTCCATCAGACCATTCTCATCGGATGGACCGATCGTGTGTACACGGCCTTACACTTTGCAAAGTGCAGTTGCTTCAGAGCTTAGTAAATGAGCAGAAACTCTGCTGATCTCTATCATTCAATCATGTGCAAGCAACAATATTGTTTTTTTTTTAATTTTCCTTGCATGTGATTGAGTATTTACCTGTTTTTTTTCCTAAGCTCTGGAGCAACTTCACTTGAAGAGTGCAACTGCATTATGCAAAGTGCACAGTCTATTTGCCTTTAGTAAATCAACCCAAGTAAATTGGGACCTGTTTGGGGGAGCAGATATACTAACAAAAATTCTAGCTGGATAAACAAAGAGCATTTAAAAAAAGAAAATGGCAAATACATGCTATTAGCGTTATATTACACCTGGCTGGAGTTTAGCTTTAATCAATAAATATAAATCATGATATAAAAATATAATGATATATGTTACAAAAAATAATCTCTGGTTAATATTGCATTGCATTTTTAAGGTGAGTAAACTTACAAATTCAACTAATATTTTAGGTCCTTAAAGGTGCAGTCCATTCAAAACTGTCATTTTAGTTGCAGACCGTTAAACTGAATCCCCCACTGACATTTTATCTCATCTGGATAATCCAGTTACCGTACCTTATCACCTTCCTAAATTTCCTGGTTCTGACCTTCCATACATGGAATAGACATACTAAAGCAAAAGGACATTAACCTAAATTGATGGGTTATTTTTAGTATCATAACTGGAAAATATAACAGGACAAATTAGACACATTTTGTGGCAAGTGTATGGGCTGCTTGGAAATAAAGTGCAAAGGTCCTGCGTTTAAAGTTCTAACATGCCAGTGGTTGCGCTACCCAAAATCAAAGTATCTGTGGAGTGATGAATGGTGATATCCTTTAAAGCAATTGTTCTCAACCCTGCCCTCAAGTACCACCAGCAGGCCATGTTTGCAGGTTTTGCATTATCTTGCACAGGTTCTTTAAATCAGAGCCGATGGCTTGGTATTTTGGACAGCTATTTTATCTAAGAGAAATTCCCAAAACATGGCCTGTTGGGGGTACTTGAGGACAGGGTTGAGAACCACTGCTTTAAAGGAAGCCTGTAGTGAGAGAAATCTAGATGCTACCATTGCTGACCTTCAAAAATGCAATCTGCCTTGCTGTCTCTGGCTTTAAAACTTTGAGACTAAAATTTGGAACAGGCCCACAGATCATAAAAAAAGTCAATGTAAAATCAGAACTTCTAGTCTGCTTCCAAGTCAGTGATTTAAAAAGTTCTGAAAGCCGTTGTCGCAGAATAACAGCAAGGGAGATCAACAATGGCACCCTCAATACTTACTACAGTTTTAAAATGACCACATTAGGACTAATTTATTTGTACAAGAGAGCCCATTTGAGTTTGCAATTCTTCTAGTGAAAGTTAAGCAATTAAAGAATAGTTCTGTTTCCTTTATTTGGTTAAACACATTACACTGTTGTTATTAATAATAATATGATTCTCAAGTCCTGTTAGTTTCTACCTACTACCTAAATCTCCCTACTGTTTAGGAGGTCAGAGAACCATTTATACTGGTAATCAATAATTCCTAAGTAACTTTCACATACATTAAGGATTCAAATATTGTATTATTCTGAGTAATAGTACCATCTGCAAATGGGTACTTATATGTGAAGTATTATATGTGCACAAAACGTAAGACTCACCTGTGGAATAACTTTGCAAGACCTGACTGAGTCGCTGAAGCCCATCCATTGCTGGTAGTCAGGATATTCTCCCTTCTTTAGAAAATATTGGTGGCCCAGGAAGTTGGGGCGCTCATACAGCATCCAACAGCCGCTATCAACTTTGATGGAATTGCAGCGACTGAAGTAAGAGTGGAGATCAGCACAGTCACCACTGCATTCATAGCAGCGGCCCTGAAAGTTCCTGTCCTCGTAGAAGATGATCTGCAATACAAATTGTTACTTCCATGGTTATACATGAATAATACTTTTGCAGAGATGTCTCAGAATGTAACTATTACTATATTGCAAGCTATTCATTTACACTAGTGAACATGGTTTAACTATGACAATTATTTGAAATATAATTAGGCTATAGCATTGTCTTTTACCTTTCCCATTTTAGTTAGACTGTGGATGTAGTTTCCCAGTACCTAGTGCAGAGTCTAGTAGCTCTTATATACACCAGAACCCATGCTCGATCTGCAGAAATCTAACAAAAGAGAACATTTTCTGTCCAGTAAGGGAAAATGTCACAAGAGCTCTATCTCTACTGTTCTCAGGGGAACCTTTGATGTGTCCAATATGCTTTATAGGTGCTCTCATTTTTTTAACTGTATTCTGTGTGATCACTTTCTAGAGATTTTTGGACTATAGGGTTGATGTTGCTGATAAAAGCATATTTGTTGTAGCACAATTTTTAATAAATGGATTGACTTAATTATATTTGGTATGCTAATAAATATATATTGCAATTAAGATATTTTAATGGGTGACAGTTATAATATGTCTTCAGTAACCAATAAAATCTATAGCTGCCAGCTCTATATTTTTACGTCTATAATGTGATAGAAAGTGATGTACAGTATTTGGTTTTGACTCATGGGACTTTTCTGAATTGTGAAAAAAAAACTCTTGGTATCCTAAACATTGGTACACTGCCTCTTTAAATGTTTGGACAGATTATAAAACATACTTTCTTCCAATAATATGAAACATATAGCCAAACAATAAACAGTTAAGCAAATGCATTTCCAATTATTCGATGAAAGACTATTCTATTTTAAAGCAACATAAAAAAAAAAAAATTCAATATGTACAAAAGCTGGTTTACACGAGGAATGAATGTTTTTTTGCCCTGAGTTTAGTTTTACATTTCTAAACATTTTGCTTTTTCATAATGAAAAAATCTGTCCTCACAGACCCACTTATTTCACTTTTGGGTATTACCATCTTGTCTCTTGCATGGCAGGCTTGTGATTATAGCATGTGAAAGATGCCTCTGCCCTTCTTATAAAAGTCATGTGTTTAGCCTCGTACAAACACGACCGGTTTTCCCGGCAGGAAAACTGCCAGGAGAGCTTTTGCCTGGGAAAACCGGACGCGTATATGCTTCCTCACAGTTTTCCCGCCAGAACCTGCTCTCTATTTTCCTGTCGGGATTCCCGGTGTTTTTTTTTCCACCAGTTCTACTACTTACCTATGGGAAACACTGAGAGGCAGTGCCGATGGAGCATACACACAGCCGGAATTCTCGTCCAAAGCTCCATGGCAGTTTTCCTGCCGGCTTCTCGGCTTTCCCCTCGGTTTTCTCGGTGGACTTTTTACCGCTGAGAAAACTGAGCGTGTGTACAGGGCTTTACTGTATTCTGCAAATGTCAGTGGCCTGAAATAGTGGTTAGAGTCAAACTTTACCTATGGGTGATGGCACTGTTTGGTCTTCTTAGACTGCATGCTTTGGAAAAATTTAAAATACCTAATGGAGCAGATTTTGAGCATAACACTATGTTTAACCACTTCCCGCCCCCGCTACAGCTACAGAGTGGGTGGGCGTCCCGAGGCATCCTCTTGTGATCACGCCTTCGGACACAGCTGATCACAGATCAGAGTAAAGGGCCAATCATAGCGACCCTTTACCACATGATCATGAGTGTAACTGATCAGTGTTGCCTATCAGTGCCAATAAGTGCTGCCTACCAGTGCCTATCAGTGTCACCTATCAGTGCCGCCGATCAGTGCCCATCCGTACCACCTATCAATGCCCATCAGTGCCATCTATCAGTGCCACCTATAAGTGCAGCCTCATCAGTGCCTCCTCATCAGTGCCCATCATTGAAGCCTATCAGTGCAGCCTATCAGTGCCCATTAGTGCAGCCTATCAGTGCCCATCAGTGAAGTAGAAAAATGACCTATGTGCTACATTTTATACAAACTATGAAAAACGTTTTGTTAGTTTAGCAAAAGATAAAAATGGAGATTAATGGTGATTAAATACCACCAAAAGAAAGCCCTGTTTCTGTGAGGGAAAAAATGTCATATGGATACAGAGTTTCATTACCGCGCAATTGTGATTCAAAGTGAGACAGCTGAAAATTGGCCTGGCAGGAAGGGGGTAAGAGGGACCAGTAGGCAGGTGGTAAAATGCTCTATGAATAAAAAGGTTCACTTTAAATTAGAATTATACTTTCTCTTTCATAATCACTCTTTTTTTTTATTCACCAGAAGCCCTATTTTTTTCTTGTGGGATACACATTCAACTACCGAGAAGCTCTTTTAATCTGCAAAGATGATGCAAACAGTAGAGGAAGAGTGAATTTAAATCTGTGGACCACCATTCACTAAAAGAAAATTAGTCACCATTTCCCACTTAAAGCCAAAAGCCAGTTAAACATTTGATTTTCCACGTGCTGATATAATTAGACACAATAAAATAAAACACTAAGGGTCAGATCCACAGTCAGCGGCGTAAATGTAGGCGGGCGTAGCGTATCATAGTTAGGCTACGCCGCCGCAACTTATAGAGGCAAGTGCTGTATTCACAAAGCACTTGCGTCTAAAGTTACGGGGGCGTAGCGTAAATGTGCCGGCGTAAGCGCGCCTAAATCAAATGAGGAACAGGGGGGCGTGTTTTATGTAAACTAAGCATGACCCCACGTAAATGACGCTTTTTTCGAATGGAGCATGCTCAGTATCTTGTCGAATTTTCAAATTAAGTTACGCCCGCTCAATGTCTAGACGACGTGAACGTAACTTACGCAAAGCCCTATTCGCGAACGTTTTACGCAAACAACGTAAACGACGGAAAATTTGCCGCTGTCCCGACGTCCATACTTAACATTTGCTACGCCTCATATAGCAGGGGTAACTTTACGCCGGTCCGACGCCTTACGCAAACGACGCATATAGATACGCCGGGCGCACGTACATTCGTGAATCGGCGTATCTACCTAATTTGCATATTCTATGTGTAAATCTACGAAAGCGCCACCTAGCGGCCAGCGTAAATATGCAACTAAGACACGACAGCGTAAGAGACTTACGTCAGCCGTATCTAAGCAAAAATCCGGCGTGTCTTCCTTTCTGGATACAGAAAAAAGATACTCTGGCGCATCCTAGAAGTTACGCGGCGTATAGATTCTTTGTGGATCTGGCTCTAAATGCTTAGTCACACTATTCGCAGTGATTACATTTTTCTGCACCACATTAACACAGGTCACTGCTGGGACACATGGAAAACAATTGTTTTCTAAGAGCTTCTTTTACACCACAACACTGGTGTTATATACGCAGCAGTGCAGTGTGAAAAAATGCAGCATGTGAGCATTTTTTCTTGAGCAGCACTGGATGGCACTGCATGTGACAGCACAGCAGTACAATGCACTGTGCTGTTTTGAAATTACATGAATTATGTGTCACTGCATGACACTTAAAAAAAAATTGAAAAAAAGTTAATAAAACAAGCTGTGCAATGTGCATCACACTGCTGCCTGCCAGAGCTGTGTGAATGAAGCCTAATATATATATATATATATATATATATATATATATAAAATGCATTTTATTTAATATACTTTGGAAGATATTAAGGCATACATTTCAAGTAATCAGATTTAAAATGTATAATTACGAGTTTAATAATAAAAAAAAATGTAAAAGAATTAATCATTTACCGTTTTTTAACCCCCTTAGCGGTAATCCCAAACGTGACTCGGGGTGTTTTTTTTATGCCGTTATCGGTAACCCCGAGTCACGCTCGGGGTAGCTGTGCAGAGCCTGCAGCGGCGTTCCTTACCTTCTCCTGGCGATCCAGCGATGATCTCCCATTGCTGTGATCGCCGACGAGACCCCCCCGCGCTCCATCCGTCGGCATCTGACTTCCTGTTTCAGTTCCCTGCAGCAGCAATGGTGCATGGGAGCGGAACTGGGAGGGAAATTCAAATGTCAACACAACACAAACACAAAGGAGGTGATACAATGTAATCTGAGAGGGTTACACTGTATCACCTTGGAATCTGACACAGGGCCCTTTCAGTGCCCCTTGCCATTGTCATTTGTGCCCATAAAAAAAAATGTTTTTGAAAATGGCATCAAAAAAGCACTTTCCTACAAAGGCGCTTTGGATGAGTTGAGCGACAGAGGCAGCGACACGGAGTTGCTCGCAGAACAGAGCGATAGTGAGTCGTGGGGAGATTTGTCATCTGACTCTGACACTGATCCAGAAAGTGACAACGGCGATGATCTCGCACCTGACCTCAGCGATGTGTGCACTTGGTGCCCTATAGACAGCGATACGGACCAGGCAGCGCCCCCGAGATTCTGATTCACTGGATCACCTGGGATGAAGGTAGATGTGGAGAGTGACAACCCTCTGGCGTACCTGCAATTATTTCTTACTGAGGAGGTAATTTTAAAAATCGTCACAGAAACCAACCGCTACCATGATCAGCAATCCGCTACGCTGCGTGCCAGGTTTTCCAGAACCAGAAAGTGGGAACCAGTGACTAAAGAGGACATCTGGCAGTTTCTGAGACGCATCATCCTTCAGGGGGTGGTGGGGAAACTGCTCCAGAAATGGTATTGGACCAGATGTCCGAATACCATTTATCGCTCATCATGAAGAATTTACACTTCACCAACAACGAAGAGTTTGATGAGGCCACGCATCCTGCGCCCAAACTAAAAAAAAATCTGGGAGGTATGCCAAATGATTGTCACCAACTTCCAGCGGACCTACGTGCCAGAAAGGGACGTCAGTGTGGATGAAAGTCTTATGGCCTACAAGGGACGCCTGAGCTGGATACAGTTTATTGCATCCAAAAGATGCTCTGCAAGTCATCCACCGGATACATCTGGAATGCGGTCATTTACACCGGTAAAGGCACCAAGTTCAAACCCAGGTACAGCCGCTATGGGATGGCCACATCATCTGTCCTTACACTGCTGGACCCATTGCTGAACCAGGGATATTGTGTGACAACGGACAATTTTTACACATCTCCGGAACTGTATGAACCGGATGGGTATGGTACCGTTAGGCCAAACCGATGTGATATGCCATCAATGTTTGGCAAGAAAAAAAAAAAATAAATGAGAAATGGTTGTCTTTCAATAAGGGTAAAATAATGGCAATGCGATGGCGAGACAAGAAGGACGTGTGTCTCATGAGCACCGTGCACAATACCTCCACTGCCATGGTCCGCACAAAACATGGGAAAGATGTGCTGAAGCCGCAAGTCGTGATCGACTACAATCACACCATGGGAGGTGTTGACAGAGCCGATCAGGCAATGACATTTTACCCGGCGATGCGGAAACAGAAAAATAAATATTCCAAAAAGATTTTCAGGCATCTCCTGGAACAATGCCTTTGGAATGCCTATATCCTATATAGAGCAAACACTGAAATACCTCTTGTTCATTCTGACTTTATCTGGAAGGTGGCTGAGCAGATTTTTGTCAACCACCCAATGCCATCAGTAGCTGCTAAGAGACCCGGACGACGCGCTGTTGATGTTGTCAACCCAGAACGCCTGACAGGTCGTCATTTTATGGACTATATACCACCAACCGCAAGAAAGGCAGCGCCTACCAGGATGTGCGTCGTTTGCTGTTCCAAGAGAGATGGCAATGGAAAAAAAGTCAGAGAATAAACAAGGTACTATTGTCCTGATTGCGACGTCGGACTTTGTCCAGTTCCATGCTTCAAAATGTTTCACACTCAGGATGTTTATTGAATTTCTTTGTTTGACAAATTTGATTATTTTTCATTACATAATTGAATAAAATTATATTATTTATTAGATTATAATTCATGAGTTTGTGTTTCAAATTTATCAAATCTGGGATGTCTACTAGAGTCTTGTTTGGTCAGGTTTAAGTAAGTAATTACTAAGAATTGCAGGCCTATAATACATATCACCAAATTTCAATGCAAAAAATGGTACCGCTTTTGGTACAAAATTCCAGACAGAATCATACCGCCAGGGAGGTTAAGGTCATTTTATGCTTCCTCCGAATCCAATGGCATATGCTTACTGTGCCTATACACAGTAAATATAGTATTGCTTGCGGCAGCAATGGTCAAAACACCCTATGGTGAGTTTAGTTCTAAAATAGTACTATGCTACTTTAACCGTGCAGCTTTATTTTTTTCTGTTCTAGGACCCATTTAATCTAAAAGAGTCCCTGCACTCTTGGCTACCCTGTCCAATCAGGTCCTAACCAATGAACAGAATGACAGCTTTACACCCACAAGACAACATCCCTGATAGTGAACAATGATCAATATGTTGAACTGATCTTTATTTTTACTTCAAGCATGATCTGTATTTATTGATTATAAAAGTATGACTTTTTGGGAAACAATTTTGGATAGAAACTATTTCATTGACTGGTCAATCACTCTGGTCCTCACTGCAAATACATTCAGTTAAAGCTAAATGTACAAACTGGCCAGCCAGAAGGACCAACAAGGCTTGTGCTTGGTGCCATTATTTTTTTTTTTTATGTCTACAAAGTAGGTAGTTGCACCTTAGTAAAGCTGACAATACACAGTTTTTTTACCCACTTCTTGAATGACCTAATGACCTAATGTTGTACCCAAACTAAATTGATTCAATTTTTTTCCACAAATAGAGCTTTCGTTTGGTGGTATTCGATCACATCCGCGGTTTTTATTTTTTGCGCTCTAAACAAAAAAAGAGCTACAATTTAGAAAAAATAAATATCCCAATAAATAAATACATTTCTAAATCAATTTATGCCAATGTGTATTCTACATGTTTTCGGTAAAAGCATATATAGATTGGTTTGCGCAAAAGTTATAAAGGATATATCTATGCCATTTTTATTATTACTCTTTTTTACTAGTAATGTCGGTGATCAGTGGGACAGTGACATTGAGGCAGACAAATCAGACACTTTTGAAACTTTCTTGGGACCATTTATGCAGCGATCAGTGCTAAAAATAAATGAAAATGAATTCTCGCGCAAAATCTATAAACACACTAACAGTGTCAAAAATAGTGAAAAGTGAACAATATGTGATCAATAATAAATAAATGAATCACGTGCCAATACACAAATAGAGTCCATAAGTGATTAAGCAGATGTACTGCAAAGGGGAGAAGCAATAAACTATAATGTCCACAGATCTTGAATATATGGTGAATGGCTTGATCTGAAGCGTGTTTGGTCTCACAGAACTCTCACCTTATCAATAGGTATACTGAGCATCAAGGACAATCACAGGGCACTCTGATGAAGCCTCTGATGAAGTCACGTTCCGTGACGTAACGCGTAAGGCCGTAGCTAGACGTAAACCGGAAGTGACGTGGAACCCCGTTCGTCTACCCGGGTAGAACTGTATTTGGCGTCTTGATGTTTTAATGCGTATAAGCATATTTTTAGCTTAATAAACTTCTCCTGATTTTGATATCTTCACGATGGGAGTCCCCTTTGTTTTATTCTCTTTTTTGGGCCATTGATCTACTTCCCCTGGTGAGCCTCCATCTTCTTGAAGCCCAGCATTGCGGACTACAGCGGAGAAGATACAGCAGTTTCCATATACCCGATCTGCGGATGTATTCAAAGCATGCTTCCCGCATCAGGGAGGTAAGCTCTCTGTGAGCCCAGCGTCCTGTGAAGATTTGTTTCCAGCTATCATCACTTTTGATGCACTTTAACACCAGTAGTTTATGGATTCTATTTATCCACGTATATGGACATTTCCTATAGTTGTATAGTTGCAGCTTCACACTTTGCTTATTTTTGTTTCCCATTCACTATTATTCACTATTATTTAGTGGTGGCTTATATTGATTGCTTTGATTTGTCATATTTGTTTGCACTCCCTCTCAGTAACACTGAGTCGTATGACTTTAGTGTATAATTGCGCTCATCACCTTTGTATTCATGAACAAGAAAAAGGGGGGTTAGAACTGCGCCATTGCACCCAGACTTCGTGTATTATAAAGTCAATTGGATATAGTAGACATCAGGGTTTAAAAGAAGAAAGTCAATACGATTCTCCAGGGATTCCACGATCCTAGTGTACGGAATAATGAATCCCACCAAGATGGTCCACATTTAATCCATATGTAACTCGACTGCCAGAGTCATGAGCCGCTTACCAGATCATTGACTTAAATCAGCGGTCGACTGTGACCCAGCCGCGGCCTTTGAGGAGAGGAGGGGGGGGGGACCCACTTCCTAGATGTATCACTCTCTCTCCTGAGACTCAGACTCTATCAGGGACGGTCCACCGTGATTCACAGCACACTAAGTGTGAAATCCCACCACCGATATTAGAAGCAGCTTACCAGAACTCCAATCATAAACCACAGTCGGCTGTGACCCAGCCGCGGCCTTTGGGGAGATCCCACTCCCTGGATGAAAGCACCACTTGCACCCTCGATAATATACAATGGTGTCACCGCACAAAAAAGAAAACGGCAAACATAGCGTAACTCCGTGGGATAGGTTATTTAATAAAACAATAAAACGATAAAAGGTTTACTCACATATGTAGTAATCACAAGGAGCATTTGAAATTGCCGGCCGGCATGTAACAGAGCAACGCCCGTATACCAAACGTAATGACGTCACCGCACGTCCTCCCAGACGCGTTTCGTCATTCGACGTTATCAATGGGATGATAACGTCGTATTCATACCACTTGTTTTGTTGTTAGTAACATTTTAGATTTGAGCAGCAGTTTATTTGCACATTCACTTTTATATTATTTATACACCTCATGTTTCACTATTGGCTAGCGCTTTAGACTTTTTTTTTTTTTTAATGGTGTAGCCTTACACAATCTCCTCGAACAGCCCCTAATAAACTCAGATGTGGGAGACCATGAGGGAGAAAAGAAAAAGAAAAGAGCCTCCAACGGTGCAGTAATCAAGGAAAGGGTGTTTATTACAGGTGGATGTATTCTTACATTAAAAGTTTAAAACGAGTGCAATAATGAAAAAATGAACAGCAGCGTTCTCAACGCCTCCTCACGTCACTCCTGGTGTACGTCTGCATACGGCCAATCCCTACGCGTTACGACACTGTCACGTGTCTTCATCTGGGGAACTCAGAGGAGTTTGTGTAAGGCTATACCATTATTAATGAGCTCGGAATAAGCTTGAGAGGTACCAGTGGAAGTTTGGAAACTGTTTGCATATGGAGGTGGAGGGCCCTGTGATTGTCCTTGATGCTCAGTATAACTATTGAGAAGGTGAGAGTTCTGTGAGACCAAACATGCTTGAGATCTAGTCATTCACCATATATTCAAGATCTGTGGACATTATAGTTTATTGCTTCTCCCCTTTGCAGTACATCTGCTCAATCACTTATGGACTCTATTTGTGTATTGGCACGTGTTAGCATGTTTATAGATTTTGCGCTTTCACTTATTGTTCTTTTTTGGAGACATTTATTACTCACAGTAGCGCAAAGGACATTATTCATTCATTTCCAGTGCTAAAAATAGCCACTGATTACTGTATAAATGTCACTGACATGGAAGGGGTTAACACTTTGGGGTGATCAAGGGGTTAAGTGTTCCCTAGGAAGGTGTTTCTGACTGCGGGGGGAGTTGACTTACTGGGAGTAGAGGGAGATCGCTGTTCCTAATCACTAGGAACAGCAGATCTCTCTCTACTTCCCTGACAGAATGGGGATCTGTCTGTTTATATTGACAGATCCCCATTCTGGCTCTCTGAGGAGTGACCGCGGGTCGCACGGTGGACATCGCGGCCGCTGCTCATGCTCATCGGACATTGCGCCGCCTATAGCCAACGTACATCTAAGGCGATTGGCGCAGCTGTGCTAACCTGCCGCAGTATAATTGTTGGCAAACAGGTAACAGGTTCCTCTGTGTTTTCTAAACAGCATTCATGGATGAATTCCCCCCCACGCACACACTTGGCTACTGTATTATGACAGTTGGCAGAATACCCGAACAGCAACTGCATCTGATTGGATGCATTTGCTGTTAAAGCGGAACTAAACCCTTCAACCCTTTTCAGCCAAGGAGGCTGACATCCTAGCCTCTGTTTGATCTGCAACTGCCATGGTGCTGCACATGTGAGCAATTATGATTCCAAATATTTGATGGTTTAACAGTTTGGCTGAAAGCACAAGCAAATGTGACAGTTAGAAGTCAAATTGATTGGTTTAGTTGTGCTTTAAATTGTCATTTTTATGTCCCGATTAATTTGCTTTTCATTCTAATTAAATTGGTTGGGATGGGGCCAACATTCAAAATTCATACATCAGTCTAGATCAGCAGGAGAAGCGGTTTTGGCATGCAGGTAGTAGGACGCTTCTGCACTTCAGATATGTGTAAACATTTCAATGCCTTACTGAATGTGCTATATCTATGCTTTAGCTAAGCATATCAGACTTTCCTATTTTTGGCTCTTTTACGAAGGTCGTTTTATGTACTATAGGACTGCTAGTCTTCTTCTGCATGTAAAAAGAAGTAATGTCACATACACACGATCAGACGTTTGCCCAGCCAAATCACATCAGAAAAATATAGAACATGTTCTATATCTAAACTCTGATGGAATTTATCAGAATTTCCGATTAAAAAACTCCAATGGGGCTACACAGGATCGAAAAAATCTGATGAAAAAAGTTCATCTGACTTTTTCCATCGGAAATTCCGATTGTGTGTACAGGGCATTACACATTTAATTAAACATTCTAGAATTACAGAAAAATAACAAGAAGGCTCATAAGGTAATAAATATGCACTTAACTAAATAAATATGTATTTGTCTTTATAATAGTAGTTATTACTGTTTCAGAAGAACCGCTAATCGAGATAAGTTTACATAATATGTAAGATCAACTGATATGAACAAGAAAAATATACAGGAGGACATTTACCAATCGTGTCTCAAGGCAAAATAATGTTAACCAGTAGCAGGAAGCATCATGATACAGAATTATTGCAAGGTTACAGCCTGAAGCCCTGTACACACGACCGGGATTCCCGGCGGTAAAAAGTCTGCTGGGAATCCTGGGGGGAAAACCAAGAACCTGCTCGGTAAGTTTCCCCCTGTACACACCAAAGCCATGAGAGCTTTGGCCGGGAATCCCAGCCCTGTGTATGCTCCACCATAGTGTTTCCCATAGGGAAAAAGACCGCCGTGAATCGAGTCAGGAATAAAGAGAACATGTTCTCATTTTTCCTGCCAGGATTCCCAGCGGTTTTCCTGTCGGGAAAACTGCCAAGGAGCATACACTCGGACAGTTTTCCCGACCAAAAGCTGTCATGACAGTTTTCCAGACGGGAAAACTGGTCATGTGTATGAGGCATCAGTCATAAAATTCCAATTTTTGACATGCACTAAACTCTACACTTGTGACTGCATTAAATCTGACCCTGACAATTTTATACTATACATCAGTTTAGAATGGATATCAAACTTGGCTGCCCAGGAATACAGACACACAGGGCCAAATTCTCAAAAAAGCTGCCTAACTTAACTTTCAGCAGTTAAGTTACACAGGCGTTAAATTTCTACCTAAGTGCCCGATCCACAAAGCACTTACCTAGAAATTACACGCCGTGTAACCTAAGTGCCTCCGTCGCAAGGCGGTCGTCTGCTCGAGGGGGCGATTCCTATTCAAATGAGGCGCGCTCCCGCGCCGGACGTTCGGCGCATGCGTGTGACGTCATTTTTCCCGACGTGCATCGCGCGAACGTACTTTACGCCGGGCTTTGTGGATCGCGACGGGACAATAAAGTTGCGTCGGGTAAAAAAAAAATACACGCCGGGAAAGAAAATTCGAAATTTAAAAAAAAACGCGGCGATCGAAAAAAATGTTTGTTTTTACAAGGTCTAAACAGTTTAGGCCTTGTAAAAGCATCCCTAATTTTACGTATGCAAAACATAACTTACGCAGAAAAACACAAAGCTAAAAAGCTTTGTGGATCTGCTTAAAGCGGGAGTTCACCCATTTATTAAAATTTTTTTGTTCTCCCCTTAGATTCCTGCTAGTTCGGTCTAGGGGAATCGGCTATTTGTATTAAAATATGAGCAGTACTTACCCGTTTTCGAGATGCATCTTCTTCCGTCGCTTCCGGGTATGGGTCTTCGGGAGCGGGCGTTCCTTCTTGATTGACAGGCTTCCGAGAGGCTTCCGACGGTCGCATCCATCGCGTCACTCGTAGCCGAAAGAAGCTGAACGTCGGTGCGGCTCTATACTGCGCCTGCGCACCGACGTTCGGCTTCTTTCGGAAAATCGTGACGCGATGGATGCGACCGTCGGAAGCCTCTCGGAAGACTGTCAATCAAGAAGGAACGCCCATTCCCGCAGCCCATACCCGGAAGCGACGGAGAGGATGCATCTCGTAAACGGGTAAGTACCGATCATATTTTAAAACAAATAGCCGATTCCCCTAGTAAAAACGAGCAGGAATCTAAGGGGGAAAAGTGCCCTCTAAGGGTGAACCCCCGCTTTAAGTACTCATTTGCATACGCAAAGCGTCATTTCGACTCGAAATGCCCCCAGCGGCGGATGCGGTACTGCATCCTAAGATCCGACAGTGTAAGTCTATTACAGATGTCGGATCTTCTGACTATCTTTGGAAAAATCCTTCTGAGGATCGTTTCCACAGATAGCCACAGGGATACGCAGGCTGAACAGCAGTTCCGCCTGCGTATTTCCTTTGAAGATTTGGCCCACAGATCTGTAAACATGTTGCCAAGTTTTTGCCTAAGGAGATGAAGCCTGATTTACGACTGCATTTGCTTGATAAATGCCCTCCACGGTATGCTATTGCTATTCTGTAGAGGCAAGTAAGATATTTGACTGTTATGTATACTTGCTACAAATCTTTTCGCTTTATGTAGCCTTTGCAAGTTTTGGCTTTTGTCATATAGATTCAACTGATAGCAAGACAGTGGATAAATGGAGACCATTGTTCGAATACAGTATATACCACATCATTAATAGCGTATAGTTAAAGGAGATGTACAACCAAAGCTCGTTTGGCTTTACTTGTGGATCGTTCTACACGCCTGTGACCTGTGACCCATTTTCAGAAGACAGCGGGTTGAAGCCCGCTGTCAGCTGTTATCACAGAACCAGTCCAGGATCAGGAAAGATTGCGACTATATGGTCGGGATCCGCCCACATGCCTGGACTGAGAGGCTGAGCTGGCCAATCCCATCCCCTCCACAGCCCAGCGCTTCAATAAGCACTGGAGGGGCAGAGGAGACAGCGGGGACCGACAGTCAGTGAGACTCAGTTCTCAGCCTTAGACCCCATACACACTATACAACTTTTGTTGTCTGATTTCCTTTAGATTTACTAAAACCATGTAGTGCAAGGGCCTGTCTGATTGCATACAAATTGAAACTCTTAAGCCCTGTACACACAATTGGTTTGTCCGATGAAAACAGACCGATGGACTGTTTTCATCGGACAAACCGATCGTGTGTGGGCCTCATCGGTTTGTTTTCCAACGGTGAAAAAAAATAGAACATGTTTTAAATTTTTCCTATGGATAAAAAAACGATAGAAAAAAACAATCGCCTGTGTGGAAAACATCTCTCCTCAAGGCTGGGAAGCCTGAAATAAAAAAAAAATCCTGGCTTCGATCGTAGTCGGAAGAAGCACCAGAGGGGCGACGGGAGGGGGGACGTCCCCTTTCGCCTCCCATAAGAATGATCAAGAGGTGGAACAGTCGGTATGATCATTATTATGGTGTAGAGAATCGCCGGCTGAAAAAGATGATATCTGAATGATGCCTGTAGCTGCAGGCATCATTCAGATATCCCTGCACAAAGTCAAGGACGTCATATGACGGCCGGCGGGCGGGCGAGAAGTGGTTAAAATGCATTTTTTTTCCAGAATATTTTCCAGGTATTGCTGAGTATTTTCCAGGTATTGCAGAGTATTGACCGGGTATTGCAGAGTATTGGCCGGGTATTGCAGAGTATTGGCCGGGGTATTGCAGAGTATTGGCCGGGGTATTGCAGAGTATTGGTCGGGGTATTACAGAGTATTGGCCGGGGTATTGCAGAGTATTGGTCGGGGTATTGCAGAGTATTGGCCAGGGTATTGCAGAGTATTGGCCGGGGTATTACAGAGTATTGGCCGGGGTATTGCAGAGTATTGGCAGGGGTATTGCAGAGTATTTGCAGGGATATTGCAGAGTACTGACAGGGGTATTGCAGAGTACTGGCAGGGGTATTGCAGAGTACTGGCAGGGGTATTGCAGAGTACTGGCAGGGGTATTGCAGAGTACTGGAAGGGGTATTGCAGAGTACTGGAAGGGGTATTGCAGAGTATTGGCAGGGGTATTACAGAGTATTTGCAGGGGTATTACAGAGTTTTGGCAGGGGTATTGTACAGTATTGCAGGGGGTATTGCAGAGTATTGCAGGGAAGGAAGAGTATTGCACAGGGTATTGCAGGGATGGCTGAGCAGGGATGGCTGGATCTGTGACGGCAATTGTCACAGATCCAGCCCACAGCGCTGCTGACACCCGCTCTCTCCTCTCACACTGTACTGATCGGTACAGAGAGGGGATGGAGGAACCGGCGTCATCAAATGGCGCTGGTTTGTTTACATGTGATCGCTCCATCATTGGACAGAGCGATCACGTGGTAAACGGCCTCTATCAGCGGCAATTTACCGCGATCTGTGATCCTCTGGACCCGGCCGTCATGGACACTCCCGTGTGCGCACCCCAGGGAGCGCGATTCTGGGAGGACGTCCTTCCAGAGTTAACAAACCGCCCTGTAGACGTCTTTTGTCTATGGGCGGGTCGTTAAGTGGTTAAAAAGCTTATGAAGGTACAGTTGAACCTCGTATTACGAGCATAATCCGTTCCAGGAGTATGCTCGTAATCCAAAGTACTCGCATATCAAAGCGAGTTTTCCCATTGAAGTCAATGGAAACGAAAATAATTTGTTCCACATTGACTTCAATGGTATGCAATACCGAATGCGGACAGATGGGGGGGGCGCCAGAGAGCGCAGAAAACTGCCAAAAAGGCCCAAGGACACTTTGGCTCGGTTCCTGCGCCCCCGTACCTCAGGTCAAATGAGGTACTGCAGGCCAATGTTCGGCTTTTCTCAGCTTCTGCGCCCCGTACCTCAGACCAAATGAGGTACTGCAGGCCTATTTAGCTTGAATTCTGCTCGTCTTGCGAGTCCACATTTGCAAACCGAGTCAGAATTCTTTTTTAAAACGCTCTCAAACCAAGTTACTCTTAAACCAATGTTCCACTGTAGTGTTTAACCAGCATCTGGAGTAATTGTACTATATATCTATCAGAATCCCTCCAATTTTCTCATTTCAGTACATGCTTCATTCAACAATACTAAGCTCTGATGAAGATGGAGACCCTTTGAACCTCTAAAACATGTTAAGTTTTTAAAATACAGGAGTCTGAATAAATATGTCATATTTTCTGCTTTTGGCATTGGAGAGATTCACCCTCACTATCTGTTCTGGTGATTACTGCCATGAAATCAAAAAAGGGGTTGATTTACTAAAACTGGAGAGTGCAAAATCTGGTGCAGCTGTGCATGGTAGTCAATCAGCTTCTAACTTCAGCTTGTTCAATTGCTTAATTGTAAAGTCTCTTTTTTTCCCTATAATATAACAAACATGTCATACTTACCTGCTATGCTCAACCCTGATTGGCTAGCTGACTTTTATTGATAGAAGTGGCAGCCAATGGCATCACTGCTGTGTCTCAGCCAATTAATAGAGAGAATCTAGAATGGCTGAGACACTTGTGGACATCGCTGGACAGAGAGGGACCTCAGGTAAGTATTAGGGGGGCTGAGGGGGGCTGCTGCACACAGAAGGTTTTTTATCTTAATGCATTATGCCTTTATAACTCCTATAAGCTTTGACAAAAAAAAGTTTTAGTAAATCAACTCCAAAGAGTTCAACAGGAGGGAAAATCTTCCATAGGTGAAACCTTATATGGATAACCATGTCAGGTGAGTTAGTATCTTTTAGGCCTTGTACTCACGACCGGATCTGTGCGCTGGAAACTGTCTGCCCGACAGTTTCCGGCGTACAAGGCTGATTTGTGTTTGGTTCCGCTGGCGTGTACACACCAGCGGACCAAATTACCGTCGTACCGGAACGCGTGCACGTAAACTACGTACGACGTCACTATAAAGGGGAAGACCAAACTTAATGGCGCCGCCCTCTGTTCCTCTTTTGCTAGTTACGGGTTTGCTCGTGTTAGTGAAGGTTTGGTTAGAGCTGATTCGCGCTTCTCGGTCTCCAGGCTTTGACAGCGTGTATTCACGGGTTCAGTGCGTGTGCTTGCGGTAACGTAGTTGTCATTCGGCTATAGGCTAGCAGGTTGTTTCTGCTTTAGCAGTTGCATCCTGTGCGCTCGTATCTGTTTGTCACGCGTTTGTCGCAGGTAGTGCTGGATTTGCGAGTGCTTTCTGTTTCAGTGTGTTCTTGACTGACCAGCCGGCCGGTTTGAAGCCATGATGGAGCAGCAGCGTCAATTTTCGCGAGTTGGTGCTGTTTATGGGATGGCTGCTGGATATGTTCATTTTTCCAGTACTTTGGCCAGAAACAGGGGGCGGAGGCGTTTCTGGACCAAGAATTGGTTGCGCCAGCGTGACCAGTTCTCACATATGCCTCTGCTTAGGGAACTCCAGGAGAATAATCCTAATGACTTTAGGAATTTTCTCCGCATGACGGACCCCGTATTCAACAGTCTGCTGGAACTTCTGTCCCCCTATATCACGAGGCAGGACACTGTGATGCGCCAAGCCATCACGGCCGAGCAGAGGCTTATTGCCACGTTGCGGTACCTGGCGACTGGGAGGAGCCTGCAGGACCTCAAGTTCTCGACAGGCATCTCTCCGCAGGCGCTTGGGGTCATCATACCGGACACGTGTGCTGCCATCATCAAAGTTATGCATGAGGAGTATATTAAGGTAAGTTTCCTGGCTGTAATAATGTTGCTAACTAACTTTTTTTTTCATTTCCCAGATATGCTGTGTGTTTAACTAACGTTCCCTTTTCTCCCTATGCATGTTGATATCAGCTTTACATGTTTTTTTCTTGGCCTACCTGCATATTTGTCCCTTACCCAATATTAACCTGTCCAGCATGCTATCCTAGGGACAAACCCACCTTGCCATTTTTTAAAACAGGACTTTTTGGTTTTTGTGTCCCCCCCCCCTTCAAACTTTAATTGTCCCCATCAGAGGGCTGTGGAGTCTCTTAATGAAGTGGCCCTATATATTTCATTTCCCAAATTCTCCATGCACATTTTTCGAATGCAATTTTAATACTTTGAAGTGTCACAAGGATGCTTGTAGGATGTTTTTATTCCAAAGTACTAAATCTCTTTTTTTGTTTGTCCCCACAGCTACCCTCCACACCACAGGAATGGCAGTCTGTGGCTTCCCAATTTGCCCAGCGGTGGGATTTTCCAAACTGCGGTGGAGCAATAGATGGGAAACACGTCCGCATTGTGCCCCCACCCCACTCGGGGTCCTACTATTATAATTACAAGGGTTATCATAGTATTGTGTTGATGGCGGTGGTGTCGGCACAGTATGAGTTTCTATATGTGGACGTGGGGAAGAACGGCCGGATGTCTGATGGGGGAGTGTTCGCACGGACTGATTTCTATGATCGTCTCCAAGCTGGTGGTCTGGCATTGCCACCAGATGAAGATAATGTGGAAGGACTTCCGTTTGTGTTCCTAGCGGACGAGGCTTTCGGGCTTGGTCCTCACCTCATGCGGCCTTTTCCCCAGAGGACCCTCACCTCAGAGAGGAGTGTGTTTAATTTTCGGTTGGCCAGGGCTCGGAGGGTAGTCGAGAATGCCTTTGGGATACTCACCAACCGGTTCCGCCTGTTCAGGACATCGATACATCTGGCGGAATATAAATTGGACACCGTTGTATTTGCCTGCTGCATTTTGCACAACTTTTTACGCAGGCACTCCCAGACGTACCTACCCGACATCGGTTCTGAGGCAAGACTACCCTCAGATCCCCTTCCCGGGCTGGACACTGGTCGCGCTGGCTTGGCCCCCCAATCAGCTCGTGAGGTACGCGACAAATATGTTGAGTACTTCATGGGTCGGGGGGCCATTGCTATGCCAGATCATATTTCTTTCTAATTCGGCCCCCAAAGAAAGGAATATTCTCTCAAATAAAAAATAATTAGACCATTGGACTTTATACAGTTGTTTGTCATTAATGCTTTTTCTCTTTTTATCTGTCTTCCTGGTTCTCTGACTAACTTTTTCAATTTTAATGCATAATTGATTTCTCCACTTTTAGTAAATGACCACATTTTGCACAGTATTCACTCATCTACAAACAGGGTATTGAGTCTAGAAATAAGAAGCAACTCCATTTGTACATTTTGAGGTCAAGTTTTTTAATTTTTGCTTGTTCATGACCCCAAAAAATTTTTGAAATTTTTTTCATTACTCCCTGCTTTTGTACTTAGGAGTCTACAAAATTTTTTTTTTTATTTTTTTTTTTTTAAGGTAATTCAACCAATAATATTATGCAGATTATACCTATTTTAACAAGTTCACATTTTTGTTTATCAAATATAGTTAGATTTATTGTTTACATATATATATATATATATAGAATATTATTGGTGGGGTGTTTACCGCCTTAGTATTTTTTATTTTCTGCATATTTTTTATGCACAAAAACCAAAATTTTTTTAAGAATTTTGATTTTTTTTGGTGTGTTTTTCAATAAGAAAATGTGTTGTTAAGATTTAGGAGTCAAATCTCCACTTCACTAAATTCAGTGATTAGAGAGATTTATAATTCTATATATATATCTTTTTAATTTTTTGTCGGTGTTTATTCTTTATGGTCTAAACTTTATAGTATCCAAAAATGTTCAACATGGTCAAAAAGTAACAAAATACAATTATAAAAATATAAAAACTCACAACAGCAGTCAGTCATGGTGTGCTTTCACACTGGAACACGCCAAAATTTGAAGATACACACATTCAGTGCAAACTCGCCAAATGTCATTGGTTCAACAGACAAATGGCCACATGTGCTATCTGACATCATGGGTGATCAATGTCTGTGTTCTGTGGGAGCAAACCCTTCCTCTCAACTACTTGAGGATGGAGGAGGGGGTTGGACCCACAAAGCACAGACACTAGATATTCTGTGATGGCAGATAGCACATGTTGGCACACTGTGTGTGTATCTTCAAATTTTGGCGTATTCATTATTAAAACAGTAAAAATGTTTGTGGGGGCGGGGGATGGGCGGGGGGTGTTTCAGTCTTTGACACGGCCCATCATGTCAATAATATTTTTAAAATTAGATTCGATGACCATCATTCTTTGCCGCATATTGTCCATTTCCGTGCAGCATTCCAAAAGGACATTTGTTAAATTCTCTTCCATGACAACCATCCTTTCACGCATATTGTGCATTTCAGTGCTGCACTCCATTACCTGCTGAATAATTATAGCAGCACTTGCACGTGAAAATATTGGCACACCATCCTCCTCCCCTAAAAAAACAAAAAAAATGGTCATTTACTAAATTATTTTTCGATGAGGCCTATCTACATATGTTTTTTTTAATCAAGCTAGGGTGACACTGACCTGATGGGCTTCTCCTTTCAACCTCTTCGACATCTTCTATCACTCCTCCTTCTTCCACCACCTCACCATCATCTTCTATCACTCCTCCTTCTTCCACCACTTCCCCATCATCTTGGACTCCTCCTTCATCCATCAATCCACCTTCTTTCAATTCGCCAAATTGTTCTTCCGCCACTTGCCCTTCATCTGCTATAAATTCTAAGTCCAAAATTACTTCTTCCTCCTCTCTTCCTTCCTCCTTTCTTCCTTCCTCCTCTCCTTCCACATCCTCTTCTCCTTCCACATCCTCTTCTCCTTCCACATCCTCTTCTCCTTCCACATCCTCTTCTCCTTCCACATCCTCTTCTCCTTCCACATCCTCCTCCTCCTCCACATGTTGAGATGGCAGATTTTGGCCTTGTCTGGCCCTCTCTGCCTCCTCCAAATGCTGGCGACTTCTTTCCCCTGAAATAAACAAAAAAAAATGTAGACTCATCAGCACACAGATATTGGAGAGCATAAATCGCACACATTGCTTAGAAGAGGCTTTCATTTAGTTACTTTTATCTTTCACCAAACCTACATTTTGGAATTACTTCTATGGCAAGCTCTGATCCTGCCCCTTTTTAGCAAAGTGACACACATGGATGTCCCCCCTAAACAGTCTTTCTGGGAGACCCTACCAAAACCCATTTTTGATTTGGGCAGACACAGGTGCTCTGCATTGCAGATGTGAAAACATCTGCTTTATTACCACTGTTTTTAGAATGAATCCTGTTTGCCTTTCCCATTCTCATAATTTTATTTTCTAGAACTAGCTTTTACACAATGTTTACAAACAAAGTTTTTGGCCAGTGAGCCATGTCCAGGTGTGTTGTTCCTGGAATAACCGAGCCTTTCTGAGAAACTATGTGATGTTACGTTGTTTACTAAGAACACTATTTGTAAATATGTAGGTATTTATGTCATAAAAAATAAATGACAACATGTCTTTAAAATTACAAGCAGGCCAAGGAGGCAGATGGTGAAATATACATGGCAACACATTATTGCAGACAATCACCCACCCCCCCCCAACCCCAATATATATTTACTTACTTTTACGCAGAATTTTAAGTATTTTCTTCATCTGATGTGGCTCCCTCAATTTTAAGTCTGACCAGCGTTTCCTCAGCTGTTCCTTGGACCTGGTGATCCCAAACATCCTCTGCATTCTCCTCGCCACCTTGTCCATAATATGTGCCTTTCGGCGGTTAGGGGTCTTGTATGGCCCTAATTCACCATCATAGTCCTTCTTTTGCATGATGTAAACTAACTCCACCATTTCCTGGAACCGCATATTAGTGGCTTTGTATCTTCTTGGCCTTGATCGGGACGTCCCTGCCTCTGTCCCTTCACTTGTGGCATGAGAGCATCGTGCCCGCTCGTGTGACATCGCCATCTTTTCTTTCCCACAGAGATTATGGGCGTGGAAAAGATGAATTCTTACGCCATGGGCGGAGAAGAGGGCGGCGTTTAATACATACGCGGAGTGTAGAGAATGCAAACAACGTGTTTACGTCGGTTACGCGGAGAATCTTCGAGCGCATCCAGAACATACACAGTTAACGCCATATTTCCTAAAATCATTGATTAAGGGCCTAGCAAAGGTGACGAGGGCGGGGTTTAATAAATACGCGGAGTGTTTAAAAGGTGCACGCCGTGATTACGCATCTTACGCGGTAATTAGGCGAGCGTGAGAAACGTGGAGCAAGAGACAGGAAGGTAAGGAAATTAAAAATGGGATCAGCAGAGGCCTGGAATATGTAGACACATGGGATGGGGGTTTGGGCTGTTGGTTGCACCCTTTTTAAGCTATTCTGTCTATGGGGTACCACAATGTTATTTTGGTATCCAAATGCTTTTGGACACCTCACAAAATAGAGATGTGAACAATGCTGTACCTCATTGACAAGTTTTTGAATGGTGTATTCAGATCAGGCAAAGTATTGTTCAAGTGTTGGTTGTACAGAGGTCATTAGGAAGTGTCTTTTATGTCATTCATTGTCAGGGGCATGAGATTTACACATGAAAGAGTGCCTAGATGAATACTGTCATTTGTAAGCATTGTTTATTTTTATATATTAAAAATATTTACTGCAATGTTAACAATGGCTCTGCATCTAGCAAATCAATGTTTGGTACAAGCAATGCGGCCGAGCTGCCAATCATTGTCTAAACAAGAGAGACTGTGTTTGTAATTAGATATAGGTAATAAATTTGAAGACACATATTATATCAAGGTCAACGCTGATCCTTTTGAATATTTATTTTTCTTTGGTTTATGTTTTTTGAATCTAGACTCAAAAAGAAATATAATTTTTCTAAAACTTAAATGGACCAACTACAAACCAAGGAAGCTATAGAGGCCTTACTCCAAAAATATCAGGAGACGCCCATCCTGTGGAATTCAAAACACGCATTATATTGCAATAAAGATGTACGAGCGGCAGCACTAGAAGAGCTAGCAAACTATATGCAAACTTGGGTGCCAGGATGCACTGCCAACATGGTGAAGGATAAACTTGCCAACCTCAGAAGCACATACAGGAGAGCATACAAAGCTAATAAAAGCAAAAAATCGGGAGCAGCAGCAAGACAAGCAAAGGAACCCAAACTGTGGTATTATAAACAGATGGCTTTTTTGCGGGACGAAATGGAAGGCAGGAAAACGATGTCGAGTCTTTCTTCCAACCTTTCCTCCATGCTACCTTCCAGCGGACCTTCCCCAGATGACCACAGCCCTGCAGAGTCGGAGGAAGAGGGCCTGGCTGACAGAGATGCTGATCTGCCACCCTTCGATGAGGAGGTATAGTAGTTTCCTCTATATTTCTGGCGTAAATAATTCTTGGTGGATTAATGATTTGATATTGTAAAAGAAAAGCCAAGCTGGGAAAAAGCAAAAAAAAAGGTGTACAGACAAATAGGTGTCAGAGATGACAACTGCAGGGGTCAGAAGTAGAGTGTATTCAAGTAATAATGAACAGAAAATACTAAACGAAAAACATGAAAATGAGTGTGGTTTTATTTTGCGAAATTGTAAAAAATTTCCTTTTTTTTCCACACAGGAAGAAGAGATCAGCCAGGAGGTGGCAGATCCTCAGGTGTCTGTCAGCCAGGAGGAGGCCGGGGTCAGTGGCAGCCAGGAGGAGGCCGGGGTCAGTGGCAGCCAGGAGGAGGCTGGGCCCAGTGGCCTGCAGCAGGTCCCCCCGGCCAGGAGAACCACCACCAGCCAGTCTTCTCCCCCCCAGGTGAGGCCATCAGGCCGAAGGAGGCAGTTGAGGCCTGTGGAGGAGGCAAGCCTCCGCATGATACAGGAGGCAAGCGCCATCATGAGGGCCCCCCTCAACCCCACAGAGGCCTTCAGTGCCTCATTGGCCCACGATTTAAATGAAGGGGAGGAGGACCAGAGAAGACTGGCAAAGGCCCTGATGAACCAGGTCCTTTGGTGGATGCAGAGGGGCCTGCTGACCCCAGAGACTGGGCTATGTGACCCGGCCCGGCTTGCGGAACACCATCCTCCTGCTGCCACATCGACCCCACCTGCAAGACCCCGTGTTAGATCCGCTGGAAGGCTGCCTGGAGGGAAGGCTGGAAAGAGGAGGAAACGTTGATTCTCTGCCTTCCATTTCCTTCCACATAAAGGACATCTTGTTTGGACTACCACAGTTTGGGTTCCTTTGTTTCTGTGCTGCTGCTTCCTATTTTTGTGTTTGGCTCCTGAGGCTTGGAAGTTTATCCTTCACCATGTTGGAAATGCAAGTTTGCATATAGTTTGCTATCTATTCTAGTGCTGCCGTTCTGTTTATTTTTTGTGATGACATTTGCCTGAATAAAAGGCTTTTTGCTTTCATTTGAAAACATGTCTATTGTTTGTTATACTGTGGGGATTATTAGGCAGCAAACCTTTAATAAATATACAATGGGTAATTTACAAAGGACACACTCCTTGGGGGGGGGGGGGACATTTGGTGTGCCAACATGGTTTAATATTCTCAAATGAAACACAAAAAAAAAAAAAAAAACAAGAAAAAAACATGTTAAAAAAAAAAATATAAATGGTGACATAACTAGAAACAACAAAAAAAAAAAAAAAGATGCACATTCCTTTACAAAAATGACTACTATAAATTATGGAGGACCACCAACCAAAACACACGTCTGGCATAGAAAACATTATTAAAGGATTACATCACAAGCAAGAAATGTGACATTTCAGTATGGGACAACTCTATTGAAATTGCATCAGCAAGAGAACGGGGTTATTCTAGCAAGAGAAGAATTAATAAAACGAGGCAAGAAAATGTGGTTTAGTGCGCCTTTTTAAGACATTGTTCTCTTGCTAGAATAAAAGGTTTCTAATGACGAATGTGCCATATCCCAAACAAACGCGAGTTTTACCTGAACGAGCGCTCCCGTCTCCTCATTTGGACTGAGCATGCGCAGGGTTTTTGTACGCTGCTTTTGTGTACAGACGACCGAACATGTCTGACGGACACGATTCCAGCAGACTGTTTTAAAGCAAGACCAGGAAACAGTTGTTCGTTGGAAAACGGTCTGGCCGACGATTGTTTGCTGGAATCCTGTACGTTACTGCCTACACACGAACGAACATGTCCGCTGAAACTGGTCCGCGGACCAGTTTCAGCAGACATGTTTGGTCGTGAGTACGGGGCCTTAGAGTTAAAGTAAGAGTGGTATCAATCTTTCTACATCTCATAAGGTTTTAATATAAAATAATATTGTGATTATTATCAATATTTTGTATATGCTATGACCTAAAACCCATTTTTAAATGTAACTTTTTCTTTAGTAGGCCATAGAAAATATTTCTGTACACTGTAGAATTTAGTCAGTTTAGTCCTGAAGTGACAGCTGTGCAAACTACACAGACAACTGCTGGCAGTGGTCCTTGTTCTGTAATAGGGTTGAACACTCTAGCACTGTAATCTCTTGATAAAATGTGCTCATTATCATTATACTGTACATAAAGCAACAATAGGCTGAACTGCTACACCGACACAGCTTGCATTGCTGTTTTCAACTGAATGAAAAGTGTTGAATGCACACTAAAATAACTAGGATAAAACTATTTATTTTGGAGGCAATTGCTAGATGAATTGCTTTTATCTGTCATTTAGTCAGCATTGAAATATTTATCTCTAGATCATCGAGATTAAACATTTCAAATACTATATAATATTAGTATAATAATTCATATAGGTGTAGCGCTACCCCCTCAGGAGCCGCTTGTTGTTGTTGGGATCGGCATATTAAGTTACCTCTTACCGTTGTCTAGGGGTGAAGTTGATGAGTAGATTAAGTGAGTGAATGTCCAGACAATAAATAAAGGTTTTCTGAATGCTTTATTATCGGCCCAACATGACCAACATCAACATGAGGTAGAGAGGAAAGGTTGATGAAGCAATAGATAACTTTGCAGTATCAGGCCTGGATATGAAGCGAGCAATCCTGCTCTCAGTAGTAGTAGATACAGTTCGTCACCACTCTAGTCAGAGTGGATGAAGTGCCCCCAGACAAACTCCTGCCACGAGTTTGGCAGCCGAAGCGCTACTTTAAGGTTGCTGGGAAGAACAGGTCTCTGCCACAGACCTGGCTCTAGGGACCTCTGCCACAGGCCTAGTACTTGGATGAGCTGAATGGATTGAGCGAATCCTCCCAGTAAATTAAGTCAGGGTCACCGGGTGACAGTTGAAGTGTACCTGTCAATGTCCCGGTCACCAGACATTGACAGGTTCGTTCAAGCCCCTCAGATAACCTGCCTCTAGGGTTCTCCTTGAGCCAATCCCCCACCGTTCAGCACATAGCTTGGGATCTCTTCAATAGAGCCATGGACCCAGCGAGTCACTGGGGCCCCTTTCAGCAGCATGGAACTACGCATAGCATGCGACCCCGGCCTGGTAGGCCATATCGCCGGGGGTCTGTTGGATGTGCACACCCTGGTGGGTGCCGCACCTGGAACCTGGAACCCGCGAAGAACAAACAAAAATTGTGTCTGCCACAGATGAGCGCAGACTGACCTACAGGACAGTCCAGGAATGACAGCAGCCCAGATTCAGCAAATTATGAATGGGAGCAAAATAACTCTCCCATTCTCTCACTAACTTTAGCATAGCGCCCATACTGAAAGTAAAGGGGCGCTACATAGGATTTTATGTGACTTTCTGAACTACGATTGTAAAAGAAATAATGCCCTTTATATAAGTTATTGGCCTAAATGACTGAAATATATAACAGATTAAAAAGAGAAGAAAAAGTGTGAGAACAATGGTCCCTACAATTCTTGCAAGACAATCCTATAGTTAACCCTCACTCCATTTTTTACATTAAATAATTATTCTATGCATGGCTATTAGGGATGAGCTTGAAGTTTGAGTCGAACGTAAGTTTGACTCAAACATCGGGTGTACGCCCGTTCACCAAACAGACACTATTATGGGGCATTCGTGGGAAATTTGAGCGCTGCAGAACACCCCTTAATGCACTGCGAGATCGGAGTGCATTACTGTATAATGGTTGGCCAAAGCATGCACCTGACCTGCATGCTTTGGCCAATAACAGCGCTCTCTGCTGAGAGCCATAATTGGCCAAAGGCAGGGTGCCTTTGGCCAATCATGGCTCAGGGGGACTAAGTCAATGCCCCACACTATATAAGGCTACTTACATAGCGGCCGTGTGTAGTGTTCAGACAGAGCTAGATTGAGCTAGATTAGGTAGGCAGGTTAGTTAGTGGTGTGCAGGCAGTATATTTAATATATATATATACTCTGCATTTAGTGAAGACCATATATTCAGTGTAGACTCTATATTCAGTCAGTGCAGGCAGTGTAGTTTAAATAATGCCCTGTACACACGATCAGTCAATCTGATGAAAACGGTCTGATGGATTTTTCCATCAGTTAACCGATGAAGCTGACTGATGGTCAGTCGTGCCTAAACACCATCAGTTAAAAAAACGATTGTGTCAGAACGCGGTGATGTAAAACACAACGACGTGCTGAAAAAAACGAAGTTCAATGCTTCCAAGCATGCATCAAATTGATTCTCAGCATGTGTGTATTTTTAACCGATGGATGTGCCTACAAACGATCGTTTTTTTTTTCTATCGGTTAGGTATCCATCGGTTAATTTTAAAACAGGTTTCATATTTTTTAACCGATGGATAAATAACTGATGGGGCCCACACACAATCGGTTTGGTCTGATGAAAACGGTCCATCAGACCGTTCTCATCGGATTGACCAATCGTGTGTACGCGGCATAACAGTGTATTTAAGTGGTTAAGGGGAACCCTGCGTCATTTTTTTTTTAAATGGCGTGGGGGTCCCCCCAAAGTCCATACCAAGCCCTTCAGGTCTGGTATGGATTTTAAAGGAAACCCTGTGCCAAAATGTAAAAAGAAAATGGCGTGGAGGTCCCCCATAATCCATACCATACCCTTATCTAAGCATGCAACCTGGCAGGCCACAGGAAAAGGGGGGACAAGAGAGTGCCCCCCTCCTAAACCATACCAGACCACATGCCCTCAACATGGGGAGGGTGATTTGGGGTCCCCCCAAAGCACCTTGGGCCCATGTTGATGGGGACAAGCACCTCATTCCCTCAAACCTTGCCCAGTGGTTGTGGAAGTCTGCAGGCGGGGGGCTTATCGCAATCTGGAAGCCCCCTTTAACATGCTGACTAGCCACTCAGGACGGGCCCCAAAAGAAAGTGGAGATCACAGAAGTAGCCTTTGGCGGCTAGGGATCTATTATTTAGGGGGTGCGGCAAACAAACCCCTCTGCCCGCCCATTCACCCACCCGCACTTACCCCATCCAAGTCGTGGCGGCTTTCCCGGCTTCTCCTCCCGGCCAATCCGGTCTTAGGACCTGCTTCTTGTCCTGATTGGCTGGGAGGTGAAGCAGAAAGACAATAGCAAATGGTGATTGGCTAATTTCACAAGTTGGTGAGCCCAATCTTTTTGAAGCCAATTAGAGCATCAGACTGTATATAATTTCAAAACCCATAGAAATCCATCCGGTGCCCTACAATAAGATTAGGGGCCAGCGCATGAAGATTAGGGGGGCGGCGCAACTACATCCCTTATGGACCGAACGCCGCTGAAGTAGCAGGGTCTACTTCAGTGTTTTTCAGCTTCCACGTGCATCAGCCAGATATGGTATATACATGGTTACATTGGTCCAAACAGGTAGATCCCATGGGTGTTGCGCACAGGGTGTGGTGGATATGTCTGGGCACATCATAACCACCTAGAGTGCATTAGCATTATAAATCTATGTAGCAGCAGGGAAATGGGAAAGATCTCCCTCTTACCGTCTCTGCCATTAGAGGAGTGCTTACATACTTCTCTTTCACTGTGCGTCAGGGAGATCACTGTGCCAGGGCCATATACTGTATATAGACATACACACAGGCAATGTGTGTTTGAACTTTGGGGTGCACACCCTAATGCAATAGGCTGCACACACCTATGGTAGATCTAATGGAGGTTGTATAATGAGACAGTTTTACTTACCTAGATGCTGTCAATCTCTGGCCGGGAATGAGCACATCATCTCTAGCTGGAGTCTCGTGTCCTGATTGGATAGATTGATAGCAGCACAGCCATTGGCTCCTGCTACCGACAATAAAATCCAATGACGCTGCGCCGGGGGGACAGGGCGGAATCCTGCATTCTGTGTGAATTGACACAGAATGCAGGACTCGGGAGCGCGCCGGCACGGGTGTCCACCAAAGAGAGTGCTTCCCTAACGTGGACACTCGATGTGAGGAGGAACCACCAACGCCGCTGAGAGACCCCAGAAGAGGAGGTTTGGGGCCACTCTGTGCAAAACGAACTGCACAGTGGAGGTAATATGACATGTTTGTTATTTAAAAATAAATAAAAACGATTATTATTATCTGCTTATTTGATTAATTAATGAAAAAGATCAATTTGGTTGAATTGGATCAATAATTGAAGAAATTCTCACACCTGACCCTTCCTTAAATGATTGTTTATTGATAAAAACAATGTAGTAAGATCATTCTCTAAAAGACACAATTCTTTTAGAATAAATTGATGGATCATATAAAACGTGCAGCCATATAACAAGTGAACATGCAATACGTGAAGATACACATGAGTATACACATCATACAATGAAGGATTCCTACGCGTTACGGAGGCGAAACTCCTTCTTCAGGGAGAATTCACTGTATGTTTTTATACTGTAATATAAAATACAAAGGCAATACATAAACTTATAATATTTTGAATCAGGAAACACCTTTCAGATCATCAAAATGGCAAAAGATGGATAAAAAAGGGGCATAGGTATTGAATACATCATGGCGGAGGCATACTTTTTTTTTTTTTTCCGCTGTGGACTTCCATGCATGCGTGTCTATGTAAGTATGCCTCCGCTATGATGTATTCAATACCTATGCTCCATCTTTTGCCATTTTGATGATCTGAAAAGTGTTTTCTGATTCAAAATATTATAAGTTTATGTATTGCTTTTATATTTTAGATTACAGTATAAAAACATACAGTGAATTCTCCCTGAAGAAGGAGTTTCGCCTCCGTAACGCATAGTAATCCTTCATTGTATGATGTGTATACTCATGTGTATCTTCACGTATTGCATATTCCATTGTTATATTGCTGAACGTTTTATATGATCCATCAATGTTCTATTTTGTACAAATAAATATTAAATTTTTTACCCTTTTGTGGTTATACAATCTGTGCCTACAAAGTCCAGCCCTTGAGGGGAAACTTTTTTCTACATCAGTTTAGAATGTTGGCCAGTATCGCAACAGAACGTTTTTTTGTAAACCATCTCCTATTTTGATTCTTGTCTTGAGACTTTTCCCAATGGGCCAGGGGCCCTTGATCCCAGGGCCCTTTACTCCTGTCATAAGAAAGAGATTCCACCATGAACAAGACCTGGTGTCCTGACGCCAACACCCCAAACAAATTTTCATACAATAGGAAATGTCCCCCTTGGAAAACGGGACTTTAAAGGCGATACGAACACCAAATAAACTTTTTGTTAAAAAAATTTAATGTAATTACAAAAGAAGAATAAAAACAACATTCATCGAAAAATAATGTCTATACAAAGACATATGAAATTGCATGTATTAGTATATACCCATGTACATATACAGATATGTGTTGTCTCCAAAATATCCAATGTGTTTCTGGTTAGAAAAGCCTTCCTCAGGGGTAGTGATAAGGAGATCTGAATTTGTTCAGCAATTTCTATTGCGGGGCCCTTTGATATGGTCCTGTAATGGGACCCTTTCACATGTTCTGCATCAGACCCTCTTCCTGCCATCTTGGGGCCCACCCCACAGTGGTGGAATTCCAGGGCCCAATCGCAAGTGCAACCTTTGTGACCTTGGTAGTTCTGCCACTGGATGAAATGTTCTGCAATGCCATGGGATGGGTGTAATACTCTACAGTGTGTCATGGGATTGTTTAAATTCTCTGCAGTGTATCATGGGATGGGTGAAATGCTCTTAAGTGTCATGGGATGGGTGGAATGCTTTACAGTGTATCATAGAATGGGTGAAATCTTCTGAAGTGTATCATTGGATGGGTGAAATTCCTTACAGTGTTATGAAAAGGGGTGGAATGCTTTTCAGTGTCTCATGGGATAGTTATAATGCTCTGCAGTGTTTTATGTGTTGGGTAAAATGCTCTGGAGTGTATCATCAAATAGGTGAAATTCTCTGCAGTGCATCATGGGATGGATAGAATGCTCTGCACACATATACACACACACACACACACACACACACACACACACACACACACACACAAACAGATTTATAAACACACATACAAACACATACATATACACATATAAACACACACACATACAAACAAATATAAAAACACACATACATATATATAAAGTCTTTAAAAAAATCAGTACACCACAGTACCTTCAATCATAAAGCCGGGTACTGCACTGTAGGGGAAGGGAGAGAGAGTACAGCATAAACTCGATAAAACACCTCCCCCTTCCACTGTTTTCACTTTTCTGAGTGCATTCACTGTCTGGCTGAGCTCCCTCACTGCCGATGTACAGTTCGACTGAGGATGGGGAGTTCAGTCTCATCTGATTGGCATTATCTACCATTTGCACGGGCACCCTGGAGCATGGGCGGGTTGCCATTCTGATCCCTATGACCCCTGTAGCTACGCCACTAGGTCTCTTCACCAACACATAATACATAATCTGATCATCGTGGCTATAATGGCTGATCATCATATTTATAGGGGCACTTTTATTGTATTTGAAGCTTTCTTTCTAGAAATGTAGATGTTAACACACAGCAAGAACTAGAGTTTAACACTTTGGTCTGGATTGAACTTTAAACTTAAAATATTTCATTTTTTGGATCATAATCTTTTGTTAACTATAAATATAATATCTAAAACCAAGAAAGCCTGTGCTGAAACATGTTAGTCTAGCCCTGATCCCCAGTCTGCAATGCCAGCAGAGAGAAGCAGTTGCAGTTTCATTGGGTCTAGTGCTGCCCTTGGCCATGTTTGCAGAGGTATACTGTGGAAAAATACTTCTGTGGAGAGGATTCTGTGTCTGATTAGTGGCACTGGCAGAGACTATTTACCAAATATGAATACACAGAGCCAGAGGAAGAGAATGTGGACTGTTAGAAAAGCTGGAATGTAAGTATTGTGAGAGGTGTATTATTATTTAAAGCCTAACTCCATTTTTGTCAAGAAACAAACATTCCCCTCTGGGTGATCTATCTACATTGCAAGGATTATAACAAACTGTGTTGCAGATTTTCAAGAAATCCCTCAGTGTTTCTCTGTGCCTCTGTTCCGAGCGAGTCTAATGGGACTGATTTCATAGTTAACTGCCAGATGTGCAAATGCAGAGCACTAATGAGGAAATCTGTTGGACCTGCATCCCTTTAGACGTTTTTCTATTGAAAGTGTCTCTCCAAAAATGACATTTGTGTTGCAGGGGATGCCTGAAATCTGACTTATATCCTAGGCAGACTTCTGGGAAAATTGGTGAGCCAATCACACAAGCAGGAAATTATGTTTCTGGGGAGATGTCAGTACACACTCTGTGTACAGACCAACTCCATGTAGCCATATTGCAATGCATTCTCAGAACATTACAGTGGCTGCAGATTGAAAAGGAAAAGTCATTTTTAATAACATTCAATTACAATATGATTAGTGTCGCAATTATATTATTTTTTCTTTATTTGCTACCCCCCCCCCCCCCCCACAAAAGTGGTGTTACCCTTTAACAGTTTGCGCAGCGCTTTACAACATGACTGCAGACAATATAGTTACAATACAATTGAATACAGTAGGAATCAGAGGGCCCTGCTCATTAGAGCTTACAAACTAGGAGAGAGTTGTCGCACTTTACCGTCTTGGGAGCAAAGAAACTACAGAACCCATATTCATTGGAGATCTGAGCAGAGGAATAGATGAGTAGTTGTTCACGGGTGTAACCCCAACAGGACCTGGTATTCCCAGGCTATCTCCCATCCAAGTATTAACCAGGCCTGACCCTGAAGACATTAGCAAGATGAAACGCCACATTGGGGCGGGCTGGACAGGAAGAAATGTTATCTTGCTGATGCAAACTTTGTGAGAGATATCTCTGTGAGAATAGCATCACTTACGCTGTGGATTTTTTTTTTTGGAAATGCGGAGTTACTGCTATATGTGATTAAGCACTATTATCCTGGTTCAAGGCTGTGCACCAATGAATGTGAGTAAGAATTATGGTTTTAAAATATAATTTTAAACAAATTGAGGATTTTACACCATGCACGTTTCTTTCCTTTTTGGCTGTATCTGGACTTGAGTGGCGACTCTAAGGCCGCGTACAGACGACCGAACCTGTCCGCTTGAAACTGTCCGACGGGCAGTTTCTGGCGTACAAGGCAGATTTGTCTTTTGGTCCGCTGGCTTGTACACACCAGCGGTCCAAATTCCCGTCGGACCAGAACGCGTGCACGTAAACCACGTACGACGTCACTATAAAGGGAAAGCCCAAAGTCAATGGCGCCGCCCTCTGTTCCGCTTTTGCTAGTTACGGGTTTGCTCGTGTTAGTGAAGGTTTGGTTAGAGCCGATTCGCGCTTTTCGGTCTCCGCGCTTTACCAGGTTGTATTCTCGGGTTCAGTGCGTGTGCTTGCGGGATCGTAGTTGGCAATCGGGTACAGGCTTTCAGGTCGTTCTGCTTTGCAGTTGCGTCCTGTCCGCTCGTATCTGTTTGTCGCGCGTTCTTTGCAGGTAGTGCTGGATTTGCGAGTGCTTTCTGTTGGAGTGTGTTCTTGACTGACCAGCCAGCCGGTTTGAAGCCATGATGGAGCAGCAGCGTCAATTTTCGTGAGTTGGTGCTGGTTATGGGATGGCTACTGGATATGCTCATCATTCCAGTAGTTTGGCCAGGAACAGGGGGAGGAGGCGTTTCTGGGCCAAGAATTGGTTGCGCCAGCGTGACCAGTTCTCTCATATGCCTCTGCTTAGGGAACTCCAGGAGAATAATCCTAATGACTATAGGAACTTTCTCCGCATGACGGACCCCGTATTCAACCGTCTGCTGGATCTTCTGTCCCCCTATTTCACGAGGCAGGACACTGTGATGCGCCAAGCCATCACGGGCGAGCAGAGGCTTATTGCCACGTTGCGGTACCTGGCGACTGCGAGGAGCCTGCAGGACCTCAAGTTCTTGACAGGCATCTCTCCGCAGGCGCTTGGGATCATCATACCGGGCACGTGTTCTGCCATCATCAAAGTTCTGCAGGAGGAGTATATTAAGGTAAGTTTCCTAATTTTAACCTCACAATCTGTCAATAATGTGGGCAAATGACTTTTTTTTTCCGTTCCCAGATATGCTGTGTGTTTAACTAACGTTCCCTTTTCTCCCTATGCATGTTGATATAAGCTTTGTATGTTATTTTTCTTGGCCTACCTGCATATTTGTACCTTACCCAATATTAACCTGTCCAGCATGCTATCCTAGGGACAACCCCACCTTGCCTATTTTTATCTGGACTTTTTAGTTTTTCAGTTCAACCCCCCCCCTTAAAACTGTTTTTGTCCCCATCAGAGGGCTGTGGAGTCTCTTAATTAAGTGGGCCTATATATTTGTGCCTAGAAATTATCCCTGCACAAATTAGAAATGCAATTTGAATACTGTAAAGTTGCACAAGGATGCTTGTAGGATTATGTTTGCAATGTTTATGTGCCAAAGTACTAAATCTCTTTATTTGTTTGTCCCCACAGCTACCCTCCACACCACAGGAATGGCAGTCTGTGGCTTCCCAATTTGCCCAGCAGTGGGATTTTCCGAACTGCGGTGGAGCAATAGATGGGAAACACGTCCGCATAGTGCCCCCACCCCACTTGGGGTCCTACTATTTTAACTACAAAGGTTATCATAGTATTGTGTTGATGGCGGTGGTGTCGGCACAGTATGAGTTTCTATATGTGGACGTGGGGAAGAACGGCCGGATGTCTGATGGGGGAGTGTTCGCGCGGACTGATTTCTACAGTCGTCTCCAAGCTGGTGGTCTGGCACTGCCACCGGATGAAGATAATGTGGAAGGACTTCCGTTTGTGTTTCTAGCGGACGAAGCTTTCGGGCTTGGACCTCACCTCATGCGGCCTTTTCCCCAGAGGACCCTCACCTCAGAGAGGAGGGTGTTCAATTATCGGTTGTCCAGGGCTCGGAGGGTAGTCGAGAATGCCTTTGGGATCCTCTCCAACCGGTTCCGCCTGTTCCTGACAGCGATACACTTGGCGGAATATAAATTGAACACCATTGTATTTGCCTGCTGCATTTTGCACAACTTTTTACGCAGGCACTCCCAGACGTACCTACCCGACATCGGTTCTGAGGCAAGACTACCCTCAGATACCCTTCCTGGGCTGGACACTGGTCGCGCTGGCTTGGCCCCCCAATCTGCTTGTGATGTACGCGACAAATATGTGGAGTACTTCATGGGTCGGGGAGCCATTGCTATGCCAGATCATATTTCTTTCTAATTTGGCCCCCAAAAGAAATAAATATTCACAGAACTAATAAATAATTTGACCATTGGACTTTATACAGTTGTTTGTCATTATTGCTTTTCTCTTTTTATCTGTCTTCCTGGTTCTCACCAAAAATAGTGCAGTTCTAGTGCCAAATGTATTGTTCAGGTTTTAGTAAATAAACACAATCGCACATTATTCACTCATCTACAAACTGGGTATTGAGTCTAGAAATAAGAAGCCACTAATTTTTCTAATTTTGAGGTCAAGCTTTTTATTTTCAGCTTGTTCATGACCACACAAAAAAGTATGCATTTTTTTAGGAAAACATGTTTTTCGAATTAGGAGTCATCAATATTTTTTTTTAATTTTAGATTTTTTGCCCTTTTTTTATTTTGAAAATGATTATCAAGAATATACACATACGTTTATATATATATATATATATATATATATATATATATATATATATATATATATATATATATATATATATATATATATATATATATATATATATATATATATATAATGAATATAATTTTGTAAAAAAAATCTAAAAAAATATATATATATATATATATAGGTCCTAAAATTTAGATTTGTGTGCTTTTGAGCAAAATATTACTTTTTTTTGTGACTTTTTTTTTTTCAAAAACATTTTAAAATATTTTTTTATCTTTTTTTTTCAAAAACATTTTTAATTTTTTTTTCTTTTTTTTAAAAAATATAATATTTTTTGATTTTTAATATTTTTGATTATTTCCTATAAAAATTTTACTTTTTTTTTTATCTTTTTTTCTTTTTTGAAAAATAAAGCTTTCTGTTTCCTTTTTTTGTAGCAAAATATATACTTCAAAAATTATTTGTTTTATTTTTTAAGATATATAATTATATATATATATATATATATATATATATATATATATATCGAAATATATATATATTTTTTTGGTTTTGGGTTGTTGATTTTCTCACATTTTTATTATCTAAAAATGTCAAAATGGACAACCAATAGAACTTAAACAGTAAAAAATGTAAAGAATTCACAACAGCAGACAGTCATGGTGTGCTTTCACACTGGAACACGCCAAAATTTGAAGATGCACACATTCAGTGTCAATTCGCCAAATTCCATTGGTTCAACAGACAAATGGCCACATGTGCTATCTGACATCATGGGTGATCAATGTCTGTGTTTTGTGGGAGCAAACCCTTCCTCTCAACTACTTCAGGATCGAGGAGGGGGTTGTACCCACAAAGCACAGACAATAGATATTCTGTGATGGCAGATAGCACATGTTGGCACACTGTGTGTGCATCTTCAAATTTTGGCGTATTGATGATTTTAAAATTTGAAAGGGTTGTGGGGGCGGGGGATGGGCGGGGGGGGTGTTTCAGTCTTTGACACGGCCCATCATGTCAATTATATTTTTAAAATTCTGTTCCATGACAACCATCCTTTCCCGCATATTGTCCATCTCTGTGCTGCACTCCATTACCTGCTGAATAATTATTGCAGCACTTGCACGCGAAAAATGTGCAACACCATCTTCATCCCCTAAAAAAATAAAAATTGGGCAATCAAAACTAAAAAAAATTCTCAGGCCTATCTACATATGTTTTGCCATATAAAGCTGGGGTGACACTGACCTGATGGTCTGCTCATTTCCACCTCCACAACTTCGCCATCTTCAATCACTCCTCCTTCTTCCACCACATCACCCTCATCTTCCACGACTCCTCCTTCTTCAACCACTTCCCCCTCATCATCGACTCCTCCTTCATCTTCCATAACTGCTTCATCCATCAATCCACCTTCTTCCAAATCGCCAAATTCTTCTTCCTCAACTTCCCCTTCATCTTCTAGAAATTCTAAATCCAAAATGACTTCTTCCTCCTCTCTTCCTTCCTCCTCTCTTCCTTCCTCCTTTCTTCCTTCCTCCTTTCTTCCATCCTCCTCTCCTTCCACATCCTCCTCTCCTTCCACATCCTCCTCTCCTTCCACATCCTCCTCCTCCTCCACATGGCGAGATGGACGATTTTGGCCGTGTCTGGCCCTCTCTGCCTCCTCAAAATGCTGGAGTCTTCTTTCCCCTAAATAACACCAAACAAAAGGGATACTCATCAGCACACAGATATTGGAGAGCAGAAATCGCATACATTGCTTAGAAGAGGCTTTCATTTTTTTTGTTTTTTCTTCTTCCACCAAACCTACATTTTTAATTTCAATAGTTTTTTATTTAGGTCATAACAGAGATCATAACACATTTCAGACATTTGAGCAATTCACATCACAGCGAGATAGGCATCGAGTAGCACAACAAAATAAACGTAACCTCAGTGCTGACTAATGGGGTAAAAAAATAAAAATAAAAAATCCATCAATAGGGAACCATGGTGTAGCAATAATGAAAATTGGACTACAAATATTCAAACCCCTGGTGCCCAGTGCTCATTGCGAGGGTGAAAACCTGATTTGTCTCTAATAAATGTCTGGTAACAATGGTCGACAGTCGACCGACATAACCTATAAATGTGAGTTTAAGTGAAACTAGGGACATAGATGGAGGTAGAGAGAAAAGAAAGAAGGGTGGGGAAGGGTTGAGAGGGAAAAGTAAGGTGAAATAGAAGAAGAAGAGGAGGAGAAAGAAGAAGAAGAAGAAGAAGATGGAGCCATAGCAGGACCAGCAATTCTAATATGGTAGTCTAACCCGTCTTACAATGTAGTCGGAGGCCGTCATTGAAAACACAGACATTAGGAATGATACCATCTGTTCCAAAGTTCCCAATATTTACTGATGCCAGATCTGCCGCCTAATCCATAGTCAAACATTTGTTCGTAGGTACCGTGGATGTGGGTCGTTTGTATCGTTTCGGTCAGGCTCGGAGGCAACGGGTCCTTCCAGTGCCGGACCAAAACTAACCTGGCTGCTAGTAGTATGTGGGATAGTAGGATTCGTGAGTTGTAGGGTACCAAGTCCATTCCCAGGGAGAGCAATGCCATCCCTGGTTCCTGGTCTAGAGGCAGGCCTAACACTCGAATGATCAACTTAAACACCTGGTTCCAATACTGAGTGATTTTGGGGCACGCCCACAGCAGATGGTGCAGTGTGCCAGTGTTCCCACATAATCTCCAGCAAAGGGGGGAAGCCCCAGGGGCAAATTTCGATATACGGTAGGGAGTGAGATACCAACGAAGTAGGAACTTTTGATACAGCTCCCACAGATTGGCACTCCTAGTGGATGAGTATGTGACCCTGAGAGCCGTTTCCCATTGTTCTTCTAAATATACTTTATCGAAATCCCTTTCCCATGCTCTCATAGGGAGAGACTTCTGAAATACACATTTATCTTGTAGTATGGAGTGTAAAAGCGAGATGCCCCTTGCTTTTGGTGACTTAGAGAGATAGTATTGGCGGACCTGCCACGGAAGCGAAATAGACGTTTCTTTGAAACCTTTCAGGAGATGACAAATCTGCAGGTACGTGTAATGGTCAGTCGGAGGTAGGTCTAGTTCTAGTTGAAGGGCTCTGAAGGTCTTGAGGGCGGGCCCTACGTGTAGGTCCGCTACCGTCAGTCTACCCCCGGGATCCCATTTGGTAAGTGAGATATTAGGGATGAACAGTGATAAAGCTGATAGAGGGATCATTAGAGGTAAGGATCTTTGTTCAGGGGATGGGTGTAGTGTCAGGGACTTCCAAGCCGCAATAGATCCTTGGATCGTTGGGCTCATCGCGGAAGACGGGTGGGGCAGGAAGACGCTGGATAGTAAGTAGTCGTAGAGATCTTCCCCGGGGACCTGGTGGCTTTCCAGTACTGCCCAAAGACTAGGATTTGGGGAGGGGAACCATCCCTTCAGCTGGGCAAGGATAGAAGCTAAATGGTAATCTTTAATGTGCGTGTGGCCTATCCCCCCTACTGATCTATGTTTTATTAACCTGCTAAATGCGCATCGAGCCCGCTTGCCCCCCCATAAGAACTTATTAATCAGGGATTGTAAAGAGGAGAAAAAGGAGGTAGGGACCGGGATGGGCAGAGTCCTGAAGATGTAAATGAGTTGGGGAAGGATCTGCATCTTGAAAGCCGCAAGGCGGCCCGACCAGGAGAGTTAAAATTTCGCTAGATTGTTTAATTTAGATGGAATTGACTGTAGCAGGGGGTAATAGTTTTCTTTAGCTAGTTCAGACGTCTTGGGGGTAAGAGTTATACCGAGATAAGAAATCCCAGTGTCTTTCCAAACATACGGGAATCTTTCGGTTAAGGATTGTTTGAGCGCAGGTGGAATACCCATTCCCAAAACGTAGGATTTAGCGTCATTGACCTTATAGTAGGACACCGAGGAGAATAGATTTAGCGTCTCTTGGACTGAGTCTAGGGAGGATTCTACGTCTGTGAGCATGAGGATGATGTCATCCGCGAAAAGGCTTATAGTGTGTGTCGAGCCCTTGCTCCTGAACCCCCTGATCTTGGGATGCGAGCGAATGTATGAGGCCAGAGGCTCCATGAGCAAGTTAAAAATGAGTGGGGAGAGGGGGCACCCCTGGCGTGTCCCATTGGTAATATTAAAGGGGGAAGATAGCATGCCGGATATATACACCTGAGCTGAGGGGTTAGTGTAAAGCGCCATTATCGCAGAATGGATCTCGCCCGTGAAACCAAACTTGGTAAGGACCTTCTCTAAGTAGACCCAGTGAATTCTATCAAACGCCTTCTCTGCATCCAAAGCTAGGAGCAGAGAAGGCGTTTTGGTCACATTTGCTGCATGAATGATATTAATTAAACGTCTCGTCGCGTCTGCCGTCTGCCTACCCTTTGTGAACCCTGATTGATCCATATGGATCAGAGTCGGTAGTATATCGACCAACCTATTTGCGATGAGTCTGGCATAGAGCTTCAGATCGTTATTTAGCAAAGAGATCGGTCTGAAGTTCTGTGGCGTAGTTGGATCTTTCCCAGGTTTTGGAAGTGCCACAATAAGAGCGCGTAGCATCTCATTGGGGAAGGAAGAGGAGGAGGCAGCATTGTTATAAACATCAGATAGAAAAGGGGCAAGATCAAGTTTAAAAGTTTTAAAGTATTCCCCTGTGAACCCATCAGGGCCGGGAGATTTATTGATAGGTAAATATTCAATCGCTTTAATAATCTCCGGGACCGAGAAGGGTGTATTAAGTTCATCCAGCTGGGCTGGTGTAACACGGGGAAGACTGACCTTGTCCAGGAAGGTGGATATCATGGACTCGGTGGGCTGAATCGTGGTTTGATCCTCCTTCAAATTGTAAAGAGAATTATAGTAACAACTAAATGCGTCCGCAATAGCTTGTGGGTGATATAATTTTTCTTTTGTGGTAGGATGTAAAATGTAGGGAATTTTAGTTTTGTATCTGATGCCCCGAAGGCGGTTAGCTAAAAGCTTCCCAGCTTTGTTACCGCTGACATAATATGACATCTTAAGACGCCTAGTTGCTAAGTCGAAATTGTCGAGTAGTACTATTCGCAAATCATATCTGAGTTGCGATAGTTGAGCCGATAATAATTGAGAGGTGTCATTTTTGTTTTGGGTTTCTAAGGTGTGGATTTTGGTAACCAGGTCATGTATTTGCTGTCTCCTCCTTCTCCTGACCCCAGCTCCCATTTTAATAAGAACCCCCCTCATATATGCCTTATGGGCATTCCAAAGAGTCATAGGATTGGCAACAGAATTGACATTGCTAGAGAAGAAATTGGACAATTCCACCTGCAGCTGAGCCTTGGTGGTGCCACCCTGGATCAGCCTCGAGTTGGACCGCCAGACGAAGCATGAGTTCACGCCTGGCGAGTCAGCAACCGATAGCATCACCGAGGCATGGTCTGACCAAGTGATGTCGTTGATTTTGGATGCAGTGATTTTGGGCAATAACCATTTGTCCGTGACGAAAAGATCCAGTCTTGTATAAATTCGGTGGCTTGATGAAAAAAAAGAAAAGTCCCTTTCTGATCCATTGAGACACCTCCAAGCATCGTAAAGTTCCTGAGCATGTAGGAGTGGTTGTAGCGAGTGGCGATGCCGGGTTGTACAAGACGTTGAGTCCATTAGTGGGTCAGGGGGAAGATTGAAATCTCCGCAGAGAAGGAGATAACCCTTTTGAACTTTTTTAGCTTTCTTAAGGACTTGGTGAAGGAATCGGATCTGATGGTTATTGGGCGCATAGACATTGACTATGGTATATGTAGTAGAGGCAATATCACATACTAAAATGTGGTACCGACCTAGGGGGTCGGCTAGTTCGCTGTGTTTAGAGAATGCCACTGTGTCTTTTATTGCAGTAAGTACACCACCCTTTTTAGCCGATGAGCTCGCTGTGAAAACATGTGGAAACTTAGGGTGGGTACATGAGGGCATTTTCTGTTTGTAAAAGTGGGTCTCTTGTGCACATAGTACATCTCCCTTGTGGTGGATAGCCTCATTCCACATAGATTTCCTCTTCACCGGATGATTTAAACCTTTAGTGTTGATCGTCAAGAATGTGACAGGCATAGGTACTTGTGAGTAAAAAGCGGTGCAGAATAAAAGGTGGGTACATCACTTACAGTTTGCGAGGCTTGCATGTGGTGAAGAGGAACCTCTAACAATTGGCACGGTCTCGAAGGTGGCAGGTCTCCGACTGTTTGAAGCGACGTGGCGGCTCCAGCTACGAAGAAGTGGCTCCAGGTGGAGAAATGAAGAAGAAGAAAAAGTTGAAGCAAAACAAACGAAAAAGACTGCAGGGGGGTAAGGTAGGTCATAATGACCTGGGTGTAGCGTGTACAAACGCTAACTCAGAGTGGGGGAAAAAAAAAGTCTAGCTCAATAATTTACTCCTTAAACAGGGGTACAGCTGCGGATTAAATAGTGTATTTGCACTATCCAGCGGGCATTTTAGCGATGGGAACGGGCGTTTTTCGGGTTAACGATTTGCCAGTCGTTGCCTACCCGTGACGGGTCTCCCTTGTTTGAGCTTCTTGCGTCCTCCTCGGGGATGATGAGCCAAGATTTAAGTAGATCCAAACCTTTGGAAAGAGAGTCAACGACGAAGTCCCTTCCCTTATTGGTAATGATAAGTTTAGTAGGGAAGCCCCACTTGTAGGCAATGTTGTGGTTGCGGAGGGCTTTTGAGATGGTATTCAAGTTGCGCCTCTTCTGCAGTGTGTACTGTGACAAGTCCGCAAAAAACTGCAGATCTCTATGTTGTTCAGGAACAAGATCCTTGTTGCGGGCTGCTCTCATCAAGCGCTCCTTAATATGGTAGAAGTGGAGGCGAAGGATGACATCGCGGGGCACATTGTCAGGTAGATGGGTAGGTTTAGGCAGCCTATGGATCCTGTCCATTGTGACATCTAATGCCGATACGCCGGGCAGAATGGAGGTTATTATGTCAGTGACATGATCCAGCAAGTCTGGTTGTTGAACTGTTTCGGGGATCCCCCGTATTTTAAGGTTGTTCCTCCTTGCGCGGTCCTCAATGTCTGCGATCTTGGCCCTCACTGCTTCCATCTCCTCATCCCTGGCATCGTGGGCATCTACTAAGCTATTGATAGTGTTAGCGTACTCCCCCATTTTTGTTTCCACGTGATCCACCCTGGCAGACACATTATGCAGTTCCTTACCAAGCCCGCATATACAGGACATCATATCACCATGCAGCGAGGTCCTAAGGGACACCAACATGTCCTTCAGTGTGGTGTCAAGCACAGGCTGATTCGTGGTGGGAAAGCGGTCGATGGAATCAGGGAGTTCCCTGGTGTCGTCCCCAGAGTCCAAACCTGCACTAACCTCTGATGTAGCGACCGTGCCATCTAGCTTAGGCCGTGTCTTCTCTGGGCTCCCTGATGCGGAGGAAGGGACAGGGGACTGCTTTCTAGCCGATGGGGAGTTACGTTTTGCTGTCTTGCTTTTAGGTTGAATCGTCTGTGGAGTGCTGGCAGCAGATGGTCCGGGAGAATCGGCACCGTCCTGCCTTTGCTCCCACGCAAAGTATTCTGTTAGTTTCTGGGGTCGCTGGGGACCCTTGCGTTTGTTCGTCATCACTGGATGGACAGTGGGGCAGCAACGCCAGGAAGGTGAGTTTTGATCGCCGCTGGTCAGGCTGTAACTGGATGCTGTAACCCCGTTATTGCCGGAGCTTTACTCAAATGCGGCCATTCCAGTTTTCCCCCCCTTCCGGGGTATTAAGTCAGCATTACAGAATGTCCCCGGGGAGGAATGGAAGTGCTGGTCAGAGGGAGAGAGGGGAGAAGCCTCTGGGGAGTGCCAAGATGGCCGCCAGGACTCACCCAAGCCTGTAGACACCTTCAGGGGGCCGGAGGAAGCCAAACTGCGGGTTCCGGATGGCAGGCTGGGTGTCTCCGATGTGGTAGAGGGTGACTGCCTGTCGAGGAGTCCGGGATTGAGAGCAGAAACAGCTCCCCCTTAATGGTCCGGAGTCGCAAGATGGCCGCCGTGAGTAGGCCCAAGCCGCGGGCTAAATTTTCGGACGTCCGGAGGGTCCCGATCGCTGCTCCAGCAAATTGTCCTAGAGTATGCCTCCTCTTGGGGCACAGCTGCGGGCGGGTCCCGAGGTGGTCGCCGCTCTTCCCAGCGCCGCGATCACAGCACCGGAGCCCGGAGAGCCCCAGGCACCACAGGCCTCAAGATGGCGGCGGGTCAGTAGTGGATGGCGTCGGCCATACCCTGTTTAGCACAGCGATCCTGCGCCTTAGAGAGCCGCCCCGGGCAGGGATCCACTCAGGGGGGACCTAGGATTCGGGTTGTTAGGTTTAGGAAGGTCTTCCAGCTATTGCCCGCACAGGATGGTGGTGGATGAAGTCGGGCCTGCCGGAGCCTCTCCAAAGCACGTCTCTCTCCCCAAACCTACATTTTTGACAGACTTCTAGGCCAAGCTCTGATCCTGCCCCTTTTTAGCAAAGTGACACACATGGATGTCCCCCCTAAACTTTCTTTCTGGGAGACCCTACCAAAAAATTAACATTTATTTTGGAGACACAGGTGCTCTGCATTGCAGATGGGAAAACATCTGCTTTATTATCAGTGTTGAGAATGAATCCTGTTTGCCTTTCACATTCTCTCAATTTGATTAGTCAGAACTAGCTTTTACACAATGTTTGCAAACAAAGTTTTTGGCCAGTGAGCCATGTCCAGGTGTGTTGTTCCTGGAATAACCTCGCTTTTCTGAGAAATGATGTGATGTTACGAGGTTTACTAAGAACAATATTTGCAAAAGGTAGGTATTTACGTTAAACACATACAATTTCAACATGTCTTCAAAAGTACAAGCAGGCCAAGGAGGCAGATGTCGAAATTTACATGTCAACACATTCTTGCAGACAATTCCCCCCCCCCCCCCAAAAAAAATAACTTACTTTTCCGCAGAATTTTCAGGATCTTCTTCATCTGATGTGGCTCCCGCAATTTCAAGTCGGACCAGCGTTTCCTGAACTGTTCTTTGGACCTGGTGACACCAAACATCTCCTGCATTCTCCTTGCCACCTTGTCCATAATGTGTGCCTTTCGGCGGTTAGGGGTCTTGTATGGCCCTAATTCACCATCATAGTCCTTCCTCCGCATGATGGAAACTAACTCCACCATTTCGTCGAACCCCATATTAGTGGCTTTGTATCTTTTTGGCCTGGATCGGGACGTCCCTGCCTCTGTCCCTTCACTTGCGGCCTGAGAGCTTCGTGCCCGCTCGTGTGACATCGCCATCTTTCCTTCCCACAGAGATTATGGGCGTGGAAAAGAGGAAATGTTCCGCCATGGACGGAGACGAGGGTGGCGTTTCATACATACGCGGAGTGTAGAGAATGCAAACAACGTGTTTACGTAGGTTACGCAGAGACTATTCGAGCGATTACAGAACATACACAGTTAACGCCATATTTTCGTATCACATTGATTAGGGGCATGGCAAAGGTGACGAGGGCGGCGTTTCATACATACGCGGAGTGAATAAAAGGCAAACGACGTGATTACGTAGGTTACGCTGTAATTAGTCGAGCGTGAGAATCGAGGAGCTAGAGAGACAAAGGTAAGAAATTTCAACATGGGATCAGCAGAGGCCTAGAAAATGGAGAGCCATGGGATGGGGGTTTGGTCTGTTGGTTGCACCCTTTTAAGCTATTATGTCTCTTGGGTACCACAATGGTATTTTGGTATCCAAATGCTTTTGGACACATCACAAAATATAGATGGGAACAATGCTCTACCTCATTAAAATTTTTGTATGGTGTATTCAGATCAGGCCAAGTATTGTTCTGTGTTGGTTGGACAGAGGTCATTAGGAAGTGTCTTTTATGTCATCAATGCTGAGGGGCAGGATATCTACACATGAAAGAGTGCCTAGATGAATGCTCTCATTTGTAATAATTGGGTATGGTTCTAGATTCCACTTATTTACTGCAATGTAACCAAAGGGTCTGCATGTATAAAATCACTTTTTGGGACAACTAATGGTGAAGAGCTGGCCAGAATTTTTGCAACAAGAGACACTGTGTTTGTATTTATATCTAGGTCATAAATTTGGAGACACATATTCTATCAATGTCAACGCTGAGCCTTTTTAAAATCTTGTTTTTTGATTATTTATGTTTTGTTAATCTAGACAAAACTAAGATCACTTCAAAAGGCCAAGCAATGGACCTACTACAAAGCCAGGAAGTTATCCAGAACTTGCTGGATAAATTCCGCGAGATGCCCATCCTGTGGGATTCAAAGCAGCCAAATTATTGCAATAAAGATGTACGAGCGGCAGCACTTGAGCAGCTAGCAAACTACATGAAAACATGGGTGCCAGAATGCACTGCCAACATGGTGAAGGATAAACTTGCCAACCTCAGGGACACATATAGAAGAGCGTACAAAGCTCACCAAAGGCAAAAATCTGGAGCAGCAGCAAGACAACCAAAGGAGCCCAAGCTGTGGTATTACAAACAGATGTCTTTTTTGCGGGATCAACTGGATGGCAGGAAATCAATGTCAAGTCTTTCTTCCAGCCTTCCCTCCACGCTACCTTCCAGCGGACCTTCCCCAGATCACCACAGCCCTGCAGAGTCGGAAGAAGAGGGCCTGGCTGGCAGAGAGGCAGATCTGCAACTCTTCGATGATGAGGTATAGTAGTTTCCTATATATTTCTGGCCTAAATAATTATTGTTGGATTATTGACTTGATAATGTAAAATAAAAGCCAAACTGGGAAAAAAAAAATAATTGTGGCCAGACAAATAGGTGTCAGGGATGACAACTGCAGGGGTCAGAAGGAGAGTCTGTTCAAGTTAAAATGAACCAAAACAAAATAAAATCAAGCATGAAAATGTGTGTGATTTGATTGGGATAAGTATTAAAACATGTCCCTTTTTTTGACACAGGAAGAAGAGACCAGCCAGGAGGTGGCAGATCCTCCAGTCACTGTCAGCCAGGCCGAAGGGGTCAGTGGCAGCCAGGAGGAGGCCGGGCCCAGTGGCGTACAGCAGGTCCCCCCGCCCAGGACAACCACCACCAGCCAGGTTTCTCCCCCCAGGTGAGGCCACCAGGCCGAAGGAGGCACTTGAGGCTTGTTGAGGAGGCGAGCCTCCGTATGATCCAGGAGGCCAGTGCCATCATGAGGGCCCCCCTCAACCCCACAGAGGCCTACAGTGCCTCCGTGGCTCACGATCTTAATCAAGGGGGGGAGGAGCAGAGGAGACTGGCAAAGGGCCTGATCAATCAGGTCCTTTGGTGGATGGAGAGGGACCTGCTGACCACAGACACTGGGCTATGTGACCCGGCCCGGCTTGCTGAACACCATCCTCCTGCTGCCACATCATCCCCACCTGCAAGGGGCCGTGTACGGGTCCGTGGAAGATCCGCTGTAAGGCAGCCTGGAGGGAAGGCTGGAAAGAGGAGGAGACAGTGATTCCCTGCCTTCCATTTGATTCCCCACAAAAGACATCTTGTTTGGACTACCACAGTTTGGGTTCCTTTGGTTATGTGCTGCTGCTTCAGATTTGTTTTGGGGTGCCTCCTGAGGTTTACTAGTTTATCCTTCATCATGTTGAAAATGCAAGTTTGCATGTATTTTGCTAGCTGTTCAAGTGCTGCTGTTCAAGTGCTGCCGTTCTGTTTATTTTTTAATTTTGCATTTGCCCAAAAAAAAGGCTTTTTGCTTTAATTTGAAAACGTGTCTATTGTTTGTTATACTGTGGGGATTATTAGGCATCAAACATTAAAAACAAATACAATGGGTAATTTACAAAAGACACAAACTCCTTGCGGGGGGGGGGGGGGGACATTTGGTGTGCCAACATGGGAAACAATTTAAATCAACCAAAAAAAAAATTAATAAAAAAATGTGCCCAAAACCAAAAATAGAACAAGTACCAAAATGAAAAAAATGGTGACATAACTAGAAACAACCAAAAAAAAAAGAAAAGATGAACATTAACTAAAAAAAAAAATACATGTCTGGGCTAGAAAACATTTTCAAAATATTACATCACAAGCAACAAATGTCACATTTCAGTATGGGACAACTCAGTTGAAATTGCATCAGCAAGAGAACGGGTTTATTCTAGCAAGAGAACAATGAATAAAACGACGCAATAAACTGTTGTTTATTGCATCGTTTTATTCATTGTTCTCTTGCTAGAATACATCTTTCAAATGACGAATGTGCCATATCCCAAAGAAACGCGAGTTTTACCTGAACGAGCGCTCCTGTCCCCTCATTTTGTCTGAGCATGCGTGGGTTTTTTGTACGCTGCTTTTGTGTACTGACTACTGAACATGTCCGAGCGGACAGGATTCCAGCGGGCTGTTTTAAAACAAGTCCAGGAATATTTGTCCGCTGGGAAAAGGCCCGGCGGGCAAATGTTTGCTGGAATTCTGTCCGCTCGGTCCTACACACGACCGAACATGTCTGCTGAAACTGGCCCGCGGACCAGTTTCAGCTGACATGTTTGGTCGTGTGTACGGGGCCTAAGAGGTAAAGATTGAGCCACTGATCTGGGATCCCCCTCCCTTAAAGGGGAAAAGTGCTATATGACCCATATTGTGAATAGGGTCATGGTCATCCAGTGAATGTTTTGTGTCAAAGGTGGTGGCACTTGGGTTTTTGTTTGCACGGAAGAATATAAGGAAGACTTTAGAAAGTATGAAATATCACATAATGTGATGAACACTTTATGGACACCTTTGGTTTGCTTTATTTCTTTGCTTCTTCTTTTTTTTAGCATTGAGGATTGATAGCACAGTTGTGTTAAACAGATACACACTATTGAGTGTTTATTATTTGGTATACAATCACATTTTTTTTTCACCTAGCTCAGCTGTAAAGATATGATTTATATAGAAGGTAACAAATGGTCTTTAAATACTTAGATCTCTTGTCCCTTCTTTAAGTCCAAATGAAGTATGACTACACATGAACAGTAGTGTTCAGTCATTTATATAGTTATACATATCTTTTAATATAAAATAAAACATTACGTTTTACTGATCTATACATGATGCGTGAGCTGTGCATCCCACTAATATTAATCAATGACATCATTTTACTAAGTACTTCAGAACTTAAAAGCCAGAACTGTATTAAAAATTAAGAGGTCACAAAAATGGCTGTGACGCAGTCCTCAAAGACAAGTACTTTTCCACTGCCATTCCAAGTAAGCATCTACTGCCATTGTGGTGTAATTTTTTTAAGGGTTTTATAGAGACAGGTTTTAAGGAGTGTGTTTTCTGCCCCTCAACAACTCAATATATATATTTTGTTTCGTTTTTTTTTTTGTTTGCTTTATCTTTATTGAATTTTAATACCATACATATTTACCATATGCATTTACAACACCATAAAATACAATTATAAACCCTTACCACCTGCCTCACCTCTCCAAAAAAAAAAAAAAATCGAACTTCAATTAAATCTCTCTCGCTGGCCCACATCCATGTCTTTATGGACCTTGCTTTGTGCACTGGTCCCAATAATTTGGCGGAGGGGAGATTATGGTGTGGGGTTGTTTTTCAGGGGTGGGGGTTGGCCCCTTAGACCCAGTGAAGGGAACTCTTAAGTCGTCAGCATACCAATACATTTTTGACAATTTCATGCTCCAAACTATGTGGTAACAGTTTGGGGATGGCCCCTTCCTGTTCCAACATGACTGCACACCAGAGCACAAAGCAAGGTCCATAAAGACATAGATGAGTGAGTTTGGGATGGAGGAACTTGACTGGCCTGCACAGAGTACTGACCTCAACCCGATAGAACACCTAATACATCCCTACCAAATGTGACACATAGTCCCACATTCATTGCATCCTCTCCAACATAATGGTGACTTTTCTTCTTGATTATTTTAACAGGTGTGATATACCATCTTGCTAAACACTTAAAATGTATCTCTACATTGTGTGTGTTTCCAAATTACATTTGCACATGATCATATCATGATAATGCAAATGTATACTTTTTTATGAGTACAGGCATACCCCACTTTTAAGTTCACAATAGGGTTTATTTACTAAAGCTAGAAACTGCAAAATCAGGCTCACTTCTGCATAGAAACCAATTAGCTTCTAACCCCAGCTTGTTTCCAGCTTTAGTAAATAAACCCCATTGTGTACTTAAAAGTGGGGTATGCCTGTAATCACACTGTATTTCAGTCTAGGGTTAAGCATTAGCAATAGAGGCTAATTTTAATATTTTTTTTCTGCCTTGCCAACAACTAACAATTGTGGATTCCTGGCTCCCAAACATGATGGACAATACATCTTCATGCAACAATTGTTTCTCACAAAGATTTAGATCTTATGCCATCTCATGTCTATTATAAGGCTGTGAATAGAACTAATGAAAAATGATTTACCAGTGTGAATTCTTATTATTAGGATTTCCTCTCCCAGAGCTAAATAAATCAAAGTTAACAGTTATAAACAAAGGGAGTGTAGTTTAAATCTACATGTTGACTTTAAATGAGTAATCAATATCAGTTGTGCTCAGTTTTAGCCCTTAAAGTATAATTGTACATTTATACCATCACCCCACTCCACTTCTCCAAACCCTATAAAGTTACCCGACCCACTCCTCTGCAGAGATTTTTGCTGTGTGGCTCATATGACAACAATCTTTTATCCTTTACCTTTTTTGTTTCCTGGCTAAACTCTGATTCTTTGATGCATGTGCTCCTTAATCTCTATTTATTACTGAGGAAAAGTTGTCTATCTTTCACCTCAGGTGTGGATAAGGATTCCATGGCATGGAGAATGTGGTATGTATACATGGGAGAAGCTGAAACTGGTTTGGATACTTTAAGTGAAAATGCTGTGGGACACCCAATGGGCCACACAGCATGTATAGGGACAGGAAAGCGTAATATTTGGGTTGGTGGGGTGCTGGTTGAGGGACAATGGATATACAAAGGAAAGATTAGTTAACCTTTAACAGTACTGCTACATAACACACAACTGGTAATTAGACACCTTTTGGACCTTGTAAGGATTTGATTTGAATGCCATTTGTCCATGCTTTTATTTTATTTTTATTTTTTTATTGCATTTCATATTATACAGTTATAATCCAGAGAAAAGACCAGAAATGTTTTAATACCTTTTTATTTTGATAATTTAAAGAAAATCTGTAATTTGCTTGAAGGAGCCAACCCTGGCATTCTGAGCACCCCAGTCAGTAAATCTTCTGTACTCTCCTGGTCTTAGGTAGTACTGGTGCCCCTTGTAGTTGGAAAGCTCATAGAAAATCCAATAGCCATCAAAGACATTGCAGGACTGGATGTCATGATGATTAAAACGATCAGACACGGAAGAGCAGTCATCCGTGGCCTCCAACATTTTACCTCCAAAATTATTTCTGTCATAGAGCCTCAGCCTGTAAGATCCTTTGTACTGTAACAGTAGAAAACAGATAGAGAACACGTTAGCTAAAAATAAATACATTTTTACATCTGCGACATAAATAAAAACATATGAGCTTATTTATTAGGGCTATAGCAATGAAGAAAATAGTTTTTTAAATGATTAGCAAAAACTAAATATAATTGGTTAGTTTGGTACATTTCTTATCTTGATATCTTTCTGCAATGCCTTACAGCTTAAAGGGGTTGTAAAGGTTCGATTTTTATTTTCTAAATAGGTTCCCTTAAGCTAGTACATTGTTGGTTCACTTACCTTTTCCTTCGATTTCCATTCAAAATGTTTTTTGTTTTCTTTGTCTGAATGTCTCACTTTCTGTTTCTCCTCAGTAAGCTGTTCAGTAAGCTGTTCTGACTGACTTTCCACCGCTCGAATGATGGTGGAAAGCTTACTGAGGAGAAACAGGAAGTGAGAAATTCAGACAAAGAAAAAAAACATTTAGAAGGGAAATTGAAGGAAAAGGTAAGTGAACCAACAATGCACTAGCTTAAAGGAACCTATTTAGAAAATAAAAAACAAACCTTTACAACCCCTTTAACCTTGTAATTGTATGTAACTGCTTACATCTGTGTCCTTCTTTAGCAGAACTAACCCCATTAAATTACCAGTTTCAAAAAACAGTTAAATTAGTTGTGCTTTCAACCAAACTGTCAAACCTTCAAATGGCTGGTGTCATAACTGATCACACGTGCAACATCATGGTAGTTGATGATCAAACAGCAGCCAAGATGGCAGCTTCTTTGGCTGAAAATTATAAGAGGGTTTAGTTCTGCTTTAACACTTAGGGGTGTATTTATAAAAAGTTTGCATAGCTGTTCATTCATCGAAACTACATGTAAAGTATTTCTGTGGAAACGGGGCAAAATCGAATGTTCTTAGGCTATATCTCCATCAAACCTAATGTGTGTAAAGGGAAAATACAGCATTGTGGCCACTAGATTGCACTGAGTATCATAGGAAATAAGCATGCTCATCAGCTCTATCGCGTGGCAACCATCATTGTTGCATCTCATTATATATCCATCTGTGAAGGGGGAGGGTGGGATTGATTAGCTGCGGACACAGGGTCTAAAAGTGCACTTATTTTTTAAGGATTTAATTACATCAAATCAATAATCAATAATGCACCATAATGTATTCTCTACAATAGACTAACTAAACTCTTATAAGGAAAGACAAGACTTACTTGTGGAATTGCAAAGCAGGATTTAATAGAATCACTGAAACCCATCCAATGTGAGCAATTTGGATACTCTCCACGCTTTATATAGTACTGGTAGCCCCTGTAATTGGCCTGCTCATAAATCATCCAACTTCCTTGTACAACTCGAATAGAGTTGCATCGACTCAAATAAGAGCCGAAATTAGAACAGTCACTAGTACACTCATAATATTGGCCTTGGAAGTTCTTGTCTTCGTAGAAGAATATCTGCATCTATAATTGATAAATAAAAAATATTATCATAAAGAACATATGTGCAATGTAAGAAAAAAAAAAATAGGCGGTAGTAATACATTTCTGACTCAAACACAGCTAAATATTAAATCTACAGTGTTTTACATTTACATGTATGTAAACCCTACAATGAACTTCTCTTATTTGCTCTCCACTTAAGGACCTTGCCTGTTTTTCAGATTAGGTGTTTACTAGATTAACCTCCCTGGCGGTATGATTCTGTCTGGAATTACGTACCAAAAGCGGTACAATTTTTTGCATGGAAATTTGGTGATATGTATTATAGGCCTGCAATTCTTAGTAATTACTTACTTAAACCTGACCAAAACAAGACTCTAGTAGACATTCCAGATGTGATCAATTTGAAACACAAACACATGAATTATAATCTAATAAATAATATAATTTTATTCAATAATGCAATGAAAAATAATGAAATTTGTCAAACAAAGAAATTCAATACACATCCTGAGTGTGAAACAGTTTGAAGCATGGAACTAGACAAAGTCCGACGTTGCAATCTGGACAATAGTACCTTGTTTCCTTTTGGACTTTTTTTTCATTGCCATCCCTCTTGGAACAGCAAACGACGCACATCCTGGTAGGTGCTAACTTTTGTGCGGTTGGCGGTATGAAGTCTACAAAATGACGACCTATCAGGCGTTCTGGATTGCCAATGTCAACAGCGCGTCGTCTGAGTCTGTTAGCAGATACTGATGGCGTTGGGTGGTTGACAAAAATCTGCTCAGCCACCTTCTATATAAAGTCAGAATGAACAAGAGGTATGTTCGTGTTTGCTTTATAAAGGTTATAGGCGTTCCAAAGGCATTGTTCAAAGAGATGCCTGAAAATCTTTTTTGTAGTATTTCTTCTGTTGTTTCCGCATCGCCGGGTAAAATGTCATTGCCTGATCGGCTCGGTCGACACCTCCCATCGTGTGATTATAGTCGATCACGACTTGCGGCTTCAGCACATCTTTTCCGTGTTTTGTGCGGACCATGGTAGTGGAGGTGCTGTGCACGGTGCTCATGAGACACACGTCCTTTTTGTCTCGCCATCGCATTGCCATCATTTTACCCTTTTGAAAGGCAACAATCTCTCCTTTTTTTAGTTTTTTCTTGCTAAACATTGATGGCATGTCACGCCGGTTTGGCCTAACGGTACCATACCCATCCGTTTTGTTGAGGAGCAAAACCTCATAAAGTTCCGGAGATGTATAAAAATTGTCCGTTGTCACACAATATCCCTGGTTCAGCAATGGGTCCAGCAGTGAAAGGACAGACGATGTGGCCATCCCATAGCAGCTGTACCTGGGATTGAACTTGGTACCATTCCCGGTGTAAATGACCGCATTCCAGATATATCCGGTGGATGATTCACAGAGCATATAACATTTTATGCCAAAGCGCGCTCTTTTGGATGCAATAAACTGGATCCAGCTCAGGCGTCCCTTGTAGGCCATCAGACTTTCGTCCACACTGACATCCCTTTCTGGCACGTAGGTCCGCTGGAAGTTGGCGACAATCATCTGGCACACCTCCCAGATTTTTTTTAGTTTGGGCGCAGGATGCGTGGCCTCATCAAACTCTTCGTTGTTGGCGAAGTGTAAATTTTTCATAATGAGTGAAAAACGATATTCAGACATCACGGTGCCAAAAAATGGAGTGGCCAGTATCTTATTGGTGGTCCAGTACCATTTCTGGAGCGGTTTGCCCACCACCCCCTGAAGGATGATGAGTCCCAGAAACTGTCAGATGTCCTCTTTAGTGACCGGTTCCCATTTTCTGGATCTGGAAAATCTGGCACGCAGCGTAGCGGATTGCTGATCGTGGTATCGATTGGTCTCTGTCACAATTTTTAAAATGACCTCCTCAGAAAGAAATAGTTTCAGGTACGCCAGAGGGTTGTCACTCTCCACATCAACCTTCATCCCAGGAGATCCAGTGAATCGGAACCTCGGGGGCGCTGCCTGGTCTGCATCGCTGTCTATAGGGCATCAAGTGTGCACATCACTTAGGTCAGGTGCGGGATCATCGGCATTGTCACTTTCTGGATCAGTGTCGGTGTCAGAGTCAGATGACAAATCTCCCCACGACTCACTGTCGCTTTGTTCTGCAAACAACTCCGTGACGCTGTCGCTCAGCTGATCCAAAAGCGCATTTGTAGGACAGCGCTTTTTTAATGCCATTTTCAAAGGGTTTTCAAAGGGTTTTCAAAGGGTTTTCAAAGGGTTTTATTTATCCTCTCAGATTACATTGTATCACCTCCTTTTTATATGTTTGTGTTTGTGCAACATTTGAATTTCCCTCCCAGTTCCGCTCCCATGCACCATTGCTGCTGCAGGGAACAGAACCAGGAAGTCACATGACCGATGGACGGCGCGGCGGGGATCTCGGTGGCGATCACAGCAATGGGAGATCATCGCAGGATTGCCTGGAGAAGGTAAGGAATTCCGCTGCAGGCTCTGCACATCCACCCCGAGCGTGACTCGGGGATACCGATCCTAGCATAAAAAAAACTCCACGAGTCACGCTCGGGGATACCGCTAAGGGGGTTAAAACAGTTTTTTTTGCTAGAAAATTACTTAAAACCCCCAAACATTATATATATTTTTTTCTAACACCCTAGAGAATAAAATGGTGGTCATCGCAATAGGTTGCATCTTTTGCGTTACAGAGGAGGTCTAGGGCTAGGGCTTATTTCTCTCGCTCGAACAATCGTGGTGATACCTCACTTGTGTGGTTTGAACACCGTTTTCATATGTGGGCGCTACTCACATATGCTTTCGCTTCTGCACGCGAGCTCGTCGGGACGGGGCAATTACATTTTTTTTTTTTCAAAAAGACCTCAGATCTCATATTTAGACTAAGGCTGCATTCACACCTGAGCGTCGGTCGTTTTTTTCCGGCGTTTTGTCGCGCGTATTCATGCTTATTTGCGCGTTTGCATACAGCGTTGTCCGACGTTTTTTACTTCGACGTTTTTTATTTTAGCCAATAGGAAAAATTATCATCTTTTCATCACTTGTTGCTATGTTGGTAGATTTTTTTTAATCTTCTGCATGGGCGACAAGTTCTATTGATTAAAGCGACGAAACGCCCGTAGCAAACGCCCGTTGTCGCGCAAGTCGCTTGAATCGAGCGTTTCCATTACTTTCTATGGGTAATGGAAACGCCCAAACCGCCCGATACGCGCGACAAAAAAGGGTCTGGGCCTTGTTTGAGCTTCAGGCGATCGTCGTTTCAGCGTTCGGCGTTGAGATGTGAACAGTCTCCATAGAGACTAATGTAATTTCGACCCTCCGGCGTATTGTAGCGTCGCGCTTCAGGCGTTAAAACGCCTAGGTGTTAATGGAGCCTAAAATGCAAAAAAAAATAAAAAATGTGTGATTTGAAAAAATGACAACAAGAAAATGTCCCTTTAAGAAGCATGGGCAGAAGTGACGTTTTGACGTTGCTTCCGCCCTGCTATGCCCATATCTAACATGACTTACCCCTGCTTTATGAGGGGTGACTTTACGCCGGCGTATGTCTTACGTAAACAACGTATCTTGCTACGCCGGGGACAGGTACGTTCGTGAATCGGCGTATCTAGCTCATTAGCATATTCAACGCAGAAATCTACGGAAGCGCCACCTAGCAGCCAGCGTAAATATGCAACTAAGATACGACGGTGTAAGAGACTTACGCCGCTCGTATCTTAGCCAAATTTATGCGTAACTGATTCTAAGAATCAGCCGCATAGATACGACGGCTCTCATTCGGACCTACGACGGCGTACATGCACTTTTAGGAACAAATACCTAGATTCAGAGACGCCGCCGCAACTTTAAGGCGGCGTAGCGTATCGTATTTACGCTACGCCGCCTTAAGTCAGAGAGGCAAGTACTGTATTCACAAAGTATTTGCCTCCTAACTTACGTCAGCGTATCGTAAATGCGGCCGGCGTAAGCGTGCCTAATTCAAATGAGGATGGGGGGGCGTGTTTTATGTTAATTACTCGTGACCTGACGTGATTGACGTTTTTTACGAACGGCGCATGCGCCGTCCGTGTACATATCCCAGTGTGCATCCAAAGTACGCCGCAAGGACGTATTGGTTTCGACGTTTCGACGTGAACGTAAATTACGTCCAGCCCCATTTACGGACGACTTACGCAAACGACATAAATTTTTCAAATTTCGACGCGGGAACGACAGCCATACTTAACATTGACTAGGCCAACTAGGGGCAGCTTTATCTTTACGCGGCGTATCTCTTACGGAAACGGCGTATCTTTACTGCGACGGGCGCACGTACGTTCGTGAATCTAGTCATTTACAAATTCTACGCCGAACTCAACGGAAGCGCCACCTAGCGGCCAGCGGAAAAATTGCACCCTAAGATACGACGCGTAGGAGACTTACGCCGCTCGTATCTTAGCCTAATTTAAGCGTATCTGGTTTCCAGAATACGCTTAAATTAACGCCGGCGTAGATTCAAAGTTACGACGGCATATCTACTGATACGCCGGCGTAACTCTCTATGAATCTGGCTAAAAGATTGCACTCTGTCAAACCAATATTCATTCGAAGACTTTAGGGTTTATTTACTAAAGGGAAATTAGTTTACAAGTGAAGTTGCACTTTGCAAGGGAAATCTTCCCAGAGCTTAGTTAATGTGGTGAAATTTCACTTTGCAAAGAATATCCAATCACATGCAAGGAAAAGAAAAAAAAAAAGCATAATTTTTGCTTGTACGTGATTTGATTATGGGCAGAGCTTCACCTTGTCTTTCCATTTTAGACAATTTGATCAGAAACAGCATTTCAAAGTACGCAACTGTCTTGAAGTCCTAACATAGAATTTCTGAGTTAAAATAATTTGCAATAATACCATCACTTTTGATAATGTCAAGACTTGATACGTAGTTAAATATATCCATATAATAAATATACCTATGCATAGCCTATTATTTACAGAGCTTAAGATATGTACATCCCGTTACCTTGCTTGACTTAAATTTCCTTGAACATGGGGCAGTGAGCTGTCACCATTAAAGAACAGCTAAGAGCAGTGAGTTCTCTTTATATACATTGCACAGACTATACAACTGAGGCCAGTTAACAGAGTGACAGGAGCTGATAGTTCTGCTTTGTGCTTGGTAATGTATGTACATCTACAATATTCTTTTGACAACAATACTACTGACACTGAATGAGCCGTTTTAGTAGCCTTTTGTTAGCTATTTACATACATTTTCTATGCAGTTATTTGATACAAGTCATATAATTAAAAAAAAAAAACAGACAATAGGAACAAGTAGAAATAGCTGGCAGTGACCCCATACTATAGCTTGGGTTTTCCATGCATGATTTTAAAGGTCATATGCCATTGTTTGTGTTACACAATGAGCTGGTCGTGTGATCTCCATCACCCTAGAAACGTATGTTTCACCTCCAGCGAGTGCTAGGTAAACAACTGTTGTTTTATATTCAGAATTGCATTTAGGGTACTCTACATGTAATTATACAACCATATGAAGAGCAATGGCTATGATATCTGTTGTGGTCGTTTTCGCCAGATGAATTGTCATAAGTGGAAGATAAGGATGTTTATGACAGCTCACCAGTAGATATGCTTCATGTAATGCTTGAGAACTAGGGTGACCACATTTCCAAACTGCCATTCAGGGACCCCCCCCCCCCCTTCCTAAATAAAAAGATAACTTTTTTCTAAAAAAAAAATTGTGACCCCCCTGTTGCCATATGGTTTTTGGGTAATCTAAATTAAGCAGAGATGTGTGTATATGTATATATATATATATATATATATATATATATATATATATATATATATATATATATATGTGTGTGTATGTGTATATATATATATATATATATATATATATATATATGGCTGTGTCTGTGTATGAATATAAATATATATATTCTAATTATGAATATATTTCTCTGAGTAGGGGCTGAAGACATTTCAGTCAGAGTACAAAGTGTATTGTTCATTTAGCATGCTAATTCATGGCATTTAGTACATAGCCAAGCCTTTGTTTGATACCAGACATTTTGGAGCCAGTGAATTAAACCACCTTATGTGATGGACCCCATGCTGGGATGTTCAATCAAGATAGCCCCATCCTGTTTAAGCATGGGAAAGGTCACTTTAATCTGCTACCGGATATAGAAACCAGGATTTGCATGAAAGGGGGCTGACTTATGTAGTCAGGCCTCCAATCATGATCCTAGCTAGGCCAACCAATGGGACGTCAGCATAGAGAGATGTACTCGACTGCAGAGGCAAAATAAATTCACTTTATGGAAGGATGGCTTGAAGGATGAGTCTAAAGGGTAAATATGGTATAGGCATTTTATACCTACGTGTAGCACACGCTTGTAATCTAATGTTTTAGAGGAATATGCTCTAGATTCATTCATGTAAATGTATGTATTTTAACCTACGGTTTTGTTTGAGACTATTGATATGTTCTGTGTGTTAGATTAGACTTTGTATAAGCTCTAATAAAGGTGTGTTATGTTAAAGCTTTCGCTCTGGACAATAGAACTCTCTTATTTTAACCATATATCATATATGTGAGTTATTAAATCTTAAATATGCAATTACTTTGTAACCCCCCCCCCATAGTTTTCACTGGTTCATCCTGGGACCTGTGGTTCTTCACTAGTTGGGGGGGGGTCGCATCTTCAGCTCTGAGGGGTTCATGGTGGGACCTGTAGTCCTTCACTTTTGGGGGTTACATTCCCCCCAAAAGTGAAGGACTATAAGTTGCAGCATGAACTCCTAATATCTAAAGATGTGACCCCCCCAATTTGAAGGACTACAACACCCAGCATGAAACCCTTGAGATCTAAGGGTGTGATCCCATTTTCACAGATCCCAGATTTCACAGGTATATGCTGGGACCTGTAGTTCTTCACTATTTGGGGGGCAGGGGGTCTTACATCTTCAGCTCTGGGGGGGAGTTCATGCTGGGACCTGTAGTCCTCAACTTTGAGGAGGTCCTCAAAGTCAATCAAAGGCAATCCGGGACACGTGGTCACCCTATTGAGAACAGTGATCAATTTGAGAGAGAGCAGGAACAGATCAAAATTCTGCTAAGTTTAAGTAATTGTAAAAATCGAAAGCATTTTTTTTAAAATAACAAGCACGATACATTTATCTGCCCTGCGCCATGGAATGGCACATTGCAAGCCCGATTTGCCCCTTCTCTGGTCCCCTGCTGCTCCTCTCTTCTTAGTGTGGCACCATGGTAAGCCACTTCAGGGTCGCACTTCCTGCGTACATAGACACAGACAGCTTGGCTCGACCCAGCCCCTTTTTCTCTCATCACAGGATTTGGCTGACAGCAGCAGGAACCAATGGCACCCACTGCTTCAGCAGAGTCTGTGAGTGCGGAGAGAGCCAGAAGAGCACAGAACTGGATCAAGTGAGTGCTCATGTAAGTATAAAGTCAATTTTCAGCTTTCAGCGCTGTCCCAATTTAAATGCCAATTGCGCAGTCATGCAACACTGTACCCAAACTAAATATTTATCATTTTTTTCACATAAATAGAACTTTCTTTTGGTGCTGTTTGATCAGCACTGGGTTTTTAATTTTTTTTCATAGTTTGTTATAAAATTGTGCAAACAGGTAATTTTTCTTCTTCACTGATGTGCGCTGATGAGGTTGTACTGATAGGCACTGATAGTCTGCACTGATGGGCACTAATAGGAAGCACCAGGGGGACTAAAAATTCATAGGGCCCCCGGGCAATAGGAGATCATGGGGCCCCCTGTGCCCCTGCCCACACTAGAGCCACACCCACACAAAGCTCCAACTACATATTGCACTGCTCACAAACGCTTTAAAGCAGCAGTAGAAGAAAAGCAATGTGTCACCTTCTAGCAGAAGCTAAACTGGAATTCACACACATGGTTTGTCCCCATAAGTCAGCATAGACAAATTGCAGGTGAGACTCCCTTGTCAGAGACAAGTCATGTTGCTGGCCTGGAGGGAGTGCACATGGTCTGGGGAGAGGAAGCAACCAGCCAGAGAGAGAGTGAACAAGCGGTTAGAGTCATACTGTGTAGTGGTCAGTATAGGAATACTATAGGTAGGACAGTGAAGTGGATAGTGCAGTCACGGAGTGGGTAGGGTGGTGTAGTGTAGTGGGTAGTGCAATGTAGTGATCAGTGTAGTGCAGTGTAGTGTAGTGAGTAGTGGTCAGTTTGGTGTAGTAGTCAGTGCAGTGCAGTGGTTAGTGTAGTGTAGTGGTCAGCATGGTGTAGTGGACAGTGTAGTGGGTAGTACAGTATAGTGTAGTGGTCAGCATAGTGTAATGGGTAGTGCAGTGTAGTGGGTAGGATAGTGGACATCATAGTGTAGGGGTCAGCATGCTGTAGTGGACAGTGTAGTGGGTAGTGGTCAGTGCAGTGTAGAGGGTAGTGGTTAGTGCAGTGTAGTGGGTAGTGGTCAGTGTAGTGTAGTGGGTAATGGTCAGCGTAGTGTAGTGGTTGGTGTAGTGGTCAGTGTAGTGGGCAGAGGGCAGTGTAGTGTAGTGATCAGTGTAGTGGTTGGTGTAGTGGTCAGTGTGGTATAGTAGTCAGTGCAGTGTAGTGTAGTGGTCAGTGTAGGAATCAGGTATGTCAGTGTTAGTGGTCAGTATAGGAAACAGGTAGGTCAGTGTAGTGGGTAGTGTGGTGGGTAGTGGTCAGTGCAGTGTAGTGGTCAGTATAGTGGGTAGTGTAGTGGGTACTGGTCAGTGTGATGTAGTGGTCAGTGTGGTGTATTGTAGTGGTCAGTGCAGTGTAGTGGTCAGTGCGGTGTAGTGGTCAGTGCGGTGTAGTGGGTAGTGCAGTGTAGTGGGTAGTGCAGTGTAGTGGGTAGTGTAGTGTAGTGGACAGGTAGGTAAGCATAGTAGTTAGTATAGGAATCAGGTAGGTCAATGTAGTGGTCAGGCAGGTCAGTGTAGGAATCAGACTGGTCAGTACTATTTTAGGAAGGGAAGGTAGTGCTGGCACTGGTGGGAGTTGGCATATAGAGGAACCGATGCTCTCCATTTTTCTCCCGTAGCAACTGAATGCCAGCTACTCCCTCTCGCTGGCATTCAGCAGCTGCAGGAGGAAAATGGAGGGCATTGGTTCCTTTATATGCCACCCCCTCCTATCTAGGTCTTGCTGCACCTTGGCCCCTGTGTACTTCCCTGATCCTCCCCCTTGCCTCCCGCAGCACTGCCAGCACTGATTGGCAGCACTGCAGGATATGGATTGGCAGCACTGGTGGGCACTGTTGGGGCTGCACTGATAATAAGGTCACTGATAATGAGTGCCCTGATTATCAGTTCTGAAGTCCCTTTAACACAAGTCGGTTATCGACTTTCTTCTGACAGCATGAGGAGAGAAGGAAAAAGCTGTGTCATTGGACACAGCTGATCAGATGGTAAAGGGCAACTGTGATTGGCCCTTTACCCCGATCTGTGATAAGTCCTTCAGGAAGGTAAAGTTTGCAAAGTAATCCCACACTGTTACGGTCATTCGGCTATAGCGTGGGCGGCAACAGGTTATTGCAGGGAATACATTAAGGCAGGGGTGCCCAACCAGTGGCCCGGGGGCCAAATGTGGCCCGTGGAGCCCTCTGATGTGGCCCGCGACCTCCTGCTGTAGGATGGCGGGTTGGCAAGCCCAGAATGCAGGTTGCCTACCCATCATCCCAGAGCATCAGTTGTGAATTAAGCCAGTGGTAGAGAAAGCAAGCAGCTACTGAGCAGAGCCGCATAAGCCAATGCTTCCTGTATAGCACTGGCTCCTGTCATAGGTGGAGTGATACCAAATGCACTCTGCCTGGGACAGCAAGTTTATTACTAAAATTACAGTGTACATATGGACATATCTGTTCTGCAGTGGTACTGGGCTGCTTTCAAACTGATCTGCAGGTGTAGTGCCTGCGGCTTACCTCCACTAAGTCATAGACTTCTGGTTTTACCTGCGGGTTGGGGCGCTTTCAGAAAGTGCACCACACCTGCATGATATGATAGAATTCTATGGCAAAGTACAGCTAACCTGCAGGAAAGCCACAGGTGCACTGCACTGCATCCACGGTGTGGGTAGACCGCAGACCATCAGTGTAAATGTAGCCTTGGACCCCTTTAACATGATCTGTCTGACCCAATCAGACCCTCCATTAACCTCTATGGAGTGGCAGATGTAAACAGACTTGTGTCTGATTAGACCTGCCTACTTCCCATCCGATCTACTAAAAAAACAGAAGTGGATCCGTCCCCTTTCATTTGATCAGGTGAGAGGGCCCATAGAGTAGAGTGGGCTGTGTCTGTGTCCGCTTTGCATACGCAGAGTGGACGCAGACCTGTCATCTGCTCATTGTGGCCTGCGACTGGTTACTAAGTCGCTTAAGTGGCCCTCGCTCTTCAAAAGGTTGGACACCCCTGCATTAAGGTAAAACATGTTTAGACTTTAGAACCACTTTAAAATCTGTATTTATCCCTGCTGAGGTTCTTTTTCTTTCATAGTTTAAATATTGTTCTCATGTGCTATTTTGTTTAACACCCCTCACTTTATCTGCCTCATGGCAGATATAGACAGCAATACAATGTTTCTACAATCTTCTAGAATTTTTTTGAGATAGTTATATATTTGTCCATACTGGGGGTATTTCCTTTCACTTTCAATTCTGAATTAAACTTTTAAATAGATGTGGACTTTTTTATTTACACGCTGTTCTGGTCGAGATCTGTAAAATATACAAGAAATTAGGAGAACTTTCTTAAACTACAAACACACAAAGCGATAGAAAACTAACAGAGGTTCTGATTATTCCTCATTCTAATCCAAACTTAAGTATGTTTTATTAAAAGTGGTTCTAAAGCTTTTTTTTTTGTGTTGAAATAACAAACATCTTATACTTACCTGCTCTGTGCAATGATTTTGCACAGAGCAACCCTGATCCTCTTCTTCTGGGGTCCCCCACTGGTGCTTCAGGCACCTCCTTTTCATCAGGTGCCCCACTTAAAGCCGTTTTCCATGGGGGCACCCGTGGGTGCTCGCTCTCGAGCCCCGCTGTCTGTGTCAATGGACGCAGCAAGTGACTAGACTCCGCCCTCTGCGCCCGCTTTAGAACTACTTAAAGATGGATTATTTTTATGTTATTTGTTATTTACGGTATGTATGTATATATAGTATATGTATAGTGATTTGTGTAGTGGGCATGGGTAATAGTCCAGAGAAGATGTTTTCTAAATTCATGTTTTGTATTACTATGTATTTACTGAGTGAAACTATGCGTCTGGTGTCTGTGTGTACATACTGTATACTAGTAGAAATGCCACTTTATTCAGTGTTTCTAACTTGAGGAAGGTTATATTGTGCCCAAAATCTTTTACCTATATAGAACAACATCATTGATGTGATTTAAAATAAATGTTTATAATCTTGCAGCCAGATGGTGTGGCAGCTGGTGTTTTACATTTTTTGTGGGGGTGGCAAACAACCAACCCCCCGGCACACACCCCACACACTGTCGGTCGGTCGGGTCACCCGTACCACCCCCCAAACCCTCCTTTAGGAGGTTGGTCGTTCGGTCATCCAGCCCGGCACTTACCACATGTAGGTCACAGGTGGGCATCGTTCCTACAGGTGGTGGGCGGTGGCTTCCATCGAGTCTCCTCAGCCTCTGCAGCATGGTGGCTTCTGTCGTGCGTCCTCCTCCTTTCAGCCAGGATGATGGGTCTCAGGACCAATTTCCTGATTGGCCAAGAGGAGGATCAATGTGACAATAGTGAATATTCATTCACTGTTGTCACACAACTGGGTGGGCTCAGGGTGCAGTGCTCTGTGGAAGACAGTTTCACATCCTTATTGCCTTGAAAGTGAAAACCCCCTGCACAGTTTAAAGTGGTTGAAAACCTTCATGTTTTTTCACCTTAATGCATCCTATGCATTAAGGTGAAAAAACACCTTGCACTCTCTAGCCCCCCTGTGCCCCCGTTTTACTTACCTGAGCCTCGAACTTTTGTGGGCTCGTTCCTGTGTCACTTTCCAAATGGCTTGTCGGCTTCTTCATTGGTTAGATTGATAGCAGCACAGCCATTGGCTCCCAATGCTGTCAATCAAATCAATGACGCAGCGCGCCGGGGGGGTGGGGCCGAGTCATACACTTGGCGGCTATGGCCGCGAGTGTGTATCACACGGGAGCGCACCCGTAAGGTAACCCCCTTGGGAGAGAGCTTCCCAGAGGGGGTTAGCTCTTGCAGGGAGGAGCCATGAGAGCTGCCGTGGGACCCCAGGAGAGGACGATTGGGACCACTCTGTGCAAAACGAACTGCACAGTGGAGGTAAGTATAACATGTTTGTTTGTTTTTTTGTTTTTTTAAACTGAACCCATACAACCCCTTTAAGGCTAAACTAAAGCTTTTCCTCCAATCTCATAGTGTGTCCTCTTACACTCCTTGAGACTGAATATTTTTTTTCCTATGCTGGGACCGCCATTGAGGTATTTGTAAATCACTATCATATTGATGTGGACCAATTATTTTCCTGACACAATTTCTCAGGGAGGAACCCATTCTACCGCCTGATTCAAATTAATGAGAGCATGCAATCCAGACAAAAAGATTTCACATGCTCACCTTCCAACGTTCAACAGCCAAGAGAGGGCCTGAGCTATGGCCCCCACAGCTTTATTAAAAGCATAGATTCACAAAACATGCATTAATTGGTTCACATTATACACCCACTCTACCCTCCTCCCCTGTGTGGCTTGTCCTTGGCATGAAGCTTCTCATTGGTCAGTTCATATAAGGCATGGTTTCCTATTCCATGGTCTTCTTGAAAATCCACGTGTCATAAAAAGTCCTTTGTCAGCTCAGCAAGTTTCCTCCACAAGCTTCACACGGGGGGGGGGGGTTCCTCTCTTCCATACAGAGCAAGGAACGAGAAGGGGGTTTTGGAATAAAAGCCATCTAGGAATGCAATAGGGGGGGAAGGGCTGAACACATTCGAAAGATGAGAAGCAGAAGGAGAAAATGGAAGATGAACTTTTCCTTTATCCCTTTTGTATATCCATCCAAGTTGAAATATACTTTAAAAACATATCTGACAAATCTTATCAAGGAAAATAAGCAGTATTGATCATTCCCATACATACATATGCATAATGCGTATGAAAACAAATTTCAGTGATTCTAATAATAAAAAGAATTAGCCTAATTTGAAAATAGGGATTTTAGAATCATCCACGACAATATCTCCTCTCAAGCATCATTTCTCCAGCGAGAATAGATTTAGTCTTTGCAGTCGTTCCTCGTAATCGAGGTCCTGTAGTCCCCTTATTAGTTTTGTTGCCCTTCTTTGGACTCTCTCCAGTTCTAACAATCCCTTCTGAGATTGAGCTATTTATCCCATCCTCTATATCAGGGGTACTGAATTAAAATTCAAGGACGTTCGGTCGCCAAAATGTTCTTTGGGCCGAGGTCCGAATCTCAAGTCTGTGCTATAACTCAAAAAGATTGTAGTCACTGAATGTCTATCAAAATATGAGAGATGTACAATTTCCTTAGCATTTCAACAATCTTTATTGTCAAGTTTCAGTTACAACATTAAACATGTGGACAGTTGGAACTAGGATAGCTTTACATTTGCTCTTGTCTTTATATGGAAAACAAACAACTATTTTTAACAAAAACAATATGGAAATAAATCAATAACTCTATAATAAAACATAAAAAGTACCTCCATTTTTCAAGTAAAAGAAATAACCGCGTTTTATTTGAATTTTTTTACCATGCAAAAACCCTGTCTAGTAAGAAACATGGGCTTTTGCTTGTCCTGCCAGTAGTTTGAATCTTTGCTTAAATTGAGTTACTGCCATTCTCATTCACATATGAAGGTGCTCATTGGTGAGCCTGGAATGATACTTTGTTTTAATAATGTTAATATTGGAGAAAGCTGACTCACAGCTGTACGTCGATCCAAACATGGTCAAGGTGTGTAGTGTTACCTTGGTTAGACAAGGGAAATCAGTCCCAGAAGCTAGCAGGATCAGTTCCTCCAAAGTTCTCTCTTAGGGCAACATTTTTTTGCAGGTCAATTATTTCTGTCTGTAGAGATCCCTCATGTGCCCACTTGAAAGTCTGTGTCACCTCTTTTGAAAACACTCGGACATCTTTAATGAGTAATGGATTGTGGATGAACAGGAGGATCTGCTGTCCAAGACTAAAGCTATCAAACCTTTTACTGAAGTTTCTAATGAGTTTATTTATGAAGTCAACAAAAGAAGAAACATCTCTCTTTCCTTGAATCTGTTTGTTTACCTTTGTGAAATGCACGCACTCTCCTTGCAGATCTTCCTTGAACAAATCCAGTTTTCTCTGTAAGGAGCGGACATCGGTCATCAAATCACAGATGGAATTATTCTTGCCCTGGAGCTTTAAATTTAGTTCATTAACCACTTGCTTACTGGGCACATAACCCCCCCCCCCTCCTGCCCAGACCAATTTTCAGATTTCCGTGCTCTCACAATTTGAATGACAATTACTCAGTCATGCAAAACTGTACCCAAATCATTTTTTTTGTTCTTTTTTTCATCCAAATAAAGCTTTCTTTTGGTGGTATTTGATCACCTCTGGGTTTTTTTATTTTTTGCGCTATAAATGAAAAAATATCAATCATTTTGAAAAAAAAAAATCTTAATTTCTGTGATAAAATGTAGAAAATTAGTACTTTTTTTCATACATTTTGGCCACAATTTATACTGCTGCATATCTTTGGTAAAAATAACCCAAAATGTGTGGAAATTATTTGGTCTGTGTGAAAATTTTAGAGTCTACAAGCTATAGTGCAAATCATAAAAATGTATCACATCTGATGTACTGATGGCCTATCTCATTTATTGAGAACCTAACAAGCTAGGAAAGTACAAATGCCCCCCAAATAACCCCTTTTTGGAAAGTAGACAATCCAAGGTATTTAGTAAGAGTGAGTTATTTGAAGTTGTAATTTTTTCCCACAATTCTTTGCAAAATTTAAAAGAATTCTCAAAATTGTCAGTGTAATAGCTTATTTCTCTCACATGGCATGTGCATACCACAAATGACACACCAACATACATTCTGCTACTCTTCCTGAGTATGGCAATACCAAATGTGTGGGACTTTTTCACTGCCTGGCTACATACAGAGGCCCAACATGCAGTGAGCACCATCATGGGTTCTAGGAGCATAAATTACACATCTAACTTGTTGACTACCTATTACAATTTTGAAGACCCTGGAGTACCAGGACAATGTAATTGCCCACAAAATGACCCCATTTTGGAAAGCTAACACCCCAACATATAATCTATGAGGCATAATAAGTCTTTTGAACGGTTCATTTTTTTACAGAAGTTTTTGTAAAATGTGGAAAAAAAATTAAACTGCATTTTTTAAGCAAAGTTGTCCATTTATAAGATATTTCCAACATGTAGCATGTACATAGCAAAAATGACACCCCAAAATACATTTTGCTACTCCTCCTGAGTATGGCAATACCAAATGTGTGGGACTTTTACACAGCTTGGCTACATACAGAGGCCCAACATGCAGGGAGCACCATCAGGGGTTCTAGGAGCATAAATTACACATCTAACTTGTTGACTACCTATTACACTTTTGAAGGCCCTGGAGAACCAGGACAATCGAAACGCCCACAAAATGACCCCATTTTGGAAAGCTAACACACCAATGTATAATCTATGAGGCATAATGAGTCTTTTGAACGTTTCATTTTTTTCCAAAAGGTTTTGGAAAATATGGAAAAAAATGAAAACGCATTTTTTTTACACAAAGTTGTCCGTTTATAAGATATCTCCAACACATAGCATGTACATAGCAAAAATGAAACCCCAAAATACATTCTGCTACTCCTCCTGAGTATGGTGATACCAAATGTGTGTGACTTCTATACAGCCTGGTCACATACAGAGATCCAACATGCAAGGAACACCATCAGGTGTTTCAGGGACACATAGCATGCACATACCAAGAATTACACCCCAAAATACATTATGCTGAGCAAAGCGTAAACAAAAGATTACCTGTGGTTTTGGTAGCACAGTTTTACAGCAGGATAGCACTGGTCCAGCAGCAGGCAGGGACTTGGTCAGCAATGGCATACACAATTGTCCAGGCAGCAGGCAGGGATACTGTCCATATACAGTCCAGGGTCAGTGCAGGTAGAGATATTGTCAGCAGTGCCAAAAATATTGGTCCTGGTAGTAGGCAGGAACATGTGCGACAGGCAGAGACATAATGGCAGTAAGTCCTACAGGCAGAAATAGGGCCTCGTTCAGGACATAATGGGGACAGGGGTAGAGGCTTCTCCCACCCAAATCTCTTTGAAGCCTCCAAGTCTCCAGACCCTAATCTAGGATGAGAAAACTAAATTATTTTCTTCATCCAGAAAAGCAATTCTGGAGCCCCTCACATATGCGAGACCCCTGTGTTGAATCCCAATAGTCCAGTAGCAGGGTACAAGATCAGTCCACGAGGCAGGCAAAAACATGGTCAAACAGTCCAAGGTCAGTTCCAGATCAGGCAGAGATATTACAGAATCGTTAGGCAGAAGCATGGTTGAATAACAGTCCAGGGTCAGTTCCAGATCAGGCAGAGATATTACAGAATAATTAGGCAGAAGCATGGTCAAATAACAGTCCAGGGTCAGTTCCAGATCAGGCAGAGGTATTACAGAATCGTTAGACAGAATCGTGGTCGAATAACTAGCTAGGTCAGTTACAGAGCAGTCAGTGGCATAAGGGGTGTGAAGGTGTGTGAACGCAGGAACTGAGAATTACGTTTACCATACTTCACTAATAATTTAGTAAAGTATGGTAACGACAAAAACAGTAAACTACACAGAGGGCTGGTTGGGAAGGACATTCAGCACAATAATAAACTGTGTCTCGTCTGACTCCTCCACTGGTACACATCTTAAAATGTTTTTGACGTCCACGGGCCTGTTGCTGTGGGAGGGACTTTATCGGGAAAGTGACGTTCGGAAAGTCGACTAAGAACATCAGATCGGATGTTTTTGGGTGGGCCGTTTGGGAATATAAGGCCAGTGATAAGGTCCTCCTGGTAGCCAAGGAAGCGTTTGGGGTTTTGGGTGGAGTTGAGGTATATGATATATGATTTGTATATGGGCAATTGAAAAAAATAAATTGCAACTTTTTTGTACCAATGGTATGTCCGTCTTGTGGCAAGGTAGGGTTCGAGCATCTGGTCATTGAAGTCGACTCCCCCCATGAACAAATTGTAGTCCTGGCTGCATGTGGGCATTTGGATGGGGCCATTCCTTCTGGGGATTTCAACGATGGTATCATTGTGGATGGAAGAGAACATAAACACATCCCTTTTGTCCCTCCACTTCACTGCCAGAATCTCCTTGTTTTTCGCAGACTTGCCGATTCTCCTCTTCTCAACTTCTTATTTACAAGACTTTGAGGAAAGCCCGTCCAATTTTTTCTGACGGTGCCACATGCTGGTGTTTGCTTCCGGTGAAGGTTGTGGAACAGGGGAAGAGATGTGTAGAAATTATTTACGTACAGATGGTAGCCTTTTTCCAGTAGGGGGTATATGAGGTCCCAAACAATTTTCCCACTTGATCCCAAGTAGTCTGGGCAATTAGGGGGATGTAGCTGGCTGTCCTTCCCTTCGTACACTAAGAAGGCATAAGTGTAGCCTGTGAGTAGGTCGCTTAATTTTTACACCTTCACACCATAGAGGGCCCTTTTTCTGGGAATATATTTTTTGATTTGAAACCTGCCACTAAATTCAATAAGGGACTTATCCACACATATGTGTTGGTCCGGGGTATACAATTTGGGGAATTTTCCAGAAAAATAATTCAGTAAGGTCCTAATTTTGAAAAGCCTGATGGTTCAGATGGGAACGTGGCTACAGTTTTACTAGTTTCACTGACTAGAGACGTCGCTGCTGTTTAGACAACTTGCCGCTACTGGGAGCCGGGAATCTGGAGTGTGGTGAGCCTATACCAACTGAGCACACACCTCAGGTCCGCCGTGACCTCCTAGCACTACAGAGCCTACTAAACACCGATGTTTGCTGTGATTTGTTTGAAGCTGATTTTACATTTTTTACATGTGAGTTTAATGAATGAAGTGTTGCTGTGATTTTGAATTAAACTGGTGGTACAATTTTACACTATTGGAGCACTTCTTTAGTACATTATGTACATTATTGAGGGATTATCACGGTGGTCCAGCTGAGATTCGTTTATCCATTTGTGGGATCATACACAAGTGATTTAGCCTAACACGAGAGTGAAAGGCAAATCCGTATGGTGAGTGTGTTTTTCAGAGGGGAGTTATCACAGCACGATGGTGAGGTGGAAGATTCACAGAATAAGGAATTTTCTCATCGAATTTGTTCATAAATTTTTTATGGACTTTATATCACTTGTCACGTGATGTTATTGAGTTGTTTATGTTATTGTTTATTTATTTAGTATTATATTAATTAGCGCTGCAATTTTCTTACACCTATTTAGGTTAAGTTTTTTCTGTTTAAATGTATATATACAGTGCCTTGAAAAAGTATTCATAAGGTGTCACATAAATGTGAAGTGGAAGGAAAATGGTATATGGTTTTCAATTTTCTTTACAAAAATATATATATGAAAAGTGTGGCGTGCATTTGTATTCAGCTCCCTTTACTCTGATACCACTAACTAAGATCTTGTGGAACCAACTGCCTTCAGAAGTCACCTAATTAGTAAATAGAGTTCACCTGTGTGTAATTTAATCTCAGTAGAAATACAGCTGTTCTGTGAAGCCCCAGGAGGTTTGTTAGAGAACCTTAGTGAACAAACAGCACCATGAAGGCCAAGGAAGGCACCAGACAGGTCAGGGATAAAGTTGTGGAGAAGTTTGAAGCAGGGTTAGGTAATAAACAAATATCCCAAGCTTTGAACATCTCATTGAGCACAGTTCAAACCATTATCCGAAAAATGGAAAGAGTCTGGCACCACTGAAAACCTACCAAGACATGGCCATCCACCAAAACTGACAGGCCAGGCTAGGAGAGCAATAATTAGAGAAGAAGCCAAGAGGCCCATGGTAACTCTGGAGGAGCTGCAGAGATCCCCATCTCAGGTGGGAGAATTTGTCAACAGGACAATTATTAGTTGGGTACTCCACAAATCTGGTCTTAATGGAAGAGTGGCAAGAAGAAAGCCATTGTTGAAAGAATGCCATAAGAAGTTCAGTTCAGTTCAGTTTCAGTTTGCAATACGCCATGTGGGGGACACAGCAAACATGTGAAAAAAGGTGCTCTGGTCAGATGAGAATAAAATTGAACTTTTTGGCCTAAAAAGTGCATCTGAAAACTAACACTGCACATCAACCTGAACACACTATCCCCACCGTAAAACATGGCGGTGGCAGCATCATGTTGTGGGTATGCTTTTTTCAGCAGGGACAGGAAAGCTAGTCAGAGTTGATAGGAAGGTGGATGGAGCCAAATAGAGGGAAATCTTAGTAAAAAAAACTGTAAGAGTCTGCAAAACACTTGAGACTGGGGCAGTAGTACACATTCCAGCAGGGCAACGACCCTAAACAGACAGCCAGAGCTACAATGGAATGGTTTAGATCAAAGCATATTCATGTGTTAGAATGGTCCCATCAAAGTCCAGACCTAAATCCAAATTAGAATCTCCATTCAATCTTACAGGACTTGCGCTATTTTGCTAAAAATATGGGCAAAAATGTCACTCTCTAGATCTGCAAAGCTGGTGAAGACATACACAAAAAGACTTGCAGGTGTAATTGCAGCGAAAGGTGGTTCTACAAAGTATTGACTCAGATGGGCTGAATACAAATGCATAGATAAAAAGATGTAAAAATATGTGAAAACCATTTATAATTTTCCTTCCACTTCACAATTATGTTTCACTTTGTGTTGGTCTATAGAGATGGCCTGGTGGTTCGCCCGGAGGTCTTTTTGCAGCGAACTTGTTCATTTGCGGTTCGCCGAACAGGCGGACATCTGGCGATATTCGCACCTGTCCGCAATTTTACATTGAGTAGAACTTTGACCCATGACACATCCATCAGGTGGTACAGGACAGCCAATTGAGACATTTCAGCACATGGACATACCCCCTACCTTATAAATAGACCTGACCTGGTGGCCATTTTACATTCTGCTTTTGTCAGTGTAGGGAGAGGTTGATGTGTGGAGCAGGGACAGTCTGTATTGAAACAAATTGCTAGCTAAAAGGTCCACAAAAGTCCTTTTAAGGACAGGAATAGGTGTACTATTGTTTGGTGTGCAGTATATAAGGGTGTAATACACTTATAATATACTTTCTAACACAGAAAGCATATTATAGTGGATTTGTATTGTGCACTGTGCAGCATTATGACTGGTGTATTTGGGCACTGCAGAATTTTTTTTTCTGTTTTGCTGCTTTATCTCTTGCTACACACAGTGACAAACAATACTGGAAAAAAGTTTTATAACAGGTGTGAAACATTCTGCGTTTTGTCAGTGTAGGGAGAGGTTGCTGTGTGGAGCAGGGACAGGCTGTAGTGACACAAATCGTTAGCTAACAGGTCCACAAAAGTCCTTTTAAGGACTGGTATAGGTGTACTATTGTTTGGTGTGCAGTATATAGGGGTGTAATACACTTATAATATACTTTCTAATATAGAAAGCATATTATAGTGGATTTGTATTGTGCAGCATTGTGACTGGTGGTGTATTTGGGTACTGCAGAATTTTCTTTTCTGTTTTGCTTTGTTACCTCTGCTACACACAGTGACAAACGTTACTGAAAAAAAGTTTTAAAACTGGTGTGATAAACCAGTGGCCCCCCAAAACGACAGATTGAAGCGGGGTGTTGTATAAAAATATACTTTCATAATAGTTTATTTGGGTACTGCAGAATTTTTGCCTCTTTCGCTGCGTTACCTCTGCTACACACAGTGACAAAATTTACTGAAAAAAAAGTTTTATAACTGGTGCAATAAACCAGTGGCCCCCCAAAACGACAGATTGAAGTGGGGTGTTATATAAAAATATACTTTCATAATAGTGTATTTGGGTACTGCAGAATTGTTGCCTCTTTCGCTGCATTACCTCTGCTACACACAGTAACAAAATGTACTGAAAAAAAGTTTTATAACTGGTGCGATAAACCAGTGGCCCCCCAAAACGACAGATTGAAGTGGGGTGTTATATAAAAATATACTTTCATAATAGTATATTTGGGTACTGCAGAATTGTTGCCTCTTTCACTGCGTTACCTCTGCTACACACAGTGACAACATTTACTGAAAAATAAAGTTTTATAACTGGTTCGATAAACCAGTGGCCCCCCAAAACAACAGATTGAAGTGGGTGTTATATATAAATATACTTTCATAATAGTGTATTTGGGTACTGCAGAATTTTTTTTTCTGTTTTGCTGCTTTACCTCAGCTACATACAGAGACAAAAGTTACTGAAATTTTTTTTAATAACTAGTGCGATAAACCAGTGGCCCCCCAAAACGACAGATTGAAGCGGGGTGAAGATAGTCACCGCTCCAATAAGGTATGTGGATGAATCCGTATCCTCTCAGAGAAACCCAGGTGCCGGCAATGCACAAAGCAATTGTAGAAAGAAATGTTTCGACAGCCGCACTCTGAAAAAACCTTCTCGGTTGCCTTTTATTGATAAAAGTATTCAAACACCACACATCACAGCAAAGACTGGGGCATACAGCTGACGTTTCGCACTACAATCAGTGCTAACTCATAGCGGGGTGTTATATACCATATATTACATATATACTGCGCTTCTCTAGAGACTTTTGTCACAGGGTCATTTAAAAAATGACAGGCAAAGGAAGAGGCAGGTCCTTCTGCAGGGGTGGTAGGGGTAGGGCAGGAGCACCAGGCCGGAGCCAAAGTGGAAAGTGGCACAAGGTGCGTTCGATTATGTCAAAGGATGCACCAGACTTGCTGTCAGGTGAACACCTGTGGGCTAAATTTTGGGGCCTGTACTTGCCAACACTTACTTATGTATCCGGTGAATGCCTAATGTACCACCAGCCACAGAATACAAAGTTGTTTGCTGTCAGGTGAACGCCTGTGGGCTAATTTTTGGGGCCTGTGATGGCCAACACTTACTTCTGTATCCGTTTTTTCGCTTAATACTTCTGGTAGGTCAGTGTCCATGTTGTGGGACTATTTGTGCACAGCTAGTAAGTATTTTGAGGCTGCAAATATGACCTGCAGGTTTTTAATGTTCGCCTGCCATTAAAGTCAATGGGGCCCGCCGCGAAATTGCGTTTCGCAAACATTTGAGAAAGTTTGCATGTTCATCATTTAGGGACTTTCACAATAATGTATTTAACCACTTAAGGACTGCCTAACGCTGATATACGTCTGCAGAATGGCACTGCTCGGCACAGGCACGTACAGGTACGTTGCCCTTTAAGTGCCCAGTCATGGGTCGCGCGCAACTCGGTCCAAAGCTCCATCACCACGCCCGCGGGACCCGCGGACCCGATCACCACCCGTGTCCCGTGATCGGGTCACAGGAGCTGAAGAACGGGGAGAGGTGAGTGTAAACACACCTTCCCCATTCTTCTCTGTGGCAGTGTCACTGATCGTCTGTTCCCTCTTATAGGGAATGACGATCAGTGACGTCACACGTCTAGCCACGCCCCCCTACAGTAAGAATCACTCCCTTAGGGCACACTTAAGCCCTTAGCGCCTCCTAGTGGTTAACCTATTCACTGCCATTGTCATTTTCACAGTATCAGTGCATTTTTATAGAACTTTTCGCTGTGAAAATTACAATGGTCCTAAAAATGTGTCAAAAGTGTCCGATGTGTCCGCCATAATTTCGCAGTCACGGAAAAAAATAAAAATAAAAATGCCATAAAACTATCCCCTATTTTGTAAGGACTATAACTTTTGCGCAAACCAATCAATATAGGCTTATTGCAATTTTTTTACCAAAAATAAGTAGAAGAATACATATCGGCCTAAACTGAGGAAAACATTTTTTATAAATATATTTTTTGGGGATATTTATTATAGCAAAAAGTAAAGAATATTGTTTTTTTTTTTCAAAATTGTCGCTCTATTTTTGTTTATAGAGCAAAAAAAAAAAACAGCAGAGGTGATCAAATACCACCAAAAGAAAGCTCTATTTGTGTGAAAAAAGGACACCAATTTTGTTTGGGAGCCACGCAGTGCCGAATCCCAAAAGGATCCTTTACCTGCATATTGATCCGGGTCTTATAGTCCAAAAAGGAAAGCAGCACTCACGAGTCTTGAGAGGTGAATGTGCAGTGGAGTTTTATTTCGATCTTTCAATGTTTCCATGAAGCACAAGCTCATCTTCCTCAGAGCTTGTGCCTACTCGAAGCATCAAAATAAATATGCACTGTGAATTCACCTCTCAAGATCTGTTAGTGCCACTCTCTCTTTTAGACCGTATGTACTACAGGCTTTGATGGGCACCTGGGCCCATTTTCTCTCTGATACGTGTTTAACGGAAACCACTGGATTAAATATAATATATAGATATATATACATTATATATATATATATATATATATATATATATATATATATATATATATATATATATATATATATATATATATATATATATATATATATATATCTATATATATATATCTATATATATATATTGTACATATGAGGACATATTTCCTTTACTTCCTCATTACATCATGGCTGTTTCTCACTTCTCCCCCTGCTATTACAATCTCTGAGGTGGAGAAGATTGGAAGGAGATAATTTACACAAATGGCCAGTCAGGTGCATCAGGTTATATCACACCTTAATAAACTGGCCATTTACATTGCAGTTACTGGTTGCTTCACACAGCAAACAACATCTCTCCTTCTCATAGCTACAAAAACACTCTACAGTGGAGATAAGCTGTAATAGACACTATCATGGCTTATCTCAGTTTCATAAACAGACACCTCATTTTAAAGTGTTTGTAAAGGCTTGATTTAAAAAAATAAACAAATAACAAGTATGTTATACTTACCTGCTCTGTGCAAGGATTTTGCACAAAGCAGCCCTGATCCTTCTTTTTCTGGTGTGCCCCGCTGGCTCTCCTGGCTCCTCCCCTTTATTGGGTGCCCCGTGCGGGCTCGCTCTCGAGTCCCTCTGCTGCGTTCATTGACACAGACAGCGGAACTCTGCCCCACCCCTGTGTCCCCACTCCTGTGTCATAGGGTTTGATTGACAGGTTAATGTTACATTAAAAAGTATCCAGTAATATGCAGGGCCAATGAGGCACTTTTTCTTTTTTGAGAACAGTTGTTAAAGCAGAGCTCCACCCTAAAGTGGAACTCCCGCTGATCGGAACCCTTCCCCCTTCCGGTGTCACATTTGACACCTTTCAGGGGGGAGGGGGGTGCAGATACCTGTCTAAAGACAGGTATTTGCACCCACTTCCGGCCACACAGTCTCGGGCAGACTGCGGGCATGACGTCACCTCCCGTCCCTCCCCCCGTTGTGTTCTGGGAACACTCAGCTCCCAGTACACAGAGGGAGCCAATCGTCAGGCGTAGCGTGACTCAAGCATGCACCGTAGGGAACCGTGCAGTGAAGCGCTTCACTTCCTGGTTCCCTCACCAAGGATGGCAGGGGGGGCAGCAGAGTGATGAGCGATCGCTCGTCCTCTGCTGCGGACGGCGCTGGACTCCAGGACAGGTAAGTGTCCTAATATTAAAAATCAGCAGCTGCAGTATTTGTAGCTGCTGGCTTTTAATATTTTTTTTCAGCAGACATCCTCTTTAAGTATTGTTCGTGAATGTTTTTTCACCCTAAGAATAAATGGCAAATATTTGAAAAAATCGGAAAAACAGGAAATGGTGGCACACCGCAGACACAGTCAAAAATCCTTTAACAATGTTTATTGATCATTCAGCCAGACAATACATAAAATATGTTGATGCGTTTCACTTGAGTCAATCGAGCTTACTGATAACAATAATATTTGTCAAATGTGTCAAATATAGAGCAAATTTTTTATAAATGTGTTGTATTTGTTTGCATTCCGCTGCTCCTCTCTGCCAATCCATTCACTGGCTTCCACTACCTCACCGTATACAATTCAAAATACTAACCACAACATACAAGGCCATCCACAACATCGCCCCCAGCTACATCACCAGCCTCATTTGCAGATATCGCCCAAATCATCCTCTTCGCTCCCCCAAAGACCTCCTGTTCTCTAGCTTCCTTACCCCCTCCCATGCTGGCCAGTATGTCCGGTCAGCCTCTACCCTTTACCCCTACGCCTTCACCTAAGAACCATACCCGAGCCACCTCCACCAGATCATCTCCACAACTATTACCTTTTGTAGCAACTCCCTCTCACTTTAAAGTGTAAGCTCCATGAGCAGGGCCCTCTAATCCTTCAGTTTTGAACTGTATTGTAATCATACTGTCCCACCTCTGCATTGTAAAGCGCTGCGCAAACTGTTGGCGCTTTATAAATCCTGTATAATAATAATAATGTTTACAGTTGTGAATGTCAGTTACAAAAAGTTGGTATCACAGATCCGTTATGCTAATTGTAATTCTTGTGATTTTTTTTTTATGTCTTCATTTTATTCTTAGAATAAAGAATAACGATATAATTTTATATTGTTATCTTTTCTAGTATGAGCTTGAGAGCTATAAATGTTCTGATCATGCAAGGTACAGTTACAATAGGCTGTTGATGACATCTAGTGGCAAAGCCTAATAGGACTACATTTAGTTGGATGAAAAGGATTTTTGCCAGCACCATGGCTAAAAGGTTGCCTATAAAAAATGTTTAGGTTTTTAAAAAAAATCTGTCTATTGAAGGAATGTGCAAAACAAAAAAAGAAAGGACATATATTTTTATGGACTATTAAATAGTCTCGTATTCTAATACATTTACTGAGTGAGTTAAACAATAGTGTTGCTCAAGAATATTCGTATTGCGAATATTCGTTACGAATATTGCATATATTCGCGAATAACTCGAATATCGCAGTCAAAATTCGCTATTACGAATATTCGTATTTTTTCAAATTTATTTTTAAAACAGATCACATCCTAGTGATCTCCATCGACGTCTAAAAGCAGAGTTCTCCTACCACAGTTGTCAGAGGTTAGCAACCTCCATAGCAACCAATAGGAACCTGCCTGCACGACCAGTATATAAGATCACTCCCAGCAGTATTTCAGTGCAGATTCACAAGGTGGCTAGAGAGAGTGGAGTATTTCTGTGCGTTTTTCCAGTGTATTGCGATCTTAGAGCTTAGAGCATTGTGCTTCCTATAGTGCTTTCAGTTCTGAGTTTCCTGCTTCTATAACCAACTGCTTTTTTCAAAGCAAAAGACCCAACAGCTTTTCTAAAAGCTCAGATTTGTGTTGTTTTGTCCAGGTTAGTGTAGCTTAGTGTTAGATATATTTCTGTGTAGTTAGTGTAAGTGTACATCTCTTTAAGGTAGCTTAGTTTAGTGTGTGTTTAGTCTCTGTGTTTTGTGTATAAAAAAAAAAAAAAAAATTTGCTTTAGTTTAGTCATATACGTTTGTGTAAGTAGAGTTAGTGTTTAGTGCATATTAGTTTATAGTTTTAGCTGTAGTATTTTAGTTCCTGTTTAGTAGCTGACCGTGTCCTAGTCTACGTCTTTGTCCGTGTAAAAAAAAAAAAAAAAAGTTTTAGGTGTAGTAGTTTTATTCTAGTTTAGTAGCTGTCTACGTCTTTGTCTGCGTCTTTGTCTGCGTGCCTGTCTTGCTAAAAAAACAAAAAACACTCCTTTCTCACATTTCCCCCCCCAATAATGTTTACCCCCCCCCCCACACATCAGCAAGCTGTCCAGGCATGCTGGGAGTTGTAGTTTTGCAACAGCTGGAGACACACTGTTTGGGAAATACTAATATCTGATCTTATATCCTAACTTTTAAACTAGTCTAAAATGCAGTTAAAGATAATGAAATAACAGTGGTGAAATTACTTACACTAATCAGCAGTTTTTCCTCACTGGATGAAAAGTTACTCCCCACCATCTTCGCTTCGCTGGGCAGCACAAAATAGCGATCCGAAAATCGACTGGCAAAGATCCAGGAAATGATCTCCGTTCTCGCGTGTTCTTAGCGCGCATGCGCGGACGAGAATTTCGCAATCAATTTCGCATTCGCATTAGCGAAATTTCGCCAAATTTTTTTTTTTATAAAATATCACGAATATTCGATTTTAACGAATATTTCACGAATATTCGTCTATATATTCGTGATATATCGCGAAATCAAATATGGCGTATTCCGCTCAACACTATTAAACAACACATATTTAAATAGCGTTATTAACCACTTAAGCCCCGGACCAAAATGCTGCCTAAAGACCCAAGGGGTTTTTACAGTTCGGGACTGCGTCGCTTTAACGGACAATTGCGCGGTCGTGCGACGTGGCTCCCAAACAAAATTGGCGTCTTTTTATTTGCCGTTCTATGGCAGCAGTAAGGTTTGCTTAAATAACTTCTTTATTAACTTCACTTTTCTTCATAGCAGACAGTCCATGTACAAACACGTGTTGAATAAGTATCACAAAATTGCGGTTCAAATATTCAATCTTGTCATTCAACATAAAATGGTGGATATATTTCTTTCTTCAGTATTTATACTCTCTCTCTCTCTCTCTGTAAGTTATCAAAGCATTCTCGGATTTCTCTGAAAGGTATAACTGTGGTTTGCAACTTGGTTTGCAGGGTTTGTTAGTTCGGTAATGAGTTTGGTGCAGTTAGCTTGTTAGAGTGGATGGATGGATGTAACTTAGTTCGATAACTTAGTTCGGTTAGATGACTTTGTTTGAATGGCTTAGTTCGGTGGAACTACAAGTGAACACACAACTAGATCAGTATACAGTTCTGATCACACTATTTACAATAAGAACATTTATAACTTGTGTAACATACCTATTTAGGCCCTTGCTTCCATAAAACCGAACTCTGTATATCTGCTCTGCTCTCTGTCTTCATGTGGAATGAATTTGCAGCACATGTACAGTATTAGGAACCTCCCAGACAGAATGGATGCAAAGGTAGCTGTGATAGGTCAAAACTCTGCTCAATGTGAGATTAGCTGTGATTGGCCAAGACTTCTGATGAGTCACAAAAGCTTAACTCTATGCTTTCTGGCATGAAATCTACTGTGTCATTTGAGCTTACCTTCACTGTCATATAAATAAACGATTCTTAAAGGCATATTTTTTCTTTTGCCTCTGTGAACACAACATAGATAAACACAAGCATAAAATCACAGTGAATAACTTTGCTTTTGTCTCTCACATATAAACATGTGCATTACATTTACAGGTTCTTAAAAGGTTTAGCTGTAATACATGTAGGTTATATTAGCTACCTAGGACAGGTTCTAGCTACAGGCATATTTCAGTATCAAAACTGCAAAAATAAACTTTAAACGTTTGCTGGTATCACATCCACTTTGAATTACATATATAGTTTAGAAGTTTCTACAGAAAAGTTAATGGCTTGTTTAGCCATATAATGTATGGTAGTAGTACCATCCAAGAAAGTATTCTGAAATAAAAGTAATTTATTTTTTACAAAATCATGTGCAGATCTTATGTCAGAACCTTATTTACTAAATACTGCTAGCTGTCTTATTTCCTAGTTATCAGAACTCCCTTTAACCATTTTTGCTGTTGAGGCTAGTGTATTTTTTTAGTTTATTTATTTTTTGCACATATTTTAAAATACACATTTTAGGCTTGAAGATTGCTTTACACTTCCAAAAATGATATTGTAACGGTCACCACCGTTTACGACCTTCCATCCCATCCAAGACAGCTTATCGACACTCCAACCAACAGGACTCGATCCATTCCATAAGAATTCCCTCAATAACGAGACTGACAAGCTCTGTTACTGCGTCAAAATATGAACTAACTTTTAATGGTTTCTTCTCAGATTTTATACAGTTTTCAAGGCACAGGAACAATCAAACTGTCCCCCCCTCATCACACCATGGGTGGCTTCAATCACATTCTTTTTCATAATGATATTCAGAGTTAATTATCCCCCCAGACGTTGCGTCTCCGACAAGTACATTCCACACATAAACAGTATACATAATGAGAGGGTCTAGGAGCCAGCCTGACTCTTAGTTTCAATCCACAGAAGCAGTCTTAGTTAGCATCTCAACAGCCTCACACAATGGAAGGCCTTTCAAGAGCCAGCCTCATTTAACATGTCACTAGGTTATCCAGAGAGATGAGTCACTATTGACTGGTTGGGTCACAATTAACCAACAACTTGCAATCTCTCAAGATCCTGCAATATGAACTATTATTAATGTCCCATCTCATGTAATACATGAATTATGATTCACTTGCCACCCCATGCCCAAAGGGTACAGGGTGGACTCAGACCCAAGAGTTATCAGTGACGCTGACACAGGAGTATCCCCCATCCTCACAAAGTCTCTGGGTGTCACGGGTCATCCTGTTACAGATATATTGTCTGAAAGCGGAGAACTTCTACAATAAAATATTGGCAGCTGAAATGCTTTATATCACATGATAGTTGTGCTACTGTCAGGGCCGGATTTGCTCTACTGCCGCCCCAAGGCCAGGTTCTGCAATGCAGCCCTTCCGCACCAACCCGAACCACCCCCCCCAAAAAAAAAAAAAATAGCGAAGAATGGCAACCAGATGGCAGGGCCGGCACGGTTAGTTCAAATATTTTTTGTTCCTTTTTTTTTTACCTTTTTATCACTTTTTTTTATTATTTATTTATAGCTTGTCGTTTACTTTTTTTGTATAATTTTCTTATAATTTTTAATATTATTTTTCTTATTCTTTACTTTTAAATTACTTTTTTATTTTATTAATTTAATTATTATTATTTATTTTTTTTTTTATCATTTTTTTTTCACTTAACTTTATTACTATCACACAGGAGAAAACAATTCCCTGTGTGATAGCAATTGGAGGTGAGAGTCCTAGCACTGTGCTAGAACTCCTGTCACAGCTGAGATGGGAAGAGCACAGTTCACCCCTCTCATTGTGTACATTGGCAGCAGGGACAGGAGACAGACTCAGCGGCCGGGGGGAGGACGAAGTCCAGAAGACAGAACCAGCAGAGAGAGGTATGTGGGGGGGAGGACGGATGGCAGCACATATTTTACAAGTGATTTTAGCAACATTGCCGCAATCACTTGTTAACGAGCAAGCAGATTCCCCAACACTACATTTAGTCCTGCTAGGTGGAAACTTACAGCCCTTAACTTGATGTTCCGGGCGTTGGAGGACTCCATGCCACTGCCCCCCCGAGGCCTGGCCTCGGTGGCCTTGTGGGAAATCTGGGCGTGGCTACTGTTCATCTTTCAGTAAAAAAATAATTTCCACTAGTTTAGTGCGCAAAAACACAATATAACACCAGATTATTTTGTTAAAATATACAGTAAAAGATAGGATTGTGTTGGGTAAACAGATACCAAATATGTCAAACACAAAACTGAGCATGCCATGAAAACATATAAACAGCCGTACCTAAACAGCTCATCAGTTTGGCAGCAACAGTGAATGATGGTTCTAAAGTGATTGCTCTCACTGAGAGTAGTGATAAATAATTTGCATAAGTATGTGTATGAATGTGGTAATGGTCCTTTATTTTTTTAAACATTTTAGATTTTTTTTAAATTATATAGTGCAAATGTTTTCTGCATAGGCGTGCGCACAGGGTGTGACAGATGTCCCTGGACATACCCTAATCACCCTGTGCACATTGGTGTCTTTTACCTCCTGGCATCGCACGCAGTGCTTACATTTTCTTCTACCCATCCCACCGCTGTTGGACAGAGAGACAGAGTGCAGCAGAAAGTGGCAATGTGTTTGTGTGAGCCCGCTTTCCCCCTCCCCCTGCAGCCACCACTCAGCCAATTAGCAGCAAGAGCAGGACACAGGATACTCTTCCTATGCCTGCCGGGCAGTGTTGTGCCTTAGGAGATGGAGATGTGTGGGTGGGAAATTTAAAGCCTATCAGCCAGAAGAGGAAAGGCGCAATCTGCTGATCCATCCATCCACTGTGGGTGAAGTCTCCCCCTCCCTTTTCTCTTCTGCCTCTAATGTAACAGAGACTCTGATGTAAGGGGCTGTGTTCCATGAGAATACCGCTACCCATCAGAAAATGCAACCAAATCTATGTTCTGTCGCAGCCATATCTGTACACTCCTCACTCATCCGCAGAAAACCTACAGTCAGAAGAGGAGTAGGCTTGCTGATGCTTTTAAAATGCATCAACAACAGTGTCACAGACTTCCAAATACTGTATGTGCATGTTTATTTACCCCACCCCTTCTTTTCCCATTCCCTTGCTTCTACATTAATCCCATCACAAGACACCAACCCCACTGTCACCACACTCCCATTCATACTAATTTTGCACTACATTTAGTTTGGCCTCATCACCTCTTACTCTCATTGTCACATGTTCACCTTGGTATGCCCTGTATGCCTGGGTTGCCGCCTGTGTGATATACATCGCCGTTGGACCACCGCCCTCAGCTGCCGACATTGATGCCTTGGGTGGTCTGTGGTCCTTGACATCATGCCTCCAGCTGCATATACACGTGTAAGCAGGGGTCAAGTCCTGGGGAAAAAGTGTGGGAACTCCCACCCAAGATCCACTACCCCACTAATAAAAAAATAAAAAATGATACGCTCATATGCATAATTACTAAACCGCATGCAAGTTCTTTCTAAATCCAGTGATAACTCGTGGCAGACCTCTGCAATGTCTCCTGGGAACAATGACAAATGTTCCCAGGAGACATTGCGGCATCGAGGAAGTGACGGAATACCCACACACTACCCGATGAATCCATATACAGGAAGCAACCAGTAACATAAAGGATTACTAAGATTCGCCTGCCCCTGACAGTGACTCGAGCTGGGCATCACCGCTAAGTGAAGGATCGGCTCGGGCGGCTCGGCTGCTCTCAGCTGCTTTAGTCCTACAAAGGGAACTGAGTTCCTGCTGTGAAAAAAGTGCAGGAACTCCATTCCCACGCGTTCCCGCAAGACTTGAGCCCTGTAAGTGATCCATTGGTGGGGTTTCCATTTCTGTTCTCCTCCCCTCTTTTTGATACAAGATTATTTATCTAGTTGTTCATCTCCCATTTGCAGATACACCACGTGCTTGCTCCTGTTGAGCTAACAATTGCCGTGTACCAGTACACTACAGCCCCAACAGTCTCTAATGTTTATACAATTGTACCATTACACCTGTGACATGGATAGGTAAGGTCATAGGTCATGCAGTTGCTACTTTGCAAAAATGTTATATCCAACCGTGACAAATAGTGGACTCTGCAACCTTATCATGTTACCCAATTTTAACCGCTTCAACCCCGGACTATTTTGGTGGTCGAAGACCAGTCCACTTTTTGCGATTCAGCACTGTGTCGATTTAACTGACAATTGCGTTGTCGTGCCACGTGGCTCCCAAACAAAATTGACGTCCTTTTTTTCCCCACAAATAGAGATTTCTTTTGGTGGTATTTGATCACCTCTGCGATTTTTATTTTTTGCGCTATAAACAAAAATACATTTTGAAAAAAAAAATTTTTTTTTACTTTTTGCTATAATAAATATCCCCAAAAATATATAAAAAAAATTTTTTTTCCACACTTTAGGCCGATACGTATTCTTCTACATATTTTTGGTAAAAAAAAAAAAAAGTTATAGCGTCTACAAAATAGGGGATTGTTTTATGGCATTTTTATTAATATTTATTTTTTTACTAGTTATGGCGGCGATTTTTATCAGGACTGCAACATTATGGCGGACACATTGGACACTTTTGACACCATTTTGGGACCATTGTCATTTTTACAGCGATCAGTGCTATAAAAATGCACTGATTACTAGACATGTGCACACCGAAAAATACATTTATTTAGTTACTCCAGAAATTTGTTTTTATTTATTTTGTTTTTCGTTGGAAATTGCATTTGTCCGAAAATCCGAAGGAATTAAGGTTGAATCTGTCATTGAAGGCTTATGGTGTCTGTCGAATGTTCAAAGAAGATTCGACGGAGCAGCGAAACTGTACGACACTGCAATCATACTTTTCCGGTCGAATGTTCTGCCTACAAGCTATAGTAGAATTCTATTGTTGTATGACTAGTAATACTTACAGTAGGTGCACGCGATATTGTGTCAATCTCGCTCCCTTTCTCGGCGAGATTGAGCACCTACGAGCCCCATCGCGGGAGCCAGCGCCGAGCTGGCTTGCCGCGATAGAGACAAAGCCGTCATAGAAGCGACGGGAGATCCGACTTGGATTCCCGCCAATTCTACACGTGTGCGGCGTTTGTTATGAATCCTGAGGGGGAAGTCCCCGCCGGATTTTAAATAAAAATTCGGCATGGGTTCCCCCCTCAGGAGCATACCGGGCCCTTAGGTCTGTTATGGGTTGTAAGGAGAGCCCCCCCTATGACGAAAAAAACGGCGTAGGGGGTCCCCCTACAATCCATACCAGACCCGTATCCAAAGCACGCTACCCGGCCGGTCAGGAAAGGAGTGGGGACGAGCGAGCGCCCCCCCCCCCCTCCTGAGCCGTACCAGGCTGCATGCCCTCAACATGGGGGGGTTGGGTGCTCTGGGGCAGGGGGGCGCACTGCGGCCCCCCCACCCCAGAGCACCCTGTCCCCATGTTGATGAGGACAGGGCCCCTTCCCGACAACCCTGGCCGTTGGTTGTCGGGGTATGCGGGCGGGAGGCTTATCGGAATCTGGGAGCCCCCTTTAATAAGGGGGCCCCCAGATACCGGCCCCCCACCCTAAGTGAATGGATATGGGGTACATCGTACCCCTAACCATTCACCTGGAGGAAAAATGTCAAAGTTAATAAACACACCACACAAGGGTTTTTAAAATAATTAATTTTTCTGCTCCGGAGGCTCCCCCTGTCTTCTTTATTAGCTCTTCTTCTTTGACGTCTTCGGGTGGGTGGGGGCTGCCGTCTGGTTCTCTTCCACCGCCGGGGGGGTCGCTTTTAAAAAAGCCCCCACCCCCGGCGGGTTTCCTCCGGCGTCTTCGGCGGGGGGCTTCTTCTTCCGCTATCCCGACGGGTCTTCTCCGCTATCCGGGGGGTCTTCTCAACTCTCCGGGGGTCTCCTTCTATGTTCGTCGCTCTCCGCTGTTGACTCGGCGCACCCCGGTTCTTCCTCCAGCTGTCCGGTGCCTTCTCCTTCAGCGCTGAACGTCTATCTTCTTCTTCCGTGCTGTGACGTATTCTTCTTCTTCGGTGCTGTGACGTATTCTTCTTCTTCCGGGCTGTGACGTCATCTTCTTCACTTCTCCAGATGTTGACACGCCGGCTCTTCTCGCTGAAATGGCAGATGCGCTGCTTGCATCGGACCTATATAGGCCTCACAGTCCCATCATGCTCTGTACCTACCCATGTGATACCTACCCACGTGGGTAGGTATCACATGGGTAGGTACAGAGCATGATGGGACTGTGAGGCCTATATAGGTCCGATGAAAGCAGCGCACCTGCCATTTCAGCGAGAAGAGCCGGCGTGTCAACATCGGGGGAAGAGAAGAAGAGAAGACGTCACAGCACAGCGGCCTGAAGGGAGAAGTAGAAGTCGTCACAGAACAGCGGAAGAAGAGGAGAAGACGTCACAGAACAGCGGAAGAAGGAGAAGGCACCGGACAGCGGGAGGAAGAACCGGGGTGCGCCAAGTCAAGAGCGGAGAGCGGCAAACATAGAAGAAGACCCCCCGGAGCGGAGAAGACGTCACAGAAGAGCGGTGAAGACCCCGGAGAGCAGGAGAAGACCCCCGGAAATCGGAAGAAGAAGCTCCCCCTGGTAAAAGAGCTAAAGAAGACAGGGGGAGCCTCCGGAGCAGACTAATAAAATATTTTAATACCCTGTGTTTTTTATTTGTGTTTTTACCACTTTTCCTCCAGGTGAATGGGTAGGGGTACAATGTACCCCATATCCATTCACTTAGGGTGGGGGGCCGGTATCTGGGGGCCCCCTTATTAAAGGGGGCTCCCAGATTCCAATAAGCCTCCCGCCCGCATACCCCGACAACCAACGGCCAGGGTTGTCGGGAAGGGAGCCTGTCCTCATCAACATGGGGACAGGGTGCTCTGGGGTGGGGGGGCCCGCAGTGCGCCCCCCTGCCCCAGAGCACCCAACCCCCCCATGTTGAGGGCATGCAGCCTGGTACGGCTCAGGAGAAGGGGGGGCCGCTTGCTCGTCCCCACTCCTTTCCTGACCGGCCGGGTAGCGTGCTTTGGATACGGGTCTGGTATGGTTTGTAGGGGGACCCCCTACGCCGTTTTTTTCGGCGTAGGGGGGCTCTCCTTACAACCCATAACAGACCTAAGGGCCCGGTATGCTCCTGAGGGGGGAACCCATGCCGAATTTTTATTTAAAATCCGGCGGGGACTTCCCCCTCAGGATTCATAACAAATGCTGCACACGTGTAGAATTGGCGGGAATCCAAGTCGGATCTCCCGTCGCTTCTATGACGCGCACGTTGGAATGTGCTGTCACTATTCCAGTGAGTGCGAGATGTCGGCGAGATCTCGGCACCATGTCGCCGAGAATCAGCGCGATGCTGTCGTGCTAAAAACGCAATATCACAAACACCTACTGTATATTTATTCATTATTATTACTAGTCAACCAACATTAACATTTTTCTATAGCCTATGGGCCGAGCATTTGACCGGAAATGTATGATTGCGGCGTCGTACAGTTTAGCTGCTCCGTCGAATCTTCTTAGAAATATCAACAGACACCATAAGCCTTCAATGACAGATTTGACGTTTGTATGTTTTTCGATGCTTTGTTGAATCTTCGCAGTTCATGTTGAATTGTCAAGTTAGTTCTAGCTATTTTACTGCTCCTCCTCTTTGGTTACAATCAGCCAATAACATTCATCATCATCATTATTAGTTTACTTCCCCCACTCAATTCCAGCAGCGATCTTTTCTCTTTATGTCAAATCTTTTCTCTTTATAATGTCAAATCTTTTCTCTCTATAATGTCGAATCTTTTCTCTTTATAATGTCGAATCTTTTCTCTCTATGTACAATAATCTTGGACTAATAGAGTTAAGGTTGGGCACATTCGACCAACGAAAACGAAAATAAAGCATTTGTTTATGTCGGATCTTTCGGTTTTCGTATTCTGTGCGTTCGTTTTAGTTTGTTAAAACGATAACGAAAATACCTGAAATTCGTACGAAAATGCATTCGAACGAAAACGAATGCACATGTCTACTGATTACTGTAAAAATTACACTGGCAGTGAAGGGGTTAACCACTAGGTGGCGCTGCCGGGGTTAAGTGTTCCCACGGGGATCACAGGGAATGGTCATCAGTGATAGTGTCACTAGGCAGAATAGGGGAATGTCTTGTTTACAAAGGCATTCCCCTGTTCTGCCCTTGCCGACCGCAAACGCGGGACTCCCGGGAACATCGAGTTCCTGGGACCCACGGCTGCACTCGCAAGGCACTTAGTGGGCGCTCCCGCTGGGAAGCAGATTCAAAGGGATGTACCTGTACGCCAATCTGCCTGCCATGCCATTCTGTCAACGTAAATAGACGTGCGGCGGTCAGCAAGCGGTTAACCATGTTATTACCAGCTACCACTGTTCTAGGAATTGATGCCACAATTTATGTGTATTCCTAGTTCTTAAATTCCACCATTGTATTCATTTCAACCACGTGCTTCACTCAAAGTCCCACCCTTCTGTTCCTAATTTTAACTATATGATTGTCAGGAATGGAGGCACATGACCTTACCAGGCCATTGCCTCATTTAAAGTCCCAATGTTCCCCCTCCCCTCTTCCCCAAATTTTGCTGTTGTGCAATGATAACATTTTCAAATCGAGAATCATGCCAGCTCATGATGATTATGCCCTGTGTTTGCCTTTTCAGTTTTTTGGTACTAAGAGCGCATTATCTTCACACGCCCCCCTAGCCTCTTTTCCTTCACTTCCCAAGAGGATGGATAGTGTTTTGTTTGCCACAGAGGTAGCTGGGAACAATGTTACAGATAAGAGTTCAGCACAAGCAGAAAGCACATGACATTATTAGCTCAGATTTCTGGCAAGATCAATAGGGGTTTTCTTTGCAGTTATTAAATAGAATAAGGCTGCATTCACATTATAGCAGTGCATTTACAAAACATTCAATTGATAATCGGGAGAGTGGGAGAATGAAAGGGATACAGTTCCTGAGACGAACTGGGGACAGCACAATATTAAGCTTTACAAGCATTCTCCTGCAGAGCCATTGTCAATACTTATGACATAGTAGATGGTAGAGTGGGAAAACACCCAGAATTTTCAGATTCTTCTAATTTTCCAGGCACTCATAATGCTGGAATTGCTTAAAAAATTATTGACCAGAGGGGCCATGAAGTACATGAAGTATTCAAAGTAATGCCTTTGGTTTGGTGACAGGATCCCTTAAACACAAAAATATCCCTTAAAAAAAAAAAAAATATATATATATATATATATTATCAAAACAGGAAAGAAGCATGGGCGTGGCCAACCGCCTGAGCAAGATGGACAGGTGATCACACAGCTCCTGCACCGACCGGATCCTTTAGCAGCATCTCCGCTATCCTGATAGCTCAAAGCACCTGCTCACATTACCGGACCACCGCATCTGTCATCCAGAATGTCAGGACCGAACCGCAAATGGAAAGATTACCGTCAGCCTAAGAAGCTGACTGACTTCTGCACACTGCCGAACATCCAAGATGGCGCCCGCGATGCTGTCCACGGAGCATCTGCGGCCTACACAGACCCCCCGGACGCTGAAGGCATAGAAATATCGCCCCATCCTCGCTCCCCTGATGCCACACCATCCTTCCTCACTTCATCGGCCGGCAACAGCCCTGCAAAATCGCGGATGAGACTGGATGCAGATTCGGCAGCTAACGAGGTGAGCCCTTTTTCTGATCCCCCCCCAGAGCCTTCATCCCCTATTGCGGTCTTCCCCACCACTAATGAACCTGTGCTGGACACTACCATGAAGGAGATGCTCATCTCCCTCCAGAGCTGCCTTCATAATGACATCTCGCATATGTTCAATAGATTCTCCTCACAAATACATTGCATGGATCAGAAATTACATCTTGTTGAAAAACAAATGGGGCAGATGACTGAAACAGTAAATGACCTTGTAGATGCCCATGACCATACACTTGAAGAACAGCAAGGGCCAAAATGGCGGACCTCGAGGACAGGTACCGCCACAATAATGTAAAAAATCAGGGGGATCCCTGAAACAGCCCTACCGCATGACCTTAACGCATATGCTAGAACATTGATCTCTGCTGTATTGCCTGATCTCGCCCCCATGGAAACTATCATAGACCGGATCCACCGCCTCCCCAAACCCCCGCACCTCCAAGCAGAGGTACCACGAGATGTCCTTATGAGGGTACACTTTTTTCACGCTAAGGATCAACTTCTCTTCAAGTCGAGACAGCTTGGCCAGCTCCCCGCCCCTTACGCCAACCTCCAGCTGTATGCTGATCTCTCTCAACATACACGTCAACTGAGGAGACAACTTAACACTATCACAAAACCGTTTAATAATCACAAAATCCCCTATCAGTGGGGTTTCCCCAAGAAAATCATAATTACCCAGAATGGGACCAAACAATTCATATCCACAGTTGAAGAGGGCCTCAAACTACTTAAAAAATGGGGTATCATACTGGACACACCTCAACCAGCGCAACCTAACTGCAGAAAGAATACCCATCCCTTGAATGAAAATCACTTTGGTGGTAAACACTGATCTCTACCCCTATCTGTATGGCGGGATTGCACATGAACCATATCGCAAACCTCCGGCCGGATGCTTTGCTTGGTGCTAACTGCTCCACGAACTTACACCCCAATAAATCACAGTACTCACAGTGGCTACGTTTGAAGGCATGGCACAGTGGTGACAATTGATGCCACAGTGTCTGCGTTTGATGGCATGGCACAGTGGCTGCGTTTGATGGCATGGCACAGTGGTGACAATTGATGGCACAGTGGCTGCGTTTGATGGCATGGCACAGTGGTGCGAATTGATGGCATAGTGACTGCGTTTGATGGCATGGCACAGTGGTGACACTTGATGGCACAGTGGCTGTGTTTGATGGCATGGCACAGTGGTGACAATTTATGGCACAGTGGCTGCGTTTGATGGCATGGCACAGTTGTGACAATTGATGGCACAGGGGCTGCGTTTGATGGCATGGCACAGTGGTGACAATTGATGCCACAGTGGCTGTGTTTGATGGCATGGCACAGTGGCTGCATTTGATGGCATTGCAGAGTGGTGACAATTGATGGCACAGTGGCTGCGTTTGATGGCATGGCACAGTGGTGACAATTGATGGCACAGTCGCTGCGTTTAATGGCATGGCACAGTGGTGACAATTGATGGCACATTGGCTGCGTTTGATGGCATGGCACAGTGACTGCGTTTGATGGCATGGCACAGCGGTGCGAATTGATGGCATAGTGACTGCATTTGATGGCATGGCACAGTGGTGATAATTGATGGCACAGTGGCTGCGTTTGATGGCATGGCATAGTGGTGACAATTGATGGCACAGTGGCTGCGTTTGATGGCATGGCACAATGGTGACAATTGATGCCACAGTGTCTGCGTTTGATGGCATGGCACAGTGGCTGCGTTTGATGGCATGGCACAGTGGTGACAATTGATGGCACAGTGGCTGCGTTTGATGGCATGGCACAGTGGTGCGAATTGATGGCATAGTGACTGCGTTTGATGGCATGGCACAGTGGTGACACTTGATGGCACAGTGGCTGTGTTTGATGTCATGGCACAGTGGTGACAATTGATGGCACAGTGGCTGCGTTTGATGGCATGGCACAGTTGTGACAATTGATGGCACAGGGGCTGCGTTTGATGGCATGGCACAGTGGTGACAATTGATGCTACAGTGGCTGTGTTTGATGGCATGGCACAGTGGCTGCATTTGATGGCATTGCAGAGTGGTGACAATTGATGGCACAGTGGCTGCGTTTGATGGCATGGCACAGTGGTGACAATTGATGGCACAGTCGCTGCGTTTAATGGCATGGCACAGTGGTGACAATTGATGGCACAGTGGCTGTGTTTGATGGCATGGCACAGTGACTGCGTTTGATGGCATGGCACAGCGGTGCGAATTGATGGCATAGTGACTGCATTTGATGGCATGGCACAGTGGTGATAATTGATGGCACAGTGGCTGCGTTTGATGGCATGGCATAGTGGTGACAATTGATGGCACAGTGGCTGCGTTTGATGGCATGGCACAATGGTGACAATTGATGCCACAGTGGCTGCGTTTGATGGCATGGCACAGTGGCTGCGTTTGATGGCATGGCACAGTGGTGACAATTGATGGCACAGTAGCTGCGTTTTATGGCATGGCACAGTGGTGCGAATTGATGGCATAGTGACTGCATTTGATGGCATGGCAAAGTGGTGACAATTGATGGCACAGTGGCTGCGTTTGATGACATGGCACAGTAGCTGCATTTGATGGCATGGCACAGTGTATGCATTTAATTGCATGGCGCAGTGGTGCGAATTGATGGCATAGTGACTGCATTTGATGGCATGGCACAGTGGTGATAATTGATGGCACAGTGGCTGCGTTTGATGGTATAGTGACTGCATTTAATGGCATGGCACAGTGGTGACATTTGATGGCACAGTGGCTGCGTTTGATGGCATGGCACAGTGGCTGCGTTTGATGGCATGGCACAGTGACTGCGTTTGATGGCATGGCACAGTGGTGCGAATTGATGGCATAGTGACTGTATTTGATGGCATGGCACAGTGGTTATAATTGATGGCACAATGGCTGCGTTTGTTAGCATGGCACAGTGGTGACAATTGATGGCACAGTGGCTGCTTTTGATGGCATGGCACAGTGGTGACAACTGATGGCACAGTGGCTGCGTTTAATGGCATGGCACAGTGGTGACAATTTATGGCACAGTGGCTGCGTTTCATGGCATGGCACAGTGGTGACAATTGATGCCACATTGGCTGCGTTTGATGGCATGGCACAGTGGCTGCATTTGATTGATGGCATGGCACAGTTGTGACAATTGATGGCACAGTGGCTGCGTTTGATGGCATGGCATGGCACAGTGGTGCGAATTAATGGCATAGTGACTGCATTTGATGGCATGGCTAAGTGGTGACAATTGATGGCACAGTGGCTGCGTTTGACAACATGGCACAGTGGCTGCGTTTGATGGCATGGCACAGTGACTGCGTTTGATGGCATGGCACAGTGGTGTGAATTGATGGCATAGTGACTGCATTTGATGGCACGGCACAGTGGTGATAATTGATGGCACAGTGGCTGCGTTTGATGGCATAGTGACTGCATTTGATGGCACGGCACAGTGGTGATAATTGATAGCACAGTGGCTGCGTTTGATGGCATGGCACAGTGGTGAAAATTTATGGCACAGTGGCTGCGTTTGATGGCATGGCACAGTGGTTACAATTGATGGCACAGTGGCTGTGTTTGATGGCATGGCACAGTGGCTGCGTTTGATGGCATGGCACAGTGACTGTGTTTGATGGCATGGCACAGTGGTGCGAATTGATGGCATAGTGACTGCATTTGATAGCATGGCACAGTGGTGATAATTGATGGCACAGTGGCTGCGTTTGATGGCATGGCACAGTGGGGACAATTGATGGCACAGTGGCTGTGTTTGATGGCATGGCACAGTGGTGACAATTGATGGCACAGTGGCTGCGTTTGATGGAATGGCACAGTGGGGACAATTTATGGCACGTGCCTGCGTTTGATGGTATGGCACAGTGGTGACAATTGATGCCACAGTGGCTGCGTTTGATGGCATGGCACAGTGGCTGCATTTGATGGCATGGCACAGTGGTGCGAATTGATGGCACAGTGGCTGCGTTTGATGGCATGGCACAGTGGTGCGAATTGATGGCATAGTGACTGCATTTGATGGCATGGCACAGTGGTGATAATTGATGGCACAGTGACTGCGTTTGTTGGCATGGCACAGTGGTGACAATTGATGGCACAGTGGCTGCATTTGATGGCATGGCACAGTGGTGACAATTGATGGCACAGTGGCTGCATTTGATGGAATGGCACAGTGGTGACAATTGAGGCACAGTGGCTGTGTTTGATGGCATAGCACAGTGATGACAATTGATGCCACAGTGGCTGCGTTTGATGGCATGGCACAGTAGCTGCGTTTGATGGCATGGCACAGTGGTGCGAATTGATGGCATAGTGACTGCATTTGATGGCATGGCACAGTGGTGATAATTGATGGCACAGTGGCTGCGTTTGTTGGCATGGCACAGTGGTGACAATTGATGGCACAGTGGCTGCATTTGATGGCATGGCACAGTGGTGACAATTGATGGCACAGTGGCTGCATTTGATGGAATGGCACAGTGGTGACAATTGATGGCACAGTGGCTGTGTTTGATGGCATAGCACAGTGGTGACAATTGATGCCACAGCGGCTGCGTTTGATGGCATGGCACAGTAGCTGTGTTTGATGGCATGGCACAGTGGTGACAATTGATGGCACAGTGGTTGCATTTGATGGGCACAGTGAGGCTGCAATTTTTTTTTTGCACCCCCCCCCCCAAAAAAAATTTAAGCACCAGCCGCCACTGATTGGTACGCCACCAAGCTCACCTAATTCACCTCTGAAGTAGTGTAGTCACCGTCTTGCTCTCTCCTTTTCTTTCTACCCCCCTCACCCCCTCCCTTTTTTACTTTTTTCTTTTTCTTTTACCCTTCTAAAAGTTAAGTAATTTGTTCTCTGGCTACATATGCCTCACTATTTATCTCCAAGATAGTATACATACTTTGGGCAAATACCACCTTCTGTACACATTCATGCTTGACAGTTTTGTGTTCTTCATTGTTATTATTACTTTTCAAACTGTTAGAATTTTTTCTTCTTTCAACTTCACCGTATCCACAGGAGGGTGAGTTTCTCAGCCTTCCGCTGGGCACAGATTGTTCCCATTAAGAGTGTCTAGGTGTATTGGACTCCACAGATTGCCTTGCATTCACCACCTGTTCCAGTTAAGTATTCTAACCATTCTTGTCAACTTATTGTGATATGTCTACTCATTACCATGTATATGATATCAAGTATGATGTAAGACGTTAACTGTTTGTATTGATACTTGTGTCTTCAATAAAAATGATTGAAACAAAACAGGAAAGAAGCCAGATTTATATTGATTTATTTTCTTTACAGATATTAGTTAAACAAGTTTAACACATTAAATAATGTTGCATCTAATTAAAGTCCATGATTTTTTTCAAAGATCCAACTCTGGAATTTGGGGCTCCCCAGTTGCTATATCTTCGGTATTCTCCAGGCTTCAGGAAGTATTGGTTTCCCCTAAAGCCAGGCTCCTCAAATAATATCCAGTAGCCCTCCAGCACATTGCAGGACAAAACATCATGAACATGGAAGCTTTCATAGATGTTAGAGCAGTCATTTTGGTATTCCTTCATCTGACCACGAAAGTCTTCTCTTTCATACAGTCTTATTTTATAAGAACCACGATGCTATAAATTAAACATAAAAATTATTTTTGGCTCAGTCAGGGAGTAACTGCAAACTTTTAGCCTGGAGGGCAACTTCAGCCCCCTATGACCAATTAACCTCACATATTAATGCAATATGAATATTATATTTGAATGTTCAATGCCTTGAGCCAGTTTTGCATTACAGTAGAAACGTATGGCACATTATCCAAATTTGAGAACTTATTACCAGAGGTATCTGTCATGTTTCCAGAAACATTCATGGATCTATAGACCAATACTCAACTCAAAAGTATTCTGGACCTTATTTTTGAGACCCTCTTCTGCCCAAACCAGATATGATGCATGTATACTTATTGTTTTCTAATGCTACCATATTACTAGAGGATGCTACCACATTGCAGGAGATTTGTGATGGCTATCTTACCAGGCTGTTTTGTTGAAGAGCCTGTCACACAAGAGCTTATTCAATTAGAGAGATAATTCCATAAGAGCTTTTAAGAAATAGTTTCCCATTATATACAATGTCAAGACTCTGCCATGTGAAAGAGATTGCCATCTGAGAGATGCTGCCATATGGCCAAAATTCTTTATCTGCTTTCTTACAGAGACTAGGAAATTCTCCAGGCCTGGGATGACTTCAGAAACCCAATTTAATGTACTCTCTGTGACTTATCATATAGTATAATATAGTGCAAAAGGCAGAAATGTAATAAGTTGACTCCCAATGGGTCCAATACAGTCCTGCAGCAGCGCTGCAAACTCTACATTTGCTGTGATCCTATACAGTGTAGAGGTAGAGAAGATGTGCTCCCAATCACCACTGTTGTTCACCACGTGGGGGATAGGAAACCCCTTCAGGGGATGCACTTACCAGATGGTAGACAAGTAACAGCATGTAATCCACCTCACTTAGTAATCGTCAGACTTTCACCATAATGATATTCAGTATGTATGAGGAAAAGAAAGCTCATATAGAGTAGTAACGTTTTGAAAAATGTATTGAACAAAACTCCCCCAAATGTGCTTTCCCCTTCAATAATATGCGTACCACATAAAAATGAAAAACAGGCATGTAATCAATAAGTGTTTGGCTCACGATTGTTGACCCTGAAGACCGCTCTAACTCGTTTCCTTGCAGCGGCTTCCTGGTTCCTTCCTCGTGGAGCGCAAACGTCACTTCCGGTCGTTGTGTTTGGAGAGTCACGCCCTGACGCGTTTCGTCACTTCCGGACTTCAACTAAGGGCGTGATTCTCACAGACACAGACCGGATTTATACAGAGCAGCACCGCCCGTCATCCACGAATGATCTACCACTATAAACATTTATTCTCCACTCTGAAGAGATATAACAACCCTTATTATGTTAACAGGGACTATGTTATTCAGGGATACTTTTGCTTTGTTCTCTGACCTTTTTTATCTGCCCCAAGTGGTGAGAATTATATTGCAAGTCCACAGTGTTTTTAAATTTATATTTTTTTAGATATATATATTGCTTTACATATTTAAAATGAATACATTCATCACATAACTATACAGACGCTCCGACAGATATAATTGAATTAGCCATTAATCCATCCACAATCTCAGTTGAACTAGGGTGGACTGGTTTTTCTGTTAGGAGGATGGTTATGTATGTATTATGCTTTATCTTTATATTTTATATTTATTTTGTAACATATTATATTTTACATATAGATAAGTATCTATATGAGTAAGAGACCAATATATGGCGCATCAGGAATTTTATGTAATTGTGTGTACTTTGATTTTATTCATTGCATAATTTTATAGTCATATTTTATGGGGATTAATTTATAGGGATGTTTTACTTGCACAGATATTTTAGATATTATATTTTATTTTATTTGTGATTTTATTTTTGATTATACAGATATTATGCCTTTGTATATCTATATTGTGCTCCACAGTAGTAATACGAATGTAGCATGGATTCTATATTGGCTATACAACACCGTGTTTGAGCATTTAAGTGTGGAGTCACCTCACTTGTCTGCTGATACATTTTCTCTTAAATATAGTTGTATTATGTATATCTAGTAATATTGGTGTGAACACCCTAATACTGTTACCATTATTCGATGTATTTGACCGCAGCATTAGTTAGCGTGTCAGCGCGCTTTCTGAGCCAGATTATGGTGGCAACAGGGTCTGGCATCAGTAGCGCAGTACATATTGCATGCAGAGACTTCCGCCCTTAGTATGAATAATGTGAGCAATCACAGCCAAGCATTTCGAATGACGCGAATGACGCAAGGGGGCGTAGATCATTTGTGGATGACGGGCGGTGCTGCTCTGTATAAATCCGGTCTGTGTCTGTGAGAGTCACGCCCTCAGTTGAAGTCCGGAAGTGACGAAACGCGTCAGGGCGTGACTCTCCAAACACAACGACCGGAAGTGACGTTTGCGCTCCACGAGGAAGGAACCAGGAAGCCGCTGCAAGGAAACGAGTTAGAGCAGTCTTCAGGGTCAACAATCGTGAGCCAAACACTTATTGATTACATGCCTGTTTTTCATTTTTATGTGGTACGCATATTATTGAAGGGGAAAGCACATTTGGGGGAGTTTTGTTCAATACATTTTTCAAAACGTTACTACTCTATATGAGCTTTCTTTTCCTCATACATGCTGAATATCATGAGTATGGTGAAAGTCTGACGATTACTAAGTGAGGTGGATTACATGCTGTTACTTGTCTACCATCTGGTAAGTGCATCCCCTGAAGGGGTTTCCTATCCCCCACGTGGTGAACAACAGTGGTGATTGGGAGCACATCTTCTCTACCTCTACACTGTATAGGATCACAGCAAACGTAGAGTTTGCAGCGCTGCTGCAGGACTGTATTGGACCCATTGGGAGTCAACTTATTACATTTCTGCCTTTTGCACTTTTGGACTGTTTTTTTAGCAGCTGCTTTTTATCCATGGTACATCATTATTGAAGTTGGACAATTTGAGTGTGTATATCCTAAAGCGCAGAGCTGTACATAGATAAGCTGCGCCTATTATTTCTGTACATCTTTTACATATAGTATAATATAGACTAGTCATATTACTTTGAGGGTATGAAGTTGGGTGTATAGGATTTTACTGTGTTTTTTTATTTTGTTTTTTGTGGTTGAACTGGATGGACTTGTGTCTTTTTTCAACCTGACTAACTATGTAACTATGTAACTATGTAACTATGTAACTAATAGGACAGAGTCTTTCTTATACAGTCAGTTTGGGTTAGGAAGGAGCAAATCACTTACATCTTTGAGCATCGGTATTGTCATTTCTAGGGCTGTGAAAATTAACTTTTAATTATTCGATTAATCTTGAATTTTTTTGATCGATCAAAATCTTTTTGATCGATTAAAATTCTTTTGATTGGTACTCACCTCTCCGCCGGCTTCTGAGCCTTCACGGAGTTCCGTCGGAGATCCGGTGACGTCACGGACACCGGCGGGGCTTGCCGTGTCCATCTGAAGGGCTCCTTTGCTGTGCCTTCATATCTGCATGCTGGCGGGATCTTACTATCTGCAACACGCAAGGGCTGTTACACTTCCCTCTATCAACCTGGGATTCTACAATCATCCACTGGGAGTTGTGATAGTTCCCTTCATAGGACATCTACATGCCAACGGACTGATGTTAACCTCTTCTCATCTGCATTCAGCAGTGGTATCGTTGTACACATTTTTATACCAGTATCATACTTGGCTACATGTTTTTATGACTGCTTTTGGTACCGTTTTGTATTACTCGCACAATTTTTACAGTTTATGTAGCTACATCGATTTTATCTCCAAGGAGATCAGCTAAAAGTAGTTGGATCTGTATGTGCGTTATAATTAATCGAAATTAGTCAATTAATCGATTTAAAAAAAAAAAGATTAATCAAACAGAACATTTTTCAGTAACAGCCCTAGTCATTTCACTATATCTGGACAGCAAGGGCAGCAAGGGCTTGAATTTATTATTTTCTCATTGCATGTGTTTTTATGTTTCAGAGCAGCAAGAGTTCTCAGATCCACCTACCAGCACAAGATTTTATATCCATATTTTAATCTAATGAGTGTTCATTATGCCCCGTACACACGATCAGGCTTTTGCCCGGCCAAACTCACATCCGAATTCCGACGGAATTTCATCGGAGTAAAAGCGAAAACTCAGACGGAATTCCTCTGAATATCTAAAGGAAAAACTCAGATGGGCATACACATATAAAAATAGTTTTCCATCGGAAATTCCGATCGTGTGTACGGGGCTTTACAGTTACATGTGAATAGTAAAGAGGTCATTACAAGCTGAAGATTGATTAAAAGAATAACTTACCAATGGGATTGAGTGGCATGATCTAATAGAGTCATTCAGACCCAGCCAGCTCTGGTAGTCAGGGTAATCTCCTTTCTTCAGGTAATATTGATGTCCCATGTAATTAGAACGTTCATAGATCACCCAGCAGCCATTCTCTACACGGATTGAATTGCAGCGTGCAAAGTAAGAATGCAGATCTGCATTGTCACCAGAACATTCATGGGACTTTCCCTGAAAGTTCCTGTCCTCGTAAAAAGTAATCTGGAATAAGAATTCAAAACAGAAAATGAAGAGTTAGGAACGTTACATATTTTAATAACACTTTAAACAACTTTGTTATTGTACAATGTTATAGCATTTTTGTAAATTTTGTATAAAAAAATTAATTACACAGGTGTCCAAATCTGTGCATAACTTACAAACTTTGCAATTTTATAACCCCTACTTATACTAGCAGATATATAATGTAGAAATAAAACAGATGATTAAAGTATATCTAAGTCCATCAGCACAAAGGTTAACATATTGGAGCTTACCAGTCCTCAGATGCACTGGCTGCATTTGTTTTCTTTATTTCATCCTACGTACAATACATTACAAGCAGAAAATACCTGTTGATCCAACCCGAAATCCAGTGCTCAAACAATGTTATTAGCATTACCAGTTTTTCTGTGAACTGAAGACCCTTCATGTCATGGAGCTGAGGAGTGGGGAAGTGTTGTACTATTACACTTTTTGTCTTATGCCGCGTACACATGATCGGATTTCCGATGGAATAAAATCCGATGGAATTTTTAGTCGGAATTCCGATGAAGCTGACTTTCATCAGTCTTGGCTACACATTATCAGACTAAATTTCGACCGCCCAAAGCGCGATGACGTAAAACACTATGACGAGCCGAGAAAAATGAAGTTCAATGCTTCCGAGCATGCGTCGACTTAATTAGTTTTTGTTTTTTTTCCTCAGAAAAATTTAAAACATGTTCTATTTTTTTACACGGAAGGAAAAAAGTCAGATGGGACCCACACACGATCATTTTTTCCAGTGAAAAAAGTCCATCGGACCGATCGTGTGTACACGCCATCAGAGTAACTAAAGATACAGTACACCAAGTGATCATTGTCACCCTATGACAAGACCACCAATGTGTTACTGACAGGATCATCAGGTTAAAATAAAGTTTAACGTTTAAAAACAAGCCTGAAAAAAACAAAAGAATGCAGCCACCACATCTAATGCCGCGTACACACCATCACTTTATGTGATGAAAAAAAACGACACTTTCTGTGAAGTAAAAAACGACGTTTTTGAAACTTCAATTTTCAAAGACGAAGTTGCCTACACACCATCGTTTTCTCACAATGTTCTTGCAAAGTGAGGTTACGTTCCACCACGTTTTACCATTGAAGCTTGCTTCTGGGCATGCGTGGATGAAAAAACGTCTTAGAAAACGACGTTTTTTGCTACACACGGTCAATTTCTGTGAAGTAAAAAGTGCACTTTTGAAAAACGACACATTAAATTGAAGCATGCTTCAATTTTTTTTGGTCGTTTTTTACAAGACATAAAACGACGTTTTCCCCCACACACAGTCAATTAAAGTGACGTTTTTAAAAACGTCATTTTTTTTCATCACATAAAGTGATGGTGTGTACGCGGCATTAAGGACTTACTGGCTGAAATATAATAAATGTTGGTTTAGATACACTTTCTGGGCTCATTAACACTACCTTCATTTTCATACATCATAGTGGGGTTGATCTACTAAAAATGGTGGGTGCAAAATCTGGTGCAGCTTACAGTTTTTTTTTGGCAAAGCTTAAAGTGATATTGATTGACAACAGTGGAAACCAATGGTGCTCGCTGCTGTCTCCGCCAATGAGGAGGGAGAGTCCTGGACAGCCGAGGCTCTTGTGCAACATTGCTGGATCGAGATGGGGCTCAGGTAAGTATTAGGTAAGTATTAAGGGGGATGACTTTTATCTAAATACATATTTGAATGCATTGAGTTAAAAAAACTTCTGCCTTCTGCCTTTAGAACCCCATTAATTGAACAAGCTGAAGTTAGAAGCGGATTGGCTCCCATGCACAACTGCACTAGATTTTGCACTTTCCATTTTTAGTAAACCAACCCCACTGGGGTCCTGTAAGCTCGTTGTCTGCAGGCAACCCGCAATCTGGGTGAGGAGAGGCAGAAGGTAGAACTGTAAACAAGGCGATTCGCTGCCAAGTGACATGACAGAGATCTACTGTTCCCAGAGATCGGGAAGAGTGATCTCTGTCATGTTCCTGGTAGCCCATTCCCCCTACAGTTAGAACACACCCACAGAACACACTTAACCCCTTGATCGCCTCCTAGTGTTAACCCCTTCCCTGCCAGTGTAATTTTTACATTGATCAGTGCATTTTTTTTAGCACTGATCAATGTAAAAATGTCACAAAAAGAGTAATTTGGGATTCGATTTGTCGGCCGCAATGTCACAGTCTCGCTAAAAATCGCAGATCGCCACCATTACCAGAAAAAACAATAAAATAAAAATCCCTAAATCTATCCCATAGTTTGTAGATGTGATAACTTTTGTGCAAGCCGATCAATATATGCCTATTGCGTTTTTTTTTTACCAAAAATATGTATAAGAATATATATCGTCCTAAACTGATGAATAAATTTGTTTTTTATATATATTTTTTTTAGATATGTATTATAGCAGAAAGTAAAAAAAAAATGATTTTTTTTTTGTTTTGTTTATAGTGCAAAAAATAAAAACCGCAGAGGTGATCAAATACCACCAAAAGAAAGCTCTATTTGTGGGTAAAAAAGGATATACATTTTGTTTTGGTACAGGGTCACACAGGGGTAAATCCTTCTGGGGCTGAAGTGGTTAATCAATATCAATAGCTCTATACTCATCAAAGATGTGTGTTGAGAGAAAATGCAGCATGCTGTATTCTGTGAGAGTAACTAAGAAAAATGCTTTATATTTTAAGCAGAGTTCCACCCAAAAATGGATCTTCCGCCTTTCGGAACCCTCCCCCCCTCCGGTGTCACATTTGGCACCTTTCAGGGGGAGGGGGTGCAGATACCTGTATAAAACAGGTATTTGCACCACTTCCGGGTATTGACTCCCGTGGGACTCACACCCTTCGTGTCACCCCCCCCCTCCCCCTATCTTCTGGGAAACACACTGCTCCCAGGAGATAGCGGGGACCAGTGAGTGCGCGACGCGCTGCTCATGCATGCGCAGTAGGGAACCAGGCAGTGAACCCGCAACACTTCACTTCCCGATTCCCTCACCGAGGATGGCAGGCGGGGGCAGCTGAGAGACGAGCGTTAGCTCGGCTTCAGCTGCCGACATCGCTGGACTCCAGGACAGGTAATTGTCCATTTATTAAAAGTCAGCAGCTGCAGTATTTGTAGCTACTGGCTTTTAAGATTCTTTATTTTTTTTTTGCTGGACCTCCACTTTAAATGCACATGCATTTTTCTTGTTTATGTGTGTTTTTGGCTACGTGAAGTGTGCATAAGTGCTAAATTAATCAGGTAATTAAAGGCTCTAAAATCTAGTTTATAAATATTTTAGCATTGCCTAATTTGCTATTTTAGACCCTTTTCATGCTTTCCAATCATCCATATTTTCTAGATGTTTTATAGTAAACCTCCCCATTGCTTAATCCACTCCATATGCTGTCTAAAATGCACTCTTTATTTCAAAATATGCAGCATAGGCAGACTAAATAGCACTGTAATTAATATTACTTCCCATGGTTAGTGACAATTGCAAAGAGCATTGACCCATACGTATTATGGTACGAGCAGAGGTTTCTTTGACGTGACTATAATTTAAAACCTGGCTTTACTTTGTGCAATAGACAAATTATCAGCACACAATGACTGGGCCTCTGGGGACAGACTGGAGCTATGTTTGTCCTTTGATTATTCATAGTGTTTTGTTTTTTTATTAACCAAATAGTTTATGTCAGGGAGTGTCCTTTTCAAATATTGAAAAAGGAAAGAGTTGCTTAAAGGGGTTGTAAAGGTAACATGTTTTTCCCTAAATAGCTTCCTTTACCTTAGTGCAGTCCTCCTTCACTTACCTCATTCTTCAATTTTGCTTTTAAATGTCCTTATTTCTTCTGAGAAATCCTCACTTCCTGTTCTTCTGTCTGTAACTAAACACAGTAATGCAAGGCTTTCTCCGTGGTGTGGAGAAAGCCTCTTGAGGGGGGAGGGGGCGAGCAGGAAGGTCAGGACGCTATCTACTTTGCAGATAGAGAAAGGAGCTGTGTGTTAGTGGGCGTCCTGACTCTCCTGATCGCCCCCTCCCCCCCCTCAAGAGGCTTTCTCCACACCAGGGAGAAAGCCTTGCATTACTGTGTGGAGTTACAGACAGAAGAACAGGAAGTGAGGATTTCTCAGAAGAAATAAGGACATTTAAAAGCAAAATTGAAGGATGAGGTAAGTGAAAGAGGACTGCACTAAGGTAAAGGAAGCTATTTAGGGAAAACATTTTTTTACCTTTACAACCCCTTTAAACTCATCTTCACCCAAAAATTTGATACATTTTTAGATATACACTATATACCATAATTTGTGGACTCTATAACTTTCCTACAGACTAAATAAGATATACTAATTTGAGTTATTTTCACCAACGAAATGTACTGTAGCATAATAAATTTTAGCCTAAATTTATGAAAAAATATTATTTATTTGCATCTATAACAGAAATAAAGAAAAGAGATTTCAGTCTATTCTCCTTTATTTAGTAAAAAAAATTAAAAACCCAGCAGTGATTAAATACCACAGAAAGAAAGCTCTATTTTTGTGAAAAAAAAATTAAAAATGTCATATGGGTATCAGTGTTGCATGACCGTGCAATTGTCATTCAAAGTGTGACAACAGTGAAAGCTGAAAATTGGCTTGAGCAGGAAGGGGGTAAAAGTGTCCAATGGCTCATTGCAAGGGGAATATCTCCTAAACCGTAAAGGTTTAGGAGATATTTTTTTACCTACAGGTAAGCCTTATTATAGGCTTACCTGTAGGTCAAAGTGAAAAATTTGACTATACAACCACTTTAATGGCTACTATCCTGGGATCTCATTTTGCTTTCCCCACACATCTGGGATTTTTTTTCTTTTAGTTAGTATAGTTCATTTTAGTACTTTTAGTTCGCCTTGTCTGGACTCATACACTTAAATCTGTATTACAAGCATAGTACGGCTACTCTTGGTTGTCCTACTCTTCTTATCTTTTTGGGTCACATTATGATGTGGTTATGATGCCTGATCTATTTAGATTTATTTAGTGTGATGTGTTTGCCAACTGACTGGGGTAGAAGGGGGTGGCAAAAGACAACTGGCCTAGGAGGAGAGGAACTAGAAGCTTGTCCCTGGAAAAATAATTGACTGAATAGTAAGGGCTGGTTTCCAGCAGCTGGTGCGGTGGGGCCAAGATAAGCACAGTAATGTCCTTTTTTTTTAATATGAACTTTATTGAGATGTCACACAGACCACAGACACTGTGCATCGCACTGCGCTAAAAGAAAATATTGCAGTACTGCAGTGGTGTGAACTGGGCACTTGTTCATGCGGGGGGGGGCTGTGCTGGAATAGCCGCCCCAATGCAGTCCCACTGCATTTGGTGTGAAATAGCCCTAAGGCCTCGTACACACGACTGAGAAACTTGACGGGCGAAACACATCGAGTTCCTCGTCGAGTTCCTTGTTAGGCTTGTCGAGGAACTCGACAAGCTTGCTTTGCGTACACACAGTCAAGCCAAAATCTCCTCGTTCTCAAACGCGGTGACATACAACACATACAACAGCAGGGGAAGTTTGATTCCACTGGCTAAACTCTTGGGGCTGGTTTTGCTAATTTCATGTGCTTGCGTGTTAAATAAAAGTTTGGTAAGAGACGATTTGCACTTTTCAGTCTGTTACAGCTTTAAAAATGTGTTATCTCCATTACAAATGCTACTTTTACTCATGTCTCATACTTTAATCTGAGCAAGCGCGGGTTTCTTAGCATACAGACGTCTGAGTTTCTCGTTGAAAACCAGCCCGTCGAGGATCTCGACGAGCCAAATCAGACTCCTGTCGAGAAAATAGAGAACTTGCTCTCTTTTTGGCTCCACGCGGTTCTCGACAGTTTCCTCAACGAAAATTTACACACGACCTGTTTCCTCGGCAAAAAAATATCTCCCAGCAAGTTTCTTGCTGGTTTTTGCCGAGAAACTCGGTCGTGTGTACGAGGACTTACAGTTGGGAAATATGGACCGGAAGAATTTGTCTGTAAAGTTTATGTTATGTTTTTTTTTTACATTTCTCTAAACCAGTAAATAACAACAGTTTAGAAGACACCCACTCACAATTTTGGTCCCATTGAACAAAATAAATGTAATAATTACAATAAAATGAGGCATTTGCCTGTACATTACTTTTAGAAAATATTACAGTGAACTACTCCAATTTTTTTTTTTTTTTTTTTTTTAGTAATAAATGGAATTTCTGTCATATTTTTATTGTTTTTTGTGTCCCCATCAGGGAGCTTTCCCTTTATTACCTGTTCCAAAGATAGAGCTATAAAGGGAACATAAATTCCCCATAAGTGTGGAAAGCTTACAATTTATAATTTGTCACTAACACAAGCATTTCCCTTTATTACTTAAAATCTGCAAAATCTTGGTTTTCCCTTTCTGCCAGATTACAGTTGTCACCAGGACAAAAAAGGATTAAAAATAATAATAATGTACTTTAACATGTGATGTCTTGAAATAAAAAAGTATTGGAATAAAAAATAAAAGTAACAGCAATAAAGACTTGACAGTGGTTTTACCCTTCCACTATATTATCTAGAACTAGAAAATAATACTGAAGCTCTGCTTTGAAATGTAACTAGAAAGTGTTTATGTGTCACTTTTATATATTTAGGGGCAGATCCACAAAAGGATTACGCAATTTTAAATTTCCCACGTCGTATCTTTGTTTTGTATCCACAAAACAAGATACGACGGCATCTGGGATCGATGCGACAGGCATACGTCTTAGTACGCCGTCGGATCTTAAATGCAATTTTTCGGCAGCCGCTAGGTGGCGTTTCCGCGTCGAGTATGCAAATTAGCTATTTCCGATGATCCACGAACGTACGAGCGGCCGTCGAATTTTTTTACGTCGTTTCCATTCGGCTTTTTCCGGCGTATAGTTAAAGCTGCTATATGGTGGCTTACTCAATGTTAAGTATGGCCCTCGTTCCCGCGTCTAATTTAAAATTGTTTGCGTTGTTTGCGTAAGTCATTCGTGAATAGGTATGTGACGTCATTTACTTTCACGTCGAATCCAATGACGTCCTTGCGGCGTACTTTGTCGCAATGCATCCTGGGATATTTTAAGGACGGCGCATCACTCCCATTTAAAATTGCCCTTACGCCGCAATAGATACACTACGCCGCCATAACTTACCGTGCGGATTCTTTGAGGATTCACAAGAAGAAAAAGTAAGTTACAGCGGCGTAGTATATCTTAGATACGCTACACCTGCCTAAAGATAGGCAGATCTTTGTGGATCTGCCCCTTAGTCTTCAGTAAGACACAAAGGGCCAGATTCACAAAGAGATACGACGGTGTACAGTATCTCCTGATACACCGTCATATCTCTGACTTAAACTGGTCCTATCTATGCGTCTGATTCATAGAATCAGTTACGCATAGATATGGCTAAGATCCGACAGTATTACACTGTGTTACACTGTCGGATCTTATTTTCAATTTACGTTGAATAATATGTAAATCAGCGAGATACGCGAATTCACGAACGTACGCGGACCCGACGCAGTGTTCTTACGACGTTTCCGTAGCGGCTTTCCCGGCGTATACTTACCCCTGCTTCTATGAGGCGCAGCCAATGTTAAGTATAGCCGTCGTTCCCGCGTCGCTTTAAATTTTTTTTACGTCGTTTGCGTAAGTCGTTCTCGAATACGGATGGACGTCGTTTACTTAAGCGTCGAAACCACTGATGTCCTAGCGACGTCAGTGGGAGCAATGCACGCCGGGAAATTCCGCGGACGGCGCATGCTCATTTAAATCGGCGCGGGAACGCACCTGATTTAAATATTAGAAACCCCCTAGCCGCGGAATTTGAATTCCGCTGGGGGATTTACGATCCGCCGCCGCAAGTTTGGAGGTAAGTGGTTTGTGAATTACCCACGTGCCTCGCAAACTTGCAGGAGCGGATCTTAAATCAGGTAGATCGAGCGGATCTAAAGATCCGCTGATCTACGTGAATCTGGCCCAAATTCTATTTAGACTGGAAACTCCATGAACTTCTAACTCTACACTGTAGATACTGTGTAGTCAAATTTGTATCCTTTAATTATTCACCACGTTATTGCTGCTTAGTCACTACTTATTCACAACTTTTCTAACACTATGCATATCTTCCTGTATAAGCAGACCTATTTGTTGCTCCTTTATAAATTTCTGCAAAAATGGAAAATGAACAATATCAAATAATTGAAAAAAGATCCCTGAAAACTGAACCTGCCTGAATACACAATTATGGTATAAATAAGACCTTGGTGTGCTGTATGAAAGCTAAAAATGTAAAGTATGTTGAATTTATATGAAAGTAAAAGAATGACATTACCTTGCTCATGGTTAAGGGACAGCTCTTTTGAATGGTCTGTGTTTTCATAGAGTAATTCTAACCCTTTTATATGTATCAGGCCTTTGAGTATATTTGCATATTGTAAACACATGTATTCCCCCACCCAATCACAATTAAAGTGCATTTTACAGAAACTTTTTTTGTATGCTACTGTACGACTGTACATTTTATTGGATGCTATTCATTTAGGGTTTACAGAACTAGCAAGATCAGCACAACCTTTATTATGTTACACTCTACCTGAACTGATAGGGAACTATCTGGCAGGATGACACAATTACTATTCTGTTTACCTGATAATTTTCATATTAATATACTGTATAAGCTAATATATTCGGTAAACCATAAAAGCAGCAAACCATATGTGTTATGGATATAAGATCAGTTTTGTTTGACAACACTACCCAAACACAAATATATACTCTTTTATAGTTTTTCTCTCTCATTGTGTATGCACGTACACGCACGCATACAGTATTCACCTCTACAAATGTTTTATAAATTGCCTCAAAAAAATGTATGCACAGTAACTCTGATTTCAATGAGTGAGTCTTTTGCTGTAATTCCAGATGCTTCCCTCATTCAGAGACACAATAGTTGAGCTGACAGCCCAGTTTGCTTTCTGCAGGTCATTCATGCATTTAAACTGGTCCACTGGTCCCTTTACCTCTAAATGCATTGATACTAAATTAGACAAAGGTCTATCATAAAGCTACATGCGTCTGTAATAGACTTACAGACCAAAAACACCATATCAACAGCACAATCTGCACTGAATTGTAATTTATCGATGTTTCTTTTTTTAGCACATCCCATATTTCTGAAGGGAATCAAAGGAAGGAAATAAAGTAGAACTAAAGGCAAAACTTTGTTTTCATTTTGGACCAAGTAAGAGAGGGTGTTTTTTTGCCATCTGGGTCCCATAAGGGAAATTTCTGTTCACTTCCTGTCCCGTAGCCAAAACAAAAAGCTATAGGAAATGTATCAAACATAAGGAAAACCCAGGCTGTCATCAGGGTCAGCAAAACTAGTGTCCCCACTGGAGGAGTTTCCTGTTTTACTGTCCTGGTGTCGATCCAAAATTTGCAATTATGATGAAAATAGTAAACAGGACAAATAAGAAGATTTAAAGGGGTTGTATAGGTTCGTTTTTTTATTTTCTAAATAGGTTGCTTTAAGCTAGTGCATTGTTGGTTCACTTACCTTTTCCTTTGATTTCCCTTCTAAAAAATGTTTTTCTATGTATGAATTTCTCACTTCCTGTTTCTCCTCAGTAACCATGCCCTCATCATCTGAGCCATTCTGGATGGGGGTTGGTCAGCGTGCTCTCTGGCTCCCTTGGGATCCCACAGGGATGTAATCCCAAGGGAGGGGGCGAGCATGCTGACTAACCCCCAACCAGAACGGCTCGGGTGATGGGGGCAAGCTTACTGTGGAGGAACAGGAAGTGAAAAATTCAGACAAAGAAATAAACATTTAGAAGGGAAATCGAAGGAAAAGGTAAGTGAACCAACAATGCACTAGCTTAAAGGAACCTATTTAGAAAATAAAAAAATAACCTTTACAACCCCTTTAATGCCCCTAAAGGGGACACAGACAGCAATAAAAACTGACAGGTGTTCTACTTCAAAAAATAAAATAAAATGCCCTTAGTTACACTAAAGTATGGTACTGAGATAGAAGAATTTGAGTTGGGTGTGCTCACCTTTTAAACAAAAAACAAGGTTATAAAAATGAGCTAAAACTAGTGGAACAAGAAGATTAAATAAATCATGAAAAACAAATGGAAAGACAAAGACCCCATAGTGTAGTATATTAAGCAGAATGCATTTATTAAATGGATAAAATTGCACCCACAAAAAATGGCTTGTGCTAAGCATAACAGTTTGTGTCACCTGGAAGCTGGGAGTGATATAGTGTGAACCAAGACCCCTGTCTTGGCCACCAGCAAGGGTTTGGGAGCACACTTGTGATGGGATAAAGCTGTTGTCACGGAAGGAACGCTGGGGGTTATTTACTAAAACTGGAGCAACTCTGCATAGAAACCAATCAGTTTTCAAAGCTTGTCAAAGCTTAACTGATCAAGCTGAAGTTAGAAGTTTGATTGGCTAAAATGCATAGTTGCACCAGATTCTGAGTGCACCAGTTTTAGTAAATCTACCCCAATGTCACCAATGCACAAGCCTGGAAATGGAGGCCACCCGATGTAGCCGATGTTCACATGCACAGTAGGATACAGGGATGTTTCCAAGCTTCAAGCTTCTTCCTCAGTGAAAGTGGCTTCATTCCATCACAAGTGTACTTTCATACCCTTGCCGGTGGCCAAGGCAGCAGTCCTGGCTCCTGGTTTACTTCATCACTCCTGCCTGCCAGGCGACCTGGACTGTTATGCCTAGCACATGCCCTTTTTTGTGAGTGCAATTTTATCCATTCAATAAATGCTTTCTGCTTAATATATTACACTATGGTGTTTTGCACTCCTGTTGTTCCTTTTGTTTTCCAAGCTTTATTTAATCTACTTGCTTTTGAGCACCCCCTCTGGTCCAAGACCAGCTCCCTTATTGTTAGATCATTGCAGATTAATTTTTTTTTTTGGGGCTACCCATGTTATTTTCTTTCATGCTAATTCTAGATCCTCACTAAATTAATCGATTAACCTTAGAAGCATATGTAGCATATGGCTGTTATTGTTTTTTAATATTATTTTTGAAATTTTCTTTTTATTTATCTTATGTTTGTTGTTTTGGTCAATTGCCACAATCTTTTTGATGCATTAAGAGCAGGGTAAAGACTGGTGCTGAGTGCTGTGTTTTTTTTTATTTGGGTTCTCCATAGCCCAATTATTTTAAATATAGTAAAACATGCTTTGTTCTGCACACGTAAAGCAAATTGTAATGATTAAGAATCGTAGATAAGCTACAAATAAAAAAGCAGCAGATGTGTGGGGGTAACATTTCCAACAGCAATAAGACATACAAAAAATACACTTATGTACTAAATGCCAACAAAAAAGACAAATAATAATTTTGCCTTTAAGCGGTTGTAAAGATAAGGCTTAAAGGTTTTTCACCTTAAGGCATTCTCTACCCTTCATGTTTTGCTCCCCCGTATCCCACTTATACTTATAAGAGCCCAATCTTGATCCACTGCTGTTCTCTGCCTGAGAACAGCAGAGCTTTTGTCTCTCTCTCTCTCCTCACTGGAAGCAAACATAATTGTATCAGGGCAAATAATAAACTGGTAACAAGAGAAGGTTTACATATTCCAGCACTGTTTCTTCCTTATATAGACAAACAGAATGCGTGATTATTCATACATATGGAACATCTAATACAAGTATATACATTCATGTTTCCACAATATGGATTATTTTAAAAACACTATTGTTGAGTTACTATGTCTTACACCAGCCATTTAATGGACCAGTTTTTCTATAGGGCAATAGGGAACATTAAAGTTATCACAGGTCATTGAAAGTGGCATAGGGGATGCCAACCTTGTTGGTCACACAGGCACAATATAGAAAGGTATGTCAAAAAATTATGATACTCAAACTTAGTATTAGTATGTAAACTTTCATAAGGAATACATTCCATTATAGCTGGTTGTTATAATCAAAAATACCTCCAGATATTACTTAAATGCAGTCCAGTCCAAGAAAAGGGGAAGGCTCTAACATATGTATATATTCAAATGTTAAGGGCATCCTTCCAATATCCATACATAAGAGGATGGGAATATAAGACCACCATTATTTTCTAGCACTGCCTTAACCCTCTTGGCCATGGAGTTCACCAGAGCTCCACAGGTTGCCACTGGAGTCCTCTTCCACTCCTCCATGATGACCACAAAGCTGGTGGATGTAAGAGACCTTACACACTTCCACCTTCTGTTTGAGGATGCCCCACAGATGCTCAATAGGGTTTAGGTCTGGAGACATGCTTGGCCAGTCCATCATCTTTATCCTCAGCTCCTTTAGCAAGGCAGTGGTCGTCTTGAAGGTGTGTTTGGGTTCGCTATCATGTAGAATACTGCCCTGTGGCCCAGTTTCCGAAAGGAGGGGATCATGCTCTGCTTCAGTATGTCACAGACATGTTGGCTTTTTTGGTTCCCTTAATGAACTGTAGCTCCCCAGTGCTTGACTGTAGGCAAGACACACTTGTCATTGTACTCCTCACATGGTTGCCGCCACACATGCTTGACACTATCTGAACCAAATAAGTTTATCTGGTCTCATCAGTCCACAGGACATGGTTCCAGTAATCCATGTCCTTAGTCTGCTTGTCTTCAGCAAACTGTTTACAGGGTTCTTGTGCATCATCTTTAGAAGAGGCTTCCTTCTATGATGACAGCCATTCAGACCAATTTGATGCAGTGTGTGGCATATGGTCTGAGCACTGACAGGCTGACCCCCCACCCCTTCAACCTCTGCAGCAATGCTGGCAGCACTCATAAACCTATTTCCCAAAGAAACCCTCTGGATATGATACAGTATGGATATGACCAGTATGAGAGAGTGAGAGCAAAAACACCAAATGTAAACACACCTGCTCCCCATTCACACCTGAGACCTTGTAACAATAACAAGTCACATGGCACCGATGGAGGGAAAATGGCTAATTGGGCCCAATTTGGACATTTTCAGTTAGGGTGTACTTACTTTTGTTGCCAGCAGTTTAGACTTTAATGGCTGTGTATTGAGTTATTTTAAGGGAGCAGCAAATTTAAACTGTTATACAAGCTGTACACTCACTACTTTACACTGTAGCAAAGTGCCATTTCTTCAGTGTTGTCACATGAAAAGATATAATAAAATATTTAGAAAAAAGTGAGGGGTGTACTCACTTTTGTGAGATACTGTATATATGTATGTGGTAGGGCTGGGGATCCTGATGATAAATGGAATTACATTCTGGTTACAAATTTGTTTTTATGCAAGTAAAAGTTCATAGCACCCAGTCAAGGATAGCATATCTGTCAAGCAATACATTTAAAATTCCAGGATACATCCAGGATATATGGTGAAGTGATGATCAAATCTTCAGTTTGTTTGTGTATCAATGTATGATGTGGTCCAGAGCAGGATCAATGTTCACTGATTTTGTACTGTTATGTCAGCTTTATTGATATAAAGTAGGCATATAGCCACAGCAATGATGAAGTAGCCAAAAGATATGTGAGAACATGGATATCACCTCCCTCACATACCAATCATGTTCCAGGTTACACAAAGTGAGTGTATTCCATCACCAACTTAGAAATTAATCCTCAATGTTGGAAATGCCCACAGGTGTCACAAAGACCAGATTGTCATGGAATGTGCATGCATGCATGTTATACCTATCAGTCCAGATGTCTCTGAAGATATAAGACCAGAATTGCCATTTCAGGAAGATTCCTGCTGGGTTGTTGAAGTCCCAAATCATAGAGGTTGGGATCACCAGTTCCCCCAGGAAAGAGGGTGTATGTGGAATGTGTGATAAAACCTGACCAGTTTCTCCGGACGCAAGCTGGCTGCTTCAGAGGCAAAAAGCTTGGTGGAAATGTAATCGTTTGGAGTTTCTTTGCCTCTTCTGGACCTGGGCAGTTTGCAGTCATTGAATTAACTTTGAATTCTGCATTACATCATAGTGTGTTTGATAAGTATATGAGGCCATCAGTTTGAAAGCTGAATTTGAACCAGAAATGGATCTTTCAGCACAATATTGATTTGAAGCCCACTAGCAAATCCACCAGGGTGTTTGTCATAAAAGCCCTAATTTGGGTACCATGTGAGAGGATTTAAAAACAAGGAACTCATGAAAGCAAAAAACATCTTGCAAACTGAAAGAGTTTTACATGGAGGAGTTTCATCTATTGCATCTATTGATAGTTTTGTTGAATAATTGACTGAAAACTTATGCCCTGTACACATGACCAGTTTTCCTGACATGCCAAACCCAACGTTTTTCCCCAACGTGATTCCTCTCAAGCCTGCCTTGCATACACATGTTCAGTCAAAAAAACGCTTGGCCAAAGCGTTGTGACGTCCAACACGTACGACGGCACTATAAAGGGGAAGTGCCAAATTAAATGGCGCCACCCTTTGGGCTGCTTTTGCTGATCCTCGTGTTAGTAAAAGTTTGGTGAGAGACGATTTGCGCTTTTCAACCTTGTGCTTTTCAGTCCGGTACAGCGTGACGAATGTGCTATCTCCATTACAAACGCTAGTTTTACCAGAATGAGCGCTTCTGTCTCGTACTTGATTCTGAGCATGCACGTTTTTTTCCCCTCGGAAAAGCATACACACGAGTGGTTTTCGTGACGAGAAAAAGACTGAGGGGAAACACGACGGGAAAAAATAGAGCAGGTTCGAATTTTTTTGCGTACAGTTTTCTCGTCAGGAAAACTGCAATGGAGCATACATAAAACCGGTTTTCCCAACCAATCTAAAAAATGGCAGTTTTCTCATCGGGAAAACCGATCGTGTGTACGAGGCATAATATTTACCTTGTGTTTGTATTCATGTATATAATTTCTATCTGTAGGCACTGTTTAGATGAAGATCTGATGTTTGTTTGTACAAATATGTTGAAAATAAATTAACAATTTTAATGAGGTATAGTTAGTTTTTCACAAAAGTATATGTCACCTATTAAAGTAAAATCTCATGTAATTGGCAGCAACCTAGTTCAGTCTCTGTAAATATAAATGGGAAAACAAGGAAGTAGATGTAACCTATACAATTGTGCTTACAAAATTAGACTAAGAGCACTAGTTTAAGGCCCAGATTCTCGTAGATCGGCACATCTTTATGCCGGCATAGCGCATCTCAGATGCGTTACGCCGGCGTAACTTAGAGAGACAAGCTCTGTATTCTCAAATCAGAAGCATGCCTTTTTGCGCCGGCGTAGCGTAAATTCGTTGGCGTAAGAGGGCATAATTCAAAGTAGGAAGGAAGTGGGCGTGATCCATTTAAATGAACCGTGACCCAATGCAAATGAATGGCCGAAAGACCGGCGCATGCACCGTCACGTGATCGCATGTTCCACGCCCCTCTGCGCATGCTCACAACTACGCCCGGCATAATTCCTAAGTTACGCCGGCCCACCATTTACGCCCAGGGCATAAATACGCCCAGACATGCGCCCGTCGAGTGCAAAAGTACACCTGTTTGGTTTGGTGGATTGGTGCATATACTTTTGCGCTCTGATTGTGGACATGTCTGCCCAGTGTTCTGGGACCAGAAAAAAAAATTCTCCCCAGAGGAGAAGGGCATTATCCTTGCTGGCATGGAGAGGTACTATGATCGCCTCCATGGGTCCTGTAGCAAGGACACCAGTAAGGGCAGAAGGGACGAGATCCTTCAGAGGATCACTGACCAAGTCAATGCCGTGGGCAATGAGGCGAGAAGGCCCAAACACATCACCAAGAAGATGAATGATCTTCGAAGGAGGGTGAAGGAGAAGATGGCCCTTATGGCGAGGCATGCCAGGGGCACTGGTGGTGGACCACCCTCTAGGGTTCGTCTGACTCCTGACGAGCAGGTTGTTGCCCGCTGCCTTCAGAGGGAGCAAGTGGAGGGAGTGCAGGGCTACGACTCAGTTGAGCCGCCCTTGAGGACAGGTAAGTGTGTTTTTTCTACTATCTGGTGTGTAGCATGTGAGGGGGGTGAAGGGAATATGTGACAAGTGTGTGGGTCCAGCAACATGTGAATGTTTTGTGTCATCCGCAGATGTCCAGGAGGGAGCTGGGCCATCTGGTGCCTCTGCCCGTCCCACACCATCCCCTGATGATTCTTCCCCTGACCCCCTGGGAAGCCAAGAGGCATTGGTGGAGGGGAGCGCTGGCCAGACCTCCAGTGATGAGGTCATTCAGGATGCTGAACATATGGGTGAGGAGGTGTCCCTCTATCTCGAGGAGTCGTCCATCTCAGCTGGTCCTTCCCGGACGTCAAGCCTCCAAACCTAAAGTCCCTCTGGCTCCATCCCCAACCCACCCACTCCCTCAAGTCCCTCTGGCTCCATCCCCAACCCACCCACTCCCTCAAGTCCCTCTGGCTCCATCCCCAACCCACCCACTCCCTCAAGTCCCTCTGGATCCATCCCCAACCCACCCACTCCCTCAAGTCCCTCTCCTGGCCCCAGGAAGGCAACCAGGAAGACCAGGGGGGTTCCGGACGACCTGCCAGTGACCCTGACCACTGCCCAGGACATGCAGACCCGCCATATGGGTGAGATGGCCCAGGACATGAGGCGAGTGTCCGATAGCCTGGCCTCCAGGGGACACATCACTGATGGTCTGCAGGATGTGGCAGGCAATACAGCAGCTATCATCACCTGCTTGGGGGATCTGCAGGCCACCACGGCTACCCTCGTGGCAGAGGTGCGGACCCTGTCGGCGGCCGTCCAGGGCCACACAGCTGCCATTGAGGCTGAGGGGTTACGCTCACAGCAGATGCAGGCAGAGACCAACAGCATTCTGACCCGCATCGCTGTGGCGTTAGAGGGCAGGCCTCCAGCCATGGTGGATCCTCCTCCACCTGATGTCCCCCCCACCATCAACCAGGCAGTTGCGGAGCCGTGGCCGTGGGCGTGGCAGTAGCCAGGGCAATTAATTTTGTTTAGTTTTTATTTAATTTCTCTGGTTAAGAGTGTTTTATTTATTTAATTTCTCTGGTTAAGAGAGTTTTATTTATTTAATTTCTCTGGTTAAGAGGTTTTTTTTTGTTGGTAATAATGCACACGGTGAGGCGTGCAGATTAGTGTGACTGGTGTGTGAATGTGGGGGGGGGGTGTCACCCTCGGCCGTGTGAATGTGGTATGAATGTACAGCAACATAATTGGGGCCTTGGCGTGGCGTTGCTGCTCCCAAGTCCTGCTTGGTGGACTTGGGCAAATCCAATGTGATGAGGATGTGGGGTGTTTGCTAGGGACCACAGTGGTGTGCATGCGTGCATTCTCCTTGTGCCATGATGAATGTGTGTGTTTAACGTGCAAAGATGCGTTCCACGAGACATCTCCTGACTGCTGATCCCTCAGCAGATGGGGTAGCCTCGGTTAGGGGGGACTGTCTGGTTCGGGGGTCAGGTTATCACGTATTTCAATCTCCAGGCCCTTTCTCTCTGCAAAGTTGTGCAGAATGCAACATGCACCGATGTCCAAGTGCATATGCAGAGTCACCTGGAAGGGAAAAGACAGGAGGATGTTAGTCATGCATGTGCCCCTTGTGATGTCTGCATCATGGGGTCGGACAGTCATGCCTGACTCCCATGTCACTCACCAACCAGCCAGCTGTCCCCATACACGTTCTGTTCAAATTCTGTTGGGATGGTGCTTTGACGGTATATGTAGCTGTCGTGGCTGGACCCTGGGTGTTTGGCACGGACGTGCCATATGAGGCCTTGGGCATCGACTATCACCTGTGCATTGATGGAATGCCAGTGCTTCCGATTGCGGTATATGTGCTCTGTGTCACGGGGGGGCTGTGCGTGGGAATCCTGCAATTCTGACAAAATCCGCCCTTGCCTTATTCCGCAGGTGCTCCTGGGTGGGTCTGATGATGTGGTGGGACATGCGTCTGAGGATTGCGGGGACAACCTGGTGCACACATATGCTCATGCTGGTTTGTGACATCCCAGCCACAACTCCACTTGTACGCTGAAAAGATCCACTGGCGAGGAAATGCAGTGTTGCCATTACCTTGACCAGTGGCTGCACTGCATGTGAGCGATGTGTCTGGCTGGTGATGTCATCCTGCAGGGCTGTGGCTATTTCCTGGATGGCATCAGTGTTGAATCTGAAGATACGATACACCTCAGAATCCCCCATGCCAAAGATGTTTATGCGCGTTCGGTATATACTCTCCCGTGCCCTCCTCCTCCTCCTTCTACGCGCCTGGGCGCACACTAGTAGTGCTATGACCATGGATGCCCCTGGCATGTTGGCATACAGAAGTCTTGTCCTGCAAGTGTGGTTGCTCAGCTCGTCCGTAACGGTGCTGCTGAAGCTGCTCTCCAGCTGACCTGCACACGTCTGGTGCAAAGTTGCCCCTGCTTTATGAGGGGCAAGTTTAGGCCGGAAGTACAGCTTACGCGCACCATGCGTAGCCTGCGTCGGGCGGTCGTACGTTCGGGAATCGGCGCATCTCCCTCATTTGCATATTTGAATAAGAAATCAATGGGAGCGCAAGATGCTCCCGGCGTACATATGCGCCTACGCTACGCCGGCGTAGAAAAGTTACGCCGGTCGGAAGAAGCCTATTTTCAGGCGCATCTGGTTCTGTGGGTACGGAGCATAGATACGACGGCACATATTTACACTTACGCCGCGCATCTAGAGATACGCCGGCGTAACTTCTTTGAGAATCTGGGCCTAAGTGTCTCTGTCACTACAGGGTCCAAAGTAAGCAAAGCCCACATAGTAAAAAAAGAGCAATACTGACATTTACAGTGACCTGTAACTTCAAACTACTACACTTTGCAGGTATCCAATACTTCTTTGGTGTGTCAAATACCTGCTCCCTCCCCCCCACCTTTCTCTGCTACATGCATGCTGTTGGTTCCCTCTCCAGGCTCATACTTCCTGAAATTATGTAAATGCTGGCAAGAGGAATCTAAGCATGCAGCAGGAGGATCAGGTATTTAAACACTCAGAAGTGTTAAATAATATCAGAGTTTTAAGACATGGGACACTACAGTGGCAGAACTACCAGGGTTGCAACAGTTGCACTTGCGACCAGGCCTTGGCGTTCTGCCACTGTAAGGGGGACCTAAGACAGCAGGAAAGTCTTCCAGTCCGGCGCCTGATGTAGCAACCGCAAGGAAAGTGAGCTGTAGCACAGATTGTACTCAGCTGAGCCCAGTATGTAAACCCCCCCAGAGAGGAGCCCAGTGTCGGAACAAGTTCCAGCAATTGGCTCCAGTGACTTGCTTGCAGCTTGTGCAGGGTGTTTCGGGTCCCACTCTGTACGGCAGCCGCATCTCTCCCTTTCTCCCCCCTCCTGCCTCAAACAAACACACAGACTGAAGCTTCTCAACATGACACTTGCAGGGGAAGAAGACACAGGTAAGGGGACCCAGAGAAGGGGGAAGGGGACAAAGCTGTCAAAGAAAAATACATTCAGTGATTTGAGTGGGTATCCTCTAATCCCTACAAATCACTGCAAGTTTTCTTCCTTGACAACTCCCCCCCCCATCCCTGCTTCTTCACAGAGATGCTGGCTGCTATTGAGGGGACAATCATGGTGTCTGGGATCTCGGGCACCTCGCTAGAGATTTGGGACAATTGCACAAGGTGCCCACACTAGTGCCTCCCTGTCAGGCAAGTTAGACAAGCCGGGTGTTGGAATATTTTTTAGCACTGGGCTCCAGGACTCAGGGCTGGTTCAGACAATGCAATTCACATGCCTTTCAAGTGCTGTGCAATTTCAGCTTTTTCATTTGAATGGGCTAAAATTTTGCCAGTCTACATCAAGTGCTGTGCATGCTCTGCTTTACAAAATGCACAGCAACTGGATAGCATGGAACAAAACAAAGGACAAAGAATGGCGTCCTTTAAATATTATTCCAGCATTCATGATATAATACAGAATAATCCCTGAGTGGTACCAGGCATCACAGGCTGATGGAGGCGATCGTGTATCCGGCTTCTATCCAGTGGCACTGATCCTGCAAAGCCTGCGGAAGGATCCTCGTATTCGTGCTATCAAGGAGAGCGATCATTACTGGCTGGAAACTCTCCTTGATCCACGTTACAAGAATAAGGTTGCGGACCTTATCTTGCCGGCATAGAGGGAGCAGAAGATGAAACATCTTTGTGAGGCCTTGCAGAAAGTTCTGTGCAACGCGTTCCCAGAGACTGGGGGGTTAAAAAATCCTGGTCCTGGACAATGTGTTTCTGAGGCTTCGGTCAGTCACAGAAGGAGCAGTGGAGAAGGTGGACGTCTGACCGATGCGTTCAGACAATTTTTTGGTCCGCAGCCCCAAGGTATGACCGGTTCCAGCAACCATTGCCAGCTTCTGTTTTACATGGTGCGGGAATACCTAGGGGCAAGATCAGACTTGAACACCTTTCCCACCGAAGATCCTCTGGCTTACTGGGTCTTGAGGATGGATCACTGGCCAGAGCTTGCACAGTACGCAATTGAGCTACTGGCATGTCCTGCATCTAGCGTTCTTACAGAACGCACATTCAGTGCTGCTGGAGGCTTTGTAACCGATCACAGGGTGCGCCTCTCCACCGACTCGGTCGATCGACTCACCTTCATAAAAAATGAATCAGGCTTGGATCACCACCAGCTACCAAGCACCTGATGCTGATGTAACTGAATAATTTGTTTTGAAATGTCAGATCCCTTTAAGACTGCCTATGCTGATGCTGAGTGACTATACTGTTATGCTGAGTGACTATCCTTTTCCTCCTCAATGATCATGCTGATAGCTTGTAAGAACATTTTTGGTTCTGGGCACCGCCACCAGTGGCTAAGGTCCAATTTTTCTGCCCCTGTTTAACAGGGGCATGTAATTCCAATTTTTGATGCAATACTTTGCAGCGGGCTCATTCCTGTGCTCCAACTAGAGTATCTGTGAGGGGTTGCAGTGTTGTGGCACCAGCACCAGTGCCTAAGGCCCAATTTTTCTGCCCCTGTTTAACAGGGGCGTGTAATTACAATTTTTGATGCAATACTTTTCAGCGGGCTCATTCCTGCGCTCCAACTAGAGTATCTGTGAGGGGTTGCAGTGTTGTAGCACCAGCACCACCACCACCACCAACAAAGGCCCAATTTTTCAGCCCCTGTTCAACAGGGGCATGTAATTACAATTCTTGATCTAATGATCTAATATTTCACAGCAGAGCCCATTCCTGTGCCCACCAAGAGTAACTGTGAGGGCTTACAGAGTTGTGGCACCAGCACCACCACTACCACCAACAAAGGCCCAATGTTTCTGCCCCTGTTCAACAGGGGCATGTAATTACAATTCTTGATCTAATATTTCACAGCAGAGCCCATTCCTGTGCCCACCAAGAGTAACTGTGAGGGCTTACAGAGTTGTGACACCAGCACAACCACCACCACCAACAAAGGCCAATTTTTTCTGCCCCTGTTCAACAGGGGCATGTAATTACAATTCTTGGTCTAATATTTCACAGCAGGGCCCATTCCTGTGCCCACCAAGAGTAACTGTGAGGGCTTACAGAGTTGTGGCACCAGCACCACCACCACCAACAACAAAGTCCCAATTTTTCTGCCCCTATTCAACAGGGGCATGTAATTACAATTCTTGATCTAATATTTTACAGCAGGGCCCATTCCTGTGCCCACCAAGAGTAACTGTGAGGGCTTACAGAGTTGTGGCACCAGCGCCAGCACCAGCACCAAAGGCCCAATTTTTCTACCACTGTTCAACAATAGCATGTAATTACAATTCTTGATATAATAGTTTACACAGCAGGGCGTTCCAGCGCCCACCAAGACTAACTGTGAGGCCCCGTACTCACGACCAAACATGTCTGCTGAAACTGGTCCGTGTGTAGGCCCGAGCGGACCATTTTCGGGCGGATCGGACAGGTTTCCAGCGGACAACTGTTTCCTGGACTTGCTTTAAAACAGTCCACTGGAAACCTGTCCGCCCGCACATGTACGGTCTGTACAGACCTACCGTACATGTCCTGCCGCCCGCCATCCCTCGAATGCAACGAATGACTTCGACGCATGCGTGGAAGCATTTTAAAGGCAGGCCGCCCACGTCGCCGCGTCATTGTCGCGGCGACACCACGTCATCGACGCGGCGAAACCGCGGACACGCCCCGCGTATTGTTTACGCGCGGACCTCTGTTCGATGGTGTGTACAGCCATCGAACAGAAGTCCCCGGGCAGTCCCCGGGCAGACATGTCCGATGAAAACGGTCCGCGGACCGGTTTCATCGGACATGTCTGCTCGTGAGTACTCGGCCTTAGGGCTTACAGAGTTGTGGCACCAGCACCACCACCACCACCACCACCAACAAAGGCCCAATTTTTCTGCCCCTGTTCAGCCCCTGTTCAACAAGGGCATGTAATTACAATTCTTTATCTAATATTTCACAGCAGGGCCCATTCCTGTGCCCACCAAGAGTAACTGTGAGGGCTTACAGAGTTGTGGCACCAGCGCCAACACCAAAGGCCCAATTTTTCTACCACTGTTCAACAATGGCATGTAATTACAATTTATGATATAATAGTTCACACAGCAGGGCGTTCCAGCGCCCACCAAGACTAACTGTGAGGGCTTACAGTGTTGTGGCAACACCAACACCTAGGGCCCAAATTTATGCAGAGTATATACGGCAGGCCCCTACTTTCAAACATCCAACTTACAAATGACTACTACTTGCAAACGGAAGGAGACAACAGGAAGTGAGAGGAAATCTACCACTAGGAAGGGACATTCTTTTCTGTAAGAGGTGTCTCCTGTCCACTGATGCTTTATCACCAATCCTTGTTTCACTAAAAAACCCACATTTTCAAAACATCATTTGTCATTGGGACAGAAAGTGAATTGCAATCTTCTGAACAGATGCACACAGACAGCAAAACAAATGTTTACAGGGGTGATAACCCTTCTCTATGTTTTCAAAAAAGCTTAAAAATAGATTTTATGGCTGGAGCTACACTTTAAAAAAGTACCAGTTCAAAATTACAAACAGAGGCCCGGATTCACAAAGCACTTACGCCGACGTATCTCCAGATACGCCGCATAAGCGTAAGTATGCGCCGTCGTATCTATGTGCCGTGCCCATAAACTGAGATACGCCTGAAAATAGGCTTGATCCGACCGACGTAACTTTCCTACGCCGTTGTATCGTGGGCGCATATTTACGCTGGGCGCATTTTGCAGCTCCCATTATTTTTCTATGCACATATGCAAATGAGGGAGATACGCCGATTCACGAACGTAGTTGCGCCTGGCGCATTATATACGTGGTTTCCGTAAGTCGTACGTCCGGCGTAAAGTTATTCCCCATATAGGAGGCGCAACTCATGCAAAGGTATGGACACAAGCCGTCGTATCTTTTGTCGTTTACGTTGTACGTGAATATGACTAGGCGTAGGTTACGTTCACATCGTAGGCAGTGATTCGACGTATCTTAGGCAGTTGTTTCGACGTGATTCTGAGCATGCGCACTGGGATGCGGCCATGGGACAATGCATGCACCGTTCATTTTCAGTACTTCTATGACGCTTGGCCCATCATTTGCATGGGGTCACGCCTCATTAGCATGGCTCACGCTTCACTTCCACCCACGCTGGCTTACGTCGAGGAAACCCAGCGTATCTTTAACAGCGAGTGCTTTGTGAATCCAGTGCTTGCCTCTGTGCGCTGCGCCGGCGTAGCGTAAAAGAGATACGCTACGGCAGCATAAATATGCGCCGATGTATGTGAATCTGGGCCAGATTCTACTTAACAACAAACCTACAGTGTCTGTCTTGTTTGCCCTGCCTGTATAATGCTGTTCAAAGTATATAGGGCCAAAGGGGCTTGTAATGACCTGGGGGGAGTGGGGGGAAACCCATGCTATTTTTCTCAATGATTTTCATCCATATTGCAGGGACCAGACATTACATTAAAGCCGCAAGCAGTTTCAAATTATTTTTTTCTTATAGTAACCTAATTTTGTGCAGGGACAGTTCTAAACACATGCCACCTCACAGGCATACTATAGACACCCAGCAGGTACGATATTTAAAGGAATTTTTCATTATTTCATTATGTTCCAACCACAATTAGCATTTTTTAAATGTATGTCCTTTCTTTTTTTTATGATTTAAACCTTTTTTTATTTGAATACAAAATAATAATACATTATACAATTGTAGTAGTGCTTAATACTGTTATGGTACACAACTCAAATAAATCCACTAATCATGCAAATGCATACCGTCATATGTCCCCTCTAACCTGTGGGTACCTGTGGGTACCATCCAAAACACTACTGCAAAACTGGGAGAGGAAAAAATAAATAAATAAGTAAATAAGTAAATAAATAAAATAATATAGACATTAAAAAAAAAAAAAAAAAAAAAAAGGAAAAGGGGGGAAAATCCGCCTACACTCTCTCCATTGTCCCGCATTCCCACTCTCCCCCCTCCCTGTTCAAATTACCATCTGTAATATCAATCCTTACCCCCCTCCTCCCCCCTCCCTAGAATCCAAAAAGGATTTCCAGGAGGTCCAGATTCTTAAATATCTTTCCTTTTGGTGTTGTGCTATCTGTACTAATTCTTCTAATTTACTGATTTCTTTTACTTTGTTTATCCACATCTCTATTGTGGGTGGAGATGGTGACTTCCACTTCTTTGTTATGCACGCTTTTGCGGCATCTAATAGATGACCTAAGCTTGTCTCCCTATACGCTTTCTCTTGAATTTGATTCACGTGTAAAAGGTAAAATTCTGGGTCTTCCGGAATCTCATATTCTGAACAGGTCTGAAGTACCCTTTTAATCTCCAGCCAAAAGCTCCTTAACAGGGGACAGTCCCAAAATATGTGTAGCATCGTCCCTTTACTGCCTTGACACCTCCAACATTTGTCTGACACCTCTGGGAAGATTTTGTTTAATCTCTCCGGTGTCCTATACCACCTTGCAAAAATCTTATAATTTGTCTCTTGTGTCTTTGCACATATTGATGTTTTATGCGTTCGTTTGTATATACGTTGTCGCTGTTCCATGCTAAATACCCTTTTTAATTCCTGTTCCCACTCCTGTATGTCCTTTCATCATGCGTTTTTATAATATAAATCTGGTCACTTACAGTACCTGTCACTGAGAATGTGTTTCCAGCACGACGGCATCACGCTGATTCTCGGCGACATGGTGCCGACATCTCGCTCTCGCAGGAATAGGAAAAGCACATTCCAGCGAGCGCGTCTTCTCCGCTGTCGCCTCGGTGCTCCCCGGTTCTTCTCCCGCTCGATCTCCGGTGCCTTCATCCCATCATGCTCCGTGGGTCCCGGAGCATGATGGGACCATGACGTCATAAGAGGCCTATATAAATCGGTGCAAGCCGCGTACCCGTCATTACAGCGGGAAGAAGCGTTGCGTCAACATCGGAAGAAAAGAAGAAGGCAGAAGACCAGGCTGGCCGCTGCTAGTAAGAGAGCTAAAAAGAAGATAGCGGCGGCCAGCCCCGAATGAAGGCACCGGAGAGCGAGCGGGAGAAGAACCGGGGAGCGCCGAGGCGACAGCGGAGAAGATGGAAGAAGACCCCCCGGAGAGCGGAGAAGACCCCAGGAGAGCAGAGAAAACCCCTGGAGCTGACTAATAAATTATTTTAAAACCCTATGTTGTGTGTTTATTTTACTGACATTTTTCTTCCAGGTGAATGGGTAGGGGTACGATGTACCCCATATTCATTCACCTAGGGTGGGGGGCCGGTATCTGGGGGCCCCCTTATTAAAGGGGGCCCGCTAATGCTTCCCAGGAGCATTAGCGTGCTGAGGAGCCAAGGGAGATGATGTCGGAATCCTAGGTGATTCCAAAGGCAGATTAGCACATAGCAACAGGCATTTCCAGGTGAGTAAAAAAAAAATGTTTTCTTTTTTTTTTTTTAGGTTTAATGAGCACAATAATAAAAAAATGGGATGGAAACTCCACTTTAAGCATCATTAAAATCACTGCTTCAGAAAAAACGACTGTTTTTAGAACTTTTTTTTCCATTGATACATGTTCCCTGGGGCAAGACCCGGGTTCCCAAACCCGTTTTCCAACAATAACTTGCATATTAGGCTTTAAAATTAGCACTTTTGAATTCGAACGTTCGAGTCCCATTGACGTCAATGGGGTTCTAAATGTTCGCGTGAACGTTCGGTCCGTTCGAAGGTTCTGGTGTGAACCGAACGGGGGGGGTGTTCGGCTCATCCCTAGTTACCATGCCCACGGACTCGATGTCCGCTGGTGTCCCGCCATCGTGTCACGGAGCGGCAGAAGTATGTAAAAGAATACTTGTCGGCCTAAACTGAGGGACAAAAAATATCTACTTTTTGGTGATATTTATTATAGCAAAAAGTAAAAAATATTGCTTTTTTTCAAAATTGTTGTTTCTTTTTCTGTTTATAGCGCAAAAAATTAAAACCGCAGAGGTGATCAAATACCACCAAAATTAATCTCTATTTGTGGGGAACAAAGGACGTAATTTTGGTTGGGTACAACCGTGCAATTGTCAGTTAAAGTGACGAATCGCAAAAAATGGCCCGGTCATTAGGCAGCCAATTCTTCCGGGGCTGAAGTGGTTAAGAACCCTAATAAAATCTATTTGTTTTTCAGTTAAGTGTCCTTAAATATATGTACTTCGTTTTTACATCCCTCTATGTGTACTGTTATCTTTATTACTTCCATAAATGCAACCTTTGTATTAAGATTCCAATTTTTCTCACCTGCTATGTATCCAGAACTATAATCTCTCTGGTATTATCTGTAATGATTTAGAAAAAAAACAAGGAGGCTGATAAAACCCATGAGTTTGTGCTTACATAATAGGGTCAAGAGCAGTGCACACATTTCAGCAGCCAAGAGAAACCGATCAGCATTTTTCTTTCAATATTTTGACTTCTAATAACTGATGAAATCTAAAAGTTGATTGGTTGATAATATACAGTAGGGGTTTTTCACTTTACAAATCACTATTGTGCATGGTGTATAGTCAAATCTAATGCTGTTATTCTTATTGAATTTAGGGGTGCATTTATAAAGTAGCAATATGGCTTTACCACATCTGTGTTTAGCACTTCAGGACACTGAAGCAAGCCCTCGTCCCACTTCTAACCAAGACTAAGCTAATGTGTTATACTTACCAGAGCAGGAACTTACCAGAGCAGGAACACCCTTCTCTGTGTGGCACCCCACAGCCTTGCTTAAACATCTTTACATCCATGCACTCCCACCCTCCCTAACTGGAAAATCTATCTGTATCCTATCAACCTGTTTAGGAGCCTTTCATTAAATTCTCTTGAGTCCAGGTCATGCAAGCTTGAGCATACATTGAAGTAATGAACTGTTCTTTAACGTAGATGTAAACCCTAATTAAGAGACATTTTATTTGCTAAACTACTGTGTATAAAATAATATATACCGTATTTGCCGGCGTATAGGGCGAGTGTGCGTATAGGACGACCCCCTAATTTTTCAGCAAAAAAATTGGTTTTGGGATATACTCCTTGTATAAAATGACCCCCTTCCGACACACCTCACTGTGCTCATTGCATACCTCACTGTGCTCATTGCATATCTCACTGTGCTCATTGCATACCTCACTGTGCTTATTGCATACCTCACTGTGCTCATTACATACCTCACTATGCCCATTGCATACCTCACTGTGCCCATTGCCTACCTCACTGTGCCGATCTCCATAGCTTATCCCTGTATGCAGAGTCAGACTTCAGGCGTTTACTGTTTAAAAGCCGCGTCCCCTCCTTGTCCTGTTCCGTGATAGGCAGAACACTCAGTTTTCCAGCAGAGCCTGTGTTCGGTGTTCTGCCTATCACGGAGGTCCTCTTGTCCGAGGCCGAGGATGAAAGAACCTCCGTGATAGGCGGAACACTGAACGCAGGCTCTGCTGCGAAACTGAGTGTTCCGCCAATCACAGCACAGGACATGGAGGAGGCGTGACTTTTTGACAATGGACGCTCGCAATCTGACTGACTCTGCATACAGGTACTGGCGTATAGGACGACCCCCGACTTTTGGGGGATATTTGTAAGTACAAAAGGTCGTCTTACACGCCGGAAAATAAGGTACCATCAACTGTATTGCCTTTTGTTGTAGCTCTCCAACAATGGGTGCATGGCAATTCTCAGAGCAGGTTTCCTGATATTGACAACAGTAAAGACCATGCCTGCATAATATGTGTTGCGGTCTCCAACAGATGCCTGTGTGATAGGGTGACAGGGCAGAGACACAACTTTGGGAGACAGGGACACCCTAAAATAGGAAGTGCAAAAAAAGGTCTTTCATGTCAGGATCAACGGGTAATATTTCTTAAATTAAAGCTGTAGATTTCAAAATACTGAAAACGAATTAAGTTTTAATTACATTAACATTTTAAAGCATTAATTATTTTTTACAAATAATTAGATATTAGGTGATCACTATATTATCATGGTCTGAAATATAACACTAGAGGGCATCATCCTCACATAAGCATGTGTGCAAAAGTAGGCCTTTTATGATAGACTTGCTCAACTGGTGTTCTGTGATCATAACTAAAAATAGAGGGCCAGATTCACAGCGGAGATACGACGGAGTATCTCAGATACTCCGTCGTATGTCTCAGAGTATCTATGCGACTGATTCATAGAATCAGTTACGCATAGATAGCCCTAAGATCCGACAGGTGTAATTGTTTTACACTGTCGGATCTTAGGATGCAGTACCGCGGCCGCCGCTGGGGGGAGTTCGCGTTGTAAACCAGCGTCGGGTATGCAAATTAGGAGTTACGGCGATCCACAACGGTTTTTCACGTTCGCTACGTCGCTGCTAGTCTAGTTTCCCGTCGCAAATTTAGTCGTCGTTTTGGGTGCCCTAACTTTACACAGCACACGTATGTGCTGTATAAAGTATGGCTGTCGTTCCTGCGTCGAAATTTAAAAATTCACGTCGTTTGCGTAAGATGTCCGGGAATACGGAAGTACGCTACGCACGTCGCCGTTCGAAAAAATTACGTCAGTTCGCGCAAAGCACTGCAGGAATTTCAGAATGGAGCATGCGTAGTAGGGGCATGCAGTAGGGGCACACGCCCCTTTAAATTACGCGGGCTTACGCCGGAGGCCGCCAGCGTAGGTTTTCATTGCAAGTGCTTTGTGAATCAGGCACTTGCGATGAAAACTTGCGGCGGTGTACCGTATCTACGATACGTTACGCCGCCACACTTCTACGTGAATCTGGCCCAGAGAGCTCATATACTGATGAAAGAAATAAAAATCATATAAAATCATGAATTTCTTCCCTATTTAAAAAAACAGATTACCTAGATAAATCCAAGTTACAACCCTGAAAGCTTCAAAATAGATAGTACATTAGTCTAGAAGGCTCGCTGTCAACACTCGCTCGCTGTCAACACTGCACATGCGCAGGATCGAGCGGTGAATGCTGGGAGGCATTTCGCCGTATCCCGGAAGAAGACCCTGTCGGCTTCACAGTGCCAACAGGTAAGATGGAAACGTCCATCGCCCAAGAATATAAAATATACTTCACTGAATTACAGCGCTTAGGCCGGCTTAAGGAGTGGGACACCCTGTTAGTGCTGGAGTACAGGTAAGCCCTGTGGATTAGTAGAAAAAAAAAACGATATCCCGCGGAACCCCCGCTTTAAGGGTATGTCCATTAAAATAGCATTAGTTTAACAGTGTACAGGATGCAAGGCCTCACAATGATCTTCACTGGCAAGTTGGAGCTCATAGAGCAAGAATCTTGAGTATAGCACAGTGATGTGTAATGAAAGCAAGCAGTTGTGCCTGGCTAGTTGTAATCCTCAGAGTAATTCCATTTGTAAGGTGTCTGTATACAGTAATTTCAAGCCCAGCACTAGAGGAACACAGGGACGGTCAAAGATAGATTTTGTTTAAAGAAGCATTCATAAGTTTATTGAACACAATTAACCTATCATGAATTTGGTCATGTGCCCAATAGGCATGAGAAAAATTGACTGATTTAACTTAACCAAAACTATTTAAAGTTGGCTATTTGAAAATACATGAAAAGGGAAAAGGATAAAAAATAGTTCTATATTTTGTTTGTACTTAAATGAATGTGTTTTACCATTTATCAACATACCCATTCATTGTACTTACTGTAAAATTAACAAAAAAAGTGATGAGCCACCATATATGGAATGGCCTGTGTTTACATTCCAGGCCATTGATAAAAATTATTTATAAAATACAGGATTTTTTCCATGAGCTGAAAAAGCGCACATAATATACAGTACACTATGAGAAGGTAAAATAAATTAATTCACTGCAACTAAGCTGACAGGGAACTTTAACAGGTGTTTCCCACAGAATGGGGGGGGGGGGCAATAACAATAGTATTATATTTTCATTGTCTTAAAGTCGCAGGGAATGCTTTGACTTCTATAAATGATAAGTCCAGTGCACATTCTTGAAAGTGCCTTCAGCTGCATCTTGCCTCATCCACAGTGCACATGAATGTCTTACAACCTAACACATCCCTTATTCTATGTCCCCTTTCTGTTCTATCTTAGTACTATCAGCAGAAAGGTAATTATGTTACATTGACTTTTCTATTTTATTGACTAGGAAAATAAGTTGAGCTGGTAGTGCAGCAGAAGCACGCCAATTATATTATATCTAAAGTCCATGGTAGTCAGCAGTGTATTAAAACATGGCTTTATTGTTTTGTTTGTTAAATGTCCTATTTTCAAAGTGAGAGATAAAAAAAAACTTCCTGAAGAAGGTACATGAGATTGGACATGGTGATAAAAGAGGTGAGAGATATTTACCTCATAGACAGAGGATAGTCATACTCAGGACTGTGCAGGATTAGCTGTCCCCTACTAGTAACATTTGCTGTCCAGTTACGCCATACATTTTCATGTTGTTGTTTTACTGTATTGTATTTTGCTGAAATGTTGTATCATTATTTAAAGTTAGTAAAATGCAATCGACTTAGTATCCCCCAGTCTGGTATCTACATTAGGGTGGGCTAAGAGATGATATTGAGGTAAAAAAATTAACTAATCACTTTCTGATGATGACAGACAGAGCAACAGTGTGCTTGCTTTCCAAAAGCATGCCTCCCAACTTTTGAACTTTAGAATGAGGGACACTGGAGGAGCAAAAAGACCTGTGGTGCACTATGTCATGGTAAATTGTGGGTGTGGTCAAGTGCCTAGCAGAGGGAGGGGATTAAGGGATGTGGTTAAATGTACAGAGTTCAGAGGATTCTATGTGCAGAGTGCAGAGTTCAGAGGGTTCTACGTACAGAGTGTAGAGTTCAGAGGGTGTTATGTACAGAGTGCATAATTCAGAGGATGCTATGTACAGAGTGCAGGGTTCAGAGGGCGCTACGTACAGATCGCAGAGTTCAGAGGGTACTATGTACAGAGTGCAAGGTTCAGAGGGTGCTACATACAGGGGGCAGAGTTCAGAGGGTGCTACGTACAGAGTGCAGAGTTCAGAGGGTGCTACATACAGAGTGCAGGGTTCAGAGGGTGCTATGTACAGAGTGCAGATTTCAGAGGGTGCTACGTACAGAGTGCAGGGTTCAGATGGTGCTACATACAGAGTGCAAAGTTCAGAGGGTGCTACATACAGAGTGCAGGGTTCAGAAGGTGCTACGTACAGAGTGCAAGGTTCAGAGGGTGCTACGTACAGAGTGCAGGGTCCAGGGTGTGATACGTATAGAGTGCAGGGTTCAGGAGTCCCACATTTCAGCTAAAATACAGCGACAGCACCTGTGATTATTTCTATCATGCTAATGACCACACTGTACAGCCTGTATACACTACAGTAAGACACGGGCTGTACAGTGTGGTCATCAGCATGATAATAATGATCACAGGTGCTGTGGTCTGTAGAGAGTGTTTGCACTGTATACTTGTACTACTCCTTAAAAGACTGCAAGGAATGTACCAGGCTGCAGAATAGTTGGAAGACATAAAAAGCATGGGTGGAAGTGCAGATTTACATGAGTGGAGAGCAGAAACAGGAGAAATTGAACTGGAAAGGGGAGGGGTGATGAGCATTGGTGTGATTTACTGCATGGTCTTACCGGGAAGATATAGACATGTAGTACACGGAGGGAAAGTGCAGCTGGGAGTGAAAGGTGCCCATGAATCAGGAGACATTATCAGAAGGAGGAGAGTGACATTGCAGTCAGGGCTGGTGCAAGGATTTTTGACACCCTAGGCCAGGGGTCCTCAAACTTTTTGAACAGGGGGCCAATTCACGGGAGCGTGCAGTGACGGCTCTTGGCGCCAAACGGGGCTATTTAAAGGGACTGATGGCTGGGCTCCTTGCTGTTCGGTCTACAGCGTTCCTGAGACCCACCTGCTACTCGTTTAACCCGTTCCTGTGACCCGGCTTGTTCCTGACTTCTGCTTGCCTTTGACCTTGGCTTGTTTGACTACGCTTCTGCTTCTCCCTCTGGCCTGACTGCTGCCCGCCTGTTGCTGACCCGGCTTGAACCACGACTCCGCCTCCGCCTCCGAATCTGTACCTGATCCGTCTGCCTGTGACTCGGCCTGTCTGGACTTGCTTGTGTCCTGTACTACAGAACACCTTCCCCACTGCTGCAGCTTCCAGCTTCCTGCACCTCTGCCTCCAGCTTGTCAGCTGTTCCAGTCATCACCTGTACCACTGACATCTCTCCAGAGTTTCCGGAAGTCCAGCTCAGTTCCAGCACTAGCGTTCCTGTCAGGCGCGTGTGCAACTCTGCACTCTCGAGTTCCCTGTCTGCACTACCAGGGGTTCCAGAGTCAGAGGAGTAAGAGTAGCTGCTCCCTGCATATCGGGCTCTACCATCGGGTACGTGACAATCACAGACTCATCTCCATCACAGATCCCCCCATCACAGACTCCTCTCCATCACAGATCCCCCCATCACAGATTCTTCTTCATCACAGATCCCTCCGTCAGACTCCTCTCAATTACAGAGCCCCCCCCCATCACAGACTCCTCTCCATTACAGAGCCCCCCCATCACAGACTCCTCTCTATCACAAAGCCCCCATCACAGATCCCCCTAATCACAAAGCTCCCCATCACAGAGCCCCCTTCACAGATCCCTCCCACCACAGACTCCCCATTACAAAGCCCCCCATCCCAGATCCCCCCAATCATAAAGCCCCATAACAGATTCCCCCAATCACAGATCCCCCATCACAGACTCCCCCAATCACAAAGCCCCCCAATCACAGATCCCCATATCACAGAGTCCCCCATCACAGATCTCTCCAGCAATATTAATTGTCCCTTCCATAATATTGCAGCACTTCCCCTCCGCAGCACTCCCCCCTCCCCTACCTTATTCACACAAGATGCAAAGCATTGCAGGTGCGGACAAAGAGCGGGACTTTTCAAGTGAAAGGCAGATGACTGATTGCTGGGACCGCCCTGCTGCCTAGTAACCAATTACCCGCTTCTTTGTCTGGACCTGGACCTGTCATGCATCGTGTCTTGTGTGAATAATGTAGCAGAGGGCAGGGGAAGTGCTGCTGAGGGCAAATGCTCCGACCTTATGAAAGGGGCAGTCCATGCCGTGGGCCGGGTAAATCACCTTGGTGGGCCGTAGTTTGAGGACCTCTGCCCTAGGTAAAACCTAATTTTGCCGACCCTCCTTGGCTCCACCCCTGACTCTACCCCCTTTGCCCTGCCCATGTATACCCCGCCTTTTTAATGAAACGCCCAGCAAATGCAGCCTCGCCAGTGCCCATCAATGAGCCTCACCAGCTCCCATCAAATACAGCCTACCAGTGCCCATCAATGAATGTTTGCTTGCTTCCATTCATTCGGGAGTCGGGACACAGACAGACACAGTCCTCCGCTGCGCCACTGACACTATGTGAAAATGGAGCTGTGGCTGCCTGCTGATGCTGAAACTTAGTTGTTTGCTGCAGAGAGAAGATAGTAGGAGCACCAGTGGCTGGGCGCCCTAGGCAGCATTGCACCCTAGGCGGCCGCCTAGTTTGCCTAGTGGTAGCACCAACCCTGATTGCAGTACAGTCAGTAGCAGATCACTCACTTTGGATCACTGCAGGACCTTCACACTCATTGCATGCAGCTCTTGTTCAGGCTTCTCCCCGCATTGGTGCTGCTTTATCCTGCACCCACTAACACAGGAAGTGAATTTGAAGGGAAGGACAATGCTCTTTGTGTTCCCATTGGCCGAGGAAGCAGCTGCACCACCCCCTGCTTCCTCCTCAGCCATTGGGTAGCTGAAGCTCATCGTAAATGCCTCTCTTTTTCCCTCCTGACATCATATGGACCTCCCAACGGAACTGCAGGAAGACCAGGAACAAATGTATTTTGATTAGGGGCGGGGGCCCTGCAGTCTGCTCTGCACTTTCTGTTTGTCAGAGGCAGAGGGGAGAGATACGGCTGCCATGCAAGTGTAGCTTGCGGCACGCGGGAACCATGGCAACCCGCAAACGCCGTGGGCATTCCGGGACTCAGCCCTGGTTCACTAGGACTCCGGGAGAGGGACCAATTTGAGGGACAATCCCAGCTAATCAGGGATGATTGGGAGGTATGTCCAACAGTCGCTGAGTAGATATATTTGCCTCTTTTATAGTATTTTTCCAAATCATTTGTAGTAGAATTTAGTGATATAAATTGAATCGCTTTAATTGCTTGCCGACCAGCCGCCGCAGTTGTACTGGGGCAGGTTGGCTAGGCTGAGCAAATCACTGTCATTGTACTTTGGGTGCATACACACAGATCAAAGTGCCCATTCGCAATGTCTGCCGGCCACCAGCAATCGCTCCAGAGAGAGGCAGAACGGGGGATCTAACAGTGTAAACAAATAGATCCCCATTCTGTCAAGGGAGCATAGTGAGATTGTCTGTTCCTAGTGATTCCCAGGGAACACATTTAACCCCTTGATCACCACTAGTGTTAACCCCTTCCCTGCCAGTGCCATTTATATAGCAATCAGTGTATTTTTATAGCACTGATCGCTGTATAAATGTCACTGGCCCAAAAAAGAGTAGACGTGATAACTGCGCAAACCAATCAATTGGGATTTTTTTTCCCAAAAATATGTAGCAGAATACATATTGGTCTAAACTGAGGAAGAAATTTGTTTTTTTACATTTTTGGGGGGGGATATTATAGTAAAAAGTAAAAAATATTGAGTTTTTTTCACAATTTTCACAGTTTTTTTGTTTATAGCGCAAAAAATAAAAACTGCAGAGGTGATCATATACGACCAAAAGAAAGGTCTATTTGTGGAAAAAAAAGGACATCAATTTGGTTTGGGTACAACGTAGTATGACCGTGCAATTGTCAGTATAAAGTGACCGCAGTGCCGTATTGCAAAAAATGGCCTGGTCAGGAAGTGGGTAAATCCAGGGCTGTCTTAGTGAGAGGGCACACCTGGGCACTGCCCAGGGGCCCCAGCTGCATGTGCGGCCACTGCACTTTCCCCAAAGCAGCTGGTCCTTGAGCCCACGCTTCCCCCAAAAATAGCACACTAGCTCATTATTAATTACTTACCTGATATCGAAGCCCCTGCAGCTGTCCTCGTACACCTCTCTGGCGACCGATGTCTCTCCCAGGGGTTACTTCCAGGTATCCCGGCCTCGGCGCTGTGATTGGCCGCAGCCACGATGACGTCACTTTCACTGGTAGCGGCACACAGACTGAAGCAATGGCACATATGTGTCATTGCTTCAGTTTGCCCCAGTGCCGATGACATCGGCACATGCAGGGGACAGGGGATATCTCCTAAACCGTGCAGGTGAAGGAGATATCCTGGGTAGATACAGGTAAGTCTTAATCCAGGCTTACCTGTAGCATAACCACTTTATTGGGGAGCTCCACCCAAAAGGGGAAGCTCCGCTTGTCTACCTACTTGATGTCTGTTTACCTGCACTGTAGGGGCCCCAGAGCATTACTTTGCCCAGGGGCCCATGATGCTATTAAGATGGCCCTGGGTAAATCCTTCCGGGGGTGAAGTGGTTCAACAAATCAGATAAACAACTGCACTTTTTCTTGTAAAGTAATTTATGTTTCTAAACAATGGCGACATAGAAATATAAAATAAAACTACATTTTCCTGCATTCGACATCAGGGAAATGGTATATTTTTAGAGTCCATTTAAAGCGGAGGTCCAGCTGGGATTTTTCTTTTTAAAAAGTCAGCATCTACAAACACTGTAGCTGCTAACTTTTAATAAGAACACTTACCTGTCCAGGGTGCCTGCAATGTTGGCCACCGCCATCCTCACTAAGGGAAACAGGCAGTGAAGCCCTGCGGCTTCACTGCCCATTTCCTATTGCACATGCGTGAGTCGCGCAACGCTTCGCGAATGGACGGCTGTCCCCTGGGACACACACAGTTCCCAAAAGACAGCACGCCCCATTTCTCAGGAGGCAACGCGAGGAGGAGAAGAGAGGAGACCACTGCAGAATAGGAAGTGGCAGATTAGGACGATCTGCCTAGCAACAGCCATTTCTAGTAAGTATAAAAAAAAAATCGAGCCTTTTTGGCTATTTTTTTTTAGAGTGGACCTCCGCTTTAAGTCAGAATTCTATGTATATAATAAAGATGAATGAAACAATTGAAATGTGCTCCTCCAGTGATTCCTATGACTAAGCCCCTTGGGCGGGGCGAAACATGTCAGGAGTGTGACCTGGACGAAGACTATGCTGAGGCCTCTTTACTCTTTACATGAGGGTTTTGTGTAATGTGTGGGACCTGGGATTTATTTTCCTTAATCATTGACAAAATACTGAAATATTTCTCAGTTAGAAAAGTCCAACAGAACTTGTTCTATATAGTCTTTCAATAGCAGACAAAGAGGCATAACGAACTTCCCTTACAAAAGGTACACAGTACTGTGCTTTTAATATCTTTTTAAATCAGTACGCAGCAGAGCAATATAGAAAATCTAAGGACTATGCCTCTCATCCATGCTCTGTAATGCCAAGTATCCTTTGTTATAACTGCTGACTCAAGAAGTTACTTGTCGGTTGTCAATAAAAATGTCACTTGATTTGTAGCACAAGTTATCTGTGTTAAATACGAAATTTCGCACTGGAATCCATTACTGAGCTATTTACGAATGCAATTCATGGGCTGGGCATAGATAATGTTATCTGAATAACTATGACATGCTAGATTCCCTTAACAGAATACATTTAGATACAAGATTTTAAAAGAACCACAGAAAACCAGTGTAAAAAGGATGAAGATTGTTTCTTACTTCACCAACTTTCTTTGCACCATAGCACTCAAAGTGTTTGCTGAAAAAGTCCAGTATAATGGGTAAGTTCAAACAGTTTGGCAATTGTTATAAAAATGTGTTGAATGTATGTTTGAATGTATGAATACTCTACATGTCTCTGCCCCTTTTCTAAACAAGCATTGTGGTAAGAAAATAACCTTTATCGGTTCCAGTATGTAATTGGTAATGCAAGGAAAAAGTACTCAACATTTTGAATATATCAGTGCAGAAAGTGGTGCAATGCTATTGGCAATGTCTTATTTTGTATAGTGACAATAGGGCACCAGATGGTTTGCAATGATATGAATAGTTTTGGTGGATTATTTATGTTGCAATGCAGAAGCAAGATTGGTAGGAAAATGTAATTTTGGCTTAGAGATTATAAAAAAAATATTTTAGCACAATTGGATCTTTATGACTTTAGGTCATGTTTAAAACCAAGCAAGATCCTATGCAATGTGACAGTTCAGGGATCCCAAGAAAGATAATTTGTCAGAAAATATCTTCACACAATATCAATACTGCTGTTTAGAGTGCCAAATTTAGAAACATATAACCATGAATATATTCACTTTAAAACCAAAAGATTGAATGAGTTGAGATTTTTTATGTTGTACAAAATACCTAAATAATAATGTGTTATAAATAATGGTTAATATCTAAAAATGAGTAATTCTGTCATTGTTGCTTGTTAATTGTGTGCTAAATAAGAGTTTATTCTCAAAGTAAGCAAGCAAAATACATGGGGGGGGTGGTTGTTTGGAAAGATAGAATAGAGATATTGAGATTGTATTTAATATTCTATTATTATTGTAATTGTTGGATATATGTGTGTATATATTTACCATTACCTAAACTATTGAGATCCAAACAAAAGAGGCAAACATTAATGTCCAATAGTAATTGGGTATTCCAGTGAATATGTACAGTATGTCCCCAGTATACATTTTTCCATGTTGGGGGAAACACAAATCATTGATTATAGAAAGAAAAGGAAATTGCGCTGACCCTCTAACCATGTGGTATAAATAATATTTTGAAAAATTCAATCACCAAAAAATATAGGTATACCCCAAAATAGGCTAGTAATAAACTAGAGAATAACTGGTGACAGTTAACATAAATACATCAGTTACCATTATAACAGTGGTTTTGTGATAATTATTTAAACCAATGGTAATATGGTTATAACCAATAAATGTGAATCAGAGACAATCCCTAAAAAATACAGCCCTTAAATGATTGATGTTAATGAACTCCAAATAATAAACACCAGTGATCAGTGGAATAAAAGTCCATAAACTAATAACTGTCCAAATGTCCAAAACCGTGATGAATCCTTCACCAATCAGCAGAAATTACTTCTTACCAGCTCGCCATGATCCCCTATGACAGAGGATCACTATGTGCATGTAATCAAAATTCTCACTCCAGAAAACAGCCCAAACAAATCAGATCCTTAGGCAGTAACTATCATCCAATGGCAGACATAAATCATCAGTAGATATACCCGATATGTAAAAGATAATGGATGCTCCACATAGTGCATTAAACATATAAAATATTTACCGTATTTATTGGCGTATACAGTGCACTTTTTTGCTCAAAAAATCAGGGCAAAATTGTGGGTGCATGATATACTCTGATACCCGCTTCCCGCACTGTGTTTGAACCACTGCGCCGACATATACCGAGCGCAGTACACTCGGGTATAGTCGGGCAGGCTCGGCTCCTCTCGCGGTCACGTCCTGTGCATCCTCTACTTCCTTTACGCGAGAGGAGCCGAGCCTGCCCGACTATACCCGAGTGTACTGCGCTCGGTATATGTCGGCGCAGTGGTTCAAACACAGCGCGGGAAGCTGGGATCCAGCGGGGAGGACACCACGATGGCTGCAGAAGGACGCCGGACCGGACGAGGCTGCCGATGGACGCGATGGACGACGGGCAGGACGTGATGGACGACGGGCAAGACACCGACGAGGGGCATCCAAACTGTAAGTATTTTTTTTTTTTCAGGAATTTTCCTTCAAGTTCGGGGGTGCGCGCTATACGCCGGGGCGCGTTATAGCAAGATAAATACGGTATTAAAAAAAGAAACGTTTGGTAATACACTTACGAATGTTGCAAGAAAAATAGGTCTTAAAGTCTGGTGTGCCGGCTGGTACACAAAACACAGACACCCGTCCTACTGGGGATTTGATGGAGCTCAAGGTGACGTCAGTACACCACTCCGCCCTACGTCTGTTTCGTAATAACTTACTTCGTCCAGGGGTAGCGCATTTTTGGAATTTTTCAAATTTTTCCACAAATCATTGATTATTGTGTAATATCAGAAACGAAAAGTTCTTACCAGTGGCAAATAGGAAGATGAAAACTGTCATCTTCTTCACTGCCCACCAGGGGGGAACCACACAGTCACCTCATAAACTTTAAGAGGGCTGTGCCCTCCCTTAAAGTGGTACTAAACTCTCACAATTAACATTAACTAATTGTAATTCTTATGCTGCTGGCATTAGTAAATAGATAGGAAGGTATATCATATTTATTTACTTTACTACACTTAATTACTAAGCTTTTTTTTTTTTTTTACATTTCTTCGGTGGCTTCCTGGTTTCTGGACTAGGCCAAAAATGATGGTATACAGCCCATGAAGACTTTTTTTCTTCATCTGGAGGAGGGGCTTTCTCAACTAAGCACACCCTCCTGCCTGCTTGCCTAAACAAAGGGCAGATGGATTCCAGAAAGTAAATACTACATGAATCACCTGCCCTTACTCAAATGGCAGCAGCTAAAAATAAGGCAAAGAAACACGGATGGATGGGGGAGTTTGCTTTGAATATTAAACATTAATTGAATAGTGTTTTTGGTTTTTGATGCTCAGATACAGTTTAGTTCCACTTTAAGTAGTCTCCACCACTCTCGCTATGCTACATAATATACAATGTAGTCAGTCCCATAAAAAATGTACACAGTATAAACTACTACACACAAATAAAACATGAAATACAGAAAAGAGTCTAATATGCAGAATTAAAGAGTCACTAAAGGAAAAAAAAATGTTTTGCTGAAATGACTGTTTACAGGGTATAGAGACATAAAAGTTAACTGATTCCTTTTAAAAATGATTAAAAATAGATTAAATTCAATCATATAATATGCCTACAGTTTCACTTTTGTTTTTAAACTGGTTTCATGTTTCTGTGAAGTAAAGAGACCCACAGAACAAAGACAAACAAATCCAGGGCAGTGTTTTGTTTTTAAAATGAATCTGATTGGTTCTGTTAAGTTTTAGACCCACAGTAATGACAGCTTAGACCATCGTGAAAAGCTCCCAGTATGATGGTTATAAGGAAATAGACAACCAGGACGTGTGGAGATCAGAGCAGTTTTACAGCAACATCAAAGCAAAAACGAGCAATGAGGACATGAAACCAGTACTGCAGTAAGGTAAAGGAAGCTATTTAGCTAAAAAAAAAAATCCTTTAGTGATCCTTTAATGTCTCATGAAGTAAACTGTGGTTTGAAATTGGATCCATCAAGTAAATAAATGAATTACCTCTCTTAATTCTTGGGTATTATGCACAAGACAAAAATGTAAACAAACAAAAAAGCGATACATGAGTCACTCCATTTTCAGGGGTGTATGGTCACAGCATTATATAATACAAAATTTTTAGCTTTTCAACAATATTAAAAATCGCTGCACGCTGATATACATTGGCTGTTTGAAGAGGGATGTCTTTGCTATGGAGGCAGCTAGCTGCCATAATCCAGGTATCCTCCTTTTCAGCGGGGGGTCTGATTTCCGAATAGTGGTCTCTGCCGTGGATTTGCCGCAAGATCACTTTGATCGGGAGAGGGCCCCCCTCTCGCCGCTCTCCCATGCCCTCCGCCGCTTACCGGAGCCGTCTGCAGCGGTGGAGGCGATCGGGTGCTTCTGATGTCTGGGTATGGTGACAAGTAAGGGGAAAATGGCCCCCACCCGTATCCATACCATAGCAGGGCGGAAGTGGCATCAAAACATCACTTCTGCCCATAGCTCTTAAAGGGTCATTTTTGTATTGCATTTTTGACCCCAGATCTCCTATTTAAGAGGACCTGTCATGCTTTTTTATTATTACATGTTTACATTCCTTATAATAGAAATAAAAGCGACACAATATTTTTTTTTTAAAAGAACAGTAAAAAATAAAAATAAAAGTTAAAATAAATAAGACTTTTTTTTTTTTAAAACGTGCCCCGTCCCGCCGAGCTTGTGTGAAGAAGCGAATGCATACATGAGCAGCACCCACATATGAAAACGGTGTTAAAACCACACATGTGCGGTATTGCTGCAATCGGTAGAGCGAGGGCAATAATCTAGCCCTAGACCTCCTCTGTAACTCAAAACATGCAACCTGTAGAATTTTTTAAACGTTTCCTATGGAGATTTTTAAAGGTAAAGGTTTGTCGCCATTCCACAATGGGCGCAACTTTGAAGCGTGACATGTTGGGTATCAATTTACTTGGCGTAACATTATCTTTCACAATCTAAAAAAAAAATGGGCTAACTTTACTGTTGTCTTACAAGTCTTACAAGTGCGCTTGTAAGACCGCTGCGCAAATACGGTGTAACATAAAGTATTGAAACGACTGCCATTTTATTCTCTAGGATGTTAGAACAGAAAAGTATAATGTTTGGGGGTTCTAAGTAATTTTCAAGCAAAAAAAAAACTGTTTTTAACTTGTAAGCAACAAATCTTAGAAAGATGCTCGTCCTAAATGGTTAATTGTCATTATTTTGCATTAATTTTATAAAATGTATGTCATTTATTTGAACAGTAAGCTTATGGTGAATTTTTTTTATATCTTAATCTTAAATCAATAAATTGACAAAACATATAAACTTTGTGCATGCCCAAATTATAGACTGAGTGTACTATCCAATAATAACAAATAAAGTTATAATAGTTAATAATTAACTAGGAATCGTTAAATCTGTTATTGTTGCTCCAAGTAAGTAATCAAAGTACATGGAGGGGTAAGAAGGGTGTGGTTGTTTTCTGGAAATACATTGAGATATTGAGATAAGTCTACATTGGCTGTGTAATTATAATGTAATTATAATGTAATTATACCTACAGTTTGGCAGATCACTAAGATTGTTGTTGCATTGCATGCTTACAATCACTACACACTTTCATGTGAAATATCCTAGAGCTCCAATCCCATTCTGCTAGTGCCTACGTGTGGTATTCCCTTTACTAGTAGTGCTGTGCATTCCTTCTCTGTATTGATAAGATTTTCAGTGTGCACATATACCCCAAACATTTTATTGCTTTGCTTTAACTGGGAGAAACCAGTGCAAAAGAAGAACTGTGTGGGCATTGCCAGGAAGGTTTAAAGCAATATTATACCCAAAAGCAAACATTCAACAATTTGTGAAAGCTGTAATAGTGTAATCTTTTTATTTTTTAGGCTTTCTTTCTTCTATTTTAATTTGGCGATCCAGCCAGCAAGTTTTTTTGTTTTTCATCAGAACAAGCTCTTTTGCAGATGGATCAGTTAAAAAGGATGGGACAAACCATTTACCATTGACAGGGACAAACCATTTACCACTGGCAGGGTCTGCTCTGTGCAATGGTTTTGCACAGAGTAGCCCCTATACTTTTCATCTGGGGTCCTCTGCCAGTAGATGCTTTCCATGGGAGCACCCGTGCAGGCTTGTTTCTGAGCTCCGCTGCTGCGTCCACTGACACAGACAGTGGGACTTGGCAGCGCCCCCAGCCCCTGTGTCACAGCTTTTGATTGACAGCAGTGGGAACCAATAGCTCCTGCTGCTTTCAATCTGTCCAATAAGAAATGCAACAGCGGCTGGAGCTGCTGCGCTCATGCACATCACTGGATCGGATTCAGGTAAGAAAAGGGGGGGTCTGGGGGAGGGAGCTGCAGCACAGAAGGTTTTTCACCTTAATGCATAGGATGCAAGGTGCAAACCTTAAGGCCTTACAACTACTTTAAGTTGCAGAGGCAGGCCTTACATAGTAGGGTAGCATAGGGTCCCTGGATACCCTCTAGGTTCTAGGCATACATCTAAGTCCCCTAGGGGCTTGGCACTGGTCACTCCACAATGAATGAGTTTGCAGCATCAGGTAAAACTTAGATGTGAAGTCAATGCTCACTGCAATGTGATATAAGGGGAAGCTAAATCACAAGTATTAAGTTATATGGCTCGTTGCATTTTATTATGGAAAGGCACCTGGGGGGGTTTTCAGCAGGCATCAGGAGTGCAAAATCGTTTTACCATTCATGTTTGTGAAGCCCAACTTAAACAAACACAATTCCTAAATCTGTGCGTATATCACACAAAGTATTGTATGCCAACTCCCGCCATTTTTTTGTTTGTGTAATGGTTTTGTTGGAGTCTGTGACTACATTGAGGAGATCCCCTCACTGGACAACAGTATTGTCAATCTATGGAGAGGGTAATGTTAGATGGACTAGTAGATTTAGATAGAGTTTGCATAAGTAACTAACAAATTAAATCCTAATTCTAGTTAACATTTTTAAACAGTTACAGTAACAGTTAATTTTTGGAATAAAGGTTCTAACTATTTAAATAAAAGCTGACCATTGTAACCCCTGTCAGTATTAGATGATTTGTCTCAATTCTCTAACTGACACTTGTTGAAATATTAAGAAGATGAAAAAAAAAACAGGCTACCTGACAGGATCAACAGTTAATCAAATAATGCTACATGTGAACTCAAAAACTGTTGTGTTAATGCTAGAAACAGACTATATCAGGTATCACTAAATGGCGGACCACGGGCCAAGTCCGCACCACGTCAATGCTCCATCCATGAAAGATCTGCTTTTTTGTCTTCATTCGCCGCTGCCTGCTGGCTCTGTAATCTTCACAGTGTCGACATCGGAAAAGCAGCACAGCGATGCAAGGAGGGCGGGGGCTGGCCCAGTTAACTGATTGGTTGCCCTGGGTTCTAACAACCAATTAGTTAACTAGGGAAGGTCCCACTCACGTAACACTGCTTTGCTGATAATAATACTTTACATACAGTATTACACATTTTGCAAAAGCCAAAAATATTTTTAAGGATTTTTTCATTCACACATTTTCATTCATAAAATGATAGCGCTCACTTACCTTTCTGGAAAAGACAGTGGGGAAAAGGTGGGGCTGCAGAATTCTACCCTTTCCCTATTTTGCATAACATAGAGGGGCAAAGTTCTGAAGTCCAACAAAACAGCTGGGGACAATGCAACTGTTATCAGTTAGCACAAGGAGAGAGTTATAAGAGTGTGAGGAAGTTATCAGCTCACTAGATTTCAAAAGGCATTTTAAAATTTAGCGGTATTAAAGCTTTGCTTTTTTTTGTTATTTTCTTAAAATAACAAACAGGTTATTAATAAAAGTGAAGGGCGCAATACGAATATGCAAAATTGTTACTCAAGCCCAACAACAAAGAATAATTTACCTTTCTATGAAGACATCAATTTGTACCAGAACACAGGAACTAAATTATAAACTTTTAAATTGGTGGTACTATACACCTGCGAAGCTAGGTAGGTTATTTCCAGGAAGCTCAGACATGTGTTGGAGATGTAAGAGGAATAAGGGAACCTTGCTTCATATATTTTGGATTTGCCCTAGGATTAGGAAGTATTGATCAAAAATACAAAGGATCTCTCAAAAATGTACTCCCTATCAAATATTGGATGACCCCGCTTTCTGTTTACTACACCTATCGCAGATCCCAATAAAGACACATAAAAACTTGATTATTTGCCACCTGATGGACGAGGCCAAGGTGGGCATTGCCCGGAATTGGAAAAACCCTAGGCCACCCACGATTGCAGAGTGGCTGAAAAAGGTTAGAAATGTAGGGGCCATAGAGGATCTGGTGCTATCAGCCCAAGATAGAAAAGAGCAATATAATTTAATGGGGACCATGGAATGTATTTATATACTCAGAAGAAGGGAAGAGACTACTGGGGAGTGAAAATAGGGAATAATTCAGTTAGCATATATGGGAAAGGGGAGGGCCGGGTGCCTTCTCAAAGGGGGGGAGGGGACAACGAGGGGGGGTAGAGGGAGGAGAAAGTGGGGGGAGGAGGGCAGTGGATAAGGTTTTTTTTTTTTCTCAGGGGGGTGTTTTGGGGGGGGGAGGGGGGGTAAAGGGTAAAGGAGTTGAATAGGAAGTAGCTTGATATGTAAATAATGGGATAAAATAAGAAATAGAGGGTGAAGGGAAGTTATATTAAGGAGGAGATAGAACTTAATTAAGAGTTATTGGAAGATTCAGGTAAAATGAGGAAATCAATAATTTTGGTGTTTTGTTCTCCTTTTTGTATTTTTCTTTGTTTCTTCTATCCCAATAGGTAAAGGGCAATAAAGTCCCTAACTGATTATGAGGTAATCAGATGAATAATTGGTTAGAATTAAGGAATGTTGTGTAACTGGATCAGATGACCTGAAGTGTGCCAATGGCACTGTAATCTGGGATTATTTCTCTCCTTGATACTGTTTACGTACTATGTTATATTTTTGGAAAACTTGAATTTAAAGAAAAATATAAAAAAAAAGAATATGTGCAAAATTACAATGTCAAAGTGCTAAGTGTCAAAATTGGTCGAAAAAGTCCTTATAGGTATTCAGTATACAATATAATGTTTCAGGTCTTCTAATACTCCAACACCATGCATCCTAAAAAGTGCAACGTGCTTCAATCAAAGTGCTTCACCTCCCAAACAAAATTGACGTCCTTTTTTCCCCACAAGTAGAGCTTTCTTTTGGTGGTATTTGATCACCTCTGCGGTTTTTATTTTTTGCGCTATAAACAAAGAAATCGTACATTTTGAAAAAAAAAACTATATTTTTTACTTGTTGCTATAATAAATAGCCCAATTAAAAAAAAAAAAAAAAAAATTCTCAGTCTAGGCCGATACGTATTCTTCTTAATATTTTTAATAAGCAAATGGTTTGCGCAAAAGTTATAGCGCCTACAAAATAGGGGACAGAATTATTATTTTGTATTATTTATTTTTTTTACTAGTAATGGCGGCGATCTGCGATTTTTATCGGCACTGCGACATAATGGCGGACACATCGGACACTTTTGACACCATTCACATTTATACTGCGATCGGTGCTATAAATATGCACTGATTACTGTATAAATGTGACTGGCATTGAAGGGGTTAACACTAGGGGGTGAGGAAGGGGTTAAATGTGTGCCCTGCATAGTGTTTCTAACTGTGGGGGAAGGGGACTGACTGGGGGAGGTGACAGATCTGTGTCCCTATGTACAAGGGACACAGATCGGTCTCCTCTCTCCCTGACAGGACGTGGATCTGTGTGTTTACACACACAGAACCACGTCCTTGTCTGTGTAACCACCGATTGCAGGAGCCTGGCGGACATCGCGACGGCCAGGCACGCGCATTGGCATCTCAGTGATGCGGTGGGCATGCGTGCGCCCCCAGTGGCTGGGGGCCGGAGGCCATATATAGACGGCCTCCCGGAAATTTAGATCCACCCTGCGGCTGGATAAAGTCCTAAAGCCATCAGGAAGTGGTTAATACTGGTGCTGGTTCCTATATATACATTTTTTTCTCAACAATCAGGTTATACTTACCTGAGAAAAATATATAAATCACGCTACCTCTAAAACATGTGAAAAAAGCATTAAAAATATCCAAAAAATTGACATAAGTAATGTATGATGGTATATGTAAATCACTAATATACCAAAAACAGGAGAGGTTGATTACCACTATAGAGCACTCTCATACCCCTTAATGACAGTGAGTCAGCGATAACATTAATAATGAACAATCAAAATAAATAAAATAAAAATTATGCATTCACATGAATCTACTTAAAATGTATAAAATTAAATTATAAAATATTATAGCAAATAAAGTCCATAAATGTTTAACACATAAAATGCCAAACACCCGTGATCGGTGCCAAATTCCAGAATATGTTGAAAACACTTGCCTGACGGAGAGGTCCAGCGTGGCCTCGAAACGTTGCAATCCTTGTGATGTTTTCATTGCATTAAAACTTTTGGACGTTTTATACGATCCGTGGTGTGCTGGCGAATATGTTCATATGGTTTGTTGTTCCAGTTCCCAGCTGGTGATCCCTTCAGCACCCATTTTTGTATTTTTGAGCCGTTTGTCCAAGAAGGTGTGCGATTGGAATATTGACTAAGTATGTTGAAAACGTGTCCAAAGAAAAGTGATGTATCCTCCACCAAACAATGAATAGGCTCCTTACCAGATCGCCATGATCCCTTATGACAGGGGATCATGAACAGCATATAATAGGTAGTCACTTCCAGCCACAACAGATTCGATCCTTAACATTGGGTCTCATCCAAAAGTGATTACAGATCACCAGCATAAATGCCCGACATGTAAAAAACAACAACAGCTCCACATAGTGCATTAAATGAGTAGAAAAATGTATTAAAAAGTTGTATTGCACAAGCATGCAGTAAAATAATGCCTCAAATTTGATGTGTCGGCCGGTAAACAAATTTCCAGACACCTGTCCTCTGGTGGAACGTTTGGAGCTCTTGGGTGACAACAGCGCACCGCTCCGCCCTACGTCTGTTTCATAAAATATTACTTCTTCCAGGGGCACGGGCGGTGCGCTGCATCACCTCTATATAAACAAACCTAAATAAAACCAAGCCTCGTTCTGATTCATGACCACCTTCCAGACAAGCGAACGGGCTCAAACATGGCGGCCAGCACCGCAGACAGCATGCGCAGTAGCGAGCGGACGGGCTCCAACATGGTGCCCAGCACCACAGACAGCCCATGATAGCCATCGTAAAAGAGGGGGGTGGATCAATGTAACATAATTCGGCACAAGATAACAGCCGCTCCCGCATCTATCAAGATAAAGTGCCTGCTGATATTTGTGAATGTGTAAACCCTAATGCATAGCAAATCAGTGCTGCTTACTACGAATATTTCCGATGTACGTTTGCGTGACTTTAGCCCAAGGAAGCGATACCTACTGGGCAATATCAGTACTAATTCTACAGACCATAACAAGCAAGTATGTTAGTGAACAGGAGTGTTGTGTGCCCCTATACAAAAACGTACAATGCACAAATATACTCATATGAGCAATTAAGCTTATACACCATTAAAAAGGTTTTCTCCTTATGGCAACATTGTATTACCCAAGGAGATACCTAAAAGGTATATGTATCTATTTATTTTTAGATCAAACTAAGTCAAATCCAATTAAATAAAACATATATATAGTGGGGTCCAACATATTGCCCCTAACATAAAAATCATATTAAAATTATAAAAGGCTCTAATGAGTTATCTTGGCCCAGCGCAATACTCAATAACCAGCTATAAACACTGATAAGGATATCCCACTCATAGGCCAAAAAACTCAAAATAAATATGGCAATCTAAAGCTACCATATAGAACCACTATCATCGACCCGAAATTAAAGATTATAGTTACTAAAAAATAATTGTTATTATTAAAGAACAAATGTGCTAGTGTCGTACAAATAAATGATAAATGTCATTGAGCATAGCCCAATAACAATCAGACCCAGTTTAGTGACTCTAGGTGACTGCATATGGCCCATACATGACAGGCCCACACCCTCTTTTCTAAAAAAGGGCGCTGTGGATTAATGTGATTATCCAACTCCCAATCGAAAATTATAAAATTATGTGTGAACCATAATTTCAAACAAAAATACAGGTCCATAAGTAGGTAATGAACCAGAACCAGACCCAGTGACCAAAAACACGTAATGTATACAGGATCAAAAAAATAAATACAGATTCCAAAAATATCATAATACATGTAAAAAAGAAAAAGAAAAAAGAAGAAAGAAAAAGAAAACATAACAAAACAATTCTGTACGTGAGCATGAACCATTTTCTGACCAGACTGACATGATGTAACTAATCAGGAGTTATTGATAAAGGCGTTCACGTCAGTATCAACATTTAATTTGAATGGCACATAAGTCTTCAATCTATATATCCAGGCCATTTCTTTCCTGGAAATCTACCTTACAAGAGAGCTTATACTTACCTGCTCTGTGCAGTGGTTTTGCACAGACCAGTGTCAATCCTCTTCTTTTCAGGTCCCCCGCCAGTGCTCCTGGCTCCTCTTCCTTGAGCAGTGCCCTCAGAAAAAGCCACTTGCTCTGGGGGCACCACTGAGTGCATGCTCCAGAGCCACTGCTCTATGCATCCATAAGACACATAGAGCTGTGGCTCAGCCTAGCCCCCCTGCTCTCTCCTCTTTGGCTCACTGGCTTTTATTGACAGCAGTGGGAGCCAATGGGCTCCCGGTGCTGTCTTTGTCAATGAGGAGGGAGAGTACCGGGACAGCCGAGGGTATCGTGAATATCGTTGGATCGGAGGCAGCTCAGGTAAGGATTAAGGGGGTGCTAAATACAAAATGTTTGTACCTTTAGACACCCCCCCAGGTACGAAAATTAAAGGAATATTTCACTTTTATTGTTTCACTTTAGGCATTATTAAAATCACTGCTCCCGAAAAAACTGCCATTTTTAAAACTTTTTTTTGCATTGATACATGTCCCCTGGGGCAGGACCCAGGTCCCCAAACACTTTTTATGACAATAACTTGCATACTAATCTTTAAAATGAGCACTTTTGATTTTTCATGTTCGTGTCCCATAGACTTTAACGGTGTTCGTGTGTTCATTTTTTGCCTGTTCACATGTTCTGCTGCAAACCGAACCGGGGGGGGGGGGTTAGGCTCACCCCTACTGGAGAAAATAACATTGGGGTTCAGTTCACTTCTAGTTTCTTCACATTATTGTTAATCTAGTCCTGATGAAGGAGGCTCTCTTGAACCCCAAAACACATTGGATACTTTTTTTAATGTTCTTCTGACTTTATATATAAAGTTTTAAATAAAGTTGTTTCTGGTCCTCTTAGCAGTGGTGTGGTGCTTCAGTTTCAATATTTGTTACATAAAGGGAAATTTGGAATGATTTTGTTACTTCCACAAAGTGTTATGATTTCATTGTAATATTACTGCAAATTGTATGTCACATGTAGCAGTGCATGATAAACATTTTTATTAAATAAATATGATATATAAGTCTAGATATCGATGGAGCTAATTAGCTAAAACTTCACAAAGACTATCTCATGTCAGAAGGATTAATCTTTAATTTGCCCTTTTTTCAGGCATCAAGTCCTAAGCATTATTCCGAAGACGGTGAGCCATGCTGACTACATACAAAATGTCTGCAGTGAATTACAGGTGAGTTATAAATGAGCTTAAAAAAACAAAGGAAAAAGCAAAACTATTTGCCAAGTTGTAATATACCAGAGACGTATTTTTCAGTGGTATGCCATTACTGACCCATTTGAACAGAGGGAATAGCTAGCAGCTTTGCTGTCTCCTATTTTGACATTTTAGAGAGATCTGAAATAGCCATGTATCCAGTGAAATCAGAGTGAAGAAGGAAATCACGAATTTCATACATTTTAAAATAAGCTTGACAACCCAACAACCAACATTTTTAGAAAATTAGGTCACCAATAGCAGCTTTTGTTTTTTCCCCCTTTCAGGGCCTAAAGTCATAATATCATCTCTGTTAAGACAGTTTAATTACAGATAATGTATTAAATAATGTTGTAGTGAGTTGGAAAAAATGGTAAAAGAAAAGAAAACATTGTATAAAGATTAAATCCCAATATGAATGGTAAACAAGTGTATCTGTGAAAATAAGAAAGCTGCAAACCTGCTGAATAACAAAACAGTGAACAAAAGTGATACAAATATAGGTTGCGCTAACTGCAATTTTGTCAGCACAAAATTTAGGCAAAAATATTATTACCAATTGGTGCACATGAATGTGTGAAAACACAAAAATAAATGTAATAGTCCAGTGAACTGAACAGTGTGGTATTACATAAAACTAATTGGTATTGTGTAAAGCAAATAAGTCCAGAAGAAACACAAATCAATAAAATAGAGTCTGTGTAAAGTTAGTGAAATAAAGTTGAGACTTAAAACACCCAAAAAAAAAGGAAGAGACAGATCTCGGTACTGCAGAGCAGGATGGACCGGGCTCTGGTGGAGTTTTTCAAACAACGAGGCCTCTATAACCAGGCTGGGCTGGCTCACTTCCAAGCTGCCTCTCAGGGGAATTCTCAGAAAATATTAGCCGTGCAGCTATTGGAATCCATTGAGTCTGTTAGTGTGCTGACCTGAACCATCGTCATTTGGATTTGGCTGGAGAAGATTGAGCTGTTTTATTTCAAGGCTGTATTTGATCCTCTGTAATGGGGAGTCATTGAGATCTGGTAAGCAAGCATTTCTCTTGGTTGTAGTGAGTTGCATAGGCTGCCTTTGTTGATCTAACAGTTTCAACATTTTCTTGGTCGCTAAACAAGCACAACTAGAAAAAGCACAAATGAGTAAGGTCAGCATATAAAACATGCTTCTTGCAAGCACATAAACTGAATGGCTCCTTGTGCTCCTTGTGCTGCTTACTCCGCTCTCACTCTTAGGCCTGTACACACGGTCGGACAAAACCGATGAGAATGGTCCGACGGACACACCATCAGTTCAAAATCCAATTGGATCAGAACGCGGTGACGTAAAACACACGACGTACTGAATAAAACGAAGTTCAATGCTTCCAAGCATGCGTCGACTTGATTCTGAGCATGCGCGGGTTTGAACCGATGCTTTTCCGTACTAACCATCGGTTTGGTCTGATTGGGCAGCGGTCCATCGGTTCGGTTTTGAAGCATGTTTAGACATTTTGGACTGAAGGAAAACACACCGATAGCCTATACACACGGTCGGTTTGGTCCGATGAAAATGAACTTCGGTTCATTCTCATCGGACCAAACCGGCCGTATGTACGGGGCCTAAACTGTGCTGTATAGGGGCTAGAAGATTAGTTAAGTTATTTGGTTTACCTGCCAGGAGTTCAGCTTTAGATATCTTATCTTACATCACAAAGAACATAAAGAGTTGTAATTGCTAAACCACCATAAAATTCACCAGGGAGTCATTTTCATTAAATATCAATATAATAGCTGTTTCACATAGTTTAATATGTATGTGTACTCATATATGTTGGGAGAACAGAACATACACTGAAGCCAAATCTCATTCACCATTAAAAAGATTCAATATCAAATGGAGACATTTTCAAGTAGGTTGGAGCAATTGAACAATGGTACAAACAACTACCTATTGCCCCCACCTTTAACTGGCCTTTGCAATAAGGAGCACATGAAAGGGCAATGCATGTCAAACAAAACAAAAGAAAATTCCCAGCTCCACTCACAAGCCAGCCTGCAACCAATCAAATTCTCCTGTCTAACAATATGTGTTAAAAACAGGGGTTTAGTTAGCACACATTTGCAAATACATACATAAGCTGTAGAGCCATCCCATGGCACCCCATTATTATCTGCAGTCCTAACTCTGTATTGGACAATGGGGCTGACCATTCCATTTTATTATTAATTGCCCACTTTGGTTAATGCTAATCCACAAGACACATATCAGAATTTACTGGTGTGTTCAAATGCAGGCAGATATCTACCTATCCACAGTACTAGGGTAGACAGCTTCCTGCCTGTGACTACCCTTACAAAAAAAATGTTTAATGCTTCATGAAATTGTACTAAAAAACAGTTGAATCTGTGAACTTGTACTGGGAAGAAGTTTATTCTATAAATATAATATTTTTTTCTCCTTTTCTGTTGATTTATACCATGCTATACGTTGTATGTTTTCATTCTAATCTTCAATACAAATTTATTGAGAAAAAATATTATTTTTTATTGCAAATAAAAGCATGATATTACATTGATAGTGTTAATTAACTGTCATTCTTCATTTTAGCTGGACCTTTGGAAACCAAGTATATTAGAGGAAATCTCTCCTGGAAGGGAAGTACATGTTCATGTGCCACCTTCCCTTCTGGACCAAATAAAAGGAAGTCTGCTTCAAAGAGATATTGCATTTACGTATGTATTTGAGTTTTGTATTTTCCAGCTATATATAACACCAACATATTACACTGCACTTTTCAGAGTATATATTTTAAAACTAGAGCAGAAAAACACTTATTAAGGACAATTTAGACATAAGCTAATTGCCTTACAATCATGTTCTGGAGTAAACAACCTATTTGCCTTTAGTATATTAACCTAAAAAAATTCATACATTTTTAACTGTGGTGCAGGCTCTTGAAAAGCAGAACTCTATCCATCAGAAAGAGAAAATGCTTTTTTTGGCCATGACATGAGAAACTTGGCTGGAGAGGAGCTATGCAGGATTGCAGAAGATAGTAAGGTAAAAAAGGGAAAGGGTATGTAATGCAATGTATCCTTGTATAGGCCCTCTTGACTGAAACTAGTGCAAATAACAAACAATGATGATAATATTAAAGTGCAATAAAAAAAGGATATGTACAATTAACCATAATAAATACAGAGCAGTGGTCAACTACAACTATCACTACATGGTGATAGAAGCCTCATGCACTCATCTCTGATGAAGAGGAGGCTCCAAGAGCAGTTAATAGCATTAGATAGGAAAGAGAAGCCCATAAAATTTGTATTTAACAAAATATTTATTTAAAAACCTAATGTGTAAAATTACACTCAATGATGTTACAGTAATGAGAATAATTAGTGAGTAGCTAAAGCCGCGTACACACGACCATTTTCCATGTCATGGAAAAAACATTTTTTTCGACGTGATTCTTGTCAAGCTTGTCTTGCATACACATGATCATGAAAAAAAAATGCTTGAGCAAAGTGCGGTGACGTACAACACGTACAACGGCACTATAAAGGGAAAGTTTCATTCGATTGGCGACACCCTTTGGGCTTATTATGCAAATTTTTCTTCTCATTACCTGCTTCTGAGAATGCACGTTTTTCCCCATCGCTAAAGCCTACACACGCCCGCTTTTCACGACGTGAAAAACGACGAGAAAAAATAGAGCTTGTTCTAAATTTTTAATGCCCATTTTTCACATCGAGAAAAATGCTCTGGAGCCTACACACGGTCGTTTTTAATGACCAATTTAAAAAATTGCATTTTTCTTGTCATGAAAAATGGTTGTGTGTATGCCACATAAGGAACACAACATTTCACAGTGGGGTACTCAAGCCTCAGTTAGTATCTGGGGAAGAATCACATGCATAGTGAAAGGAAAAGGAAGACATTTTCATTGAAGGGAGAAATTATCCAAATCTCACACACACACATAAAACAAACCTCTGATGGTGATGTCAGCACTCACAGAAACATGTTTGGTGAACTCTTTTATCACCTTGCTTAAGAGACTACTTAAGCGTTTAACTTATTTGTGAGAAATGTTACTTAAATCTGAGAGATAAACTTATAACTAGTCTAATAAACCTTTAAGTACTAAAGGTAAACTGGATAAAATAAGAATTTGTAAAATAAGGCAAATAAGTCATGAGCTGTGTTCAGATTTATAATACTTAAGGGGCAGGGGGGCTCTGCCAGATTCTGATAAGCCTTCCAGATTCCAATGGGATTAAAGCAGTGTTTCTCAATTCCAGTCCTCAGGCCCCCCAACAGGTCAGGTTTTCAGGATTTCCCTCAGATGAAAAGGCTGTGGTGATTACTAAGGCAGTGAAACTGATCAAATCACCTGTGCAAAATAGTGGAAATCCTGAAAACCTGACCTGTTGGGGGGGCCTGAGGACTGGAATTGAGAAACACTGGATTAAAGGGAGAGGCCTTTGTCACCATCAACATAGAGATAAGGTGCTTTGGGGTGGGGGGCAGAGCCCCCAAACTACCCCCCATGTAAAAGGCATGTGGCCTGATATGATTCGAGGGGCGCTCGCTCAGCCTGCCAGGCTGCATATTTGGATAAGGGTCTGGTATGAATTTTGGGGGACCCCACCCCTTTTTGTTTTATAATTTTGGCATGGGGGTTCCCCTCAAAATCCAAACCAGACCTAAGGACCACACCATTTTTAGAAAAAAATTCATTACCAAAAATATATATATATTTGCAGCCTGAAATATCTATTTAAATGTCTTTTATTTTTCTTTATATAAGTCAGTTTTAATGTAGGAGGTACAGATGTGCCACTTTACATGCAGACCACGGGGACCCCCTAGGCACTATATTTAAAGAAATTTAGAATTTTATTTTTTTACTTTAAGCAGCATTACAATCAATGCTCCTTTAACCACTTCAGCCCCAAAAGAATTTACCCCCTTCCTGACCAGGCCATTTTTTGTGATACGACACTGTGTCACTTTAACTGACAACTGCGCAGTCATGCAATGTTGTACCCAAACAAAATGTATGTCCTTTATTCCCCACAAATAGATCTTTGTGGGGAATTTGATCACATCTGCATTTTTTTGTGCATTATAAACAAAAAAAGGTGTAATTGTTTTTTAAAAAAACTATATTTTGTACGTTTTGCTAAAATAAATATCCAAAACTTAAAAAAAAAAAAAAAAAAATTCCTCAGTTTAGGCCAATATATATTCTTGTAGACATTTTGGGCCAAAAAAACGCAATAAGCGTATGCAATTGCGCAAAAGTTATAGGCCCAGATACACAAAGCACGTATGCCGACGTATAACAAGTTACGCTGACGTAAGTGCAAATGTGCGCCGCTGTATCTGTGCGCCAGACCCACAAACAGATATGCGCCTAAAACCAGGCTACACCCCGCCGACGTAGCTTGCTTACGCCGGCGTAGGGTGGGCGCACATTTAGGCTGGGTGCATGGTGCCGCTCCCATTAATTAGCCATTCAAACATGCAAATGAGGAAAATACGGCGATTCACGAACCTGCATGTGCCCGACACAGGCTACGCGAGGTGCTCGTAAGTTGTACGTCCAGCGTAAAGTTATTCCCCATAAAGGAGGTGCAACCCAGCAGCAGACATGCAAAGGTAACACCAGGGAACACAAGCCGGCGTATTTTACGTTGGACATGGTTGGACGTGTGTCTGGCTGGGCGTAGGTTACGTTCACGCCGTACGCAGTGATTCGGTGTAGTTTAGGCAGTTGTTCCGATGTGGTTGTGAGCAGGCGCAGGGGAATGCGTCCATGTCACGGCGCATGCGCAGTTTGTGATACGTATCTGTCTGGCGATCGGCCCATCATTTGCATGGGGTCACGCCTCATTTGCATGGGTCACACCCACCTCCACCTACGCTGATGTACACCCTCGAAACCTACGCCATGCTGACGCAGCGTTGGGAGCAATAGCTTGCTGAAAGCAATGCTTGCCTCTCCGTGCTACGTTGGCGTGGTGTACAGCGTTTGCGCTACAGCGGCGTAATGTGCGCCCAGACTCTGTGAATCTGGGCCATAGCGTCTACAAAATAGGGAATAGAATTATGGCATTTTTATTTTTTTAACTAGTAATGGCGGTGATCATTGTTTTTTATTGTGACTGCGACATTGTGGGGGACAGATCGGACACTTTTGACACTTTGACACCAGTGACATTTATACAGCGATCAGAGCTAAAAATAGCCACTGATTACTGTATAAATGTAATTGGCAGGAAAGGAGTTAACACTAGGGGGCGATGAAGGGGTTAACTAGGTTCCCTAGGTGTATGGGACTGATTAGGGGAGGAGACCGATTGGTGTTCCTCCTTAGTAGGAGCATACAATCTGACTCCTCTCCCCTGAGAGAAACCGGGATCTGTGTGTTTACACACACAGATCCTGATTCTCGCTCTGTCACGAGAGATCGCAGGTGCCCAGTGGTCATCGCGCCCGCTGGCATACGCATCAGCTCCAGGGACACGCCCAGCGGCCTGCTAAAGCGTCTTAAAGAGCCGACATATAGCTACGATGGCTCGCCCAGCAGTGTCATCCTGCTGCAGTATAACTGCGGCGGCTGGTCCGGAAGCAGTTAAAAATGGTATTTAAAATAAAGATGGCATTTTTTGTGATGGAGGCTAACCGCCGAATGCCTGCTCCTTCATCTGACAGTTCCTAAATAGGTAAGGGGCTGGGCCACCTTTTGTCATCACCTGATGGCAATGTCCACTTGTGACATCACATACCCAGCATGCACCAGTTGGTGACATCACAAGGGGGCGGTGCCACCAGGTGGCCCGACCCTTACATATTTAGGTATTGTCAGACGGAGGAGCAGGCATTCTGCATTTTTCTATCGTCACAGGTAGAGCCTTTTTTGGGGGATCCAGCGGTGTGGCAGGCTTTGTGATTGACAATGGATCTACATCGGGGAATATTGCTTTTTGATTTTTTAATAAAGGAATTGTCAAAAACTGCCTCCTGTCTATTTATTTTGACACATTTTTGTTGAGATGGGGTGCAATGTAAAAGGGGCTTCTAGATTTGCATAAACCCACTGCGTGCAGACTCCCACATCATCTATGTTGCGCCTCAAGTTCAATAATCATAAATCCTAGGCATTTAACATTACTCTCTCACAACAGATGGTCGATGCAAAAGACTCATGAGCTTCAATGGACTTCCACTACTTCTTGACCATTTAGGGATGCATTTAACCACTTCATATGATGGGCTATACACAGCCAATTGCCCTCCCCTTCTGTGTTAACTCAAATGCCACATTACCATCTTGGATACATTTAGGATATCCTCATTGGGTAGAGCAGCAGTGATATACAGTAGATGATCTACCAACTAATGTTCCGGAAACTGATGTGATAGCCACAGGTATGGGGAGCTCTATCCTGCTGCCTGTTATCCCTATGAAATCCTGCATCTCCCTGTGCTAATTTGACACTGTGAATGCCAGAATCTATAGCTCACATACCCATGTGAAAGAAAAATATATTTTAAATATATTTTAAAAAACATTCTTAATATATTTTTCTCAAATATGTTGCCATATATTTAAAATGCTGCAATTTTGGCCAGATTCAATATATTTCAAATATATTTCAATATATTTGTGCATATATTTTGGAATACATTGTGAAATATGTTGCAAATATATTCATAAATATATGTTAAATGTACTTCTGAATGCATTTAGCAATATATTTATGCAACCATAAATATATTGCAATGTGCATTTTGGAATGCATTTTCAATATATTCAGAAATATATTGCTAAATGCATTCAGAAGTACATTTCACATACTGTATATTTCTGAATACATTCACAATGCATTCCAAAATGCACTTTGCAATATATTTATGGCTGCAAAAATATATTGCTAAATGCATTCAGAAGTACATTTAACATATATTTATGAATATATTTGCAACATATTTCACAATGCATTCCAAAATATATTCACAATTATATTGAAATATATTTTTGAAATATATTGAATCTGGCCAAAATTGTAGCATTTCAAATATATGGCAATATATTTTGGAAAAATATATTAAGAATGTTTTTTTAAAATATATTTTAAATATAAATGTACTTCCGAATGCAAAATGTTAAAAAATACATTGCGAAATGCTGTGTATTTATATATTGTATTTTATATGTTGTAGGACTATAAAACTAGCAAACATTTGGAAAAAAAAACAATAACAGTACAATACACACAACTTTATTATCATGTAAATATACAAAAACTACAACACAGGGAATAGAAAGTGGTGTTAACTGTGGTAAATGACATTAATGACATAAAAGTTTGTGGTATTCTGCTGAGGTTCCTGATGTTTCCCTTCAGATGATATTTCAACGCCGCAATATTTCTCGTAACAGCGTCACTGATCACACCTTATGAAGTCCCAGGAAACTTTGCCAAAGTAGCAGCTTTAAAAAGTAAATTGAAAATTTTAGACTTATTAGATTTTCTCTGTGAATCAAAAGCCATATAAGACCCTTTTTACACTGCAGCGCTGCTAAAGCTCAGGCGGTTTTGCAGTGTTTTTGTAGCACTTTTTAGGCGTTTTTGTTTTTTAAAGGGAAAAAGTCCAGTTTTTAATGCGCTTTTAAGGTGCTTTGGAAGCGCTGCCCATTAATTTCAATAGGCAGGTGCGATTTAGGAGCGCTCCCAACCCGCCCCAGATGCTGCTTGCAGGACTTTTTCTAATGTTGCGCAAGCGCACAGCCCCAGTGTGAAATGACTCATTGCACTGAAAGGGATGCAGTTTTATGAACTTTTTAGAGGCTATTTCTAGCGCTATAGGCATGGAGATATTTCAAAAACAAAATTGATGTCTTCCAAGCACAGTCAGGCTTAGCATAGGGACTGCAAGAGAGTGCCACCAACCAAGATGGCAAACAAAAACAGATCACTGCTCAGCAACGATGAAGATACTGGTGGTGATTTTATATTTTCAGAGCTGCAAATGAACTATAAAACACTGGAACTGGAGGTGGCCTCTGACCTTTAAAGCAGACCTCCTTGTAAACTATGCCACAGGAGAATGAGACCCAAATTATCCCATTAGAGCATGAAATCAGCAACATGGAAGATTGAATAGAGGTCATACTAGCATGGGCTTGAAAAAGTGCACAAAAGTTAGGAATGATTGATAGCATTAATAGACAATTTAGATGACCTAGAAAATAGATAGCACTGGAATAATCTATGGATTATAGGACTGTAGAAATTATACCATGCAGCAGACTCGCACAAGTTTAGAGCATTTATCCTTCCACAAGCACTAAGCCTCAAGGCTCTGCACAAAGTGGAACAAGCACATAGGTTTGGACCCATTAAGACCCCGTATCTTGTGATTGTCCTCTTTCTGTACTTTAGAGACCGTAGACAAATATTGTATGGCTTTAGAGCACAACATAATCTTTATGCAGAGGGGTGCAAAAAATTGCCTTTTGAAGATTACTCAGTGGAAGTCCATAACCATTGTAAGTTCTTAAAGGTATCAGGTATGCCAGACTCTTGTTAACAAAAGAGTAAAATACATTCTCATCAACTTTAAGAATCACTACAACAAATCAGAAGACTTACTTTTGATATACCAGATAGTGTACATGATTCATATTTTACCCTGACGGGAGGGATGTGCAATTGGATATTACTTGGTATGGGGCACGGTTGGGTCATGGGTTGTTTTTGGACAGGGCCGAACACCTATGCCCCACTTATTTTGGTTTGCTCTTGTCTGTAAGAATAAAAGGAAATCCCTCATCTATTCAATGACAATCATTATTCTTTTGTTTAAAGCTGTGTTAAATCCAAAAACAGACTTTTAATATATTGCAGCTTACCAATTTCCAAATGTTGTGGATTCATTCATTCTCTTTTTTTTTGCGTATTTCCTGGTGATCCAGCTAGTAACATCCTTCCTGTCTCAGGGTGTCTTCACTCCTCTGGAAGAGCAACATAGACACCTTTAGACTGCTGCATTGTCAATCTAAAGAGTGGGTAGCTGCACTACCAGATTTAGATGTACTGTATTTATTGGCGTATAACACTCACTTTTTTACCCTGATAATAGAGGGTAAACTGTGCCTGCGTGTTATACGCAGGGGGCTGTGGAAAGTTTTTTTCCTGAAACTTCCCTCTTAAAGTTAGGGTGCGTGTTATACGCCTGTGCGTGTTATACGCCGATAAATACGGTATTTGCTTAACAAATTAAAGCCAAACTCCAACTTTTTTAGACAGTTACAGCAACATATTTATTTTTCCTTTTCTAATAAAGGTTTTACATAAGTGAATAAAAGCTGACCATTGTAAGCACCCCAGTCAGTGATAAATGGTGTGTCTAAATATGCTAAGTGCCACTGTTATTAGACACTGTGAACCACTTCAGTCCCAGAAGGATTTGTCCCCTTAATGACCAGGCCATTTTTTGCGATATGGCACTGCGCTGTTTTAACTGACAATTGTGCGGCCATGTGCCGCTGTACCCAAACAAAATTAATGTCCTTTTTTACCCACAAATAGAGCTTTCTTTTGGTGGCGTTTGATCACCCCTGCAGTTTAGATTTTTTGCACTATAAACAAAAAAAGACAGAAAAAAATGTATTTATTATTTATCAGTTTAGGTTGATATATATTCTTCTACAAATTTTTGTTAAAAAAAAAAATTGGTTTGTGCAAAAGTTATTGGGCCAGATTCACAAAGAATTGCCCTGGCGCAGTGTATCAGAGATACGCTACGCCGCCGTATCTTACCTGGCGGAATTTCGAATCCAGGAAGATTTCGCGCCGTAAGTTACGGCGGCGTAGTGTATTTCTCGACGCGTATTTCAAATTGGGTGGGTAGGGGGCGTGATTCATTTAAATGAAGCGCGTCCCCGCACCGATTGAAATGTGCATGCTCCGTTTCGAAATTTCCCGCCGTGCTTTGCGCGAAATGACGTCGCACCAACGTCATTTTTTAAACGTAGACGTGAGTTACGTCCTTTCCTATTCACGAACGACTTACGCAAAAAAAATGTTTTCAAAATTCGACGCGGGAACGACGGCCATACTTTAACATGGCAAGTCTATCTATACACCACGAAATAGCAGCTTTAACTATACGCCGGGAAAAGCCGACTAGCGACGACGTAAAAGAATGCGACGGCCGCGCGCACCTTCGTGGATCGACGGAAAAAGCGAATTAGCATACCCGACGCAGAAAACGATGCAAACTCCACCCAGCGGGTGCCAAAGTATTGCACCTACGATCCGAAGGCGTACAAAGCCGTACGCCTGTCGGATCGAAGATAGAAGCCGTCGTATCTTGGTTTGAAGATTCAAACTAAAAATACGACGCGGCAAATTTGAAAGTACGCCGGTGTATCAGTAGATACGCCGGCGTACTTCTTCTGTGAATCTGACCTCTTGTGTCTACAAACTATGGGACAGATTTAAGGACTTTTTTTTAATTGTTTTTACTGGTAACGACGGTGATCTGAGGGACTGCTGCATTGTGGTGGACAAATCTGACCCCAAATGTCACTTTTTTGGGGGACCAGTGACATTATTACATGTAAAAATTGCACTGGCAGAAAAGGGGTTAACATTAGGGCGATCAAGGGGTTAAGTGTGTTCCCTGGGTGTGTTCTAACTGTAGGGGGGATGGGCTCCCAGGGACATGACAGAGATCACTGTTCCCATCAGTGGGAACAGTAGATCTCTGTCATGTCACTAGGCAGAACATGGAATCACCTTGTTTGCATAGGCAATTCCCCGTTATGCCTTCCCTCAACATGATCACGGGTCGCCAGTGGACATTGAGTCCGCGAGACCTCCGGGCAAGCCCCCGTAGTGCACAGCAGGTTATCCTCCTTGCAGGCCTGTCGCAACAGGGCAAGCAAACCAAGCAATTGCTTGGGGCCCCGAGCTAGCATGGGGCCCCCAAGCTGGCTCGTCTGTCTGCCTGCTGCTATGTTCACAGGCTGCATTGCAGGCGCGCCGCATACGAGTCTGTCCCTTCGGTAAGATCGCAGCACTGCCCCCACCCCCTGCCTGTCTTATTCACACAAGATAAGAGCCTCGGCCGCTCTGAACAAAGCACCGGACTTTTTAAGTTAAGAAGTGGGTGATTGGCTGCTACGCAGCGGGGCGGTCCCAGCAATCAATCACTCACCTTCAACATGAAAAGTCCCGCCCGTTGTCCAGGGCTGCCGTGCTTCTCATCTTATGTGAATAAGGTAATGCTCTGTGGGGAGGCACCAGTCTGTGATGGGGGAACCAGTCTGTAATGGGGGGCAGTTTGTGATGAGGGCAGTTTGTGATGGGGGGGTCAGTCTGTGATGGGGCACCAGTCTGTGATGGGGGGTGAGTCTGTGATGGAGGCACCAGTCTGTGATGGGGGGGCAGTCTGTGATGGGGGTCAGTCTGTGATGAAGGCACCAGTCTGTGATGGGGGCACCAGTCTGTGATGGGGGCAGTTTGTGATGGTGCCAGTCTTTGATGGGGACACCAGTCTTTGATGGGGGTACCAGTCTGTGATGGGGGATAAGTCTGTGATGGGGACCAGTCTGTGATAGGGGACCAGTCTTTGAGTGTGGGTGAACTTAAACTGTATGGTTCCTGTAGGCTTTGTGTGTGTGCAGGGGGGGGGGGGGGTGGGGGGCCTCTATGTCCATTTTGCTTGGGGCCCCCAAATTCCTTCAAACGGCCCTGCCTCCTTGCACGGACTGACGTACAGGTACATCGTTTTGCATAGGAGAGCTGACCTGCCGCAGTATATCTGCGTGAGCTTGTCAACAATTGGTTAAAATGATGTAGAAAAACACACATGTACTGGCCAGATCAAGAGTTGAAAATAAAAGGGAAAAAAGCCTAAAAAAGGAAACTAAAAGAACACTAATGTAACCACTGCATCTAAAATTTGGTAAGCTACTGCAATATTTTACAATTTTGAATCTGAGTTTAATATCAGTTTAAAACTGTTCCTATCTGGTTAACTCCTCTCAAACTCTCACCGGACAACATGGGCAGGCATGGGGTGCCCCTCAGTCTTTCTCTGCACTTATGAATGGTAGAAATTATCTATTTATCTGTCTGCTAGCCACTGTTTGCTTCCTATCCGAACCAATGTGATTACCCTTTGCTCTCCAATTATATATATATATACAGTAACATGAAGCTCATTACTTGGAAGTTGCCTGGCCAAAGGTGACCACTTTGAACAGATATAGCACATCTACAGGAAACCCATCTTTCATTACTAGACTACACATGTTATGGAGAGTATAGTGGTTAGAGCACCAGCAGTGGGATGTAAAACCAGTGTCACGTGTCAGGTTGGAGACCAGGGTGTGCACCCCTGAAGGTGGTACAGGGAATGCAGCGCCCAAAGAAGCAAGGTTTGCCAGTTACTGTGGTCTGAAGAGCTGATTGCCATGAGGTGATCCTGGCCAATGTGACATCCCTGAAATGTAATTTGCTGAAAAAAAAAATATTTATGGCATAAGGTGCACAAATGTAGAATATAAATTTCAAATGTCCAAGATTTAGAGGGAAGAAGGGCTGAAGTGTAAGATAATTTGTGATCATTGTAATATTAGAACCCTAAGGGACGTGAAACTCTTCAGAATGGGTAACAAGACTGGTAGAATACTTGCTAATTTAGCAAAGTGGTTAAACACATTCTCACATTACCCAACACAGGCATTTACAGTAAAAGGTAATATTCTCACTGATACTAAAGTTATAAAGATATTATAACCCAGACCACCCTACACTGTAAGCCCAGTTAACAATTGATGACTTAGACAACCTCAATGCTGAGATTACTCCAGGTAAAATAGAACAAGTTATAATGCAGTTGCCCACGGCTAAGGCACCAGACCCACATGGGTCTGTCAATAGAATTTCATAAACTTTTGACATAAGAATCCTTTATTTCTCTGCTGTCTATGTATTATCATATGATCATACCCTGGTAATGCTGCCTACATATGACTTTTGCTTAAATCAGAGAAGGGCACACTCCAACCTAGCTCCTACCATGCCAATCCCTTGTTAAATCAGGGTGCTAAATTCCTATCTAAAATTGTGGCAATTGTGTTACCCAAACAGTTTGCACCTTTACAAGTCGAGTTTGTAAATGATAGTTCAGGAATTATCAATTATTCACAAAGGAATGCCAGTAATAAAGCATTGTAGACTGAAGAGCTCTTCTGTCTTCCCTGGCCTTGTTGACCTTAGACATGGCTAAAGCTGGTACATAGCCATATGGGGTTTGAATGCAAATGTATGCATTATCTTACAACTCTATACAATATCCCTATGGTTCAAATGTATGCTTAAAATATGATGCCTGAACCTTTTATATGTCAAAGGGAAACAAGACAGGCATTCCCACGGTCCCCTTTATTGTTCAATCTATCTCTTGATATCCTTTGAATCATAAGATGATTTTAGAGGGTAAAATGTGGGAGATCAAGTTAAATCTGCTTTTTTTTGCAGATTTTTTATTTTGAAACCTAGGACACAGGTGGCCAAACAAATTCAACATATCTGGGTTGATTTACTAAAGACTAAGTGTAAGTAAAGTTGCACTCATTTTTCTAGCCCTGCATCCTGTACCCTGTGATCTGCTGTCCTATATCTGCTCCTGTACCCAGTCCTGATTCCCCCCTTCCTTGCATCCCTGGTAATCCCTGTTACCCAGGTTATTTATCTTGTATATACTGTATTGTTCATATTGTATATAGTTAGTTTTTTAGGCATTTTGGTTATATGCCTGTGATTCACTTGTATTTTTATGTTTGCCGTTTGCTGGTGTGTGCATGTATTTTGCTTTACTATCAATATATTTATTTCACCATATACAGTCTGGTCTCAGTTTCCTTGTGTAGCTACATAGATCTGGTCATCTCTGCTGCTGAATTCCGACATAACACTGACGTCCAGGAACGACCAGATCAACTTCACTTGGGAACTGGGTGCCATTTGCTTTGAGTATTTGCTGTCCTTAATGTCAAAATTATTTTAGGGGAGGCTGTTGCTGATGTGAAATTGGCATTAGGGAGTAACGATCTTTGCTGTCAGATTTTGCCGGATTTCACTTATCTTTGCTTGCTACATCTCATGGCAATGATTTGTTTCACTCTTTCCTCTGGTATGTCCCAGGTTAAGTTTTTGATATGGTTGCTGGAAAATGATACAGGTTCCTTCTTTGAACAGTACTTTTTAAAACATAATGGGGGTTATTTACTAAGACTGTGTGTGTGTGCAAAATCTGGTACAGCTTTGCATAGAAACCAATCAGCTTCCAGGTTTTATTATCAGAGCTTAGCTAAACAAGCTGAAGTTAGAAGCGGATTAGCTACCACAGGGATCCTCAAACTACGGCCCTCCAGCTGTTGCAGAACTACACATCCCATGAGGCATTGTAAAACTCTGAAATTCACAGACATGACTAGGCATGATGGGAATTGTAGTTCCTGAACAACTGGAGGGCCATAGTTTGAAGACCCATGAGCTACCATGTACAGCTGCACCAGATTTGGAGTGCAACCATTTTAGTTAATCTTCCTCACTGTATTATATGGGTTTGGAATGCTGTCTTTAATTCTGGGGTTATATAATCTCTGAGTAAACCTCCTATGGCTTTTACCCATAACCCTGCATTCCCACCAACCTTTCAGGGTCCAGCAAGCTTTTGCAAATGGATCATTGGCATGACACACAGACTTATAGACTAATTACCACAGATGGTGTTAAAGAGATTGTAAAGGCAGAAGTATTTTTAGCCTAATATATTCTAGGCACTAAGATAAAAAAACTTCTGTGTGCCTCAGCCCCCCTAATACTTACCTGAGCCACATCTCTATCCAGCGATGTGCATGACTGCTTTGGCCATCCGGGACTCTCCCTCATGATTGACTGAGACACAGCAGTGGAACCATTGGCTCCTGCTGCTGTCAATCAAAGTCAGTTAGCTAATCATGACAGAGAGGAGCGGGGCCGAACCACGACTCTGTGTCTGAATGGACACACGGAACTGTGACTCGACTAAGGTGCCCTGATAGCAAGCTGCTTATGAGGGGGCACTCGACAGGAGGAAGGGGGCAGGAGCGCCGAAGAGGGACCCGAGAAGATGAGGATCTGGGCTGCTCTGTGCAAAACCATTACATAGGGCAGGTAAGTATAACATGTTTAGTATGACTTTAGTATCACTTTAATTCTGTACATTAAGGTAAAAAACCTTCTGTGATCACCTCCACCCAGTGCACCTAAATACTTACCTGAGCCCAATCTTGATCCAGCACTGTGCCTTAGAGCAGAAAGGGTTTAAGCTGCAATTATAAATTATTTGGTATCCAAAATAAATGTCTCAAACAACTGGGAACACAAAACACAGGACCACAATGCCTCATGGACAAAACCCAGAAAAGGAGTCAGGGGAATGGAACCTCTTTCAGCCGGCATCACAGATGACGTGACAAAACACATTTCAAGGCATTCAAACCTATTCATGAGCCTGATGCAAATGCATTTAGGCGCGTTTAGGCACGCCAAGTGCTTGGGTGTTCATTTATTCCTCTGGCCAGATATAAGTTATTCAAATTATAGCAATGTTGACTCCGTTCAAAGGGGTGAATGGATATAGTTAGTGATTGATTTATACCTCACACATGATTCTCAGTTAGTATTTGAAATAAAATATGTGAAAATAAAAATGATTTGAAGGGTTTTATTTTAAATAAGCTTTTTTCAAATTTTTTTAATTCCTTCTCTCATTTTTTCTTTTATAGAGTCATGATCAGTGATGTACAAGCACTCATTGCTAAAAGCACTGAAAATGAGCACAGAGTGCAGACATTGCTGTCCTCATTTGACTACACAAAGTACCATTCAATGCAAGAGGTAAGAATATGCATATTTGTAAATACAATTAGCATTTGCTGGGTTGTGCGGTATAGAGTTCCCCTTTTAAAGTGGAGCTCCAGCCTTTTTAAGTTTACAAAAAGTGTAGCTGCTGACTTTTAATAAACAGACACTTACAGTGGGGATCAAATGTTTGGGCACCCCAGGTAAAAAATTGTATTAATGTGCATAACAAAGCCAAGGAAAGATGGACAGATCTCCAAAAGGCATCAAATTACAGATTAGACATTCTTATAATATGTCAAAAAAAAGTTAGATTTTATTTCAAAATTACAGAAAACAAAAAAATGGTGTCTGCAAAAGTTTGGGCACCCTACAGAATTTATAGCATGCACTGCCCCCTTTGCAAAGCTAAGACCTGCCAGTGTCATGGATTGTTCTCAATCATCGTCTGGGAAGACCAGGTGATGTCAATCTCAAAGGTTTTAAATGCTCAGACTCATCTGACCTTGCCCCAACAATCAGCACCATGGGTTCTTCTAAGCAGTTGTCTAGAAAACTGAAACTGAAAATAGTTGATGCTCACAAAGCTGGAGAAGGCTATAAGAAGATAGCAAAGCGTTTTCAGATGTCAATATCCTCTGTTCGGAATGTAATTAAGAAATGGCAGTCATCAGGAACAGTGGAAGTTAAAGCAAGATCTGGAAGACCAAGAAAAATATCAGACAGAACAGCTAGCAGGATTGTGAGAAAAACAATTCAAAACCCACGTTTGACTGCACAATCCCTCCAGAAAGATCTGCCAGACACTGGAGTTGTGGTACACTATTCCACTATAAAGAGATACTTGTACAAAGATGGTCTTCATGGAAGAGTCATTAGAAGAAAACCTCTTATACGTTCTCACCACAAAAATCAGCGTTTGAACTTTGTAAATGAACATATAGACAAGCCTGATGCATTTTGGAAACAAGTTCTGTGGACCGATGAGGTTAAAATATAACTTTTTGGCCGGAATGAGCAAAGATACGTTTGGAGAAGAAAGGGCACAGAATTTAATGAAAAGAACCTCTGTCCAACTGTTAAGCATGGGGGTGGATCAATCATGCTTTGGGGTTGTATTGCAGCCAGTGGCACAGGGAACATTTCACGAGTAGAAGGAAAAATGGATTCAATAAAATTTCAGCACATTTTGGATGGTAACTTGATCTGTGAAAAAGCTGAAGTTAAAGAGAGGATGGCTTCTACAAATGGATAATGATCCTAAACACACCTCAAAATCCAAGGGGGATTACATCAAGAGGTGTAAACTGAAGGTTTTGCCATGGCCTTCACAATCTCCTGACCTCAACATAATTGAAAATCTATGGATAGACCTTAAAAGAGCAGTGCGTGACAGACAGCCCAGAGATCTCAAAGAACTGGAAGACTTTTGTAAGGAAGAATGGGAAAAGATACCTCAAACAAGAATTGAAAGACTCTTGGCTGGCTACAAAAATGTTTACAAGCTGTGATACTTGCCAAAGGGGGCAGTACAAGATATTAACTCTGCAGGGTGCCCAAACTTTTGCAGACGCCATTTTTTTGTTTTCTGTAATTTTGAAAGTGTAAATGATGGAAATAAAATCTAACTTTTTTTTATATATTATAAGAATGTCTAATCTGTAATTTGATGCCTTTTGGAGATTTTCCATCTTTCCTTGGCTTCGTTATGCACATTAATACAAATTTTTACCTAGGGTGTCCAAACTTTCAATCCCCACTGTACCTGCTCCAGCGATACGGCCGCCCGGAGCATCGCTCCTCTCCCTCCCCGCCGGCACCTCCATTCATATTTTGGAAGCTTTCCGCTTCAGGGCCAGGCACTCACTGCGCATGTGCGAGTCGCACTGCGCTCTATGAATGGACAGGCGACCTCCTGGGACCTGTCACTTGTCCCAGGAGATTGCCTAACAGGAAAGAAGGAGTTGCCTAGGCGGTCCCTGGGCAGAAAGAGGAAGTCCCACTTCTACCGAAGCCCCCACTCCCCCCCCCCCAACAAAAATGACATGCCAAATGTGGCATGTAAGGGGGTGAGGAGTGCTTAAAGAAGAAGTTCCCGTTTGGGTGGAACGCTGTTTCAAGTACCCCTTTCCTTTACGCATGGCAGTTGTGCATACTGAACCCCAGACTTACAGGAGTGAAAGGGCAACTAAGGAGCATGAACTGGTCAGGACACTGCAACTGGGGCAGGCAGACAGTAAAACAGAGACTGGCAGACAGGGACTGACAATTAGTGTAGACAAGAATAAGCTGTGCAAAGGTAAATAAATCAAACTAAGATACAAATACTACACTGCACATTAATATTATACTGTATTTTTAATAAAGTAATTTTTATAGCAAGAATTAATTCCAATGATTTACAGATTTTTATAGAAAAATGCTATATATCCATCCATATGTTATATCACCCCTTTGGAAGACCATAAATGGCCATTTTGTGGCTGATTTGAGAACTTAAAGTTGAATTAACCTCTTTGGCAGTATTCCCAAGTCTGGCTCGGGGTGAATTTTTCATATCAAAAGCGGAATCCCAGAGCCAGACTCGGGATTGCATTGCAGGATACAGGGGGAAGTTACTTACCTTGTCCCTGGATCCTGCGTTGTGTCCCCGCTGTGTGTGCGAGCTCGTCCGTTGTGTTTCCTCGCTCGATTCACAGTGCCAAGTGCCGAGCTTCGTTCCCTGCGACGTTACAACGCACGGGGACCGAGTTTGGTGCCAAATTCAAAAAGTGAAACACACAATACACATACAGTATACTGTAATCTTACAGATTACAGTACTGTATGAAATAAATACACATCCCCTTTGTCCCTAGTGGTCTGCCCAGTGTCCTACATGCACTTTTATATAGTAAAAACTGTTCATTCTGCCTGGAAACTGGAGATTGTCCATAGCAACCAAAAAGTGTCCCTTTACATCAAAAGTGCTTTTAGACCAGCTAGAAAACAGCGATAATAAATTAGAATCACTTGCAGAATTGAGCGATAGCGATTTGTGGGGAAATTCATCATCAAACAATAAAAATAATGACAGCAACAATTCTGCAACTGAGCAAATTTCAGTGTTTTTGATTTGATTACATTATTGAACAATTTTTATTATAATTACATTATTATGTTTTATAATTATTTATAGTTATTTATTATATTATAGCTTATGATTTTGTGTTTTGAACTTTATCATACCCAGGATGTCTACTAGACTCTTGTTTGGACAGATTTAAGTGAGTTATTCCTAAGAATTGCAGGCCTACAATACATATCACCAAATTTCCATGCAAAAAATTGTACCACTTTTGGTACAAAATTCCAGACATAATCATACCGCCAGGGAGGTTAAAGGCAAATCTTTTTATTTTGGCCAAAGTAAGAGAGGGTTATAACCCCTGACATTTTTTTTTCGCCATCTGTGACCCATTGTGCAGATTTCTCTTCACTTCCTGTTACATAGACAACACAGGAGGTGAGAGAAAATCTCTCCAAAAGGAGTGAATCCCTGGTTGTCATTAGAGTCAACAGAACTAATGTCCCCAAAAATGATGGGGTGGATAAATGCTCTGTATAAACACCCAACAGCAAGAGTCAAGGTGAATGGGATACTATCAGGGACATTTGAGATGTTCAATGGGACCAGACAGGGGTGCCCCCTGTCCCCTCTTTTATTTATCTTATCTTTGGAACCATTGCTGGACGGGATTAGAAATAACCCGGACATCAGGGGGATTCAAACAAATGATGGGGAACATAAACTCGCAGCATTCGCCGACGATATCTTATTATATATAACGAATCCAACTATAACCCTCCCGAATCTATTAAAAACTCTTAAATTGTATGGAGATGTATCAAATTTCAAAATCAATCCTCTAAAATTAGAAATCCTTAATATTAGCGTGAATGCACAGGACGTACGGAAATATAAGCAAGAGTTTCCATTTATTTGGAAAGATATCGAGATAAAATATTTGGGAGTTAATATCACAGCATCCCCTGAGCTAATTTACTTACAGAATTTTATCCCGTTATTAAATGATATTAAAATAAATTTAAAGAGAATTGCATCTAGACAAAGATCTCTACTAGGGAGAATAAATTGTTTTAAAATGTTTATTCTCCCTAAGATATTATATAAAATTCAAATGTTACCAATCGTATTACCGGGTGCTTACTTTAAAATATTAAAACAGTTATTAAATAGGTTTATATGGCGGAGCAAAAAAACGCGCATAAGTATGGAAATATTAATTAGAGATAAGGAACATGGTGGTTTGGGGGTACCTGATATTTACACATATTATACGGCTATTCACATGGCACAGGTGGTTGATTGGGTTAGAGATAACAATGAGAAAAGGTGGGTTAGATTAGAAAGTTGTTCAAACAAGTCACTGTTAGGAAAAGAGATTTGGATACCGCCACATTTCAGACAACAAAATACGCACATGCACACGATCACATTGGCATCCATGTCCATATGGGATAGGACACACAAAAAGCACAGATGGGGCTTTAACGCCCCATTAATCCCTCTATTCGACACAATTTTTTTTTGCACCAGGGAAAATAGGCCTGTTTGGTAACTGGATTAAAAAACCAGATGCACAATTAAAAGATATATTAAAAGACGGCAAAATTCTTACCTACCAGGAATTAAGTAAAAAAAAAAGAATTGTTTGAGCTGAACTGGTAGCGATATATGCAGCTGACGCATTTTGTAGATTCCTTCCCCTCCCCCCCGAGGTCAGATAGAAATCTGTTCCCTTTGGAGCGTTTGTGTTTGGCACCAAAAGGAAGGGGCCGGATCTCCTCAATTTACAAAATTTTGATGGGATTGAAAGATCCCGGTTTCCCTCCTTATATTAATAAATGGGAAGAGGAATTGGAAACGGGTAAAACCGAGTTAGAGGTCAGGAAAATATTAAAAAAGACGCATACTAGTTCAACTAACTGTGCATTGATCGAAATGAACTTCAAATGTTTAGCACGGTGGTATATAACCCCGGTCATAGCACACCGTTATCGAGATGATACCTCCAAATATTGTTGGAGGGGCTGTCTCGAAGTGGGTACTATGTCACATATATGGTGGACCTGTCCAAAAATTAAAACATACTGAAATAACGTATTATTAGTAATTGAGGAGATAACCGGAATTAAAATACCTCCTGATCCATGGGTCTGTCTATTCCACGGGACAGAAATGTCAACCAAACAGTACATGAGAACTTTACTTCCCCACGTACTAGATGCAGCAAAGAGTCTGATCCCCAAACAATGGAAGGACCCTATGAGCCGGTTTTGCAAGGACCCTAGAGAGGAGCTGGTTTTGCAAAATCAATGATATATATTATGCTGAACAGCTCAGGTTCATGGGAGAGGAAGGAGAAGGAGGATTTGAATTAAAATGGCAGGATTGGGTTAATTTTAAACTTTCACCGAGGTATATAGATAGGATGATATAGTGTAAGAAGTATAACGGGCAAAGAGAGATACAATATGAGACAGAATTTCGGAGATAGGGGAGGGCGGGAGGGTGGGGTTAAGGGATGGGGGTGGAATGAGGGTGGGATGAGGGTCTGTTCGGCTAGGGGAAATTAATGCATTCATTCACATATTTAAGTATTTTTTTTCTCTTTTGTATATTTATTGACATATATTTAAATGCACTTTTGCAATAACAAAATAACCAAAAAAAAAAGTTTCCCACCATGATGTGAACTAAGGAGACTGCGAATGAACGCAAATTGATTAAGTCTCCTGATAGTTCTCTGAGGCGGAACAAAAAAAAAAAAAAAAAGAACTAATGTCCCCATTGGAATATTTTTCTTCTATACGTTTCTGGTGACAACCCAAAATGTGAGACCAGCAGGTGTCTGACAGGTAATAGCAGCTGGAGTTATTTATAATGACTACTGAGATAAATATCAAATATAAATATAAATATAATTATGTAATATTTCATATTTATCTGAAAAAATTAAAACACGTTTGTTAGTTTATTTGAAGAAATGTTTACTTTTTTTTATTCTTAATATAATTATGGAGGGCACTTCTTATACATTTACTTTAATTTATTAATTTACAAATGACCTGTGCCTGGGGACAGGGGACCCAAATGTATTGCTTTCAACATCAAACCCATATTCAGCACCATAACACAGTTTACCTTTTTACTTCTTAAAGTATAACTAAAGGCAAAACTTTTTTTTCAGTTTTGGACAGAGTGAAGAGGGATTAGAACACTTGTCGGTTTTTATTGCTGTCTGTGCCCCTATTAAGGAGATTCATCCTCCCTATGTGTCTTGTTTACCATTATCTTTGAAAGTGAAAGTAAAAGAAAACCACACATTTTGGGTAGTCCCCAGAAAGAGGGGGACTCTTACAATGGGGATACTAGTCCCGGTGACCTGGGGGTCCCCAAAGAATTCTCTTAATTTGCAGCGATTTCCTCTAACATCCTCTTTGGCTATGGGACAGGAAGTGAAGGAAAATCTCCACAATGGAACACAAATGGCGGAAAAATTTAAAATCAGACAGGGGTTATGACCCTCCTTTACGCTATCCAAAATGGAAAAACAAGTTCTACCTATAGTTTTACTTTAAAGTATGTAGTCCTGTACATAGTAAAAACATCCAGTTGTGACCTAATAGAATTTTGCTCTACAAATGTGGTACCCATAATTAATACATAAGTAAGTATACCTAGTAGTAGTTAGGCACATTCAACTGGAATTGTTCTGTAATGTTAAAGATATTTCATAGTTTGTGCAGTCCACATCTACAGAGCTGAAGAACTGAAAAAAGTTTGGTTAAGCTACATAACTTATTCAACTTTACAGAACAAGTCTAGTTGTATGTGTCTAACTACCACTAGATCTATCATGACCTGGATAAATGAGACCTTTCATAGACACATAAGTATTTATACAGTTTTATTTGTCTTTTACAGATTTACAAGTGGATTGACCAAATCAAGCATAAATATCCACATCTAGTTACATTAAATTATTTGGGATCAACTTATGAAATTAGGCCAATTTACTACTTTAAAGTAAGTTTTATACATGAACATTGTTGAGGACAGCAGGAATGTGTCGCAACCAAGGACTCTATTCAGCACTGGGGGTTGCAATAGCTTGACACCGTAATACAGTTCAAGCTCCAGGGCACAGTCTACAGCAGGGGTGCCCAATCTTTTGAAGAGCAAGGGCCACTTAAGCAACTTGGTAACCGATCGTGGGCCATAATGAGTAGAGCGGGTGGATGGCAGCCCACATGAAGATCCTCCCTCAGCCAGCTCTCAGGAGAACTATGGGAATCAGCTTCAATGTTTCAGGCCGTCAGGTCATGGCAGCCTGTGCTGAGGAGGGGTAGCAGGCCCCCTCCCCACCTGGACCGCTCTCTGTAGAGGAAGACTCAGAGCCCATGTGCTTATCAAATATAAGTACAGTTACCCAGCATGCATTGGGGCACCTCCCCTTCTAATTGACCAGGGCTTTATAGCTATTAATGCTTTCATTTGCCTGGTTTCCACCCCACTGTCCAGCACATCCCATTGCTACCAGACCTGTGTAAAACTTCAAGACAACATGAGCAGCACCAGAGTACACTGAGCAGACTCTGCTAAACAATCACATGCTCTGTTAAGTAGACAGCACATACATTTACTTACTGTCTCTCTGTTAAGCAGAGAAACACAAAAAAACTATAGTACACTCACTCAAGCATATACCTAGGAGTGTGCTACATACTTAATAACAGTTAAACTGCATAGAATATTTTGTTTTAATTTTAGTATGAACTAACCTTTTAGCTGGCCTCTCACTAGTGCGTTGCAATGTGCACACTATGTGCACACCAGTGTATTATAGTGGCATTCACTTTCGACCTCCACAGTGTACCTGAGTTGATGTGCACTGCAACCCATGGTAATGTACTACAATGTGTTGTGGTGTGCTGTGTCAAAAAAAAAAAAGCAAGAAAAAAAAACAAATTCAAATAATTGGGCTGCCTACAGGAATGCTTGACAACTCTCAACATAATGCACTAGAGTGAACAGGTGTGAAAGGGCCCTTAGAGGTTGATTTCAGAGGTTTGCCTCAGGTAAGGTTGTTGGGAAACTCACACTGCTTAACTATTAAAGAATCTGCATGTACGTGTAGCTCTCTATTCTTTGTGAAATGCTGTCCAATATGAGCGTCAGGGAGACTGGGTAATGAGAGTTGAGATTTATTTATTACAAGTACTTCTATAGCACCATCAATTTACACAGTGCTTTACATATACTGTATATTATACATTCAGTCCCTGCCCTCAAGGAGCTTACAATCTAAGGCCCCTATTTCACATTCAAACAGACACATACTAAGACCAATTTAGATAGGAACCAATTAACCTACCAGCATGTCTTTGGAGTGTGGGAGGAAACCGGAGTCAGGAGCTAGACAAAGTGCTAACCACTTAGCCACTGTGCTGCCCATAGATGGTGTGGTTTGTAGGTAGAAAGTAGCCATTCAGTTGGCACAAAGCTTCTCTAAGTAATGTAACCATATATATGTAACCAAAGGGCTAAAACACATTAAACCGGGCACTGAGAATAATTCAATTGGTTTTTACTTTTGGTGAATGCATGTAATTGTGCTTCATGGTTCGCATTTAAAGTGAACAATTTTTTTTTTTTATGCAACATATATTGTGGTAGACAGTGCAGTGGGACTATAACCCTTAGGAATGCTACAAGTGTACGGGCAGTGGCAGTAAGTGATCAATAAACATTCTCAAAACATGTTATTAATACATTATTATGATGCTGTCATTAAAAAGTTGTGATAAAGTATTTTTGTTTTACAAACAGCGTCTTGCACATAAAGTTTCCTGTTACTTTAGAGGTCATATGATTGATCCTAGACTTTCCTCAAGCTTATATAACTGGTTTAAATAAAAATAGTGATTGTATCTAAAATAAATTAGAATTCTTACTGTAAAATGAAAAACATGCATTCTCTATAGACTAAATTCTTCTCCTGGTGATATCACTACCCAATTATTCATAATCTGACTAAATTAAAATCTGTCCTGATAGGAGAATGTTCATTGATTACATGTATTTAATGATTTTGCAGATTGGATATCCATCTGATAAAAAAAAGAAAATTATTTGGATGGACTGTGGAATACATGCCCGGGAATGGATTTCAGTAGCATTTTGTCAATGGTTTATTAGAGAGGTAAGTAACTTACTATGCTATACTATACTCAGATAAATATAACTAACCAAAAAAACCTTTGCAGTAACACTACTAAATACGTGTGTGTTCAGTTTATAACCTGTAACAAAGCTGTACAAAAACAATGATGTGCAAAGTGAGGCAGTCCATAGCATTTAGAATTATCCTTAATGAAGTCAGATCTGCAAAGTGTGACTTGTGACTTGTGATCAGCTACCTTGACTTGTTGCACTTTGTACTCTCTACTTTGCTCTGCTGAATAAGCACATCATAATAAAAACATTGATATTGTGTTGTTAAGTTTGTTAACCAATTTGTATAATGTCTTGATGTGCAAATTGCAAATAAAAGTCCTCTTAGCTTACTGAATAAAGTAATACTGTGTTAAGGTAAAAAAAAAAAAAAAAAATTTTAACATGATTACACATGATTGGATAATCGAAGTGAATACAGTTTCACCCTATTTACTAAGCAAAGTTTCACTTTGCTATTTAGCCACTTCCCATCCGTAGGCATCCTTGACTATGACGTCCTTGACTTTGACCTGCTGTGTAATTCTAAACTGGTAACCTGTAAAGGCTTATACAGTAAAGCGTTGCCTATGGAGACTTTTAAGTACCGCAGTTTGGCGCAGTTCCACAAATGTGCACAATTTTATAGCATGGCATGTTTTTTAGGTATCTATTTACTCAATATAACATCATCTTTTATGTTTTACAAAAAAATAAAAATAAATAGGTATTAGATTTGTGTTTGTGTGCACTAAAATTAAAGTGTATTTTTTCCCCAAAAATGTACGTTTAAATAAAACACTGTGCAAATACCATGTGACATAAAATATTGCAAATCCCACCATTTTACTCACTAGGGCCTCTGCTTAAAGTGGTTGTAAAGGATTTTTTTTTTCATAATAAGCATCCTTTACCTGCAGACATTCCTCTTTTCACTTCCTCATTGTTCGTTTTTGCTCAGAAGTTGCTCTATTTCTTCTCTGTTCTGTTCACTTCCTGCTTGTCTGATTGTTACTCACCACCGTGAAGGGAGGCTTTACTGCGGTGGTCAGTGACGTGCTCACCCCCTCCTTGGAACTACATCTGTGTGGCAGGACGCTCTCTACGTGTTAGAGACTTCAAGGAGGTGTGAATTACTGGGCGTGCCGCAATGCATACTGGGAAATGTAGTTCTTACATGAACGAGCACCGCAAACCAGGAAGTGAATGAGAGAACAGAAATTAGAACGCCGGAGGTGATATAGATGAAGGAATTTAATAGGTATTTACTTGTTTTTTAACAGAATCATTACACTATTCTGTCTGTCTACCTTGCAGACATTAATTTTAGGCAAAACATTTTTTTCCTTTACAACTCCTTTAAAAACAATATATATAATGTTTTGGGGTTCTAGAAAAATATAATACAATTTTTACATGTAACATTTAAAAACAAACATGGGTAAATAAAAAGATAAAAAATAAAATTTAAGATAAAGATAATGTAACATCTGATGTAAAACTTCAATAATATATACAAACATTGATCACTGCTGCCACCTTTACATCAATGGCAGCATACCATTACATCTGCAATAAAATTACAGATATAAGGTGGCGCTAAGCGATCAGCCATTAACACAAATATTTCTATATATCTATATAAGCCCAGTATGAATCACAAAATTTCAAGAAATAGTCCACCACACCTTTACAGTGTCTTAATTGTGCTCATATGTTGTCCATATATAAACACCCACACCAAGTGCTTGTGATCCACCTCTTCTCAATGCTCAATGCTCACACATTTTCCCATAACACCTACAAATAGAGGCAGATCTTATATTTTACCTCTTTTGTTTTCATATTCTAGGTGTGTAATATATATAATTATGTGCCAATTGTATATGTATTCGTTTTTATTCAGGGAGTCTGTAAGATCAAATAAAATATATAAATAAACTTTTTACATTTGTTTTTCCATGCAGCTACTTGAACAACATAACAGCAATAAAGTCATACATAAAGCCCTAGAAAATATAGACTTTTATATTGTTCCTGTCCTCAATATTGATGGGTTTGTGTACTCCTGGACTACGGTAAGAAAATATGACCCAGTAAGATGATTTTCAATAATATTACCTACTTCCATACAGTCTAAAAGTGTTAGTGTCATAGTTAAGTAATCTCTTTAGTCTCAATCTCTGTTTTATCCTGCTTTAATGCATAGGATCGTCTCTGGAGAAAATCACGCTCACCCCATGACAATGGAACTTGCTTTGGAGTAGACCTCAATCGAAACTTTGATTCAAATTGGTGCAGTAAGTTCATTGCAAGGGACGATGTTTATATGGGGATGTAAAAAATACATTAACAAAGATTTAAAATGTTATTCTGTACATATATTTTACCTTGTATGATTCTTCAGTATGAGCTAAAGTTGAATTCTGAGTATACCCCCCACCCTTTGCTCCTCCCCCGAATAATTGGTAAATTATTTATTTTACAAAGTTTTTTTTTTTTTTTTTAATCCATGAAGATTTTATTGAAAAAGAAAGGCAAATACAATGGTACAAACATAGCCTCAGAGGGCAACGAATAGAAAAGCTCAATTTTTACAAGAGGATATGTAACAAAACGTTTACAGGAGGATTAAAGGTACATTTTAGGTATGCAAGGCATGTATCAGAGAACAATCACAAGATCTTTATAAGACATCTCTACCATACCCCGTACCTGAAGAAGATGTACAGTAAAGTGGCTCAGGGGTAACATATCTAATCGTTCCCAATAAAAAGGGCTTCCGTGGACTCCCAGAGACCACAGTTAACCTGACAACCCTGTCTATTGGTCTACATCTCCTATTTGTCATTTCGTTCCTCTTAATTCAAGTGGGAAGGGGGAGGGGGCCTACCAGTGGAGACCCCGTCCACTCCCCACATCCAGCTTCAGTAGGTGAAAAGAGGAGGAGGAAAAGAGAGAGAAAGAAAAGGAAACGGAAAGAGGGAGAGAAAGAGAGAGAAAAAAAAAATACAAAAAAAAAAGGGGGGGGGGAGATACAAAGTTTTTATTGGTAGAAAAGTAATTACAACAGGTTAGTGCAACAGTGTGATGGTTACATCAAACATAAGATGAAGAGGAGAATCCCAACAAAGGGATGCTATATACGTGGTACAATATTCATCAGTACAATAAGAAAAGAAGAAAAAAAAGAGAAAATAAAAACGGCAGCAGTATGTCGTAAAAAAAAGTCAATCAATGTCCCAGAGTATGCTATATGGTAGGCAAAAACTCAAAAACTCCAAGCAGCAGAAAGGGGTGCATACATTCATAGATTAACTGCATATTGATTGTGGAAATAGAGATTTTTTTTTTTCTTTGTTTGGTCTTTCTGTTTTATTTATTCTGTATCGCTGTAACCATCGTCACTAGACCAACTCCTTGAAATCGGGAGTCTCAGGGAAGAGTGCACAAAAAAAAGAGAATCGGTAGACTGCAGGGAGTAGGAGGGGGCCTAAGAGAAAGAGAAGAAAAAAGAGGGAGGAAAGAAGAGGGGGAAGAGTCCATCGAGTACAGAGGTTTTCCATGCCCTCCCAATGGTCAACTTAGTTGCATTAAAAAGGTGCAGAGCTGATTGGTGTTCCGGGCGGAGGAGTTCATGTATGGGTTTACATAGAAGGGCTTCAAAGGGGTCTCTTTTAAGGCTGGAATGGAGCATATTGCGTAGAAGAGTGTAGACCCTGACCTATAGTCTGCATACCTTAGGACATGTCCACCAAATGTGGGCCTTTGGTAGATTATTTAAAGAAAAATAAATCCAAAAGTCCCTTTTACTTACCCAAATCTGTATAGAAGGATGATTTTTCTTCCGAAATTCTCATGGTTGCCTAAACAATGCGGCCACTTCCTATTGGTTGTCCATCAAAGGGGTCCTCTTAAGATACAAGAGATTGCAGAGGCGTGATTATGTGATGAAGAGGCACCTGGTCATCGAGGAACAGAATATAGCATTGAATCACTAGTCATCAGTCCTGGAAGCAGCACTAGTGAGAAGCATGAATGGTGGCATTAGATAAGTAAAAAAAAAAAAAAAGCTCTCGAAGATTGACCAATTAATGGATCAGAAGGGGGAAGGAGGTAGGTATAAGGGTGGAAGGAGTTTTGCCCAGAGATTGGCTTTAATTAAGAACTACAATTTAGGTAAAAAATAGGACATTTTATTTTTAAATGAGGAGTTAAAGTGATACTAAATTATTATTTTTTCTTTTCATCAAAAATAACAAATATGTTCTACTTACCTGCTCTGTGCAGTAGTTCTGCACAGAGAAGCTCAGATCCTCCTCTTCTTGTGTCCTTCACTGGTGCTCCTGGCCCCTACCTCTTGTTGAATGCCCCCATAGCAAGTAGCTTGCTATGGGCTCATCTGAGCTGAGCTGCAGCTCTGTGTGTCCACCACCTCTCTCTAATCATTGTATAACTGAATTGTATTGCTGGCAGCCAATGGCGCTGCTGCTGTGTCTCAGCCAATCAGGAGGGAAAGTCTCAAATGGCCAAGGTACTCATGCACATAATAAGGGGAAAATACGAGACTATAACAATGAGAATGATATAATTAGCAGTAATCAGCATGAATTCATGAAGAATCGTTCTTGCCAAACCAATCTATTAACCTTCTATGAGGAGGTGAGCTGCCATCTAGATAAAGGAAGCCCGGTAGATGTGCTGTATTTGGATTTTGCAGAGGCATTTGCTACAGTTCCCCATAAACATTTACTTACAAAGTAAGGTCTGTCTGCATGGATCAAAAGGTGAGTACATGGATTGAAAACTGGCTACAGGGGTGAATTCGGAGGGTAGTGATAAATGGAGAGTACTAGAATTGGTCTGGTGTGGAAAGTGGGGTCCCCCAAGGTTCTGTCCTGTGTCCAATCCTATTTAATTTATTCATAAATGACCTGGAGAATGGGATAAGCAGCTCAATATCAGTATTTGCAGACAATACAAATCTAAGAAGGGCAATAATTTCTTTGCAGGGTATGAAAACCTTGCAAGAAGATCTGAACAAATTATTGAGGTGGGCAACTACATGGAAAATGAGGTTTAATGTAGAAAAATTTAAAATAATGCATATGGGTAGCAAAAACATGAATGCAATCTACTCACCTGTGGGTGAACCTCTGGGGGAATTTTGGATGGAAAAGGACCTGGGGGTCCTAGTAGATGACAGGCTCAGCAATGACATGCAAATCATTAAAAAGTGGACTAACTCCAGAGATAAAACAATAATTCTCCTACTCTACAAGACTCTGGTCTGGCCGCACCTGGAGTATGCCATCCAGTTCTGGGCACCAGTCCTCAGGAAGGATGTGCTGGAACTGGAGAAAGTCCAGAGAAGGGCAACAAAGCTAATTAAGGGACTGGAGCATCTCATCTATGGGAAAAGACTGCAAGAACTGAACTTATTCTCTCTAGAGAAGAGACACTTGAGAGGGAATATGATTTCAATGTACAAATACCGTACTGGTGTGACCCCCACAATAGGGATAAAGCTCTTCCACAAAAGGGAATTTAAAAAGACACGCGGGCATTCATTAAAATTAGAAGAGAAGCGGTTTAACCTTAAACTGAATAGAAGGTTCTTTACTGTGAGGCCTCGTACACACGACCGAGGAACTCGTCGTAAATGAAACATCGTTTTCCTCAACGAGTTCCTTGTTAGGCTTGTCGAGAATCTTAACAAGCTTTCTTTGCGTATCCACTGTCAAGACAAAATCTCGTCGTTCTCAAACGCGATGACGTTCAACACGTACGACGGCACTATAAAGGGGAAGTTTGATTCCACTGGCACAACCCTTGGGGCTGCTTTTGCTAATCTCATGTTACTGCGTGTTAAGAGAAGACGATTCACGCTTTTCAGTCTGTTAAAGCGTGACAAATGTGCTATCTCCATTACGAACGCTACTTTTACCAAAGGTGCGCTCCCGTCTCATACTTTATTCTGAGCATGTGCGGGTTTCTAAGCATACACACGAACAAGTACACTTTTTCCTCGTCAGGAGTCTCAATTTCCTCGTCATGTTTCTCATCGGGCTGGTTTACGACGAGAAAAACAACGAGGAAATTGAGACTCCCGACGAGGAAAAAGAGAACTTGTTCTCTTTTTTTCTCGTCGAGTTCCACATCATTTTTCTCGACGAAAAACATACACACGACCGTTTTCCTCTGCAAAAAGGCTCTGCCACCAAGTTTCTTGATGGATTCTGTTGAGGAAAACGGTTGTGTTTACGAGGCCTAAGAATGATAAGGATGTGGAATTCTCTTCCACAGGCAGTGATTTCAGCAGGGAGCATAGATAATTTCAAAAAACTATTAGATAGCACCTGAGTGACCATAGCATACAGGGATATACAATGTAATAGTGACATAAAAACACACACAGGTTGGACTTGATGGACTTGATGTCTTTTTTCAACCTCACCAACTATGTAACTATGAAACATCGCAGAATCGAGATTACGCTTAGGTAAGTATTAGTGGGGCTGAGGGGGGCTGATGCACACAGAAGTTTTTTTTATCTCAATGCATAAAATGCATTAAGATAAAAAACATTTTTAAAAAGTAATTTTGAAAGTGTAAATGATGGAAAAAAAATCAAATTTTTTTTGACATATTATAAGAATGTCTAATCTGTAATTTGATGCCTTTTGGAGATTTTTCCATTTTTCCTTGGCTTAGTTATGCACATTAATACAAATTTTTACCTGGGGTGCACAAACTTTCGATCCCCACTGTATGTTCACAAGTATGACCTTGTTTGCCTCCCTTCTGGGCTAGGCGCAACCATGCAAGGTTTTTACTGCCTATACTGAACAGCTTGTCTAAATGCCTAATTCTCTGGGGAGCTCCATGTTGTTGAGAGGAAGAAAAGAAAATCATAATTGTTTTGATTGAATGATTGATCAGTGTTTCTAGTCTGCCTGTTTGTGGCCTGATGTTTTTTCAGTAAACATTTTTTCAACAATATTCAAATAAATACATTTTAAAAATGAGCATGAACCTGTATTTTGCCTTTACTGGACAAAGTAACAGGTTCACTTTACAAAGGGTACATCACGGTATGAAACCAGTCGCCAAACTCTAGTTCTGTCACATTGCTATGTGTTGATAATGTGAAATGGTTCTTTTTACTAAGGAATGTGACAGAACTAGGGTTTTAGCTGAAACTAGAAGAAAATTTGCTTTGCAGCACATTTGTCTTGCAAATATGATTCTCCATTTGGAAAACATTTTATGAAAAAGTGGCTCACATTACACTTATATGTCTGGATGAAATATTATGATGGCTCTGTAATTATACTGGATGCTTTGGGGGTCTAGACCACATAAGCTATATTCCTCATAATGTATCCACAGCATCTCAGTAAAACATGGCATAGTTGTACATCATATAATTGTCATGAACACTTGGGCAGTCTTGCTTCATAGTAAGATGAAAAGCAGAGGTTTTTGCACACTTCAAATGGGCTGACATTGATCCAACACAAAACAATGGGTCATAGGCACCAACTATGACTTCGCAGGCCATTTGGAGAGTATGTATATCTTAGAAAAATTGCCTGTGCTTAACCAAGAATGTTTTACTTGATATTCAGCATACTTTAAGTCTTTACTGAGATACTTTGACTGATTTCATCATCTTTTAAATTATTACTTTGTAGCTATTGGTGCATCCAGTAACTGTAGCGACATTACATTCTGTGGAACTGGTCCAGCCTCAGAACCAGAGGCCGATGCTGTGCAACAGCTGGTGAGCAGGCTGAAATCTGACATCTTGTGTTTCCTGACAATGCACTCCTATGGACAACTTATTCTTCTTCCATATGGCTATACCAAAAATGCCTCTGTTAACCATGAAGAAAAGGTAATATCCTAGACCCTTCTATTGTACAGTGAAAGATCAGTTCCCTTTTATTGCTAGAAAAAAAATTAGCTTGATAGCCTGTGACTCACATTTCTAAAGATGTAATATTTTTTATATTTTAATGTTAAATGTCTTTTACAGCAGACTAAGGACTTGACTATTGCATGTTATTTTTATTAAAGAGGAAGTAAAACCTAATGGGTTTTACTTCCTCTTTATTCCCCTGCAATAGCCCATTATGTGGCACTTACCTGCAAACGAAGCCCATGATGTCCACAATGTCCCCACTGGTGAAGCATCCATCTTTGCCCCTCTTCCTTCTGGGAGGCCACGGAAACTGGCTCTGTGACTGGCCGGAGCCACATGACATCACTTTCGCGCATGCGCATGGGAGCCGCCAGTCACGGCACATGCTGGGAAGAAATGGCACGGAGGGCCGTTTCTTCACTGTGCTTATGCCAATGACCTCATTGGCGCACTACAAGGTAAATATCTCCGAAGCAGTGCATGTTTAGGAGATATTTTTAGTACAGATAGGAAAGCCTTATTATAGGCATACCCAGGGCTTTTTTTCCCTCAAACAATAGGTGCTGGAACTTAACCACTGCCCCACAAATCCCCTCACCCTACACACACCCTCCAAATCACATCAAATAGTGGGTGTGGTCAGTCAAATTTCACGAAAACAGTAAGAGGATCTTAAAGGGGCATTAAATACCAGGATTGCATTGCATACAAAGTGCAGAGTTATAAATTGTAAACACAGAAACCAGACTTCTGTGTTTACAAGTGATTGTGGTGAGCAGGCACCAAAGGATCTGAGCCAGAGGTGATGGAACTGAGTTCCACCAAGTACCCCCTGAAAAAAAGCCCTGGGCTTACCTATATGTAAAAATGTCCAAGGGCGGTTACAACAACTTTAAGGCAGTACAAAAGTAAATCAGAGACTGACAAATGATTTAAATTAGTTGAGTAGGAGTAGGTGTATTGGCCACTGAGGTTGTATGTTAGTTGGACCTGTGTTGTCAGTAGGCCTGCCATCCTTCCTTGATATTAAACAAAACTAAATACACAAACAAGTTAAACTCACCTGGAATAAGGCCTCAAATCATCATGAAGTAATATAATTCATACATTTTGTTAACTGGCCTTTGTCCTCCTTTTTAATCTCAGATTGCAGTCAGTCACAATGGGGGAGATTTACTAATACTGGTGCACACAGAAACTGGTGCAGCTGTGCATGGTAGCTAATCAGCTTCTAACATGTTCAATTAAGGCCCATTTCACACCAAGCAAAAAGCAAAACAATTAGAGATGGTTCTCTAGCACAGTGTTTCTTATTTCCAGTCCTCAAGACACCCCAACAGGTCATGTTTTCAGGCTTTCCTAATTATTTTGCACAGGTTATTTGATCAGTTTTAATACCTTAGTATAATTACTAAGGTATTAAAACTGATCAAATAACCTGTGCAAAATAATAAACAGTCGTTTCATCTGAGGGAAATTCTGAAGACATGATCTGTTGGTATGCCTTGAGGACTGGATTTGAGAAACACTGCACTAGCAGCACACTGACAGTAATCAGCCATAACCAGCTTTCAAAACATGGAAACCCAAGAAATTACATTATAAATCAATTTATAAATTATAAATTTGCACCAAATCTAGAACTGTGTGTTTTGGGCCTGCACATATATTTTAACTACTTGCTTACCGGGCACTTAAATCCCCTTCCTGCCCAGGCCAATTTCCAGCTTTCAGCACTGTCACTATTATGCAACACTGTACCCATATGACATTTTTATAATTTTGTTCCCATGAATAGATCTTTCTTTTGGTGGCATTTAATCACTGCTGGGTTTTTTATTTTTTGCTAAAAAACAAAAAAATACTGAAAATTTTGGGGAAAAAATAACAAAACAGTTTTACAGTTTGTTATAAATTATATAATTTTGCAAACAGGTAATTTTTCTCCTTCATTGATATACACTAATGAGGCTGCACTGATGGGCACTGATAGGCTGCACTGATAAGGCGGGACTGATGGACAATGATAGGTGGCACTGGAAAGGAATGATGAGGCGGCACTGGTGGGCACTGATAGGTGGCCCTGAGAGGTGGCACTGATGTGTGGCACAGATTGGTGACACTGATAGGCACTGATGGGCGGCACTGAAGGTCATTGATAGGTGGCACTGAAGGGCACTGATGGGCACTGTTAGGTTACACTGATGGGTGGCACTTATGATGAGGCACTGATGGGCACTGATTGGCAGCACTGATGGGCATTGATAGGTGGCACAGGTGGGCATTGATAGGTGGCACAGGTAGGCACTAGTAGGTAGCACTGGTTGGCGGCATTGCTATGCACTGGCAGGTGGCACTGGTGGGAACTGGCAGGTGATACTGGTGGGCACAGATACTTGGGTGATGTCTCACCCTCTTTGGGAATGCTGTCCCTCTGACACAAGCTGGTAATCAGCTTTTTTTCCCTGACAATTAAAAATATATACCGTATATATATATATATTTACCTTTTGCTATAATACATATACAAAACAATATATACAAGAACACATTTTTTCATCAGTTTAGTGGATATATATTCTTCTACATATTTTTGATTACAAAAAATCTTTTAAATTTTTTTTCCATCTATATTGCCAGGACCCAGCAATACATTACAGCCGCAAGCAAGATAAAATACATTTTTTTGCTTTAGCATTGTCATTATTGCTGTGGCATGTTCTACACATCGCACAGATGTACCACTTTACAGGCAGTCTAAAAGGGCCCCCCAGGCATGATATTTAAAGGAATATTATGATTGTTTGAAAAAAATATTTGCATTGATACATGTCCACTAGGGCAGTATCCAGGTCCCCATACACTTTTTATGGCAATAACTTGCATATAACCCTTTAAAATGAGGACTTTGGATTTTTCATGTTCCTGTCCCATAGACTTTCTAAGCATTCGCATCTTCGCAAAAAAATTGTTGAATGTCTAATAGCCAATGCCACATCAGCTTGAGCATGGTTGTTTCCATAATATTAATGCCTCAAATGCAAAACATTATTGTACAGAATTAAAAAACCAAACACTGGTAAATGTATTTTCTATACATGCTTGTCCTTAGCCCAGTAGCCTAGTGGTCTGCATAATATTAACTCTTCAAATATATGCTCGGTATGTAAGTATTCAATAATGTTATGGTGTGGAATTCCAAAAATCATAAACACTAGTTAACATGCAGTTTAAACTTTTTGATTTTTTATTTTCTTGTGCACTGGAAAAAACACAGCTGTCTTAGGTAGGCTGGGATTTGAACTCATAACCTGAGTGCGTTGTAGATATCAGTGCACATCACCAAGCCATTGTGCTAAGTACACTGAGGCCTCGTACACACAACCGAGTTTCTCGGCAAAAACCAGCAAGAAATTTGCAGGGAGATATTTTTTTGCCGAGGAAACCGGTCGTGTGTACATTTTCATAGAGGAAACTCTCGAGAAACTCGACGAGCCAAAAAGAGAGCATGTTCTCTATTTCCTTGACGGGAATGGAGAAACTTGCCTTGTCGAGTTTCTCGACAGCCTAACAAGGAACTCGACGAGGAAAACGATGTGTTTCGCCCGTCGAGTTTCTCGGTCGTGTGTACGAGGCCTGAGACATGTAGTATAATTAAAGAATGAACATAAACAATTACGTGTGACGAAACAAAGGATTGCCACACTCCCATACACAATGCAATTTAGGATTTATTGGAAGAGTAAAAACATAAGCACACAATGGTACATAGGCAGGGGGACACGGGTGACGTGTTTCACATGGCTTGTCATGCTTTGTCAGACCCTTATATGGAATAACCACCACACACACACAAATATATATATATATATGTCAGTGTCGCATGTAATCAATTAATAAGAACAGTGGCTTCTTAAATCTAAATGAAAAACACACCAATCCAGAATATTATAAGTAATCGAAATCTAATAACATAAATAACAACCTAAGGTTTATTATCCATATGCAAACATCAAATTTCTTGTAAAAAGTCCCATCCAAAATTGAGACCCATTTTAAATTATGGTTTGCAAAGAAAAAATCCAGAAGACCTCACATTTGCACAAAAGCCTAAACCCGTCCCCACCCCTCCTGGGGATGGCAACCCTTTCGTTTGCACGATCATGTTTTTAACACTGAGAAAGAACAGAACACTAATTTGGCTATACATTTAAAAGGAGCTCATGGGGGTTATACCTCTTTGATACAGAATCAGGGCATTGAAAGTGTCGCCACCCCCAGGAGGGGTGGGGACAGGGTTTAGAATTTTATGCAAACTTGAGGATTCTTTTATGCTTTTATGCAAACTTCTAGATTTTTTCTTTGGAGACCTGAATTACGATGGGCCTCAATTTTGAATGGGACACATTTTTACAAGTAATTTGATGTTTGCATATGGATAATCAACCTTAGGTTGTTATTTATTTTATTGAATTATTACTACTTATAATATTCTGTATTGGTGCCACCAGTTTGAGACCCCTCATCTAAAGTCTTCAATAACCAATCTTTTTTCAACAGTGACAGTAAGAAAATGAGGAGTTCAGTGGTCAAGATAGAATGAAGACTAATCTTTTATGTTAGTTGTCTATAATTATTTGTGTTAGCCTCAAAACAGCACTTTCCACATTCTTGTATATTTGGCTCTTTTTTTAAAAAGTACACACATTAAAATGTGTTTGTATGTTTGATTTGCAGCTGTCTGTTGGGGAGACGGCAGCTGCCAAACTGGCACAGATACATGGGAAAACATATAGAGTTGGATCAGCATCTCACATATTATGTAAGTCTGATGTGAACATACAGTAATGATGTTCTTCTTCTTGCTAACACTAGCATATAAAGCATTTGAATATGATTATAAAGCCATTTTAGGAGCTGTAATGTTGCATAGTGTTATAACAATATGGTAGACAATAAATGCTGGGGCATGTTCCCAAGACTCATTTTAACTGAAGAGTTGGGGTTGAAAAATTGTGGGACATCTTCAACATTACAGAACAAATCCAGTGCCTTAGATCTCATTCTATGTAGTTTTAATTTTTTTCTATGTTTCCCATTCACACCACAACATTTGTCATGTTCGATCGTTCGTCAAAATACGAACAAAACGGGTCGTTCGCGCCAAATTCGAGTTACGCTTCACAGACCATAATTCACTGCGACATCGCTGGCTGATGATTGGCCAAGCATGCACTATGACCCGCATGCTTGGCCAATCACAGCTTGCAAAAAACGGAGAGCCATAATTGGCCAAAGCCAGGGTGGCTTTGGCCAATTATGGCTCAGGGGGTTTAGTACACGCCCCACACTATAAAAGGCCGCCTGCAGGTCGGCCTTGTGTAGTGTGTTACAGTGGTTAAGAGAGGACAGAGAGAGTGTCATTTTTTGCAGGTAGATAGAGCAGGCAGGCAGGCAGGCTAGTCAGTTAATGTTACAGTGTGTAGAGGATATATATACATCCCAGGTGTTGTACATATATTTATACACTGTATAGTTTAGCTAGATCAGTTCTTCCTAATTTACTGGCAGGCAGGTAAATGTGCTAGATGCAGTATTCTCACGTGGTTTATTGCCTGTGTCCTCTGTAGTTTGCACCTAAAGCTACTTGGTGTGTTCTGCCCGTGTGCTCTGTAGTTTGCACCTAAAGATTCAGGAGCAGTGATTTTAATGATGCTTAAATAATAAAAAAAAAAATTAAAAATTCCTTTAAATATTGTACCTGCTAGGTGTCTATAGTATGCCTGTGAAAGCGTCTTTGAGAACCCGGGTCTTGCCCAAGGGAACATGTATCAATGGAAAAAAAGTTTTAAAAACGGTCGTTTTTTCAGGAGTCATGAAAAAAACGACCGTTTTTAAAACTTTTTTTCCATTGATACATGTTCCCTGAGGCAAGACCCGGGTTCTCAAAGACGTTTTACAACAATAACTTGCATATTAGGCTTTAAAAAGAGCACTTTTGAATTCGAACGTTCGAGTCCCATAGATGTCAATGGGGTTCTAAATGTTCGCACGAACGGTCGGTCCGTTTCGAAGGTTCTGGTGCGAACCGAACGGGGGGGGGGGGGTGTTCGGCTCATCCCTAGTGATGTGTACTATGGCGACAGCTGACAGCTGCTTGCACACTAAAGAGTAATGTATAACATACAGGCAACATAAGCAAGCCCTTATTACTACTAGCTATTTCATGACCTGGACAAATGAGATCCTTTGCAGACATGGCAGGCAACACTGAGCTACTCAACCCACAAATTCCCCACTCTCACATAAGTTTCTTCTGTCACTTGTTCTAAACCCACAGTTATAACCACCTGCAAATATTGCCAGTAAATAGGGAGGCATTTATTTTCACTTAGTGATCCAGCCAGTAACAATATTCCTCTCTTAGGCAATCTAAAGCTGGCTACAAATTATACAATTTTATTGTACACTGTTCCTTTAGATTTACCAAAACCATATAATAAGAAGTCAAACCTAAACACTTTCAAATTTTATGCAGTCAAGCAGACCCTTGCACTACATAATTGAAGATAAATCTAAAGGAAATTGAACAACATTGTATAATGTGTAGCCAGTTTAAGGCCTCGTACTCACGACCAAACATGTCTGCTGAAACTGGTCCGCGGACCAGTTTCAGCGGACATGTTCGTTCGTGTGTAGGCAGTAACGTACAGAATTCCAGCAAACAATCGTCGGCCAGACCGTTTTCCAACGAACAACTGTTTCCTGGTCTTGCTTTAAAACAGTCTGCTGGAATCGTGTCCGTCAGACATGTTCGGTCGTCTGTACACAAAAGCAGCGTACAAAAACCCCGCGCATGCTCAGTCCAAATGAGGAGACGGGAGCGCTCGTTCAGGTAAAACTCGCGTTTCTTTGGGATATGGCACATTCGTCATTAGAAACCTTTTATTCTAGCAAGAGAACAATGTCTTAAAAAGGCGCACTAAACCACATTTTAAAGCCTCGTTTGATTAATTCTTCTCTTGCTAGAATAACCCCGTTCTCTTGCTGATGCAATTTCAATAGAGTTGTCCCATACTGAAATGTCACATTTCTTGCTTGTGATGTAATCCTTTAATAATGTTTTCTATGCCAGACGTGTGTTTTGGTTGGTGGTCCTCCATAATTTAGAGTATTCATTTTTGTAAAGGAATGTGCATTTTTTTAATTTCTTTTTTTGTTTCTAGTTATGTCACCATTTAAACTATTTTTTTTTTACATGTATTTTTAATTTTTTTTTTTTTTTTTTGGTGTTTCATTAGAGAATATTAAACCATGTTGGCACACCAAATGTCCCCCCCCCCCCCAAGGAGTGTGTCCTTTGTAAATTACCCATTGTATATTTATTAAAGGTTTGCTGCCTAATAATCCCCACAGTATATCAAACAATAGACATGTTTTCAAATGAAAGCAAAAGGCCTTTTATTCTGGCAAATGTCATCACAAAAAAATAAAAAGAACGGCAGCACTAGAATAGATAGCAAACTATATGCAAACTTGCATTTCCAACATGGTGAAGGATAAACTTCCAAGCCTCAGGAGCCAAACACAAAAATATTAAGCAGCAGCACACAAACAAAGGAACCCAAACTGTGGTAGTACAAACAAGATGTCCTTTATGTGGAAGGAAATGGAAGGCAGAAAATCAACGTTTCCTCCTCTTTCCAGCCTTCCCTCCAGGCAGCCTTCCAGCGGATCGAACACGGGGTCTTGCAGGTGGGGTTGATGTGGCAGCAGGAGGATGGTGTTCCGCAAGCCGGGCCGGGTCACATAGCCCAGTGTCTGGGGTCAGCAGGCCCCTCTGCATCCACCAAAGTACCTGGTTCATCAGGGCCTTTGCCAGTCTTCTCTGGTCCTCCTCCCCTTCATTTAAATCATGGGCCAATGAGGCACTGAAGGCCTCTGTGGGGTTGAGGGGGGCCCTCATGATGGCGCTTGCCTCCTGGATCATGCGGAGGCTTGCCTCCTCCACAGGCCTCAACTGCCTCCTTCGGCCTGATGGCCTCACCTGGGGGGGAGAAGACTGGCTGGTGGTGTTTCTCCTGGCCGGGTGGACCTGCTGCAGGCCACTGGGCCCAGCCTCCTCCTGGCTGCCACTGACCCCGGCCTCCTCCTGGCTGCCACTGACCCCGGCCTCCTCCTGGCTGCCACTGACCCCGGCCTCCTCCTGGCTGCCACTGACCCCGGCCTCCTCCTGGCTGACAGACACCTGAGGATCTGCCACCTCCTGGCTGATCTCTTCTTCCTGTGTGTAAAAAAAAGGAATTTTTTTACAATTTCGCTAAATAAAACCACACTCATTTTCATGTTTTTCGTTCAGTATTTTCTGTTCATTATTACTTGAATACACTCTACTTCTGACCCCTGCAGTTGTCATCCCTGACACCTATTTGTCTGTACACCTTTTTGTTTGTTTTTTTCCAGCTTGGTTTTTTTTTTTCAATATCTAATCATTAATCCACCAAGAATTATTTAGGCCATAAATATAGAGGAAACTACTATACCTCCTCATCGAAGGGTGGCAGATCTGCATCTCTGTCAGCCAGGCCCTCTTCCTCCGACTCTGCAGGGCTGTGGTCATCTGGGGAATGTCCGCTGGAAGGTAGCATGGAGGAAAGGTTGGAAGAAAGACTGGACATCGTTTTCCTGCCTTCCATTTCGTCCCGCAAAAAAGCCATCTGTTTATAATACCACAGTTTGGGTTCCTTTGCTTGTCTTGCTGCTGCTCCCGATTTTTTGATTTTATTAGCTTTGTATGCTCTCCTGTATGTGCTTCTGAGGTTGGCAAGTTTATCCTTCACCATGTTGGCAGTGCATCCTGGCACCCAAGTTTGCATATAATTTGCTAGCTCTTCTAGTGCTGCCGCTCGTACCTCTTTATTGCAATATAACGAGTGTTTTGAATTCCACAGGATGGGCGTGTCCTGGTATTTTTGAAGTAAGGCCTCTATAGATTCCTTGCTTTGTAGGAGGTCCATTTCAATTTTTGAAAAATTATATTTCTTTTTGAGTCTAGATTACAAAAACATAAACCACAGAAAAATAAATATTCCAAAGGATCAGCGTTGACCTTGATCTAATATGTGTCTTCAAATTTATTACCTATATCTAATTCCAAACACAGTCTCTCTTGTTTAAACAATGATTGGCAGCTCGGCCGCATTGCTTGTACCAAACATTGATTTGCTAGATGCAGAGCCATTGTTCACATTGCAGTAAATATTTTAAATATATTAAATTAAACAATGCTTACAAATGACAGTTTTCATCTAGGCACTCTTTCATGTGTAAATCTCATACCCCTGACAATGGATGACATAAAAGACACTTCCTAATGACCTCTGTACAACCAACACTTGAACAATACTTTGCCTGATCTGAATACACCATTCAAAAACTTGTCAATGAGGTACAGCATTGTTCACATCTCTATTTTGTGAGGTGTCCAAAAGCATTTGGATACCAAAATAACATTGTGGTACCCCATAGACAGAATAGCTTAAAAAGGGTGCAACCAACAGCCCAAACCCCCATCCCATGTGTCTACATTTTCAAGGCCTCTGCTGATCACATTTTTAAATTCCTTACCTTCCTGTCTCTCGCTCCTCGTTTCTCACGCTCGCCTAATTACCGCGTAAGATGCGTAATCACGGCGTAAACCTTTTTAACACTCCGCGTATTTATGAAACCCCGCCCTCGTCACCTTTGCGAGGCCCCTAATCAATGATTTTAGGAAATATGGCGTTAACTGTGTATGTTCTGGATGCGCTCGAAGATTCTCCGCGTAACGGACGTAAACACGTTGTTTGCATTCTCTACACTCCGCGTATGTATTAAACGCCGCCCTCTTCTCCGCCCATGGCGTAAGAATTCATCTTTTCCACGCCCATAATCTCTGTGGGAAAGGAAAGATGGCGATGTCACACGAGCGGGCACGATGCTCTCATGCCACAAGTGAAGGGACAGAGGCAGGGACGTCCCGATCAAGGAAAAGAAGATATAAAGCCACTAATATGCGGTTCCAGGAAATGGTGGAGTTAGTTTACATCATGCGAAAAAAGGACTATGATGGTGAATTAGGGCCATACAAGACCCCTAACCGCCGAAAGGCACATATTATGGACAAGGTGGCGAGGAGAATGCAGAGGATGTTTGGGATCACCAGGTCCAAGGAACAGCTGAGGAAACGATGGTCAGACTTAAAATTGAGGGAGCCACATCAGATGAAGAAAATACTTAAAATTCTGCGTAAAAGTAAGTAAATATATATTGGGTTTGGGGGGGGGGGGGGTGGTGATTGTCTGCAATAATGTGTTGCCATGTATATTTCACCATCTGCCTCCTTGGCCTGCTTGTAATTTTAAAGACATGTTGTTATTTATTTTTTAGAACATAAATAACTACATATTTACAAACAGTGTTCTTAGTAAACAACGTAACATCACATAGTTTATCATAAAGGCTCGGTTATTCCAGGAACAACACACCTGGACATGGCTCACTGGCCAAAAACTTTGTTTGTAAACATTGTGTAAAAGCTAGTTCTATAAAAAAAAAGAAGGAGAATGGGAAAGGCAAACAGGATTCATTCTAAAAACAGTGGTAATAAAGCAGATGTTTTCACATCTGCAATGCAGAGCACCTGTGTCTCCCCAAATCAAAAATGGGTTTTGGTAGGGTATCCCAGAAATACAGTTTAGGGGGGACATCCATGTGTGTCACTTTGCTAAAAAGGGGCAGGATCAGAGCTTGCCATATAGAAGTAATTGCAAAATGTAGGTTTGGTGAAAGATAAAAGTAACTAAATGAAAGCATCTTCTAAGCAATGTGTGCGATTTATGCTCTCCAATATCTGTGTGCTGATGAGTCTACATTTTTTTTGGTTTATTTCAGGGGAAAGAAGTCGCCAGCATTTGGAGGAGGCAGAGAGGGCCAGACAAGGCCAAAATCTGCCATCTCAACATGTGGAGGAGGAGGAGGATGTGGAAGGAGAAGAGGATGTGGAAGGAGAGGAGGATGTGGAAGGAGAGGAGGATGTGGAAGGAGAGGAGGATGTGGAAGGAGAGGAGGATGTGGAAGGAGAGGAGGAAGGAAGAAAGGAGGAAGGAAGAGAGGAGGAAGAAGTAATTTTGGACTTAGAAGTCATAGCAGATGAAGGGCAAGTGGCGGAAGAACAATTTGGCGAATTGAAAGAAGGTGGATTGATGGATGAAGGAGGAGTCCAAGATGATGGGGAAGTGGTGGAAGAAGGAGGAGTGATTGAAGATGATGGGGAGGTGGTGGAAGAAGGAGGAGTGATAGAAGATGTCGAAGAGGTGGAAAGGAGAAGCCCATCAGGTCAGTGTCACCCTAGCTTGATTCCAAAAAACATATGTAGATAGGCCTCATTGAAAAATAATATTGTAAATGCCATTTTTTTTTTGTTGGTTTAGGGGAGGAGGATGGTGTGCCAAGATTTTCACGTGCAAGTGCTGCTATAATTATTCAGCAGGTAATGGAGTGCAGCACTGAAATGCACAATATGCGTGAAAGGATGTTTCTCATGGAACAGAATGTAACAAATGTCCTTTTGGAATGCAGCACGGAAATGGACAATATGCGGCAAAGAATGATGGTAATCGAAGCAAATTTTAAGAACATTATTGACATGATGGGCCGTGTCAAAGACTGAAACACCCCCCGCCCATCCCCCGCCCCCACAAACATTTTAACAGTTTGAATAATGAATACGCCTAAATTTGAAGATACACACACAGTGTGCCAACATGTGCTATCTGCCATCACAGAATATCTAATGTCTGTGCTTTGTGGGTCCAACCCCCTCCTCCATCCTCAAGTAGTTGAGAGGAAGGGTTTGCTCCCACAAAACACAGACATTGATCACCCATGATGTCAGATAGCACATGTGGCCATTTGTCTGTTGAACCAATGACATTTGGCGAGTTTGCACTGAATGTGTGTATCTTCCAATTTTGGCGTGTTCCAGTGTGAAAGCACACCATGACTGACTGCTGTTGTGAGTTTTTATATTTTTTGAATTTGATTTTGTTACTTTTTGACCATGTTGAACATTTTGGGATACTATAAAGTTTAGACCATAAAGAATAAACAACGCCAAAAATTATTTTCAATATATATATAGAATTATAAATCTCTCTAATCACTGAATTTAGTGAAGTAGAGATTTGACTCCAAATTCTCACCCAAAAATTTTGTTTTAGAAAAACACACCAAAAACAAGAAAAATGGTTACAAAATTATTGTTTTTTGTGCCTAAAAAATATGGCCAAAAATAAATTTAAGGCGGTAAACACCCCACCAAATATAATCTATATATATATATATATATGTAAACAATAAATCTAACTATATTTGAGGAAAAAAAAAGTGAACTTGTTAATAAATGTATAATCTGCATAATATTTTTGGTTGAATTACCTGAAAAAAAAAAAAAATTTTTAAAAAATTTTGAAGACTCCTAAGTACAAAAGCAGGGAGTAATGAAAAAAATCAAAAAATTTTTTTGGGGTCATGAACAAGCAAAAATAAAAAAAAATTGACCTCAACATTTACAAATGGAGTTGCTTCTTATTTCTAGACTCAATACCCTGTTTGTAGATGAGTGAATACTGTGCAAAATGTGGTTAGTTACTAAAAGTGGAGAAATCAATTATGCATTACAATTGAAGAAGTTAGTTAGAGAACCAGGAAGACAGAAAAAGAGAAAAAGCATTAATGACAAACAACTGTATAAAGTCCAATGGTCTAATTATTTATTATTTTTTAGAATATTCCTTTCTTTGGGGGCCGAATTAGAAAGAAATATGATCTGGCATAGCAATGGCCCCCCGACCCATGAAGTACTCAACATATTTGTCGCGTACCTCACGAGCTGATTGGGGGGCCAAGCCAGCGCGACCAGTGTCCAGCCCGGGAAGGGGATCTGAGGGTAGTCTTGCCTCAGAACCGATGTCGGGTAGGTACGTCTGGGAGTGCCTGCGTAAAAAGTTGTGCAAAATGCAGCAGGCAAATACAACGGTGTCCAATTTATATTCCGCCAGATGTATCGATGTCCTGAACAGGCGGAACCGGTTGGTGAGTATCCCAAAGGCATTCTCGACTACCCTCCGAGCCCTGGCCAACCGAAAATTAAACACACTCCTCTCTGAGGTGAGGGTCCTCTGGGGAAAAGGCCGCATGAGGTGAGGACCAAGCCCGAAAGCCTCGTCCGCTAGGAACACAAACGGAAGTCCTTCCACATTATCTTCATCTGGTGGCAATGCCAGACCACCAGCTTGGAGACGATCATAGAAATCAGTCCGTGCGAACACTCCCCCATCAGACATCCGGCCATTCTTCCCCACGTCCACATATAGAAACTCATACTGTGCCGACACCACCGCCATCAACACAATACTATGATAACCCTTGTAATTATAATAGTAGGACCCCGAGCGGGGTGGGGGCACAATGCGGACGTGTTTCCCATCTATTGCTCCACCGCAGTTTGGAAAATCACACCGCTGGGCAAATTGGGAAGCCACAGACTGCCATTCCTGTGGTGTGGAGGGTAGCTGTGGGGACAAACAAAATTAGAGATTTAGTACTTTGTAACAAATACATCCTACAAGCATCCTTGTGACAGTTCACAGTATTAAAATTGCATTAGAAAAATGTGCATGGAGAATTTGGAAAATGAAATATATAGGGCCACTTCATTAAGAGACTCCACAGCCCTCTGATGGGGACAATAAAAGTTTGAAGGGGGGGGGGGGGGGGGAAAAACCCCAAAAAGTCCTGTTTGAAAAAATGGCAAGGTGGGTTTGTCCCTAGGATAGCATGCTGGACAGGTTAATATTGGGTAAGGGACAAATATGCAGGTAGGCCAAGAATAAAACATGTAAAGCTGATATCAACATGCATAGGGAGAAAAGCTAACGTTAGTTAAACACACAGCATATCTGGGAAAATAAAAATAAAGTTAGTTGGCCACATTATTAGAGCCAGGAAACTTACCTTAATATACTCCTCATGCATAACTTTGATGATGGCAGCACACGTGTCCGGTATGATGACCCCAAGCGCCTGCGGAGAGATGCCTGTCGAGAACTTGAGGTCCTGCAGGCTCCTCCCAGTCGCCAGGTACCGCAACGTGGCAATAAGCCTCTGCTCGGCCGTGATGGCTTGGCGCATCACAGTGTCCTGCCTCGTGATATAGGGGGACAGAAGATCCAGCAGACGGTTGAATACGGGGTCCGTCATGCGGAGAAAATTCCTAAAGTCATTAGGATTATTCTCCTGGAGTTCCCTAAGCAGAGGCATATGTGAGAACTGGTCACGCTGGCGCAACCAATTCTTGGTCCAGAAACGCCTCCGCCCCCTGTTTCTGGCCAAAGTACTGGACAAATGAACATATCCAGCAGCCATCCCATAAACAGCACCAACTCGCGAAAATTGACGCTGCTGCTCCATCATGGCTTCAAACCGGCCGGCTGGTCAGTCAAGAACACACTGAAACAGAAAGCACTCGCAAATCCAGCACTACCTGCGACAAACGCGCGACAAACAGATACGAGCGCACAGGATGCAACTGCTAAAGCAGAAACAACCTGCTTGCCTATAGCCGAATGACAACTACGTTACCGCAAGCACACGCACTGAACCCGTGAATACACGCTGTCAAAGCCTGGAGACCGAGAAGCGCGAATCAGCTCTAACCAAACCTTCACTAACACGAGCAAACACGTAACTAGCAAAAGAGGAACAGAGGGCGGCGCCATTAACTTTGGTCTTCCCCTTTATAGTGACGTCGTACGTAGTTTACGTGCACGCGTTCCGGTACGACGGGAATTTGGTCCGCTGGTGTGTACACGCCAGCGGAACAAAACACAAATCAGCCTTGTACGCCGGAAACTGTCGGGCAGACAGTTTCCAGCGCACAGATCCGGTCGTGAGTACAAGGCCTCACAGAGACACCTTTGGACAGCAACATTGTCAGTCTAGGGAGAGGGTAATATTGGTGTCTTTGATCTGATAATTTTGCCTTTTTTTTTTTTCTGTTGAGTACTAGTGTTTGTGCTGGCATCTGAAGCTTTAGCATTTTTTACATTACTTTTTGTCAATTGCTAGGAAAAAAATGCATGATATGTTATTTCCACATGTTCTTCCATCAGTATTTGACACATTTTTAGCACTCCCATGGAAATGTATTGGGGCCAAAAAACTCTTGAAGCATGTAGCTCAAAAGAGCTCATGTACAGTTTCATATACAGTTTCATACTATTGGCATCAAACATCAAGTGACATGACACTCAAGTGTGAACCTTGGAATTTTGGATGTTGAGATTTTGGAGCTAAAGCCTCGTACACACGCTTGGTTTACTCGGCAAGAACCAGCAAGAAAACTGTTGGCAGAGCTTTCTTGCTGAGTATACCGTGCGTGTGTATGAGGCTTTCAGGTTTCTCGACAAGAAAACTGCCCAGAATCTAGACAAGAAAAATAGAGAACATGTTCTCTATTTTTCTCGTCGTGAGATTCTCGGCAGTTTTCCTGACGAGAAACCCAAGTGTGTGTATACTTACCTGTCACCCTGGAAACCCGTGCATGCTCGAAATGACTTTGACGCATGCGCGGTTGCTTCCTAGGCATAGGTAGAGTGCAGCAAGATGGCGGTGGCGGCATTGAATGTGACGAGCGCATGCTCGTCGTACGTGCTGACGTCACTGCGTTCTTGCCTTTCAAGAGAACCGTGGTTCTTTTGAAAGGAGAGTCTGTACACTCGGGCAGCAAGAGATTCTTGCCAAGAATCTCATCAGGGAAACCAACGCTTTTTTCCTGACCAGATTCTTGCCCGTGTGTACAGGGCTTTAGAGCTACAAAATGTTCAGCAGTGAATGGAGTCTTAGATGCACTAGCAGATTTAGAGAGATTTGAGTAACAAATTAGGCCCTAACTCCAGCTAACAGTTTAAAAGCAGTTACAGCAACAGGTTTTTTTTTTCTTTTTTTTTTTGGAATAAAGTTTTTACATTAATGAAAAAAGCTGATCATTGTAAGCATCCCTGTAAGCATTAATTGGTTCATCTCAACCCCCTAACTGCCTCTTTGGCTAGACATCTTGGTCTGTTAAAAGAAGGTTGAAAAATAACAGGCTTACTGGCAGGATCACCAGGTGTAAATAAAAGGAAAAAGTCTTAAAGCAAATGAATGCAGCCACTGCATCGAAGAATTGGATTGCAGTATATAACATTTATGTATTTGGGTTCAATAATAGTTAGTTAACATATTAACCAGCAGGCTTAGAGTGATTTTGATTGCCAGTAACCAGGCTACATTTGTTTCTGTTTATTCATTTAACAGATTTCAACTCTGGCTCTTCAAGGGACTGGGCTACTGACATAGGAATTCCTTTTCCATACACGTTTGAGTTAAGAGATAATGGGACATATGGCTTTGTTCTTCCAGAAGATCAGATCAAACCAACCTGTGAAGAAACCACATCCGCAATTTTGTCCATTATTGAACATCTCAATGAAAAACATTTTAACAGCGCATCAACAATTTTCTCTATAAATCTGTGGATAAATCTGAGTTTCTCAGTCCTAATTGGCACATATTATTCTTTATTTTAATATCTGTAACTGTCTTTATTTTCGGAATTTTACTATTGTACACGCCTTCTTCTAGCAATAACAATAAACGACATTCAGATATTCATTGTTTGCTTTAAATGAGTGTTTGTAAAAAAAATTATTGCCCAAAAACAAAATGCAGTATTGTTTTCATACTCTTCAACAACAGTGGTACCAAGATGCCAAAATAGGGTGTTGCCAAAACAAAGTATTACAAAATAGCATAACCCATAGCTGTTGTCTTAGGCCTCGTACACACGGACGGACAGTCCGCTGAAAACGGTCCGCCGGACCGTTTTCAGCGGACATGTCCGCCCGGAGATTTCTGTCTGATGGTTGTACACACCATCAGACAGAAATCTGCGCGTAAACAATACGCGGGGATGTGGCCGCGCTGTCGCCGCGATGATGACACGGCGACGTGGGCGGCCCTGGAAGTTCAAAGCTTCCACGCATGCGTCGAACCAGTTTCAGCGGACAGATCCGGTCGTGTGTACGGGGCCTTAAGAATTCCAGTTATGGATTTATTACACTTAGTTGCATTAGTCCAGGACCAATGTAAATATGCATATACCATACCTGGCCAATGCTCATGGAACTTGGAAATCAGTAAAGTAGACACCAATACTCTAGTGGTCTGCCCTTGTTCCGGGTCCTGCACCTGCCCTGCTGCATTCTGAGCACAGGAGATTGGCCTTTAAGCATGGACTGTTTGGAACCTTCACAGAGTTGGAGGCAAAGCATTGTCTCCTGGGCTTAGTAGAAGGTGCAGGTAATCCAGGAAACACCCAGATTGTGGTTTTGAGATGCCTATTTCAGGCTAGGAAGCTGATCGCCCTGAGATGGCAGTCAACACTGCCTCTGTCCAGTAGCAAATGGGCAAATAACATGAATGTGGTAATTCTTAAGGAGAAAACGATATATGTGAAGCAAGGGGGACTAAGGAAATACAATAACATCTGGAAGCCTTGGTGGGCAGCAAGAGGGATTAACATCTAAATAATAAATATGTACTTTAGAACTTAAATGATGAAGGTGACCTAACAGAAACTCGGACTCAGATAAAGGAGAGTGAAAAAGATGGATGAGTGGGTGAACCAGATGGTGGTGAATGGGGCTAATGATTGGTCCAGGACGACAGGGCAAAAAGAAGAACCAGATATGGTTATATGTACGTAGTTACCCCCAACTCAGGAAACCCCTAATGCCGCGTACAAACACAGTCGTTTTTTGTGATGAAAAAAAACGACATTTTTTAAAACGTCATTTAAAATGATCGTGTGTGGGCAAAACGTAATTTTCTGTCTTCTGAAAAATGACACAAAAAAATAATTAATTAGACAGGCGGGTGGGAATATGGGAGGGGGGGATGGGATATGGGGGGTATGCTCTGCTTACTACCTGATGGTGAATGTTGTACACATTTTAAAAATGTTTCAATAAAGAAATAAAGTAAAAAAAAAAAGATAAAAAAAAAAATGTAGTCAAGAGGCACCATTGACTGTTACAAATTCTAGCTGCTAAAATCATCTTTTTAATGTTTTGGGATGTCACTGTTGACTTTAAGTGCGGTTTCTGGTGACAAAGCTATATTTAATCCCATAACCGAGTGAACTAAGTTGAAAATTATAATCTAACGTTTATTTTTCAACACTGCCACTATACATGCAACATAGTGCCCAGCTGTCCACAGTGCCTAATGCAGTAAGATGAAATATGTGGGCACATTTGAACCATCCTAGTGAGTCACATTCATGGATATCTTTGGAATTCATCCTAAAGATGAAAAATATTACTAACATGGTCATTATCCAGATCGTTTTTTTTTATGTATTGTTTGATAAAATAAGGTACATGAATAAGTCACGTGTCCAGTGATGAAACGTGTGGGAGAGGAGCCTAGTGACGCGATCGACGGGAGATCCGTCCAACTGAGGAGATCGCAAAGCACTGAGCGGCGTTTGACTCTACAGCTGAGCTTCTTTTGATCGAATGTATCGTGAGTGCAATTGCTGCATTGCAAAGTTTCTTTCATCTATCCTAAAACGTTATTTGCACTATGTCTGTTTTCTTTTTCCTATTATGAGCTGTATTGCCCTGAAGGAATAGGAGATCCAGGGGGTGAAGTCTCCATGCACTGAACACTCCATAACACAGGATTGTTTGTCGTTTTTTCCTCTCAGTGATTGTGCAGGTTGCTGTTTTTTTCCATGAAGGTTTCATGCTGATTTCAAACGGGACTGTTTTGTTTTGCACCTTATAGCACCTCACTGTTTTTTTATCCTCATGTTATTAACTCATTGTTTGCTTGATGTTAATTTGCACCTTTGATGCCCCTTTATTATGCTCCACCTGGGGATCTCATATGCACTATTGTATTTATAGGAATAAGTTAATACTAGCGCAACAATATTCATTTATAAAATAAGGTACGCTTCACAAAAGCAAAAAATAAATCTTTTTCCAGACAAGCTAGATACATAAAACAGCAGATTCTACAGCAGTTTCTCCTATCATTCACAGAAATTATATACAACTACGGGAAAATGATTTTAACATTCTTTAATTTTGTTCATAGGTTTACAGTACCTTTAACAGCCCTTCCAAGGTCATCTCTAGCGTTATCTTAGTGTTTATCTGGCATTCATTAAACATTATCCCTGTTGTTTCCTGAGTGGGGATAAGTATTCCATATATTATACTTTATAGCTTATGACTTTATCAATGAGGGACACGGAGTAGGAAAAAGGTAAAGTTCAGTTCTGAGAAATTATGGATTGCGTATTTGCAGCAAAGGCAAACTTAGGCTTTGGGCAGCTTTTGCAGACTGAAGGGTCTGAGGTCTATTGCAGGACTTTTCAAATTGTAGAAACAAATCAAAATATACATTCACAAGTATTTTTGCATAGCTCTAGTATTTTTAACAGTGCTGTAGAAGTCCAATTTATTTCAGCCTCCACTAAAGAAGAAGTCCATACCAAAGTGCCCCCAAACACACACACAGTTATAAACATTATACATATACGTATATATTTCTTTCTTTTCATATATTTCTACAATATTCTGCATTGCTGTTCAGTGAATATTTCACTATTCACATTAATTTCTACAGCAAAGGGGCTAGTAGTAGTAGAATTTTTCTACTGAAGTACTTGTTTATATTGGTGCCTTGCCTTTTACTTTTAGGCATCCTATGAATTTTTTAACAAGCAGTCACCCGGTGAGTATGCACTCCACAGAGTTAAGACTAAAAATGCTCATTGTATGAGTGCTTTATAAAATACCATATTATTTATACATTTTCACAAAGGTATTTTTTGATAATTTTAAAACATTTTAAGAACATTAAAGGGTTTTTAAAGGTTCCTTTATTTTTTTTAATAATAAATAACAAACATGTTATACTTACCTACTTTGTGCAAGGGTTTTGCACAGATCAGCCCTGATCCTCCTCTTCTGGGGTGCCCTGCCGGCGTTCCTGGCTTCTCCCCTTCATCGTGTCCATTGACACAGACAGCGGGAATCGGCCCCGCACCTGGCTACCATGTCACTGGATTTAATTGACAGCTATGGGAGCCAATGCTGCTGTCAATCTGTCCAATAAGGAGAGAGACAGCGGCTTGAGCGGCTGGAGCCGCTGGGCTTGTGCACATCGCTGGATCGAATTAGGCTCAGGTAACAAAAAAGTGAGCTCTGGGGGCAGCTGCAGCAAATAAGGTTTTTCACCTCAATGCATAGAATGCATTAGAGCTGCACGATTCTGGGAAAAATTAGAATCGCGATTCTTTTGCATAAAATGAAGATCACGATTCTCAAAAAAAAATATTTAAAGCGGTAGTAAACCCCGTTCTTGTTTATTTTAAACCTACCTGAAAGGCAAAAGCCATAATGAGCTAGTATGCACCGCGGCTGGAGCAGCGATGTCGTCACTCCTGCACATGCTGACTGCAGCGGCGCATTGCGAGGGGAATATCTCCTAAACCATTCAGGTTTAGGAGATATTCTTTATACCTACAGGAAAGCCTTATTATAGGCATACCTGTAGGTAAAAGTGGCAGTACAGAGTATACTACCACTTATTTTCAACACAAAACGGAGCTTATGTGCTTAAAGGGGAGTTCCACCCACAATTTCACTTTTTAAATATAAATACCCCTGTAATACACAAGCTTAATGTATTCTAGTAAAGTTAGTCTGTAAACTAAGGTCCGTTTTGTTAGGTTGTTACAGCATTTAGATAGTTTATAATCTAGAAATAGACCGTGGCCATCTTAAGTGTGGACATCATGAAGCCAGACTGTATGACTTCCTGGATTTCAGCTTTGCATATCTCGCACATGCTCAGTGCGCAAGCAATGTAATAGGTTTCAGTCAGGTTTGCAAGGACTACTGGGAAACATGATGCCTATCCCAGAAACCCTTGCAAATAGCCTAGGCAAATAAGGAGGAGGAAGTAATGAAGGACTACAAAATAAAGGTATTTACAAGCAACAAATTAAATAAAAATTGTCCATTCTGAACACTATGAGATTAGAGCATGCAGCACAGACAAACATAAAAAAATGGGTGGAACTCCACTTTAAATACAGTATATGTAAATCTGACGGACTGTTTACATGTTACATTTTAAAAGCCGCAGCAAACCTGCTGACCTTACATGCTTGCTAATGTGAAATAACACCTCTGATTTTCACATTTAACTAAATGTGAAAATCAGAGGTGATCTGTCACATTAGCAAGCATGTAATGTTTGCTGCTGCTTTTAAAATGTAACATGTAAACAGAGTGGCCCAGATTCACAAAAGAGATACGACGGCGTATCTCCTGATACGCCGTCGTATCTCTGTTTTAGGGTCTTCTTAACTATGCGACTGATTCATAGAATCAGTTACGCATAGTTAGCCCTAAGATCCAACAGGTGTAATTGTTTTACACTGTCGGATGTTAGGATGCAATACCGCGGCCACCGCTGAGGGAAGTTTGCATCGTAAACCAGCGTCGGGTATGCAAATTAGTAGTTACGGCGATCCACAACGTTTTTTTGCGTTCGCTACGTCGCTGCTAGTCTAGTTTCCCGTCGCAATTTTAGTCGTTGTTTTAGGTGCCCTAACTTTACACAGCACACGTATGTGCTGTATAAAGTATGGCCGTCGTTCCCACGTCGAAATTTTAAATGTTTTCCTTCTTGCGTAAGAGGTCCGGGAATACGGAAGTACGCTACGCACGTCGCCGTTCGAAAAAATGACGTCACTTCGCGCAAAGCACGGTGGGAAATTCATAAGGGAGCATGCGCAGTAGGTCCGGCGCGGGAGCGCGCCTAATTTAAATGGCACATGCCCTTTTGAATTACGCGGGCTTACGCCGGAGGCCACCGGCGTAAGTTTTCTCGCAAGTGCTTTGTGAATCAGGCACTTGTGATGAACTTGCGATACGCTACGTCGCCGCGATTCTACGTGAATCTGGCCCAGTGTCAGATTTTCATATACTGTATTTAACCGCATAAGCTCCGTTTTGTTTTGAAAATAACTGTGAAATGTAATACTCTGTTGGGTGTAACAAGATGTCTGCTTACCCCCTTCTCACTAACATTACTGTGAAGAAGTGTGGGGTGGAGCAAGATGGCGGGGACGAAACGTCACTTCCTGGTGAGACAGCCACCGCCGGGTGCACCAAGATGGCCGCCGCTCCGAAGCTAGGCGGAAGCCAGGGACTTTCCTATGGCCGTACCCAAAAATCGCGGGTCATCCGGCCTGGAGATTGCGGGGGGTGAATCGAGATCGCGATTAATTTGCAATTAATCGTGCAGCTCTAGAATGCATTAGGGTAAAAAACCTTGAGAATTTACAATCATTTATTTTAATGCCCTGTTCCATAAACTTTAGGCTCTCCACAAACATTACAATCTGACAATACAATCTCCTTTAGATCTACCAACAAGTATGAAGTGTAAGGGGTTGTTTAGTTGGACACAAATTGATTGCATCATTTAGATTTAGTTCCCCATGTTACATAGTTTTGGTAAATCTAAAGAAGATTGTAGTCAGTTTGTGTTGATGAGCTTTACAAGTGGATAAAACAATTTAAAAAAAAACAGTTCTATGTGAAGTTCAAAAGGTTTGCCTGAGCCCGTAAAGAGTAATGGGCCCAGACATGGCTGTCACTTTCTTTGAATATGCTCATATTATGCTTTTAAATAAAGGGTTTTATTTAAAAAATATATATATATTTTTTTTGCCCTGAGACTTGTTTGACTGCCTTGGGTAAATTTATAGAGATTTACAGAAATTTCTCAAAGATAGTTTCATTTTGGCCAAAAAGTATGGTAATAACTGTGGCGTAGACAGAAATATATATACACTATGGAAAAATAATATATGTATATATTTTTTAATAATAAGCATGTGTATTCACATAAGCATTAGGTTATTGGTGGTATGATTTCTGCAAAGAAGCCATGGAGGACTGAACTGAATCACGTATAGTGTAGTTTATCCTTTTATTAGTGACGTATAATGAGACATCACAGGCTGTTTGCCTATTATTATGGAATATGTATATATATATATATATATATATATATATATATATATATATATATACACACAAACAGTTGTGCTCAAAAGTTTGCATACCCTGGCAGAAATTGTGAAATCTTGGCATTAATATTGAAAATATGATTGTTCATGCTAAAAAAAAGTATTGTATTTAAGGATAGCAATCACATGAAACCATTTATTATCACATAGTTTTTTGGATCCTTTTTAAATCATAATGATAACAGAAATCATCCAAATGGCCCTGATCAAAAATAAAGGTTAATTTACCACATATGTGGCTTTTTAAATAACGTTTAATATCTGTGTATAAATAGTTAATGAGTTTGTTAGCTCTGACATGGATGCACTAAGCAGGCTAGACACTGAGCCATGAGGAGGTAGAAAATAACATTTAAAAGGCCTGCGTAACAAGGTTTTAAGGGAAAGATGGAAAAGGATATAAAAAAGATATCCAAAGCCTTGAATATCCCAGTCAGTACTGTTTAATAACTTATTAGGAAGTGGAAAATTAGGGGCTCTTTTGATACCAAGCCAAGGTCATCATTCCTACTCTGAAACACGGAGATGGATTGATGATGTTTTGGGGATGTGTAAGCAACAAAGGCACAGGAAATTTGGTCAAAATTGATGGCAAGATGAATGCAGTATGTTATCAAAAGTACTGGAGGAACATTTGCATTCATCAGCCAGGAAGCTGTGCATGGGACGTGCTTGGACATTCCAACATGACAATGATCCAAAACACAAGGCAAAGTCGACCTGTCATTGGCTACAGCATAATAAAGTGAAGGTTCTGGAGTGGCCATCTCAGTCTCCTGACCTCACTATCACTGAGCGACTCTGGGAAGATCTTAAATGTGCAGTTCATGCAAGACAGCCCAAGAATATACAGGAACTGTAGGCTTTTTGCCAAGAAGAATGGGCAGCTTTACCATCTGAGAAGATAAAGAGCCTCATCCAGAAATACCACAAAAGACTTCAAGCTGTCATTGATGTTAAAGGGGTCAATACACGGTATTAAGAACTGGGGTATGTAAACTTTTGATCAGGGTCATTTGGGTAGTTTCTGTTGTCATTATGACTTAAAAAGAGTAAACACAGTTGATTGATAATACATTTTTTACAAATTCTGCTGCTTAAGTGTTTTTAGATCTTTTTTTCAGTGCTTACTATGGTATATTGAAGTATAATTACAAGCATTTCATGCTCTTCAGCCCGCTCTCTGCTGAAAACTGGTCACAGAAGTGCAAAACGAATTGCACTCCTGTGACCCATAGGAGAAGCCCAGACAAATAAGCTCAGGCTGGACTTCTCCTTTAAGGTTTGTGATGCCATTCCTTTTAACTGCACTTGTTTTAATGTGTTGTCTTATTTGGCTGCTTAAGCAAAGATTTTTTTTTTAGATATAAACAAGAGTGAAAAACACTGAATACAGATTTTCGGTAGGTCAGCCAAATTATTCCTGGTGCACTGGCTCTGGTTCAGCCACACTCCATGAAACAGAGACAGCCCTTATAAAGGGAATTGGGAACCTGATAAATCTGATGTGTAATAAAAGTGCCAAGATTCTACAAATGATAAAACACAAAAAGTGGACACAGAACATACAATGTGTTTCGGGGGGGAAACGCATTCCAGGGGAGAACACAGACCTAAGGTTATTTACAAACTTTTATGAATTATCCCTGGTAATTATGCTATGCTAAGAGTCCCTCCACTTAAAATACCCGAGCATTGCAAAAGGGGCAGTTTGCTTTGTCCAAGAAATGTGTTGGCTTTGCTGTGTTACTATGACCTAATTTTATCAGTAAATTGTAGACTCTTAAGCCCTGTACACACGATCGGTTTGTCTGATGAAAACAGACCGATAGACTGTTTTCATCGGTCAAACCGATAGTGTGTGGACCCCATAGGTTTGTTTTCCATCGGTTAAAAAAATAGAACATGTTTTAAATTTCTCCTATGGATAAGAAACCGATAGAAAAAAACGATCTTCTGTGTGGAAGTCCATCGGTCAAAAATCCACGCATGCTCAGAATCAAGTCGAAACATGCTTGGAAGCATTGAAACTTATTTTTTTCAGCACTTCGTAGTGTTTTACGTCACTGCGTTTGGACACGGTCGGATTTTTGACCGATGGTGTGTAGGCAAGACTGATGAAAGTCAGCTTCATTGGATATCCAACGAAAAAATCCATTGGATTAGATTCCATCAGGCTTTAGACATTGTTTGGAGCTCTCATTAACCACTAACCGACCAGCTCACGCAGATATACTGCATCAGGTCGGCTCTCTTAGCATAGCATAATTACCAGGGATAATTCATAAAAGTTTGTAAATAACCTTAGATCTGCGTTCTCCCCTGGAATGAATTCCCCCCCTTTCACCTGGTCCATGACATCGATACCCTACCTTGGGATAAAACTGACTAGTAACCCATCCCACCTCTTTCAAACAAACTATCTTCCTATGTTGACACAGTTGTCCTCTCTGTTGTGCGTCTCGTGACTGGGGTGGGTTGCGGCTGTGAAGATGTCCCTATTTCCTAAACTTTTATATCTCTACAGAGTCCTTCCGATCGCAGTCCCCCCTTATTTCCACCGAATCATACAAACTCGAGTATCTAAATACATATGGGGCACTGTAAAACCTAGTGTGTCAAGATCTATATTACTCCCTAGTAAGCTTAGTGGAGGCCTGGGATTGCCTAACTTTGTCCAATACTATCACGCCGCCCAGCTAGCCAAGATCACCCTCTTCCATGCAAAAACTGAAATACCACTATGAGTCAGTCTGGAAGTGATAGATCTTTACCCCCTATTGGTGACTAACTTACTATGGCTGCCCTCCTCTGCCCGTGGCCCCATAACCAAGCCCATAACACAACACTCTCTCAGACTGTGGGAAAAATTACAAGGCCCATTTAAACAGATGTCATCCACATTCTCCATTACTCTCCTTCCTGAGCCACCCACATGTCTACCCAGCCTTTACTGACCAGCTTCTTTTCAGCTCTGGTCCCAAGTTGGACTGAGTCGTATATGTGACATTGTGACTAGCACCTTCCTGAAGCCAGTCCCTGATCTACAGTCCAAAACAACCCCCCCCCCCCAAAATAATGTTTTCGATATCTTCAAATCTCCCACTTTGCCCAAACAATTATAGGCTCATGCTCCTCCCTAGACAGCATATCTATGTTTGAAGGTATTTTCAATTCGGACCCTCATGCTCCGGGCATCATATCTCGCCTCTACAGTCACCTTACATCTCCTCCAGCTATCCTCCCATCATATGCTGCACAGTGGTCTAAGGATCCAGCAATAAAACTAGATGATGAAGACTGGAAGAATATATGGGCTAATACAAAAATTGCCTCCCATAACATAGTCGCACTCGAAGCAAGCTATAAGGTACTCATGCGGTGGTACCTAGTCCCAGCTAGGATATCAAAATTTTTGCCGAACTATCCTCCAGTATGCTTCTCGAGGCTGTGGTGAGAGGTAAACGCACGCGCATATATATTGGTCGTGCCCAATTGTACAATTTTGGGCAATAATATTCCGCATGGCTTCTACATTGCTTTGTGTTACCCTAGACCCTGACCCATTCCTTGCATTGTTGAACCATGTCATGGCGGAATTTACAAAGTCCCAGCTCCGACTCCTCCTCCAACTCACTACAGCGGCCAAGCAGATGATAGCTAAAGCTTGGAAAACCCCAAAACGAAACATTGCTGAGGTAAAAAACAGAATTACCCAAGCCATGATACATAGCAAAATTGAGGCTACAATCTTAGACTGAATCCCCCAACATCTCAAAATCGCCCATGGGTGGAACATTTTCTGACCCCAGACTTTGATTACCACTTACTAGAGCCTTAGCCCCCCCTTATGGTCCCAAATTTGCATCACAATATATCGGGGACCCGTGCGATCCCTCTGACCACCTTCTCTCTACCTTCCCCTGCTTCCTTTTTTATCTTTGCTTTTCTCTTTCTGCTCTGTCCTCTTCTCCCTCAACTACCTTTTTTATTCATAATCTCTCCACTGGTAATGATTTTTGCTAAATTAACTTACCCTTAGGACTCCTAGTCCCCAACTTATAGAGGAACGTCCCTATCCTATTTACGCTATAGCAGCGGGGCTACACCTCTTATGATTCAGTTTCCTCTGTGGCCCCAACCTACGTACTCGTTAAACTGAACGGCCCGGATTCACAAAGCACTTGCGCCGACATATTTCCAGATATGCCGCGTAAGTGCAAATATGCGCCGTCGTATCTGTGCGCCGTACCCACAAACTAAGATACACCTAAAAAGGCTTAATCCCGCTGGCGTAACTTGCCTACGCCGGCGTAGGGTGGGCGCACATTTACGATGGCCGCATGGTGGCGCTGCCATTGATTAGCCATTCAAATATGCAAATGAGGAAAATACGGCGATTCACGAACCTGCGCCCGCCCGACGCAGGCTACGAGAGGTGCGTGTAAATTGTACGTCCGGCGTAAAGTTAAGCCCCATAAAGGAGGTGTAACTCATCAGCAGACATGTAATGGTCTGCATCAGGGAACAGAAGCCGGCGGTTTTTACCTAGTTTACGTTGGACGTGTGTCTGGATGGGCGTAGATTACGTTCATGGCGTAGGCAGTGATCCGGCGTATCTTAGGTATTTTTTCCGACGTGGTTATGAGCATGCGCGCGGGGATGCGTCCACGACACGACGCATGCGCAGTTCGTTCAACGTACTTGTCTGGCTCTCAAACCATCATTTGCATTGGGTCACGCCTCATTTGCATGGCTTTGCATGGGGCAAAAATATGTGAAAGTGATAATGCGCTAAAACAACTGATTAGGTGAGGTGTCAACACATCAAAATTACTGGAGGAGACAGGCAATTTATACAAAGAATAAAGTTCCAAATTTCATTGTAAAACGTCCCTTGATGCTATAATCCTAAAGCAACTCAGCTACACCTTGCCAAACCACACATGCACAGTGTGTGGGATATCAACAGCTTGATGGTGTGACCGATAGTGTGATACCGTAATTGAAACACTGGCATCTCACAATACTCAGAATATCACTCACGAATCCTCGATAACATTAAGGCTTCAACGTATGTGCATGTGTGCTGCTCAGCTTGTCAGGCTCCTCATCCGGCACCTCCGTGCGTCCCGTCACTCAAGCTCCTCCCCCACGCGTATCGTCACTGGACACGTGACTTAATCATGGGTCAATGTGTCACTGAGGCTTGCTTAGGCTATAAATAGCCAATCACACACTCGCATCAGCGCGAACGGACCAATGGGAAGGCACCAATGACTACATCATTGCAGAAACACCACAACATCTCAGCAATTGCGGTTTATGAAAAAGTAATAACATATTTTAATATGATACAAAATAGAAACAATTAACTTTAAAACCGCTGTGTTTACAAAACAATTGAAATATATCTCAAATTCTGGTACAAAAATCCGTGCAGCACGGATTAGAGCCAATCACATGAGTATATGCATACAACATCCCGTGGTGTTCATATAGATAAACAGATACCACTACCATGGAAGCAAAAATTAAACATTAAACAATTACACTGAAATCCCACAATATATATATATAAAGGGAGGTAATCCAACATATTAAAAAATTCATATTTAAAATTCAACATTATACATATATTACACATAGGTATAAATTATGCTACCGGCCAATCAGGATAAAAAGCACCAGGAGCATGAAGTTCTGATAACTACCTTACAATTTGTGTGACAAATTAACAAATCAATATGATGATACTATGTACAAGAGCGCTGCACCACTAACCAACAAGTGGACACACACTCATGTTAAGGTAGGACCTCATTGTATATAAGAGATGTATATTATTAATGAATATTAAAAATATAAAAATATCAAAAATATTATTATTGAAGATTAAAATAAAGGTTAAAAATCAAAGGTTAAAAATCTGATATAAAACAATTAAGATCAAAGTCAATGTTTAAACCATTCGGGGAGAGCGATCTCATCTCATGAATCCATCTGGATTCAGCTTTACTAATCTCTCTCACCCTATGGCTTCCTCTCCAGTGGGGGCTGTATTTTTGTATGCCCCAAAATTTCAAACCCTTTGGGTTCCCTTGATGGCATAACTCAAAATGCCGGGAGACATTATGTTTTGGGAATGCCTTAACCTCCCTGGCGGTATGATTCATTCCGAAAAAACATGCTGAAAGCGGTACCATTATTTGCAAGGAAATTTGGCGTTTTATATTGTAGGTCTGTAATTTTTAGAAATAACTCACTTTAATCTGACCAAACAAGATTCTAATAGGCATCCCGGGTATGACATTTTTTTAAAAACAAAATTCTAAATTATAATATAATAAATAATTATAAATAATTATAACAAATAATAATATAATTATAATAAAAATTATTCAATAATGTAATCAAATTAAAATCACTGAAATTTGCTCAGTTGCAGAATTGTTGCTGTCATTATTTTTTTTTTTTATGACGAATTTCCCCACAAATCGCTATCGCACAATTCTGCAAGTGATTATAATTTATTATCGCTGTTTTTTAGCTGATCTAAAACTATTTTTGACATAAAGGGACACTTTTGGTTGCTATGGACAATCTACAGTTTGCAGGGGGAAAACAAGGTTTTTATTATATAAAATGACATGCATGACACAGGACAGACCACTAGGGACAGGGGGGTGTGTTTTTTTTACATACAGTACTGTAATCTATAAGATTACAGTATACTGTATGTAATGTGTTTGTTTACGTTTTTGAATTTGGCGCCGTTCTCCGTCCCCGTGCGTCGTAACGTCGCAGGGAACGGAGATCGGCGTCACACGGAGGCACTATGTGAATCGAGCGAGGTCCCGCTCGCTCACACAGCGCGGTGGCATCGCTGGATCCAGGGACAAGGTAAGTAAAAAGTGCCTGTGGATCTAGCGAGGCAAGCCCGAGACTGACTCGGGGTTACCGATCGTAGCAGGAAAATCTAACCCCGAGTCAGTCTCGGGAACACCGCCAGGAAGGTTAAGAATATTCTGTACATGCTCTCTTAATCTTTTCCATAAAGGTCGTTTAGTACGGCCTATGTATTGTAGAGAGCACGGGCACTCTAGGACATACACAACGCCCTCAGTTCTGCAGGTAATAAGGTCATCAATGTTATACTCCTTCTTGGTGACATTTGAAGTGAACTTAGTACATTTCTGACCATTAAAATTGGTGTTCTTACATGCAAAACACCTCTTACATGGAAAGAATCCCTTTCCCTGAAAGAAGGTAAGTGCATTATGTAAGAGGTGTTTTGCATGTAAGAACACCAATTTTAATGGTCAGAAATGTACTAAGTTCACTTCAAATGTCACCAAGAAGGAGTATAACATTGATGACCTTATTACCTGCAGACCTGAGGGCGTTGTGTATGTCCCAGAGTGCCCGTGCTCTCTACAATACATAGGCCGTACTAAACGACCTTTATGGAAAAGATTAAGAGAGCATGTACAGAATATTCTTAAGGCATTCCCAAAACATAATGTCTCCCGGCATTTTGAGTTATGCCATCAAGGGAACCCAAAGGGTTTGAAATTTTGGGGCATACAAAAATACAGCCCCCACTGGAGAGGAAGCCATAGGGTGAGAGAGATTAGTAAAGCTGAATCCAGATGGATTCATGAGATGAGATCGCTCTCCCCGAATGGTTTAAACATTGACTTTGATCTTAATTGTTTTATATCAGATTTTTAACCTTTGATTTTTAACCTTTATTTTAATCTTCAATAATAATATTTTTGATATTTTTATATTTTTAATATTCATTAATAATATACATCTCTTATATACAATGAGGTCCTACCTTAACATGAGTGTGTGTCCACTTGTTGGTTAGTGGTGCAGCGCTCTTGTACATAGTATCATCATATTGATTTGTTAATTTGTCACACAAATTGTAAGGTAGTTATCAGAACTTCATGCTCCTGGTGCTTTTTATCCTGATTGGCCGGTAGCATAATTTATACCTATGTGTAATATATGTATAATGTTGAATTTTAAATATGAATTTTTTAATATGTTGGATTACCTCCCTTTATATATATATATTGTGGGATTTCAGTGTAATTGTTTAATGTTTAATTTTTGCTTCCGTGGTAGTGGTATCTGTTTATCTATATGAACACCACGGGATGTTGTATGCATATACTCATGTGATTGGCTCTAATCCGTGCTGCACGGATTTTTGTACCAGAATTTGAGATATATTTCAATTGTTTTGTAAACACAGCGGTTTTAAAGTTAATTGTTTCTATTTTGTATCATATTAAAATATGTTATTACTTTTTCATAAACCGCAATTGCTGAGATGTTGTGGTGTTTCTGCAATGATGTAGTCATTGGTGCCTCCCCATTGGTCCGTTCACGCTGATGCGAGTGTGTGATTGGCTATTTATAGCCTAAGCAAGCCTCAGTGACACATTGACCCATGATTAAGTCACGTGTCCAGTGACGATACGCGTGGGGGAGGAGCTTTAGTGACGGGACGCACGGAGGTGCCGGATGAGGAGCCTGACAAGCTGAGCAGCACACATGCACATACGTTGAAGCCTTAATGTTATCGAGGATTCGTGAGTGATATTCTGAGTATTGTGAGATGCCAGTGTTTCAATTACGGTATCACACTATCGGTCTTTTCTGTCTCCCTTTCTTTGCATATTTGAGCACGTGAATACCTGGTGGAAAGCACACTCTGACCTGACAAGTCTGATTATCACACCATCAAGCTGTTGATATCCCACACACTGTGCATGTGTGGTTTGGGAAGGTGTAGCTGAGTTGCTTTAGGATTATAGCATCAAGGGACGTTTTACAATGAAATTTGGAACTTTATTCTTTGTATAAATTGCCTGTCTCCTCCAGTAATTTTGATGTGTTGACACCTCACCTAATCAGTTGTTTTAGCGCATTATCACTTTCACATATTTTTGCTTGGTTTAGTTCACCGATATAATTGCAGCTTTTTCATTTATTCATTGGTTAAGTGGTATAATTATTTAATCACTAGTAGCGCTGTAGACTTTCACACATATTTTTTGCATGGGGCAAGCCCACTTCCACCTACGCCGGCCTGCGCCTTCGAAATCTACGCCACGCTGACGCAGCTTTGGGAGCACTGGCTTCCTGAATTCCATGCTTGCCTCTCTGCGCTGCGTTGGTGTAGCGTACATTGAGATGCGCTACGGCGGCGTAATGTGCGCCCGTTCTCTGTGAATCCGGGCCTATAAGTTGTATCCTGTATCATTACACTTAATGGCCCGGATTCACAGAGAACGGGGGTCATTAAGGGGGCTAATCCTTCCGGGGTTGAAGTGGTTAAACTCTATACAAGGAAACTGTGAACTGACTGCCTTGTTTCTGACTTTAATTTTCAGGGAAATAAGGGTGACATGGTGTTAAAGGGGTTTTAAAGGTTTGTTTTTTATTTTCTAAATGGGTTCCTTTAAGCGAGTGCATTGTTGGTTCACTTACCTTTTCGTTTGATTTCCCTTCTAAATGTTTTTTTTCTTTGTTGGAATTTCTCACGTTCTGTTTCTCCTCAGTAAGCTTTCCACCATCATCCAAGCGGTGGAAAGTTATTTAGAACAGCTTACTGAACACCTTACTGAGAAGGAACAGGAAGTGAGAAATTCAGACAAAGAAAACAAAGAAAAAAAACATTTAGAAGGGAAATTGAAGGAAAAGGTAAGTGAACCAAGAATGCACTAGCTTGAAGTAACCTATTTAGAAAAAAAAATTAACCTTTACAACCCCTTTAAGCCTCTCTTCCCTATCCACACTGTTCAAGGTTCAAGCAGGGCCAGTGCAAGGATTTTTGCCAACTAAGGCGAAGGTGCATTTTGCCAACCCCCCCACCCCCCGGACGCACGCACACACCATACATTATATCTGTGCTCCATTAAGCTTTAATGGTTATGATGCTTGAAGTGATCGTTTAACTTATCTTTTACAGAGAAAGATAGTGTAGATGGCGTTATTCTGCATTGCGCTGTATAATGTACTATTGCTGGGATTTGTAGTCCTCTGTAACTGCTGGTATTCTGCATTGAGTTGTATATAATGTATTATTGCTGGGATTTGTAGCTGGTGGTTTTCTCCATTGCGCTGTATAATGATTATACTGCGTAATGCAGATTACCACTGACCAGTTATAGAGGAACTACAAATCCCAGCAATAATACATTATACAGCGCAATGGAGAATACCAGCAGCTATAGAGGAACAACAAATCCCAACACTGATACATTATATAAAATGCAATACAGAATACCAGCAGTTACAGAGGACAACAAATCCCAGAAATAATACATTATATAAAATGCAATGCAGAATACCAGCAGTTACAGAGGACAACAAATCCCAGCAATGATACATTATATAAAACGCAATACAGAATACCAGCAGTTACAGAGAACTACAAATCCCAGCAATGATACATTATATAAAATGCAATACAGAATACCAGCAGTTACAGAGAACTACAAATCCCAGCAATAATACATTATACAGGCTGCTTAATATATTATTGCAGGGATTTGGTGTTTTTGTTTAAACAGGAAACTTTAAAACAGGTAAGTCACGGCAGCGGCCCTGCGGGTGTGTGTCCGGCCTGTGTGGTGAGCGTGGCTTGGTCTGGACTTGTCCTTCAAATGCCGCCCGCAGCGGCAGCCCACACACACTGCTGCCCCCCAGGACAAACCACCCCCTCCCTCCATTAGTACAGACCCCCCTCAGGAAAAACCTCCCGCCTCCATTAGTACATACCCCCCATAAATCACCCCCCATTAGTACAGGCCCCCCCACTGGACAACCACCCCCCATTAGTACAGACCCCCCCAGACAAACCACCCCTCCATTTGTACAGAACCCCCCCCCCCCCACAAGCCAGCCCCCATTAGTACAGACCCCCCCACAATTAGTTCAGACCCCCCACAATTAGTACAGACCCCCCACAAACCACCCTTCATTAGAACAGTCACCCCCCCTCTACTAGTACAGAGGCCACCACAACCCCCCCCCCAGGACAAACCCCACCCGGGCGGCAGCTGAAGAGGAGAGGACAGTGTGCAGCTGCGCCGCCCGGGTGGAGAACATGATGATCGTGAGGAGGAGGAGGACTCAAAATACTGCGGCGGTGGAGAGCTCAGAGCACGGCCTCAGACAAGGAGAGGAGGAGGGAGCAGAGCACTCTGGCGCTTGAGCGCCACCACCTCTGTGGCACCTGGGTGAACTGCACCCCGCATGGCGCACTCATAGTGGAAACGGCCAGCTGGATTTGTTCTCGTTCTGGAGGTGGAGGTCTCGTTCGGGCGGCCGCAACCAATTTTTCGCCCTGACCGATGGCTGGCGCTGGCGCCGTAAGGCAAGCGCCGATGTTGCCTTGCGCTAGCGCCGGCCCTGGGTTCAAGGCTGATATTTGTACAGTTATGTTTTATTAAATTCCTTCTTATGTTTTCATTAAATACTGGAAAATGGGAAAATGTTAGTATAATGCATTTCTGAGTTTTACATTCAATAAAAAAAATTCAACATTATAATGCACATTGACAGTCACATGCTGCTGTCTGAGAAGTGTTATTCAGGCTTCTTACATAACTGTATTCCATTTGCAAAAAGAAAAAGATATTTTGAAAAACAGGATTTGCGGTGGAGCGTATATATTTTTATTGCTCATTTGCCATCCTGATTGCAGGGTGATAAAGTTAACATTATCTATATAACAAGGTCCAGGGAGGGCATAAATCTACACAGATAAGTAACAAAGGTTTTTAAAGAACCATCAACACACTACACTACACATCATTAAGAGAAAAAGATGAAGCTTATTCACTGGATAGTGTTCTTGCTGGGAGCCTTTATATATGGTGGGTCATGTTTAAAGGTGGAATTTAATGGGTAAGTATTGCAACAATGTTTTTTTCATTATTTTAGAAAAAACTAAACTCATTAATGTTAAAATAATAATGATAATACTAATAATAATCATAATAATAGCAATAATATTTTCTGCTTGAAGCTGTATTAAACCCAAAATGTAATATATGATAGCTTACAAATCATTAGATATGGTGGCAGCATTGGTTTTCTTTTTTGGCTTTATTCCCTCTGTTTTCACCTGGTGATCTGGTCAGTAACATACCTCTTGCATTAGATCACCCGCAATCTGGATGAAGAAGCACAACAAACAGCAGAACAGTAGTGTTAGATGTACTAGAAAATTGAAATACTCAAACAAATTGAAGCCAAAGATCCAGATCACACTTTATAATCAGTTTTAACAAACAGTTTTTTTTTCTTTTGGTTTTACATTTATAAATAAACATTGATATTTGTAAGCACCCCTGCCATTTTGAAAGCGGGAGTTCTCCCGATTTTTTTTTTTTAACATTAGATTCATGCTCATTTTGTCTAGGGGAATCGGCTAGTTTTTTTAAAAACGAAGCAGTACTTACCGTTTTAGAGATAGATCTTCTCCGCCGCGTCCGGGTATGGGTCTTCGGGACTGGGCGTTCCTATTTGATTGACAGTCTTCCGAAAGGCTTCCGACGGTCGCATACATCGCGTCACGAGTAGCCGAAAGAAGCCGAACGTCGGTGCGGCTCTATACGGCGCCTGCGCACCGACGTTCGGCTACTTTCGGAAAATCGTGACGCGATAGATGCGACCGTCGGAAGCCTGTCGGAAGACTGTCAATCAAATAGGAACGCCCAGTCCCGCAGCCCATACCCGGAAGCGGCGGAGAAGATCGCTCTCTAAAACGGTAAGTACTGTACTGCTTCGTTTTTAAAAAAAACTAGCCGATTCCCCTAGACGAAATGAGCATGAATCTAATGTTAAAAATTTTCATTTCCAGGTGAACCTCCACTTTAAATGTTTTTTTTTATCCCTGTAACCTGATATATTTGAAAGTGAACTGGCTGGATCACCAGATGAAAATAGAAGAAAGAAAGCCAAAAGAAGAAAACAAATGCAGCCATCACATCTTATGCCGCATACACACCATCACTTTATGTGATGAAAAAAAACGACACTTTCTGTGAAGTAAAAAATGACGTTTTTGAAACTTCAATTTTCAAAGACGAAGTTGCCTACACACCATCGTTTTCTCACAATGATCTTGCAAAGTGAGGTTACGTTCCACCACGTTTTTCCATTGAAGCTCGCTTCATAAGTAGCTTCTGGGCATGCGTGGATGAAAAAACGTCTTAGAAAACGACGTTTTTTGCTACACACGGTCAATTTCTGTGAAGTAAAAAGTGCACTTTTGAAAAACGACACATAAAATTGAAGCATGCTTCAATTTTTTTTGGTAGTTTTTTACAAGACATAAAACGACGTTTTCCCCCACACACAGTCAATTAAAGTGACGTTTTTAAAAACGTCATTTTTTTTCATCACATAAAGTGATGGTGTGTACGCGGCATAAGAATTGGTAAGCTGCAATATAAAAAATGTTTTTTTTGGGGTTTATTACGGCTTTGATGCAGATGTAAAGTCCTAAGTGAATGGCATTTACTTTTACAAATTACACAGTGTATTGTAAGCTGCAACACAAGTGGTTAGCTCTTCGACCTAGCAGCACTAGGGTTGTTGGTTCGAATTCTCATCATGGCACTACCTGCATGTTCTCACTGTGCCCGCGTGGGTTTCCTCTAGGTACTCCATTTTCTTACCACACTCCAAAGACAAGCTTGTAGGTACTGTAAACTGGCCCTAGTATGTGTATGTGCGTTAGGAACCTTAGATTGTAAGATCCTTGAAGGCAGGGACTGATGTACATGTTTATTAATTATGTAAAGTGCTGCATAAATTGACAGCATTATATAAGTACATGTAATGAGTTACCAGCATGGTCATCAGTGTCATCATTGGAGTTACCAGCAGGGTCAACAGTGTCATCATTGGAGTTACCAGCAGGGTCAACAGTGTCAACAGTGTCATCATTGGAGTTACCAGCAGGGTCGACAGTGTCATCATTGGAGTTACCAGCAGGGTCATCAGTTGTTGTAGATTATAATTATAGAACTGGTAGGGGTAGCTTGCAAGGAGAATTCTGTTAAGGTGCTTTGTAATTTTCTTTTTTTGTCATAAATTTCACAATAACATTGCATGTTCCTTCATCTGCTGTTCCACTTTAGAGAACCTTTCAACATTTTGGTCCATACTCTCTAACTGTAATAAAGCTGCATTCACTTTTGAGAACACGCCAGCTAACCTCCTGACTGTAAACTCCTTTTGTACTTCTTCCATTGTTTCCTCCTTTTCTTCCTCTTCCTGTTCTAAGTGCTGTTGTGCTTCCAACTCTATTAAATCTTCATTACTTAGCTCTCCCTAAAAAAATTCCAATTCTTTAATATCTGTCACTTCATCATCTACATGTAAGTCAAGTATGTTAGCAAGTTGCAAAATGTTTTGATTTATAACTTCAACATCTGTGGGGCAGATCCACAAAGGAAGTACGCCGCCGTATCTACTGATACACCGGCGTACTTTCAAATTTCCCGCGTCGTATCTTTGTTTTGAATCCTTAAAACAAGATACAACGGCATCTGGGTTAGATCCGACAGGCGTACGTCTTCGTACGCCTTCGGATTGTAGATGCAATTCTTCGGCGTCAGCTGGGTGGCGTTCCCGTCGTAATCCGTGTTCAGTATGCAAATTAGCTATTTCCGACGATCCACGAACGTACGAGCGGCCGTCGCATTCTTTTACGTCGTTTCCGTTCGGCTTTTTTCGGCGTATAGTTAAAGCTGCTATTTGGTGGCGTACGCAATGTTAAGTATGGCCGTCGTTCCCGCGTCGAATTTGAAAATATTTTATTTTGTTTGCGTAAGTCGTCCGTGAAAGGGGCTGGATGGAATTTACGTCCACGTCAAAACAATGACGTCCTTGCGACGTCATTTAGCGCAATGCATGGCGGGAAATTTAGGGACGGCGAATGCACAGTTCGTTCGGCGCGGGGACGCGATTCATTTAAATGAAACACGCCCCCTACTCGCCGATTTGAATTACGCGCCGTTAGGCCGCGAGAGATACACTACGCCGCCGTAACTTACGGCGCAAATTCTTTCTGGATTCAAAGCTTTGAAAAATAAGTTACAGCGGCATAGCGTATCTCACATTGTATGTCACGTACGCAATTGTACGTGAATCTGCCTGTGTCTTTAAACCCTTTGCTATTGTTCACAAAACACTTTAAGCATTTTTCCCATATACCCTGCATACACTTTTCTGTTACTCCCTCCAAGCTGCACCAATACCTCAGCAATGTTTTTTATGCAGTGTAAAATGTTGTAAGCTTTCCAAAAACCATGAAGGGTAGCTTCATCATTTTCAGTTGCTGCTACAGCTTTGAAAAAGGTGGTGTGCAAATAGTAGGCCTTGAATGTTGCTATTGCACCCTGATCCATGGGTTGTAGGATAGCAGTTGTGATTTTAAGCAGATACACTACCATTACATCTGGATGTAGGTCATCAAGATGTCGGGGTGGCCTGGGGCATTATCAAGCAGGAGGATCATTATAAAAGGAACACCCTTTTGCTGACAGTAATGCTTGACTTAGGGTATGAAACAATTGATGAACCAGTCACCAGACTAACCTGCTTCCACGCACTTGGTTTCTGTGAACGATAGATGAGGAGAGTCTTTAACTTGAACCCAGCAACATTTCCTCCCAACAACAATGTGACCTTGTCTTTAAAAGCCTTAAAACTGGGCATTGTCTGGGCAAAAGTCCAGTTTTATCTGGACAGTAGCCACCTTTTTCGATGATTTTATCAAATTCAACCACAAATTTTTCAGCTGCTTCTACATCTGCACTTGCAGCCTCCCCACTGATACTCCGATTATGGAGGTTGAATCTCCCACAAAACCTTTAAACCATCCATGGCTTGCTGTAAATGTTTCAGTAAATTCTTCTCATTTGTGCACTTTCAAATTCTCAAAAATACTGCGTGGTTTGGTTTGAATCAATAAAAGACTCAAAGACTCATTGGCATTCTTTTTTCTATTTGGTCTTCAATCCATACCACCACCAACTTCTCCATGTCATGAATGAGGCCTTTCCGCTGCCTAGTTATTATGGCTTGATATCCTGTCGATGATTTTACTGCCTCTTTCACACTATCCTTATCCTTTAGGACTGTTGAAATGGTAGAATGTGCAAGTTCCAATTCACTTGCTTTTTCTTTTACTTTCTTGCCAGCTTCATAGTTCTTAAAGATCTTTGTTTTTATATCAAGATTAATAGCTTTTCTTTTTTTTCTGAGCACTTTCTGCAGGTGCAACCACGCTTTTTCTTTTTTTCTGACATGGTGTGAGCAATACCTGTACAGTACAAGAACACATATTGTTACAGTACTGTACATAAAGACATAAAACAGTACAGTGCAAAGACATAGGAGATAAAACAGTACACTATAAAGAACACTGGAAGGGGCATTTAGGAGAACCGAGTGCAGTACAGTACATACCTGTAAAACAACAGGCCATAAGTGAGAGTGAGACTGATGCTGAATGAAGACATGATGTCCTGTGCGTGTTTCGGGAGAGCTGTTCGTAAGTCCGATCGGTTGTTAAACGGGTAAGTCGTTAAACGAGGAGTATCTGTAGTACTAATAATATAACCAAAAGCAGAAAAGCTGATTACTTCAGGGAATATTCTCACTGTTTTTGTTAATTATTAATACATAGGTTCCAAAAATTTGCTCTAGATTTTTAATTACTAGCAGGTATTTTCTCATGACAATTGTACTTTAATTGATGCTTGCAAGGTGAAAATATTTTTGAAAATACGAGATATAATAAATATGAATACCTACTGTATATATTTGCTCTGAGGTCACCACTGTAACATTTATAATATTCTGGGAATATATTAATCAAATGTACTCTGACCTTTGACCAACACACTAAAATGTTACAGTGCATTGCCCTTTGGATGTTTACAACTGCTTGCGTTCTGTTCCATCTTTTGCAGGCTGTAAGTGGAGTCAGCTTGGCATATTATCACTTAAGCTATGGATAATTTGTAATGTTAAATAAAATATAACATTTAAAATCACATTCAATCACATTTGCTGCCAAGGCCTGCGCTCCACATTTACTCAGCTAGCAGTACCATTTTTGCTAATTTTTCCATTGCTTTTTTTATTTTTTACAGCTTTCGGAGTTTGTAAAATACCCCCCCCCCCCCCAAACCATATATTTTCTGAAAGCACATGACCAGTAGAATAAAAATAAGGTGCTACTGATGATTTTTAAGGCCCAGCAATATTTGCAAAAATGTTTATCACATCGATATTTTCACTAAAAGCACTAAACTCATTATTAGCAGATAACAGCAAATTTTACAAAATTCTTGGCAATTCCTACTAAATCTAAGGCCTCGTACACACGACCAGTTTCCTCGGCAGAATTCAGCTTCCGACCGAGTTTCTGGCTGAATTCTGCCGAGAAACCCGGCCGTGTGTACACTTTCGGCCGAGGAAGCCGACGAGGAGCTTGGCGAGGAAATAGAGAACAGGCTGCCTTACACTGAGCCCTTCCCCACTCTCCCCTTACATGATCAGTGTCCTCCAGGCAGGTCCTCTTTCGGAGTCTGGACAGCTCTCTGTCAGACCAACAGAAGGGAGGTGAAGCAAGTCATGACAAGTGGAGAAGGTTACATTCTCCTCCTCTAATGCGGGGCCTATGCAAGAATTTCATTCTGACAGGGCGGGTATTGGGTGGAATTATCCCATGTAAGCTGCTGATTTTTACAACCCTCTCCCTCCTGGCACCAACAGGTGACTGCTTAAGCTGCCTATGGCTTGCGCCTACCCTGCTTGTAGTGTCCTGTCTTCCTGGGGGCAGCGCCGCCCCCCCTGAAAAATGCCACCCAAGGCGTGTTTGCCTCGCTGCAGTTATGCCCCTGGCTATATAGTGTTAAATTTGATGTATCCTTTGACAGTCTTTTTAAGTCAACAGTCCTTTTGTAAGTGAATTGGTTATGCATGCACTTCCAAAATTCAATCAATCAGTAATGCAACAGTCATAAGTGTTTGTTAATAAAACAATATTTGATAGAGATAGAGCCACCCATGAAAATGTACTGCTCAAACTTATGGGCCGTACACACGACCGAACATGTCTGCTGAAACTGGTCCGCGGACCAGTTTCAGCAGACAAGTTCGGTCGTGTGTAGGCCCGAGCGGACAGGATTCCAGCATACATTTGCCCGCCGGGCCTTTTTCCAGCGGGCAAATATTTCTGGACTTGTTTTAAAACAGCCCGCTGGAATCCTGTCCGCTCGGACATGTTCGGTCGTCTGTACAGACCTACCGTACATGTCCGAGCGTACATGTTTGGTCGTCTGTACACGGCCTTAGAAGTAGAAACAATTTTGCCGGTTTTAGGATGTTTAGGTGGAAACAGAATAAATGTAAATTTTAATAACTTGAGCATGAAACTCATTCTACCTAGATGCTCCACTTTGCCCTGATGTGTTTCACCTAGGATGGATTCTTCATTAATGACAATCATGCTTTTAAACAAATACGATGTGACAAATAATGTGACATAGGATGAACACACCTTCTGAAGAAGCCATTCTCAGTAAAACATGTCAGAGCAAATTGGCAGCCACTTAGGCCCCCCAAATTGGCAGCCACTTAGGCCCCCCACATAAAGCCAGCAACTTCCATTATTTGCATATGATTATTTCCCACAGAGTAGAAAAGCCGCTTAGATCCACCAGATATTTTGGCATGTAAAAAGCATGTCTCACAACTCACTTGATTACCTATAGCAGCTGTTTCTGGTTCAGCTACATTGTCTATAAACTAAAAAAATGTAATGTGATCGGTAGCCGTTAGTAACAACTCAACAAATTATTTAAATAAAAACACCCCATTCACAGGAATGAATTGTTATTTAACAACTGCAAGAATTTATTTCTCTCTTTTTTTTTTTTTTTATCTCATCCACATTTAATTATGTCCACCCAGAGGCAAAAACCCATGTAGTCTTTGCGAGATGCCTTTCACATACATTTTGTTACAAAAAAGTTTGAGGTCCTCTTCACATCCTGTGATAAAAGGAATCTCAACACACTCAATACAGTAGTGGGGTAACACATCCACAATGCACCTGCCTTGAAAAAAAAAAGACATGTCTGATTTTTACTGCATTTTTGTGCATTGGGAGCTCATTGCAAATGAATGGACTGCCCTAATGCAACACATTATAATGAACTACACAAACCATGTTAATGAGTTTATTAAAAAAAACACTTATCACACCATCACTTTATGTGATGAAAAAAAAACACGTTTTGAAAAACGTCAATTAAAATGACCTTGTGTGGGGGAAAACGTTGTTTTATGTTTTGTGAAAAATGACAAAAAAAAAATTTGAAGCATGCTTAAATTTTTGGTGTCGTTTTTCAAAACGTTGTTTTTTGTGTCAATTAAAATGATAGCGTGTGGGCAAAACGACGTTTAAAACAACGGGCCAAATCCTCAAAAGACATACGCAGGCGGATCTGCTGTTCCGCCTGCGTATCCCTGTGCCTATCTTTGGAACTGATCCACAGAAGCAGTTTTCCAAAGATAGGCAGAAGATCCGACATCTGTAAGAGACTTACACTGTCGGATCTTAGGATGCAGTACCGCATCCGCCGCTGGGGGCATTTTGTGTCGAAATGCCACCTAGCGTATGCAAATTAGGACTTATGGCGATCCACAAAGCTTTTCAGCTTCGTTTTTTCGCCGTAAGTTTTAGTTTGCATGTATAAAATTAGGGCTGCTTTTACAAGGTGTAAACTGTTTACACCTTGTAAAAGTAGACCCTTCTTCCTCGCGACGCGTTTTTTTTTTTTTTCGCTGTATCTTTTTTTTTTTTCGACGCAACTTTTTTACCCGGCGCGATCCTCAAAACTCGGCGTATCGTAAAAACACGCGATGCACGTCGGGAAAAATGACGTCACGGGCATGCACAGTACGTCCGGCGCGGGAGCGCGCCTAATTTAAATGGGAATCGCCCATTTGTATTAGGAACGCCTTGCGCCGGACGGAGTTAAGTTGCACTGCCGAAAATTTCCAGGTAAGTGCTTTGAGGATCGGCACCTAACTTGGGAGATTTGCGCGCATGCTCAGAAGCAAGTTATGAAGCTAGCTTCAATGGAAAAGAGTGCTGAACGTAACCGCGCTTTGCTAGAGCATTTTGAAAAAACGATGGTGTGTAGGCAACTTCGTTTTTGAAAATGAAGTTTCAAAAACGTTGTTTTATTTCATGATTTAAAACGTCGGTTTTTTTTCATCACATAAAGTCATGGTGTGTACGCGGCATTAGATGTAAATGATTAAATGAATAAAACAGAATTTTCAGTCATAAAAGTGAGCAAATTACACATGGTAATGAAAATGGCACATGCTTCTTTAAAGAATTAACAATTTTGTTTAAAAAAATATAGTAATTTGTCAATGGCTTCTGTTGATGTATTTTGAAATATTATAACATTTGTTACAGAGATCAAGTGCTCCAAATCATTCCACAGACAGCAAAGCATGCTGAATATATACAAGAATTTACCCAAAACTGGCAGGTAAGTAAATCTCATTCTACTAAGTGTAACAGAACCAAATATTATGCATTTAAAATGAAAACTTCAATATCTTTAGCTTGGTTCATCAAATTTAAACAGAATCAAATTCACATTATTTTTATGATATATTGCTGTTTGTTTATGAGTTACACGCTGAGCACTACAAAGAAAATAAACCCTTCAGCCTCACTTTTTAGCTACTGCTTAGCAGAGTTTGTTTGTACTTTAATAGAGCATCTCATAATAACATTTCAACTTTAATTTTCCACTTAGAGCAACTTATCATAAATGTAACCTATAAAGAATAAGCTATAAAGGAGACAACTACGCAAAACTCATAATTCACTTATAAATGGCTACAAAAAAACATTTTTTTTTTACATTATTAGAACTATGATAGAAGTGGAATTTATTTTCGAACCAAAACATAACTTTTTGTCTGTGGTCAAAGCATTGCTTGTTTGGATGATTGGTTGCTTATTATCACTGGGGTGATTTTTTGTTTTGTTTTTTGCTTTTATTCTTTATCAGAATCTACAAAGCTGAAGGAGTTTCAAAATAGAAAAAGAGCTTTAGCAGACTTTTTATATACATTTGTACATTTTAATTGCATGTATGTGTATATTTCTTCTTTTTCAAGCTGGATTTGTGGAAACCAAATGATCCTGAGAGAATTCACGCAGGACAAGAGGTCCATGTCCAGATACCATCTTTTCATCTCAATAAAATCAAAAATACACTTCTTCAATATAACATTCCATATAGGTATGTTCTTTTATATAGAGCATGTTTGGAGAATAAGGAAATAAGGCTAATCAAAGATCTTTTCATCCTCAAACCTACTGCACGTTTGTAGCCTTCCATGATAATGTTTGGAACTTATATTAAAAGTGAAGGGTACACATGATATACATTTTGTACCACTGTAAAAAAAAGGGTCAACACTAGAGTTGAGCGGACACCTGGATGTTCAGGTTCGGACCCCAAAGCACCTTGTCCCCATGTTGATGGGGACAAGGGTCTCATCCCCACAACCCTTGCCCGGTGGTTGTGGGGGTATGCGGGCAGGGGGCTTATCAGAATCTGGAAGACCCCTTTAACAAAGGGGACCCCCAGATCCTGCCCCCCCCTGTGTGAAATGGTAATGGGGTACACTGTACCCCTACCATTTCACGAAGGAAGTGTAAATAGTAGTTTTCAGAAAAAAAACACACACACCGTAGAACAAATTACTTTATTAATTAAACCAAATAAAAATCCAGCGGTGAAAATAGACGATCAATGCTGCTTGCTGCTCCAGCGTCGGGTGATGTGTCCAGCGACGGGTGATGTGTCCAGCGACGGGTGATGTGTCCAGCGTTTGGTCCAGCGATGAGAACATCCATCCATTCAGAGCACAGCTCAGCGAATGACGCGCCGATGCTTTGACGTTTCTTTTATAGGGGAGGCGGGCCACGCGTCACGTGACCCGTCCCGCTCTGACGCAAGCGCTGTCCCAGTGATGTAGCAGAGTGTGCGTCAGAGGGGGACGGGGTCACGTGATGCGTGGCCCGCCTCCCCTATAAAAGAAACGTAAAAGCATTGGCGTGTCATTCGCTGAGCTGTGCTCTGAATGGATGGATGTTCTCATCGCTGGACCAATCGCTGGACACATCACCCGTCGCTGGACACATCACCCGTCGCTGGACACATCACCCGTCGGTGGACACATCACCCGGCGCTGGATAGACACAATGTTGGAGCAGGAAACAGTATCGATCGTCTTTTTTCACAGCTGGATTTTTATTTAGTTTAATTAATAAAGTAATTTGTTCTAAGGTGTGTGTGTTTTTTTTCCTGAAAACTACTATTTACACTTCCTTCGTGAAATGGCCCGCATACCCCCACAACCACCGGGAAAGGGTTGTGGGGATGAGACCCTTGTCCCCATCAACATGGGGACAAGGTGCTTTGAGGGGGCACCCCAAAGAACCCTCCCAATGTTGAGGACATGTGGCCTGGTGCGGTTCAGGAGAGGGGGGGCCGCACTCTGTCCCCCCCTCTTTTCTGCGGCTGGCCAGGTCAACGTGCTCGATTAAGGGGTCTGGTGTGGATTTTAGGGGGAACTCCACGCCATTTTTTTTTAAAATTTGGGGTGGAGTTCCCCTTAAAATCCACACCAGACCTGAAGGGTCTGGTTATGGATATTTAGGGGGAACCCTACGTCATTTTTTTTTTAAATTGATGGCGGGGTTCCCCTTAATATCCATACCAGACCTAAAGGGTCTGGTTATTGAATTTGCGGGGACCTCCGCGCATTTTTTTTCCCCGAACTCCGAACCCGAACCCGAACTTTCAGCAATTATTCGGGTCCGGGTTCGGGAAAAACCCAAAGTCTGTATCGAACCCGAACTTTTGTCAGCTTAGCTAAGAGATTGTTTATTTAGGTTAGTAAATAAGGTGAAACTGTGTTTATGTTGACTACACAATTATGAGCAAGAAAAATGAACACAACACTAGAGCAGTCATCTAAAGTGATACCTCAATCAATATGGATAATTTCACCCTAAGGACCCCTGTAAAGCAATCGATGTGTGTATATTATATAAAAATATATGGACCAAATAGTTAGCCCATCTATAGTGCATAGTCTAAGGAGAAGTATCTTGACCAGTTTATATATTTGGCATGCTTCTTTCATGCCAGTATAAAGAAGTGAGACCCATTTTTGCATTGGGACTTTAGATCTAGAATTGGGAGTTAGACCTCACCTTTTCCCATATATGATCAGGAATTATCTTTATTGAATTTAAAATCTCTGGCTCTACAAAGAATTCATATACATTGTAAAGATATACCAGCTCCTAGATTGGTGTCGGCCGGGGATCATTTGATCCAGTATAAATTCCAACATAGATTACCGTAACTAAAATATACAGGGATCAGTCCTACAAATGTTGGGGTTTCTCCTCTCATATTGCTAACCTACTTCATATATTTTGGGAGTGCACAGCCAATCAGCAACATTGAACTGGTCTTTGTTAAATCAGTTACAACTATTACTATGGTTCCTACTATTGAGGTTTGTCTTCTAAACCTGGTAGACCCTTTGGCTACCACCAAAGCTATTCATACTGTGCTCATCCTAATATTATTTTATGCCAGGAAACATATTATACTCTCCTGAAAGAAAGCCTCTGACCATAACTATCTGCCTAGAAGGCTCTAATATACCACATGGTGACCGCCCACTTGCAATGTACTGCAGGCAAGTAGCCACTGTAGGCAAAGCGACGTACCTATACCTACCTACTACCGGGTTTAGGGCAAGCGCATACGGATTGAATTTATGTTTAACCCAAACTTGAAGCTTGTTCATACCTAAAGCACAGTACAGGAAGGGAAATATTTTTTTTAAAAAGTCTATGCATCCCTAGGCAGACTCCTCCACAATAATATCAATGGAGATATAAGTTGATCTATTGGAAACATGGTTAAAGAGGGAGGCTCCCAACTGTCCATAATTGAAAGAGGCTTTTCCTCTTTTTGTGCTGAATCCCTCTGTCTTTCTTTCTTTTTTTGTTGTCCATCTCTTTTGTCTGATGTATAGGCCTAAATAAACATTGGATTTGTCTTTTGCCTTTCGTTCAACCTCTAAATGATTTAATTCTACATTTAAGAAAGCCAGTATAATGGAAAAGAAGTGGTGAGGAAAAGCACTTTTAACTAATCACATTTTGTCTATTAACTTCTTCTGGTCTGTATACCTAGCAGCATGTTAAGGGTGTGTCCTTTAGTTATGTACTTTGTGCTAAAATGTGCCCCTCCTTTTGGAAAGCTGTGAGGTATTGGTTAGCTTACAATAATTCACTTATACATCAAATAAAAAATTAGATTTTTAATTTGTATAACATGAGGATTGGTTAGATCCTCTGGGCATTTATTGCTATCTGTTTCCCATTAAGGGAATTTTTTTCTCCTTTACCAGTGATGCTCAGAATTTTACTAGAGTTCAACCTATCAATTCCCATTTCCCCAAAGATTTTCCCTCACTGGAAAAAATGTTGAATATCTTTCTGGTGACAAAGTGACTATGGGCCAGATTCACAGAAGAAATACGCCGGAGTATCTACTGATACTCCGGCGTATTTTCAAATTTGCCGCGTCGTATCTTTAGTTTGAATCCTCAAACCAAGATACAACGACTTTTGGCTTCGAACCGACAGGCGTACGGCTTCGTACGCCTTCGGATCGTAGGTGTAAAGCCTCGTACACACGGCCGAGGAACTCGACGTGCCAAACACATCGAGTTCCTCGGCCAGTTCAGCACTGAAGCCGCCAAGGAGCTCGGCGGGGAGAGAGCTCCCATAGAACAACGAGGAAATAGAGAACATGTTCTCTATTTCCTCGCCGAGCTCCTCGTCGGCTTCCTCGGCCGAAAGTGTACACACGACCAGTTTCCTCGGCAGAATTCAGCCAGAAACTCGGTCGGAAGCTGAATTCTGCCGAGGAAACTGGTCGTGTGTACGGGGCCTTATACTTTGGCGCCCGCTGGGTGGAGTTTGAGTTGTTTTCCGCGTCAGGTATGCTAATTAGCTGTTTACGGCGATTCACGAAGGTACGCGCGGCCGTCGCATTCTCTTACGTCGTTGCTAGTCGGCTTTTCCCGGCGTATAGTTAAAGCTGCTTTTTCTTGGTCTATCTTTAGACTTGCCATGTTAAAGTATGGCCGTCGTTCCCGCGTCGAATACATTTTTTTTTTTTTCGTAAGTAGTCCGTGAATAGGAAAGGACGTAACTCACGTTGACGTTCAAAAAATCACGTCGGTGCAACGTCATTTCCTCGTAAAGCACGGGGGGGGGATTTCAAAACGGAGCATGCGCAGTACGTTCGGGGGCATGGGAACGCGCCTAATTTAAATGATCCACGCCCCATTTGAATTAGGCGGGCTTGCTCCGGAGGGATTTACGCTACGCCGCCGCAAGTTTACAGGCAAGTGCTTTGTGAATCAAGCACTTGCCCATAAAACTTCCGACGGTGTAAAGTAAATGCAATACGTTACGCCGCCGGAATTGTACCTGAATCTGGCCCTATGTCCCTAGTGGATTCTCCACAGATAGCAATAACAGTAAAACAGAGGTTTCAGTTCTTCCCCAATATTTTATTTCAGATAAAGCTTTAGTTTAGTTAACCCCTTAACGCCCGCCGCATGACTATTTAGCGGATGGGGTGTCCGATCGGGACCCCCTCCGCTGCGCGCGGCAGGCGGATTCCCTCGGGGAGCGATCCGGGACGACGGCGCGGCTATTTGTTTATAGCCGCTCCGTCGCGATCGCTCCCCCGAGCTGAAGAACGGGGAGAGCCGTATGTAAACACGGCTTCCCCGTGCTTCACTGTGGCGGTGTATCGATCGAGTGATCCTTTTTATAAGGGAGACTCGATCGATGACATCAGTCCTACAGCCACACCCCCCTACAGTTGTAAACACACACTAAGTGAACACTAACTCCTACAACACCCCCTGTGGTTAACTCCCAAACTGCAACTGTAATTTTCACAATAAACAATGCAATTGAAATGCATTTTTTGCTGTGAAAATGACAATGGTCCCAAAAATGTGTCAAAATTCTCCGAAGTGTCCGCCATAATGTTGCAGTCACGAAAAAAATCGCTGATCGCCGCCAATAGTAGTAAAAAAAAAAAAAAATCATAAAAATGCAATAAAACTATCCCCTATTTCGTAAACGCTATACATTTTGCGCAAACCAATCGATAAACGCTTATTGCGATTTTTTTTACCAAAAATGGGTAGAAGAATATGTATCGGCCTAAACTGAGGAAAAAAAATATTTGATATATGTTTTTGGGGGATATTTATTATAGCAAAAAGTAAAAAATATTGAATTTTTTTCAAAATTGTCGCTCTATTTTTGTTTATAGCGCAAAAAATAAAAACCGCAGAGGTGATCAAATACCACCAAAATAAAGCTCTATTTGTGGGGAAAAAAGGACGTCAATTTTGTTTGGGAGCCACGTCGCACGACCGCGCAATTGTCTGTTAAAGCGGCGCAGTGCCGAATCGCAAAACCTGGCCTGGGCATTTAGCTGCAAAATGGTCCGGGGCTTAAGTGGTTAAATGTCAGCCACCCTCCATGGTTTTTGCATTGTGAGCACTTCAATAGCTTTTATCTTTACTTCTCAGTGTTCTGTTAATTTGCTAAACAACTTGTGATGCAATACTATGAGAGTGAGAACAGTAAGATACCAATAGGTGTAACAGTAAGGCCCCATACACACGAGAGGATTTATCCGCAGATACGGTCCAGCGGACCGTATCCGCGGATAAATCCTCTCGAGGATTTCAGAAGATTTCTATGCGATGGCGTGTACACACCATCGCATTGAAATCCGCGCTGAAATCCTCTGCCGATGACGTGTCGCGCCGTCGCCGCTATTATGACGCGGCGAAGGGCGCGACGCTGTCATATAAGGAATTTCACGCATGCGTCAAATCATTACGACGCGTGCGGGGAATCCCTTTGGACGGATGGATCCGGTGAGTCTGTACAGACGAGCGGATCCATCCGTTGGAATGGATTCCAGCAGATGGATTTGTTGAGCATATCAGCAAATATCCGATCTGCTGGAATCCATCCCAGGGGAGATTTATCTGCGGATAAATATCCGACGGAGTGTACACACCATAGGATCTATCCGCAGAAACCCATTTGATGGGATTTATCTGCGGATAGATTCTATGGTGTGTATGGGGCCTCAGGCTATTCTCTCTCTCTCTCTCTCTCTCTCTCTCTCTCTCTCTCTCTCTCTCTCTCTCTCTCTCTCTCTCTCTCTCTCTCATTTTTATAAGATATCTGAAAACTTGTCAGCACCTATCCATTAATGTTCTTTCATTGTTTGTGTTATCTTTAATATCTGTGTTATTGGCTACAGCTTATACAAAATGCTACAATTGATTGGGTTAGATTGGATAGAAGCAATAGTCAGATGACTTTTGTAATGTGCATTGAAAGTCTTACAGCAGAATTCCAGATTTTTTTTTTTTTGGGGGGCACAAGTGTGATAGGTGACTTTTGGTGTATGATCGATTAAACTTCTCAACTGCAGGGCTGAAAGAAAAGTGTTCTCTGTAGTATTAATAAAGCTATAGTTTCCACAGCAAAGATTAGCAATCTGGGCACATGATACTCCTCATTACAGGTAAACTATTACACCTGTGTTGTTCCCAAAAAAGATGCTGGGGTTCCCCTTTAAAATAAAATCATAATGCATGTTTTTTTTTATCTTTTTAGTGTGCTGATTAATGATGTACAGCAATTGATAGATGCGAAAGCAGTCAATAAAAAAAATATGAAGCCCATGTCTTTGGACACTTTTGATTATACAAAGTATCACCCTATGGATGAGGTAAGAAGAGAATTTTCCTTAAATAACCTATTTGCAGTTTTCACTGTAAAATATGAGAAGGTGCACAGCCTGTCTTTCAAATGACAAATGAAAATATTACTAATATTATTATACAGTAGCTATATAGCAACAGCAGTTTGTGCAGCACTTTATAAAATAAAGGGAGGCGGAGCAATTACAAAACAATTCCAGACAAGAAGGTTAGGAGGGCCCTGCTTACAATCCAAGGGGAAGGCCAAGTAATACAAAATTAAGTCATTGTGTGGGGATGATCTGTTCGAAAAAGTATCATTCATTTGTTAGTTAGAGGTGGAAAAGGCTTGCATGAAGAGATGAGTTTTCATGGATCACCTAATGGCAGAGTAGGTGATAATAACTGGATGGATTAAGCTCTGAAAAAATCTATTAGGTTTCATACTATCACTCTCTGGCTAAATCTCCAAACAGTCCACCTAAACAGATCAGATGGGAAATGGGAAAGAATGCAATCAAGCGTGAGCATAAATTTGAGCTTGAGCCGCTGAGCTTTGCAACAGTCTTTTTCATGAAGTGCCTAAGAATACATACTGTATGTAATCATATAAAAGGTACTAGCTGGAAATTCACATGAAAAATCATTAGCAATTTTTACATTTACGGAACTAACAAAATATGTACAAAATTACTATATAGTCTCTTGGGGATTGTGAATTTGTGAAATGAGGTACAGAATGTGGATTCCAGTCTGGCCATGTATTTTTCAGTAGAACAAATTAAAATATACTTTTATTACAAGTTAAATATATATACATATATTGTGTGTAAAGGCTCATACACACATTCACACATCCAACAAACTTTCCCTTGGATTTTTGTCTTAATTAATTTGTCCGGTCACACCCATAGCATACACATGGTCAGACTTTTCTGCAAACTTTTCTAAAAATTACCCAACATCACATGGTTTTTCTGCTCTTTTCTGCTCTTTACCGCCACCCTTTGGTTAACTTCTGCTATTGTTGGTTGATTTTAACATTGGTTCTGAGCATGCGTATTTGCACTTTGTCCAAAAGTTGGTTGGCTTGCTGTACACACAGTCAGACAAGGCACCATCGGACTTTTGTTGCCGAAAAGTTGGTCCGTTTGCAGACCCAACTTTTTGTCGGATGAAACCCGAAAAAGTTGGTCCGATGGAGCGTACACACGGTCACATAAATTAGAAAAGTTGACGATTTTGAAGTTGGTTGGCAAAAAGTGTGACCGTGTGTATGGGGCTTTAGTCTCATTTGTCTGAAACTAACCCTGGTGCCAGAGGACAGAAAGTCCAAATTTACTACTTTGAGAACAATATCTGCACACAGGGCAATTTTGTTTTTGTGGTGCTCACAAATTTATAGAAAGTAGCGGAAGTTCTGTAGCAAATATTGAAACCCTGCAGAAAACCTCAACAACATTAACACATCTGGCCCAAAAAAATATGGTACCTATTATTGATATGTATTGTAAAGTATTCACATTAAATTGCAGCTGCTGATCAGTAACTTTATTATTTGCCTTTTACAGATTTACAAGTGGAGTCACCAAATCCAAGCAGCATATCCAGATCTTGTTACATTAAATATTTTGGGCTCAACCTATGAGGCTAGGCCTATTTATTACTTTAAAGTAAGTTTTTTTTTACCCATGTTGTTTGGAATAGTTTTATGTCACAACTGAGGCTTGCATTCAATACTTTAATTGCCTGACTCCTTAAAAATGTGCAAAGTTTTCAGGCATAGCACATGTCTGATTATATATAGTGATGCCCTTTATCTGGCACTGTTTCCAGGACTGTCCAATGATGCCCTCCAGCACAGAATGAGATCCTCTTCTGCAGAAGTTGGAATGGCTCCACACCTCAATAGGGCCTAGAGGTGGGAGGAGCCACATTAAATAGGATGTTAAGGCAAATAATTTGTCTACATATGAACATAACAAAGATCCTGTACTATATTATTACGGGTTGGAGAGGTTGCTGGTGATGCTGACATTGACCCCTGCAAAATTTTCTGTCTATATGGTTTGGGTTTACAGTTATTTCCTTGAATTGCTGCCCCCCTTTCCCTAACAAATTTTAACCACGTCAATGGCCCTTTGTAGAGTACTTACTGTGTTTTCATTTCTCCTGTCATTATTTTAAGCACACTTTTGGTTAAGATCAATGACACATTAAAGAAGTCAGGTGCCACAGAGAAAGGATGCCAGGGTTCCTATTAAAATTCTGACATGGGACCCCATAATGCCCTTGCTTTTTGCAACAGGCATAGGTCCTGACAGATTTCCTTTATTATTGTTATCTCATTCCTCTTGTTTTCTGATTACAACTAATAAATAACTATAAAATTGTCTTGAAGCCTGTTGCTATTTGGACCATCCAATCTGTGTCAGTTTGGGTTATGAATGTTATATCACATACATAATACCTATTTTAAGGGTATTATAGAAAATATAATGTAGTGGCACTGACTAATTAAAGAGGAAGTAAACCACCCAGTAAAAAATGGGGAAAAACCTAATCCTGCAAGAGAAAGGCATAATGAACTAATATGCATAGCATACTAGCTCATTATGTGGCACTTACCTGAAATCGAGGCCCCCATAATCCTCCTCATTCACCGCTGCTGCCACCGCCGCCATTTGTCCCCTCGCAGATACTTCCTTGTTTCGGGCTCCGGCGCTGTGATTGGCCAGAGCAGCGATGACGTCACTTCCGCGTATGCGAGCGGGATTGGAAGATCCCCGCGCTTGCGCGAAAACACAGCATTAACCCAGGTTATGCCATTGTGAAAAACTGCACTTTCAGTTTTAGTGCGCCGTTGTCTATGGTGCGCATGCGCCGTAGACAGTAGACATCGGCACCTGTAATTAATGTAAATATCTCCTAAACCGTGCAGGTTTAGGACATATTTCATGCACCTACAGGTAAGCCTTAATCTAGGCTTACCTGTAGGTGCAAGTTGTGTGGTTGAGTTTAATGCAAACCATACATTCAAAGAACCTTATGACTATACACTGGCCCAGGATCGGTCTTGCTTTCTCGGGTTCCCTGGGCTAAACTGAGGTTACCCACTGACCGTCTCTACCCTCTCCCTTCTTTTCCCCTTCTACTCTGTTCATTTTCTGCTTCTTATTCCCTTATCATCATTGTTCTTTATACAGATGTTTACAAGATTGATGAGCCTTCTTTTTCTCTACATTTTTCAGTGGGTGTGGGGAGTTATATATTGTCATGTTTTCATTGTTCATACCTGAAGCGCCTTGTTGTATTTCTACCTATTTGATCAAAATTAATAATTATATTGAACAAGAAAAAAAAATCTATGACCAGTGAGCTTAACCACTTAATCCCCGGACCATATTGCTGCCCAAAGACCAGAGCACTTTTTGCGATTCGGCACTGCGTCGCTTTAACTGACAATTGCGAGGTCGTGCGACGTGGCTCCCAAACAAAATTGGCGTCCTTTTTTCCCCACAAATAGAGCTTTCTTTTGGTGGTATTTTATCACCTCTGTGGTTTTTATTTTTTTTGCGCTATAAACAAAAATAGAGTGACAATTTTGAAAAAAAAAAAAATATTTTTTACTTTTTGCTATAATAAATATCCCCCAAAATATATAAAAAAACATTTTTTTTCCTCAGTTTAGGCCGATACGTATTCTTCTACATATTTTTCGTAAAAAAAAGACGCAATAAGCGTTTATTGGTTGGTTTGCGCAAAAGTTATAGCGTTTACAAAATAGGGGGTATTTGTATGGCATTTTTATTAATATTTTTTCTTTACTAGTAATGGCGGCGATCAGCGATTTTTTTTCAGTACTGCGACATTATGGCGGACACTTCAGACACTTTTGACACATTTTTGGGACCATTGGCATTTTTATAGCGATCAGTGCTATAAAAATGCATTGGATTACTATAAAAATGCAACTGGCAGTGAAGGGGTTAACACTAGGGGCGGGGAAGGGGTTAAGTATGTCCCTGGGTGTGTTCTAACTGTAGGGGGGGTGGCCTCACTAGGGGAAATTACCGATCTTCTGTTCATACATTGTATGAACACAAGATCAGCATTTTTCACCCTGACAGGACCGGGAGCTGTGTGTTTACACACACACAGCTCCTGGTCCCCTCTCTGTAACGAGCGATCGCGTGTGGCTGGCGGCGATTGTGCCCGAGGGGCGAGCGGGGGGCGCGCGTGCGAGAGCCGACGTATAGCTACGTGCTCTCGCGCAGGGGAGCCGACCTGCCGCTGTAAAACTATGGCGGCTGGTCGGCAAGTTGTTAATGCGTCACACTATTAGAAAAAAAAGGGGCACAGATTCCCAGGTGAAATGTCGCACCCCAGGAGGATGGAAGTAATATAGAACAGAATGGAGGTTTGGATTTTTTACATCAATGTGGATAAAAAATCATGAATTTTATCTTATTAGGAAAATATGAATATAAAAACTAAAAGGTTGAGACTTTATATGAGGCACAGGGCAATGGCCGAGCACCTCCATCCCCGGTAATTGAATAGAAAAAAACAAGGGAGGGACTTTGAAAGAAGCATGCATCCCAGGAGATAACATGGAACAATTGAATATGGCACGTACCTAGTCTGATAGTTCCAAAGACATTACATTAAAGCATTGCATGACAACAATTGGCAGTCAGTGTTTTAATCGCATAAGGAATATAACAAAAACAATGATGACATAGCATACCTAGTGTAGTAGTCAAAAATGTAATAGTACATAAAGTATAACAATTAATGGTAATAGAATGTGATAACATGATCGGTTCATATAAAACTGTAAGAAGAGGGGCCAATTCATTAAAGCTTGTCTCCATGGTAAAAGAGTAGGACTTTAATACACTGGCACAGTCCACTTGGTATAGGAACTGGTTGGTAGTAATTGTATTACCATATATATGCAAAAGGGCATCTATTGGCTCGCAATAGGCATATTGGTACATTTTGTAAACATTATACAAGACCAGTTTCCTTAAAATATATCTCCATGGTAATTATGACCATGATTGGTTGGTGTATATCAATCAATGTAAGAGGTAGTTGGTGGTGCAGTAGCAGTGTGTATGCGAGGGGGCATCTTATTGGTTCAACGCGTTTCGTGGCTACTGCCACTCTTCAGGAGCAGGTATGAGGTAGAAGTCTATAAATATTAAAGCAATAGGATTTAGGGTAAATAGGTAAATTGAATCTATGTAAGGGGAGGGAGGGAGAAATAGAGCATAACAATTCCCAGGGTTATTTACAGGTATGCCTATGACTGTGGGTATAGGCATGGAGGGCGGGGGAGCGGCCGGAGGAACAACAGCCCCTGGGAGCTGAGGTGGATTGGCCCCACCATGCAAGCTGGAAATCCAGTAAAGAAGTTGGGTTTGCCAAGGAGGGACCTCCATGGGTATAAATTTGAGGACATGTCTTTCATAGGTGCAGCCATCTACAGGGGACAAAGTGTATAATAATAAATAATGTGAAATATCCAACAAAAATAAAGAAGGGGGTGAAGTGTAAAAGGGACCAATAGATTAAAAGAATGTGGTATATAAAGTAGTGTGAGGTATGATATGTTGTGCCCATTGTGATAACAATGTAGATAGTGGAAGGACTGTAGGCCAGCCCCAATACTGAGGTAGTATACCATAGACAGAAAGACCTACTCTTTTACCATGGAGACACACTTCACCATGGAGACACGCTTCAATGAATTGGCCCCTCTTCTTACTGTTTTAAATATGAACCGATCATGTTATCACATTCTATTACCATTAATAGTTATAATAGATGTACTGTACTATTACATTTTTTACTACTACACTAGGTATGCTATGTCATCATTGTTTTTGTTATATTCTTTATGCGATTAAAACACTGACTGACAATTGTTGTCATGCAATGCTTTCATGTAATGTAATGTACCTGCCATATTCAATTGTTCCGTGTTATCTCCTGGGATGCATGCTTCATTCAAAGTCCCACCCTTGTTTTTTCTATTCGTTTAATTAGTAAAATAAACTTACAAGCCTTAAAGGTGAAGTGTGGCCAATTTCACCTCTAGGTCACATTAATGCATTTAGTTCTGCACTCCTGTGACCCTGAACCAGCTAACAGAGGGCTAAACGTGGGACCAATTTATATCCTAATAATCCTCCACTGGTACTTCTCTATGTACTTCTCTAGGATAAGGCTCGGAAGGGCAGCTAGAGTATATAAATCCACTGCTTGAAGGTTAGGTACATGTGCTGTCCTAGATGATGCGGAGATGACCACTATGGTCTAAACAATATTCCTTGAAGGAATTCTTTAGGAATACTTTGGGATAACCCTGGTCGGGTTGTTTGGCCACATGCTTTGCTGACCTTTCATTATTTAGAGGGTCCTATGAAATCGGTAAGCCTGCACTCTTTTTTAAGGTGGTGGTGTTACGGCTTGGGTGCTGCAATGGTGGTGACGGAGGTTCACTGTTCACACGGATGTTTTTAAACATTTAGAAAAAGGATTCTAACTTTGCACATCAACTTTGCACATTATTCTGCATTTGGACTTCATTTTGTGTGCCTATCCCCTAAATAGGGAAAATTGCATGGACACCTCCAGTATATCTATTGTAGGCGTATCACTGTTTTTTAACACAGATCTTTTGACAATTAATCCACACCAGTTATGTGATGACGCTGTACTGCACTGGTGATAGTATATAAAAAAAGAAATTGAAACTGTACATTTATTTTTTTAAATAGGCCGTCAGTACATTAGGATTGACCGATTTTCAGATATATACCATAGTTTGTGGACTCTAACTTTCCTACAGACTAAATAATATACAACGATTAAGACTATTTCCACCAAATAAATGTAGCAGTATAAATTTTGGCCTAAATTTATGAAGAAAGATTATTTATTTGCAAAATGTTATGACAGAAACAAAGAAAACTTTATTTTTTTTAATTGTCTGTCTTTTTTACAATTATTTTGTTTTTTTGTTTTTTAAACAGTGGTGAATAAATACCACTAAAATAAAACTTTATTTGTGTGAAAAAAAAGAATAAAAAAATTCATATGTGTACAATATTGCATGACCTGGTAATTGTCATTCAAATTGTGACAACGCTGAAAGCTGAAAATTGACCTGGACAGGAAGGGGGTATAAGTCTCAGCCTAAAGCGGGGGTTCACCCTATAAACAAAAAAAAAAATATTTTTTTCTTCTAGCATAAAATTAGGCATAGTAGCGCGAGCTACAGTATGCCTGTCTTGATTTTTTTAGCCCGGTACTCACAGTGCAATCGTACATTGAAGATACCGACTCCCCGCGGGGAATGGCCGAAATAGGCTTGGCTCTTCACGGGGCCTGCGCAGAGTCTGTGCGCAGGCGCCGTATAGTGCCGTGAAGAGCCGAGACCTACTCCGGCTGTCTTCGGGGAGCGTGACGTGCCAGAGCCGGCCGTCAATCATCCTCCGTCTGGATAGGAACGCCCATTCCCCGCGGGGAGTCGGAATCTTCAATGTACGATTGCACTGTGAGTACCGGGCTAAAAAAATCAAGACAGGCATACTGTAGCTCGCGCTACTATGCCTAATTTTATGCTAAAATGTTGCTATGGAGGGTGAACCACTGCTTTAAGCAACTAAAGCAAGTTAACCCCACTTTAAATGTTTCTAATATAACAATATGTCTTTTTGTGCTAAAACAACTTTTCCTTGATTACGTGAATTTATTAACTTTACAGATTGGATTACCATCTAAAAAAAATAAGAAAGTTATTTGGATGGACTGTGGAATACATGCCCGGGAATGGATCTCTGTGGCATTTTGTCAATGGTTTATTAGAGAAGTAAGTCATTATCTCTGCTAAGCACTGATAAATGTGTCTGAAAAATTGTACTAACAACATTTATTTCTAGATATGACTGTGGAGTCTAATAGGCGTCAGAAAAGACACAGTACACCCAGCAGTTCACACATCCCTGGCTCACACATCTCTGAGGAGCAGTGGCGGGGCATCCACGCAGGGCGCAGGGGTGCCACTCCCCTAATCCATGCCACCGGCCACTAATCTACATGCAGTGCGCCGGATGCATTTATTTCAATGGGGGTTGTTTTTTTTTTTAAGCACATGATTAGAGCCTGAAGCTCTAATTGCCTTAAAAAAAGGGTGTGCTCTGGGTGCAGAGCACTGTGCCCTGAGCCTACCCAGTTGTTTGATAATAGAAAATGAATATTCAGGAAGTCCCAATAGGCTAGGGAGTCTTAGGACAAGCTGCATTTTATTGCATTGCACAGGTAGGGACAAAATATCACCACACAGCAGCGTAACGCACCAGACTGCTGTGGTAAGACGTCCCTTGTGGTAAGGATGTCCCTTTGTGCACTTAAAACAAAGTTAATAAAAAGAGCTAAACATCACAAACACACAAAATCCACATTTCTTTTATCATAAAGAACACAGGGAAGTACAAGGATTCAATCATTGTTTTCTTCCTTTTTTTTTTTATTTGGACTTTGTAGCTGCCCTCATTCTTTGAAGTCAACGCTGTCCTGGCTCAGTAAGTACCAGCAGTTCCTTCACTTCCTGAAGCGTGTCACTGCTCCCTACTAATGTCACATTGAGTCCCATTTAGGCTTCTGATAGATTGCCCTTGTGAGGGGAAAAGGGACTGATGTAATGCTGAAAATATAATCCCAGCACCACAATTGTGTAAAGAATGGTACTGATTTCACACTCACTGCCCAAAGGATAGATGAAGAAAACAAGCATGAAATGTTATATTGAAGCTTTACGGTTATCTATGAAAGGTGTTTTGATTGTTGTGTTTAGGTACACTTAGGTACACTCTAATGAGAGAAATTATCCAGCCGCGGAACAGTTTTATCTACAGGTCAAAGCACTTAATACAAAAGCATGTGTCGCTGTTAAAATTGAAAAAATAAAAAATAAAAAGACTTCCTTGTACTCATTGTAACTTATTTCTAGACCCTGTTCCATTAGTTTATTGTTTCAATCATGTTCACCAAGGGTACATTGTCATTCTCATTTCTCATTTCTTTGACCAAATGTTGCTGCCACTAATTTTGTTAAATGCATTAAAAATAAATGTAAAAAAAGAGATGAGATTAATCAAACTGTGGTGCTGCTGCTGTATGTACATCTAGCTCATTGTAACAGAAAACAAATGATTTCATAGCCACAGGGCTGGCCCTTCCATGCATGCTGCTGGGTCCATTGGACCCAGGCAGAACTTTGATAGGGGCGGCAGAGACAGTTCTTTAATTAGGCGGTCTCCTTGGGCCTCGCATCAGCCTAGTTAAAGAGCCACCCCCCACCCGTGGGCTCGGCCAACTCCCAGGGTCCCTCTCTTCTGCCCAATGCAAAAAAGCTCAGCCCAGTGTCCTCTGCAGCCAGAGTCCCCCCCCCCAGTCAGCTGCATCCATTCCTCTTGCGCAAACAACATTTAAGCACACAGGGGCTATATTGCAATAGCCCCATGAGAGTCGGTTGACACTGCAGGCTTGTCTGCCAGGACAGCACCCCTCCTCCCCCCACCATACACAAATCTCCCTCAGAGTCGGAGATATGCTGATGCTGATCACCCTGTCAGTGCTGTTGCTGGAAGGAGCCCAGGTGACCATGGATGAGTGCCTTGTAGCTTGGTATTGGTGAGTGAGACAACCCCATAGCCCCCACACACCATCCCATACCCCCCCTATTTGCCCTGGGGACAGGGACCCCTTCTCCCCTGGAGACAGGGACCCCATCATTCCTGGGGACAAGGACCACATTTCACCTGGGGACAGGGACCCCATCTCCCCTGGGGACAGGGACCCATCTTCCCGGGGGACAGGGTCCCTATCTCCCTTGGGGACAGAGACCCCTTCTCACCTCATGGCTTTTCCATTGCTATTTCCCACCAGGAGCTCTTCCCCTATGGGGAGTCCCAGGGCTTCAACTGCTGCCCGACGGGGATGATGAGACCTTTGAGGTGGTGAAACTTGCACAGCCCCTTCTCTTCTATGAGGCAGAGTTTAAGATGCTCTATGTAAGTACAGCACTGATAGAGACAGAGCACTGATATCAGCACTGAGATAGAGGACTAAGAGAGTGATCGTGTGTATGGGGCATAAGTTATGCCTAAGGCCTCACAAAGCCTAGAGGGGCAGAAAATTTACAGAGGACTTTTTTCCAGCAGTTTTGTGTGTCATCAGTTTGTGGTACGTTACAGGCGGTATTTCCCCATCTCATACTGCCGCCCGTTTTTCTTGGGGGGGGGAGGAGTGGTTGGGGGGCAGCATTTCATTCTTGGACCCAGGCTGCACAATGTCTTGGGCCAGCCCTGCATAGCCATATATGTGCTGCCAGAGAATGTTATTACTAAGGTTGTTCATGACAATTGTACAACTTTAAGGGATTCCACCAGCCTGTAATTTAAAGGGTTTGTGAACTTTCCATTTACCATGTCACCCTCAGATCTGCATTGAAAGGCCTTCTTCCTGCTGTACAGTTTTTTTCTTTTTTTTTGCATTGGTACATAGCAGTCGATATTTTATTAAGTCTATTAATTATTAATCCTGTTTTATGTTATGTTATTCGTTTTATATTTATTGCTGATCAATGACCCTTTGATAATGAAAGAATTTTTTTTTTTTTATTTCAGCTACTTGAACATCATAACCATAATAAAGTCATTAAAAAAGCCCTAGAAAATGCAGACTTTTATATTGTTCCTGTTATCAATATTGATGGATTTGTGTATTCCTGGACTACGGTAAGAAAAAAATCCAACCCGCAAAATCATCTTCTAAAATATTAAAGTGAAGTATTTTTTTAATTATATTAAAATAATAAACTAATTATACTTACCTGCCCTGTGCAGTGGTTTTGCACAGGGCAGCCCGGATCCTCCTCTTCTTGGGTCCCTGGCTGGAGTTCCTGGCCCCTCCCTCCTGTTGAGTGACCCCTATAGCAAACAGCTTTCTATGGGGGCACCCAAGCTGAGCCGCAGCTCTATGTATCCATTCAGACACGCAGTTAGCCCCACCCCTATCTCTCCTCATTGGCTAACTGAGTTTGATTGACAACAGCAGGAGCCAATGGCACTGCTGCTGTGTCTCAGCCAATCAGGAGGGAGAGTTAAGGGCGACCGAGGCATTCACGATCATCGATAGATAGAGATGGGGCTCAGGTAAGTGTTAGAGCCCTTTTACACTGGCTGCTCGGCCGCGTCTGTGGTAAAGTGTCGTTAGTTGTAGTAGAGCTTTACCGAGGCACTTATCGGCTGCTAGCGGGGTGCGTTTAGGTGCATAGAACGCATTAAGATAAAAAAAACCTTCTGCCTTTACAAACCACTTTTACCACTCTATTCACAACTTGATGATGTTAATACCAAATGTTATCAATTTATCTCTTAAAGGGTATTTTTTTAAGCACATATTTTTTTTCTAAAGCAAGAATGGTCATGGGGTTCAAAGAAATACGGTCCTGGATAGAATAAAACAGCCAGTGTGTGGGGGTTCCAACACTCCCCTTTCCTCAGGGCTTATAAACCATTTAGACTTGGAACAGTTGGACACAGAAATAGGTTGATAGTGTCCACTGTGCACAGAACAGCCTGGCAAGAGACAGACTTTTCTACTCAGGCTGTGACTGTTTCATAAAGAAAACAAAGTATAATGCCTCGTTCACACGACCGGTTTTCCAGACAGGAAAACTGCCATGTTTGCTTTTGGTCTGGAAAACCGGCAGTGTGTATGCTCCATAGCAGTTTTCCCGATAGGAAAACTGCGAGCAATAAAATGAGAACGTGTTCTTTTTTTTTCTGCCGCGATTCTCACGGCCGGTTTTCCAGACCAAAGCTGTCATGGCAGGTTCTCGGTTTTCCCCTCGGTTTTCCCGGCTGACTTTTGACCGCTGAGAAAACCGATCGTGTGTACTAGGCATAAAGCGTCATGTACACTACAGGTCCGAAACTTGAGTTTAGGAGCTTTTGGCATTTTTTTTGCCAAAGCTCCTAAACTCAACTCCATAAAAGCCTACATGTCCATGATGTATACATAGACTTTTAGGATCGTTTAGAGGAATGTTGACCTAAAACGCAGCAAAATTGTAGTAAAATCACTGCACAGTTTTGTTACTTTTTTGCGTGTGTACATGAAACTTTATTCACCTTGTGTTTTGATGTGCCTGGAATGCATTTAGCTGATTTGAACTAAAAATGTATCTAATCCAAGAACAAAAAAATTATATATTGCAGCTTACCATCTTTTAGATGCAGTGGCTGCATTGGCTTTCTTTTTGTTAGGGTAAACACATTTTCAGCAAGTACAGAAAATAGTATACCAGTTGATCTTGTCATAAAAGTAGAGTTTATATTACCTCATTTGTAAGCTCTACAGGAAGCAAACATAAACTTGTATTGCTTCTGTAAATTGTAATTGAGATGAACAAGTATAGATATATTCACAGTGCAGCCCAAATGGCTTCCTAAGATACAGTAGGAGAATGAGCATAGCCATCCAAAGTCAGGAAGTATATTTTTAACAGGATTATCAGGTGAAAATAAAATTAAAAAAAGGTTTAGAAAATGTTCTAGCAAGTTAAAATGTACATTGTAAGTGAATAGAAAAATATTTTAAGGAAGGGAAAAAACACTGCAAGTTGGCATTTAAAATATTATTATTTTTTTCTGTGCTTTTACCCATATCACATATGATAAATAATTGTGAACAGAAAAACAAACAAGGCACCTCTAAGTGCAGAAATATAAAACTTTAAATATCCCCTAAAGGGGTTAAAAACACTTACAAGATGGTGGATGAAGCAGGCATGTAGCAGGTAAGTGTGTCCAGAAGATGTTCCAGTGGCAGGACAGTCCCAGTCTGATGATAAAGCTTCCAGGGAAGTCCACAGGATAACAGCCATTTAGTGCTGTGAGTGTTTAGAGAACACAATGGTGATGGAGCCTGGGGATGATGTCAAAAGGAAGCGAGACAAAAACCAGCATGGAACACAACCAGGAAGAGGGCAGCAAGTGTGTCATAGAGGCGGGACGCGTTTCGGAACAGCTCATTGGTTCCTTCTTCAGCCAGGTCAGCCAAATCACTCATCCCTTGTGCATACATGCATGCTCTGACCATCTCTTGTGCCATGTATGCAGTCTTTGACAATCTCTTGTGCCATGTATGCAGTCTCTGACCATCTATTGTGCCATGTCCTCAGTCTCTGATTATATATTGTGCCATATCTGCAGTCTCTGTGGACTATAATGTAAGGGGGAGCTCTAAGGACTCTTGTGTAAGGAGGGGGCTACTGTGACCAGAGACTCCCTTACATCAGTGTGGCACTGTGGCACTGTCAGTAAGTTTCATGAATTTTGGCAGTAAAAAATTGGTGCCGTTTGTAAATTTTAGGTGTCCTTCTAGTAAATTTCACTTCAGGGGTTGGCAACACTGCACCCCAATAAAGTGCCCCCTCCCCCTGCTATGCATCGCAAGCTCGGATTGCCCATCTCCAGTGACCGGAGACTGGCATACAGGGTGCCGGGGGGTAGAGGGGAGAGAGAAGAGCAGACATACCTCCTCTCTCCTTCCCTTCTTGTTCGTGATCCAAAAAGCAACATTGACAGCTTCCCCAGCCATCAAGGCCAGAAAATAATGTAATGCAATGCGATCTACACTGCATTACACTTATGACTGAATACATGGTAACATTGATGATGCAACATCAGCAGGCACATAAAGTGTATGCCATATGGGGGAGGGAGTTTGCATTGTGGGAAGGAGGAAGGTGGCCAAATGCACCTTCACCTAAGTAGACAAAAATCCTTGCATTGGCCCTGATCATACTCATTGTGAAACAATTATAAATACTCATATAATACTCATAAAGTGCATGAATAAAGTAGTATATTTTAAAAGTCCAGTGTTACGTAGCAACCAGCAACTTGTATGCTGATTCTTCACTTTAAATCACCCCTAAGTGCAGAAATTACACCACCACATATGCAGGATATTACTCCACCAGATGTGCCCTCACCTTAGGGTTATTACTAACCAATGGTCATTATGCGCCTTGATCCCTTACAGGGAACTGGTAAAGGTGTTATAATGGTATATACACATCTCCTCCATTTCTCCTCCTCTTTATCCAATCAGCATGCACAAGAAACTGAGGATTATAATCACTATTAGGGTGTGCCGATATCTACACGCTCTAAACTCTGTACTGTGTATTGTCTTGTTGAGTACCTGTGTACTGTCTTGTTGAGTACCTGTGTATTGTCTTGTTGAGTATTATGCCACGTACACACGATCGGTCCATCCGATGAGAACGGTCTGATGGACTGTTTTCATCGGTTAACCGATGAAGCTGACTGATGGTCAGTCGTGCCTACACACCATCGGTTAAAAAACTGATCGTGTCAGAACGCGGTGACGTAAAACACAACGACGTGCTGAAAAAAACGAAGTTCAATGCTTCCAAGCATGCGTCAACTTGATTCTGAGCATGTGTGGATTTTTAACCGATGGTTGTGCCTACTAACGATCGTTTTTTTTTCTATCGGTTAGGTATCCATCGGTTAAATTTAAAACAAGATTGCTTTTTTTTTTAACCTTTGGATAAATAACCGATGGGGCCCACAAATGATCGGTTTGGTCCGATGAAAACGGTCCATCAGATCGTGTGCATTAGTGTCAGGAAGCTAGTTGTTAGGTAATTTGGACTGGGTATAATCTCTAATCCTCATTAAATTAATAGGTACGATGCCCGGCGAGTGTGGAGAGGCGATTCTGTGTACATCTTGCGACATGTATACGTTCCTTGATCATCTGATCGAGGGCGAATACTGCTGTGCAAAATGTAAGCACATTGTTTCCCTGGAAGCCCAGGTTCGAATCTGGGGAAGCAACTGTCAGCACTGGGAAGACCCTCCACTCTAATGGAGAGTCGGGAAGTACCACTGGATTGGCGCAGGGCCAATGTGGTGCCTATATTTAAAAATGGAACAAAGTCTTTACCAAGTAACTATAGACCTGTTAGTTTAACTTCTATAGTTGGGAAGATACTGGAGAGATTAATAAAATACCACATAGATGAGTTCTTGTTTAAGCAACAGCATGGATTCATGAAAGACAGAAGTTGTCAGACAAACCTGATTTCTTTTTATGAAGAGGTAGGTAGAGGGGTGGCGGTGGACATGGTATATTTTGCAAAAGCGTTTGATACAGTTCCCCACACATGGCTAATGTGTAAGGTAAAGTCTACAGACTTGGGAATATCAGTTTGTAAATGGATAGAAAACTAGTTAAAAGACAGAATTCAGAGAGTAGTGGTTAATGATTCTTACTCTGAATGGCCTAAGGTTATAAGTGGTGTACCCCAAGGTTCAGTGTTGGGACCCTTATTGTTTTATATCTTTATAAATGATATTGGGTCTGGGCTCAAAAGTAACATTTCTGTCTTTGCAGATGACACCAAGCTATGCAGTGGAATAACGTCCTTACAGGATGTCTCCAATTTACAAGCCGACCTCAATGCTCTGTCTAATTGGGCGACTATGTGGCAGATGAGGTTTAATGTTGATAAATGTAAAGTTATGCACTTGGGGGCTAAGAATATGCATGCATCATACATACTAGGGGGAGTACAACTGGGGGAATCTGTAGTGGAGAAGGATCTGGGGGTTTTGGTAGATCATAAGCTCAATAATGGCCTGAAATTATAGCTATTTTGACTTACTACAGTATCCCATGAAGGTACTTATCTAATGTGATATTTCTGAAGATTGATGTTCTCTTCTTCTACATGGATTCATGTATTTATGTGAATCCACACTTGTTTCTTCCTTTTGTCTATTGTGCTCCACGATATTATTTATTAATGTATTTAAAAGTAATAAGTACAACTTGTTTATGTATGAAACTCAAAATACAAATAAAAACTATTGAAAAAAAATAAAATAATGGCATGCAATGCCAATCTGCAGTTTCCAAAGCGAGCAAAGTCCTTTCTTGTATTAAGAGGTATGGACTCCAGAGAGAGAGAGAGAGAGAGAGAGAATTTTGCCCCTGTTCAAATCCTTAGTAAGACCTCATCTGGAATATGCAGTTCAGTTTTAGGCCCCAGTTCTCAAAAAGGATATCGGGGAACTGGAGAAAGTGCAGAGAAGGACAAACAAACTGATAAGAGGCATGGAGGAGCTCAGCTATGAGGAAAGATTAGAGGAACTGAATGTATTCACTCTTGAGAAGAGGAGATTAAGGGGGAATATGATCAACATGTACAAATATATAAGGGATCCATATAGTAAACTGAGTTATTCACTTTACGGTCAACACAGAGGACAAGGAGGCACTCTTTACATCTAAAGGAAAAGAGATTTCATCTCCAAATACGGAAAGGTTTCTTTACAGTAAGAGCTGTGAAAATGTGGAATAGACTCCCTGCAGAGGTGGTTGTGGCCAGCTCATTAGATTGCTTTAGGAAAGGCCTGGATTATTTCCTAAATGTACATAATATAACTGGGTACTAACATTTATAGATAAAGTTGATCCGGGGATCAGGAAGGAATTTCTTCCCCTGCTGTAGCAAATTGGATCATGCTCTGCTGGGGTTTTTCGCCTTCCTCTGGATCAACTGTGGGTATAGAATTGGGTATATGGGATTGTATGATATATATTTTTGTTATGGTTAAACTGGATGGACTTGTGTCTTTTTTTAACCTGACTAACTATGTAACTATGCCTTTAATCAGCCTCACCTTTTCTCTAGACAGTCACCATGAAAGAAAACTATACTGTACATAGTGCTCAGTCTTTAAAAAAAATGTTTTAACCTTTCATTTAAAACTACAATCAGTGCACTCATGTTTAGAAGGTATTCCAAGTGGACTAAACTGTTAAAAACATGGATCCAAATTCATTAAAATTCTAGGTTGGTTTACCGTAGTTGTTCGCGTACCAAACACTTTGTGACGTCCGCCGGTCCCTCCCGCCATACATGTGCTATTAGCATTTTATTTATATATATATATTCAGATTTAGTCACATTGTATTACAATTTCATCTAGTATTTAAAGAGGTAGCATCATAATTTGCAAAGGAGCGTGGCACCACTGGTTGAATTGTCTGTGCTTTTACCTGCATTTTTTGAACTTGGTGATATGGTTTCTTTAGGCGATTTATCACTTGAAGGTTTTATTTTTCAGTCTCTTTTTATTCTTTTATTACATAGAACCGTCTCTGGAGAAAAACTCGCTCACCACATAACAATGGAACTTGCTTTGGGGTAGACCTCAACCGAAACTTTGATTCAAGCTGGTGTTGTAAGTTCATGGAAAAACAATGTTTATCTCTATACATAAAAGTGGCATTGGTAATGGTTCAAAAAGTTATTCTTCATATACACTAAACCGCTCCTGAAACTTCACTGTGACTTTAAATAGGTACTCCTGTCTACTAAAAAAGCAGCCATTTTTTTAAAATGTGTAATATCATTATTGAATATATATTTGTATTTACTTTATTAACAGTTATACATACATTTTAACATAAATGTGCACATCAGTATTACATGATATTTAAAAAAGAATCTGTCTGGCTGCATGTCTAAAAAAACACCTTTATTATATAAAATAAAAATATATCTCTACAAAAATGACAGGGGAATACAGCATCCACAGCTAACGTCAAATCACTGATTAATCATAGCTAACAAACATATATCTCACACAAGTATTTATAAACTGAGCAGTTGTTCACCTGATAATAAGAGTGTTTTGTACATATGTATATATATATATATATATATATATATATATATATATATATATATATATATATATATATATATATATATATATATATATATATAATTGTGTGGGATAAATGTTTTTTAGCTATGATTAGGTACTGATTTACCCCAAAATGAGTTAGTTGTGAATGTTGTAATCCCTGCCATGTTTGTGGAAGTGTATTTTTATTGAAGACTTTATAATACAGTGATTTTTTTAATTATTATTTTTCCTCATATGAACACTTTTGTGAACAGGGCCGGCACCTACAGTGTTAGGCCTTGTACACACGATAGGTTAACCAGAGGACAACGGTCTAAAGAAACGTTGTCATAGGTTAACCTATGAAGCTGACTGATGGTCCGTCATGCCTACACACCATCAGTTAAAAAAACGATCGTGTCAGAACGCGGTGACGTAAAACACAACGACGTGCTGAAAAAAACAAAGTTCAATGCTTCCAAGCATGCGTTGACTTGATTCTGAGCATGCGTGGATTTTTAACCGATGGACGTGCCTACTAACGATCGTTTTTTTTCCCATCGGTTAGGATTCCATAGGTTAATTTTAAAGCAATTTGGCTTTTTTTTAACCTAAGGTTAAATAACCTATGGGGCCTACACACGATCGGTTTGGACCGATGAAAACGGTCTATCAGACCGTTGTCCTCTGGTTAACCTATTGTGTGTACGAGGCCTAAGTGTGGTAGTGGACCAACCTGGAGCAGTGTTTTGTTTTCCCTGCATTATATGATATGTCTTTATAATTATTTCATACATATTACAAAAGTGAGAACACCCCTCACATTTTTGTAAATATTTTATTCATGTGACAACACTGAAGAAATTACACTTTGCTACACTGTAAATTAGTGAGTGTACAGCTTGTATAACAGTGTAAATTTGCAGTCCCTTCAAAATAACTCAACTCACCATTAATGTCTAAACCGCTGGCAACAAAAGTGAGTACACCCCTCACCGGTGTCATGTGGATTGTTAGTGTTACAATGTCTCAGGTGTGAATGGGGAGCAGGTGTGTTAAATTTGGTGTTATCACTCTCACTCTCTGATACTGGTCACTGGATGTTCAACTCTCTGAGGATCTGAAAAAATGAATTGTTGCTCTACATAAAGATGGCCTAGACTATAAGAAGATTGCCAAGACCCTGAAACTGCAGCATGGTGCCCAATACCATATAGCGGTTTAACAGGACAGGTTCCACTCAGAACAGGCCCTGCCATTGTCAACCAACGAAGTTGAGTGCACGTGCTCAGCATCATATCCAGAGGTTGTCTTAGGGAAATAGACGTATGAGTGCTGCCAGCATTGCTGCAGAGGTTGAAGGGGTGGGGGGTCAGCCTGTCAGTGCTCAGACCATACGCCGCACACTGCATCAAATTGGTCTGCATATCTGCTGTCCCAGAAGGAAGATGATGCACAAGAAAGCCTGCAAACAGTTTGCTGAAGACAAGCAGACTAAGGACATGGATTACTGGAACAGACCTGTGGTCTGATAAACTTATTTGGTTCAGATGGCATCAAGCATGGGTGGCGGCAACCAAGTGAGTAGTGCAAAGACAAGTGTGTCTTGCCTACAGTCAAGCATGGTGGTGGGAGTATCATGGTCTGGGACTGCATGAGTGCTGTCGGCACTGGGGAGATACAGATTTTGAGAGAACCATGAATGCCAACATGTACTGTGACATAGTGAAGCTGAGAATTATCCCCATCCCTTCGAAAACTGGGCCTGAAGGACAGTATTCCAACATGATAATGGCTCCAAACACACCTCCAATGTGAGCACTGCCTTGCTAAAGAAGCTGAGGGTAAAAGTGATGGACTGGCAAAGCATGTCTCCAGGCCTAAACCTTATTGAACATCTGTGGGGAATCCTCAAATGGAAGGTGGAGGACAAGGTCTGTAACATTCACTAGCTTCATGATGTCATCATGGAGGAGTGAAAGACTCCAGTAGCAACCTGTGAAGCTCTGGTGAATTCCATGCCCAAGAGGGCTAAGGCAGGGCTGGAAAATAATGGTGGCCACACAAAATATTGACAATTTGAACCCAATTTCGACATTTTCACCAGCGGTTTAGACGCTAATGGCTGTGTGTTGAGCTATTTTGAGGGGACAGCAAATTTACACTGTTATACAAGCTGTACACTCACTACTTTACATTGTAGCAAAGTGTAATTTCTTCAGTGTTGTCACATGAAAAGATATAATAAAATATTTACAAATATGTGAGTGGTGTAATCAGTTTTGTGAGATACTGTAAGTTTAGATCAGCAGCAGAAGCCATTTTGGCATGCAGGTAGTAGAATGCTTCTGCACTTCAGATATGCGTGGACATTTCAATACCTTACTGAATGTGCTAGGGTGTTGAGTACTCAAAGCACACCACCATTGAAGTAAGAATACATGTATCTTTTGTATTTACACACTATGGCCCGGATTCAGGTAACACTTACGCCGACATATGTGTAGATACGCCACGAAAGTGCACAGATGCTCCGTCGTATCTATGCGCCTGATTCTTAATACAAGATACACCTGAAATTTGGCTTCATCCGACCGACGTAAGTTTCCTACGCCGTCGGAGCCTGGGCGCATATTTACGCTGGCCGCAAGGGGCACTTCCATTAATTTACGCGTCGAATATGCAAATGACCGAGATACACCGATTCACGAACGTACTTGCACCCGTCACAGTAGTATACGCCGTTTAAGTAAGGCGTACATCCGGCGTAAAGTTATTCCACCTATAGGAGGTGCATCCCATGCCAAGGTATAGACGACGGAACAGCCGTCGTATTTTACGTCGTTTACGTAGTAGTACGTGAATGGGGCTGGGCGTAGGTTACGTAGACGTCCTAGGCATTGAGCCGTTGTATCTTAAGGAGTATGTTCGATGTGATTCTGAGCATGCGCGCGCATGCGCCGTTCATTCGGACCATCATTTGCATGGGGTCACGGTTCATTTAAATGAATCACGCCCACCGTCCACCTACTTTGAATTAGGCAGGCTTACGCCGAATGATTTACGTTACGCTGGCGCAACGTAGGGAGCGAGTGCTTTGTGAATACTCTGCTTGCCTCTCTGGGATACGTCGGCGTAGCGCATATGAGATGCGCTACGCCGGAACAAAGATACACCGATCTACCTGAATCTGGCCCTATTTTTTTATACTGGAGTTCTGCTTTAAAGCATACCCCAAGCAAATGTCTTTATTTTCAAAGTTGCTCTCACAGTAAAAGGGCATGGTCCTTGTTTTTGGCATTGGTATATGTCCCCATGACAATTCCTGACCTTCTGACAATAGCACGCTTATTAGCTTCACAAATTAACCATTAGACATCAATGGATTTTGGGACAAAGTTTGCACTTTCTTAATTATTTGTATTATTTTAATTGTGAGTTTAATTTATAAAACACCCATCCCCAGAACTAAGTAGTCATTCCTAAATGTATGGCACTGTCTAATTCAATTCAAATAATGCAGCGCAGAGAGACAGCAACAGAGGACTTTTTTAAGAAAGCAATACCATAGTGCTAAGAAATGTTTTAACATTTATACTGTACATTTATGTTAATGAAAGATGTAACAAAAATATATCTTTATTGATTAAAAAAAGCAAAGATTAGAAAATAGGGCAACAAGTATGTACAGAAGAAATGTTGCTATACACACACACATATCCTGGTTTAAGTATCTAACATAATACTTTTCATCTCAGAAGCTCAGTTTCTCCTAAAAAATGCATTCAAACTCCAACATGCTGTGTAACCAGAATCAGGTGTTGGAATTCCTTTGCTCATGTCAGCTTGGAAAAACATATAGCAACTAGAAACTGTAATAGCATTTAAATAAAGGGAGCCTAAACCCACTTTCACTAAACACACTGTATACTGTAACTCATGTTTGGACTTTACTGATGTTTCCCATATTTTCCATATAATTACTTTTAAGCTGCATCACCTGCATGCAAGGTCTGCATTTTACATGTGTCTCCCCACCCTTTGCTAAGATGCTGCATAAACGTGTAAAATAAATCATGCAGACTAGGGGGGGGGGGGGGGGTATGTGGGACTTTAAATGAAATACATGAATATATACGTCTCCATCCCTAAATCAGTATGCAAAGAAGAAAAAAGGTTGGGACTTTAAATGAGGCATGTACAGTATGGCTAAAAAATTAGTCGATTGTAAAAAATGTATATGTTTTATTGTCATATATCAGTGAATCACATAGCATAATATCGTATATACATACATAGATTTGTGAACATACAAATAACGTATTGCACATCATAGCACATTGCATTGTGTAGCATAGGACAATGTCCTCCAGAATCTAGGATAACTTAAACAAGATGGTAAAATAAAATCAAGATGAATGGAATACATAAGACCATCTATATGTAATAAGGTGCATCCAGATATGACTGACGAGTTTCATGGATTAAACCATTTCCTCAGGGGCGGGTGCATTCCTATCTACAAAAGGATATACAGTAGGTAAACCAATATGGTCTGATCTATACCCATAAATTTGGAAACATAGTATATGGGGGAAGGGAATCACCTATTCTTCGTATACTCACATATCATCGAAGTCTGGAACCTGTGATACCAGAACCTGGGGGCTGCTTAAAGTGTCTATCCTGGGAGCTGTGGTAGGGACACGCAAAGAAAATGAGCGCACACGTGTAGTCCCCAAAGAAAGAGAGGGTGTCAAAAAATCACCTCCACGGGTAAAACAAATTTGAGTACTTACGTCAATGGGCATTGTTTCCTGCATTTGATGTGGATTTGGAATGCAAGTCAAATGCAAGTCAGAAAAATCCCAGTGACTCTGAGCAGTAGTTCAAAGGCTACGTTTGACCAGCTTTATGTTGCTTTGTGTTTCTGTAATTGCAGCATGCTCCATTAAGGTGCATTTGAACTGCAGGCAAAGCAGGTCAATCACAGCATTTTCATGTCAATAATGCATTTTTTTTTACCACAGCAGCGTGCATTCAAAAGGAAAATGCAGAGTTTGACTAGAATGCCTATCTATGTGAGCTCTTAGAAACAATACTAGACTTTAGCAGGCCCGATAAGACATTGCTCCCACACATGCGCAAGAGTTCAGTCAGCTTCAGAATTTCCGAATTTCTACAGTAAGTTGCATTTGCACAACTCAATGTACAGGGACAAACAGGTAGGTAACTAAGTTTAATACAGAAGAGACAAAGCATGTCTCTTCTGCATTAAAAATCCTGCCTTTTCAACCATTTTTATAATTTACATAAAGTTCCACTTTAAAATGCTGTGTAAAAATCAATAATAAGATCCTTTGACTGACTTTTAATTATTTATTTGTAGCAATTGGTGCATCCAGGGATTGTAGCACTAATACATTTTGTGGACCTAGACCATTCTCAGAACCAGAGGCCGATGCTGTGCAACAACTTGTGAACAGTCTAAAATCTGACATCTTGTGTTACCTGACAATGCACTCGTATGGACAATACATTCTCCTGCCATATGGCTTTACCTTAAATTATTCTGAACACCATGAAGAATTGGTAAGACCTTTTTGCATTTTTTTATTTACGTTAATTTTCACTATAGATTGCATGAACCCTGAACTTTTTAAACTAGAAACGCAAGCGCTCAGTAACAAGAACTACAGTAACAAGCTTAGGACTGGATAATTTCATGGGTTTTTAATGGTAGAAAAAAAGTAAATAGAGCAATGAGAGAGTGATTATCGTTATTTTGGTAGGGATATTCTTACAAACAAGGTGGATGGAGGAATCCCCCCTGCTAGGACATTGTGTTCTGCCAGATGCACCCTACTCTCTCAGAATACACTGGTCAGCAGCTGCAGCGTGTTAGCTGGAGACACTGATTGAAAAAAAAAATCTTGCATGTCCCTTCAACAGAAGTTAATCAAATGATCGACTTCTGTCAAGCAGGGAAAGCCACACACAGATTGAAATTTGGCTATTCTTTGCTGAATCAGCTCAATTCCAATCAGTGTATGGTCAGCTACTCAGTTTGGTGCCCCAGCACTGGCTGGTGAGGGTGCAGACCATAAATTGCAACAAACACAGAACAGATGAAACATGTATGAAAGAGGTCAGGAACACAGAATAGCTCTGACAGGAAAAAACACACCAGATTAAACAATTTGAAAAGGAAATCAAACCTGGCATAAGTGGCACTCATATTGCAGTCTATAGCCTCCTTCACATGACCACTTAGGCTCATATACCATGAACAGGCCATTTTTTTCTGGTGTCTCTGGGCTAGATGTGCTGCAAGCGGGTAGTCCATTCAAGTCTATTAGAATGGACGTTTGTTTATTGTTACATGTTTTTTTGTCATGTATGTCCTTGTTATGTGTGGATAACTATTGGTCTACTTGGATCCACCAACTAGACCATTTATTTTTGGTTCCCCTATTGATTGTCCACCCACCATGCCTTTGATCATATTAAAGCATTTTATATCTTTTGATACATGATTCACATTGTTATTCTTTTAGCCCCCTTTCTCTTTTTCAGCCACTTTGGGTTAAAATATCTTGTTTATGCAGCTAGGGGTTGAATAGCGATTTTTATCAAAAGACTGGCATGGTCTATCACAAGCCTTGTTTACAATACTTTTTTCTATTAAAATTAAGTAACTGCATGGACACAGCTTCTCTGCCAAACATGACAGGCAGGTGGGTGGAGGTGAGTGGCGCAGCTGCTGCTTCAAAATAGTCTTGACTGGGCTGACTGTACGCAGCACCTGGAGACTAGAGAAACCAGAAAAAAATGGCCCATTCCTGGTATATGGGCCCTTAGTGCATGTGTTAACAGCGACTATGGCAGTACAGAAGGTGGCATCTTGAGAAACCCTACAAATGAATGTGTCCAAGTAAAATATAAGGTAGCCAAATAAAGACAAGTGTTTTAACTATATTATAATAACCTAGTCAAAAAGTCTATGGTCAGCTTTATATAGTTCTGTTTACATTCTTAAATCTTTCACAGAAAGGATAGGCTCATTTAGATGGGTCCGGGTAATAAAGGTGTTAACAACTTTAAGTTATCCAGGGCCAATCTACATACAAAAATATAATTAGCCAATTAAGGATTTTTTTTTTTTTTATGTT